>NC_060121.1:695024543-695649543 GCF_021461395.2 Schistocerca americana | reverse complement strand
GAACGTTCTTATAATTTAAAAGAAATTTCAGTCATAAAAGCTTGTAATTCAGCTCTTAGTTTGAATAATCTTAATAAGGTCTTACACTGTGATAACCATCTAACCTTGGCGTGGAACATTAGTGTTTTAAGTATGCTCCCATAATCTTCACACAATATTGAAAACAATCGACCTGTTTGGTAAGTCTTCCCTGACCCAGGATTCTGGGCTACTTTTCCAAGCTGTCCTTATTTCCTAAACGTCACCAGTCCCATTTCATCGTCCCTCTTCCTTCCTATTCAACCCATCTGCCAGAAGAAGAAGCCACAGGCTCAGAAAGCATGCCGATTTCCGTAACTTTGTATGTGTGTTTTTCTGCTTGGTGAGCTGATTTTTTTTAACCATCTAGCTACATTATATTTTCAAAAACTTATTATTATCATTGATAAATACAGTGACTGTTATATAAATGGCAATATGGGTGGTGCAGTTGGCACGTACACACCTGTACAAATTCATGTTTTCACTCACTGCAGATGATTTGTTGAATGTAGTCTAAGGCTGTTAGTCATTACAGGGAAAATAAAGAAGCTTGAACTCTCACAGTGGATCCAAAAAGATGTGTGTGACTCGGCAACATTTGAATTATCTCTCTTTTTTTAAGTTATCCTTTCTGGCTTCTTTGCAAGGTGAGGTATTTGACATACATGTTTGTGTTCAGACAGATGTCACCAGCCACCAGAACGAGGAGACTGTACCGATTATGTTCACAAATGGTTCTACAGTAACAAAACTGGTAAATGTGAAACATTCATTTATGGTGGCTGCAGAGGAAATGACAACAAATTTGACTCAGAAAATGAGTGCAGCCTTGCCTGTGTTGATGGATGTGAGTACTCATTTGTTGCTATTATACACCCTATTTCCATCATTCAGATTTTGCCCTGTTTATTTCCCCCACTCCATTTATTTCTTCCAATTTTGCTTCATGCTTACCCATTCATTACTTTTTTTCTAAACTGCAGATATTATTTGTTTTCATTTTATTGAATCTTCCTTGGGCACTTTTCTGGCTTATTTGCTCTCTCTCTCTCTCTCTTCTTTATTGTGTGTAACATATAATAATAATAATACTCTATTCAACATATGTATAAAAACAGATTACAATTCTTGATAATAGTACAATAATACATTCTTCTCAATGAATCATTGATTAACAAAATGATTAAATTACAAGTAAAATGGTTTGCTTAGCACTATTTACATATTTTTTCGAATTAATTCTTATTCTACATGTAAGTATGGTATTCTTCTAATGTGTAAAATGGATTTTGTAACAGGAATTTCTTTAGCTGAAATTTAAGCTTCATTGTGAGTAGGGTCATAGCATAACTTTACTGGGCAGTGCATTGTTTAACTTTAAACCTGCTTTTGTGGACTCTTTTCATAGAGTGCTGTTCTGTGGCTGCTGGTGTAAAATTTTTCTTTGTTTCTGGTATTTTTCTGATAAAAATCAGAACAAATGTTGGGCTGCAGTCTTTTAACAAGTAATATTGTTTTCAGAATGTACATGTTTACTATGGTTAGTACACCAGTTTTTGGAAATAAGTCTCAGCATGATTCCTTATATTTTGCTCCATAGATGATTCTTATAGTCCTTTTCTGAAGTAGCAATAGCTTATTTAGATTTGCTTTGGTTGTTGCTCCCCAAATTTCTATTCTGTAATTCAGGTGAGAGGAAAATAGAGCATGGTATGCAGTCTTTAGGACAACAGAGTCTTTGCAGAACTTACTAATCATATTAATTGCAAATATATTCTTAGACAACTTACAAGCTAGAGTGTCAACATGTGTGTCTCATTTTAGATTGCTTTGAATTGTTAAACTGAGGAATGTTACACCGTACTCTTTTTTACTAATTCATTGCCTACGCGTGGTTTAATTTCATCATTTAAATTACTGTTGTTAAACTACAATAAGATATATTTTACTACTGCTTACATTTAAGTGGCTTTCATTAAAGTGCTGGACAATTTCATTTATCATGTTATTACAGTGGGTCTCTAATTTGTTTATAATGCTAAACTGGTGCACTTCCTGTTTCCATGCAGTGTGTTGTTATCTTCATTACTATGGATGGATACTAACTTAGTTTTCCAGATAGGCAAATGGGAATGGAATGGAAAGAAAGGAACATGTTCCTGATGCCCTGTATTAAGATGTGAATGAATTGTGTATTGCTATCAACTAACTTGTTAGCAATATATGTCTACATAAAAGAGAATTGTATACGTTGTATAAATCCTTGTGAAACTAGATCTCGTCAGTAACTATGTACCTGTGTCTATGACTTTGTTAACTTTTTATTATGTTAACTTTTGATGGCAATATGTTTTATTGTGTGTCTGATATGATTTTAAAATGATCTGTGAACAAGTATGCTTCTAAGTAGATCTCATTCTTTGGCCCTGAAGATACTGCTGCTACATCATGGAAATTTATGAAGGGAGACTGTAGGGCGACATACCATCCGATATACAGTAGAAACCCCTGGGACTATGTGCAGTTCACACATTTCTGAAGAACCAAATTAAAATGGTGAAGCATATTCCTTCCTAACTGTCGCATTCTTCAGCAGAGAATCGGAGGAATACCTGGCACAAATTGAAAAGTTTTTTTAAATAGTGTATTCAGTACTGAAACAGGACTGTTACTTCTAGTATCATAACACAGCTTTAGCAAATTAGTCAAAAGCTTACATACTATTTTATGGCAGTAGGCTTCATGACCCTGATCACATTCCAAGTGACTTTGTCTCACTTCTGAAAGTGAAAATTTTCATGAAAGGATGACAATTTGTAATGTATGGAAAGCTTCTACCATAACATTCTTGGAATATTCAAACAGTGGAGAAACAACATAAATTATGATGATTGCTTCTCATCACATAGAGGAAGCACAGAGTGACCAACAACAACACCTAAAAGCACAATTCACTTTTAAATGTGCATGTCTGCTGCTAAACACCACCTATGCATAAGAGTTGCAATCAGTTCCAATTTATATTTGCAGGGTATTAATGTACTCTTGGTAATTTTGTTATAAATGAGTGACTCGTTAAGACGGTAGGAACCATAATATATGATATGTTCATGCATTCTGCCTGCAATGTGATCTGTATCTGCTTGTAAAAATAGCAAATGAATATAGTTTAAGTATCTCCACATTAAAAACAAAAATGACAGCATTTAGTGAATGGGAACTAGTCAGGGCCAAACTAGTCATTAATAACAAATCAGTATAGGAAGTTAGCCAGAACCCAGTCCCACATACCGTTCCTGCATTGTTGACTGGCTCATGGAAGCCCCCCAGATGGTCTTACCATCAAATTACCCATCTTCAGCTGCAACACCTACTTCCCCAATGATCTCCATCTATTCAGATTCTGCCAGTCCTTAGCCCTCACCAACCTAGTCTTGCAGAATCATGTACATCTGGCCCAAACCTCCATGCAATACCATCTCTCCATCCATAAAATTCTGCTGCTCTGCAATCCCAAATTCCTGTATCCCATCTTTCACATTGAAACTCTTGCCCTCTAGGAACTAGAGCAGCATGCACAATGCCACCTCAGAAGCCTCTCGAGCCTGTTCACCTCTACTCCCGCGATGGACTACCACTATCCACCTCTGCTACAACACCTTCCAAATCTCCTCCACATCCCCTCATAACTGACAAACCATACCTCATAGACCTATTACATTTAACACATCCTCAGAAACTTCCTTCCACCATCATAAAGAATACAGAACAAAAACAGCTCCACAACACAGTTATGTACCTTCCAAAATCCTTAGTCCCACAGAAGTATCAGCCCTTTCCAAAGGCCCTAACTTTTGCCTCACTCCCAAATTTAATCATGCTGGACTTGTTAAAAACCTTTTCTCCTTCTCCCCATCTCTACAGTGGAAACACTTTTTTGCCACCAACCCTACCAATCAAACACAAGCCAAAACAAATGTTGAACTCTGTCTGACTCATTTCACTCCTCCATTCGATGGTGATCCACCCCCACTGCCTCCAAATCACGCCCTGTTAACATTCCATAATTTCTTAACTAGAGATTCCCTAAACCCTTCAACATGCAAGCTAACCTTGTATTTGCAGAAAGAACTGCAATTCACCACTTAAAAACTGCTCCTGACTTTATAATCCTGTCTGCAGACAAAGGCTTCACCGCTGTAGCTTTGAACTCCAGGGATTACCTGGTGGAAGGACTCCACCAGCTGCCAGATTTGCCCACCTACAAACCCTGCCACAGTGACCCCATTCCCACAGTCTTTCCTCACATCCTTTAGCCCATCCCATAGCCTCTTACTTGAGTTTCTCTCTCTCTCGCTCTTACCTTCTCCATGCTTCCTAAAGTCCATAAACCTAACCACCTAGGAAATGCCGTTGTTGCTGGTTACTGTGCCCACATAGAGAATGTCTGTTCTCCTAGACCAACACCTTCAGCCTATTACCATCAACCTACCTTCCTACATGAAAGACACCAACTATTTTCCTCCACTGACTCTTCACATTTCATGTTCCTTCACCACATTGTGCACTTCTTATCACCTTCCTTAACACTAACATCCCTAACGCCCATGGCCTCACTGTTATTGAACACTGCTCTTCCAAATGCTTGACAGATTTCGTACCTACAACCCCCTTCCTGGTCACGATGACCAATTACATCCTCAGCCACAATTACTTCAACTTTGAGGGCAACACCCACAGACAAATCCATGCTATGGCCATGGGCACCAGCAACGCACCATTCTATGACAAACTATTCATGGGCCACCTAGAGAAGTATTTCCTAACCACCCAGAATCCCAAACGCCTCACCTGGTTCAGATTTAATGATGACATCTTTGTGATCTGGATCAAAGGTGAGAAGACTCTATCTGCAGTCCTCCAGAACCTCAGTGCCTCTTCCCCCATTTGTGTCACCTGGTCCTCCTCAACCAACAAGCCACCTTCCTTGATGTTGACCTCCCCCTCAAAGATGGCTACATCAGTGCCTTCATCCATATCAGTCCTACTAAACACCAGCAATACCTTCACTTCAACAGCTGCACTCACTCCACATCAAGAAGTCCCTTCCATACAGCCACTCATGGCTGTCACCTCTGTCTTGAGAAGCAGTCCCTCTCCAAATATACCAAGTGTCTCACTGAGGCCTTAACAGACCAAAATTATCCTCACAATCTTGTACAGAAACAGATCTCCCATGCCTTATCGCTCCAGTCACCCACCACCTCCCAAAGCCCCACAGTCTGGCCACAAAGTGGAATTTCTCTTATGACTCAGTACTACCCAGGATACGAACAGCTGAATCACGTTCTCTGCAAGGGTTTTGATTACCTATCGTCATGCCCTGAAACAAGGAATGTCCTACTCACTATCCTTTCCACAGTGGTATTCTGCTGTCCACTGAACCTACACAGTATCCCCGTCCATCCCTCCTCCAAACTCCTTGCCTCATGGCTCATATCCCTGTAATAGATATAGATGCAAGACCTGTACCATATATCCATCCATCCATCACCACCCTGTCCAGTCCAGTTACAGCCATGACCTATCCCATCAAAGGCAGGCCTACTTGTGAAACCAGTCATGTGATAACAATCTAAGGTGCAACCACTGTGCTGTGTTCTACATGGGCATGACAACCAACAAGCTGTCTGTCCACATGAATGACCACCGACAAACTGTGGTCAAGAGACAGCCAGATCACCCAGTTGCTGAGCATGCTGCCCAACAAAATGTTCTTCACTTCAATGAGTTCTTCACAGCCTAAGCCATTTGAATCAATCCTAGCCCCACCAGCTTTTGTGAATTGCACAGGTGGGAACTCTCCCTGCAATATATCCTACATTCCTGTAACTCCCTGCCTCAATCTTGATTAGCCCTGTCCTTCACCCCACCTATCCCCTTTCTTGCTCCCATTCCAGCACATACAGACTTCTATTCCATCACAGCATCCAGTCTCTTTACTTTCCTCCTTTTCCAACCCCACACTCCCTGCCACAGGTCTAACCTCACAACTGCACCTTGCTGCCCTACCCTGTCCCCACCGCATCCCTGTATGCTCCCACAAGCAGCACTTTACTGTTCCCCATCCATACCCTGCTATCCCTCCCCCTCTCCGCCCAGCCTCCTCCTTACCATATAGTGCTTCCCCATCATGAACAGCTGATCGCAGTCCAGCCTCGGTGGCCAGAGGCAGTGCTTGTGTGTGTGTGTGTGTGTGTGTGTGTGTGTGTGTTTATGCTTACACAAATCTGTGTGTGTGTGTTTTGTCTACTGTAAAAGAAGGCTTTTTGGTGTCTGCGACTCAACATCTCCACTATATGTGAATAGTAATCTGCCCTTTTCATAATAATATCATTATTCCATCCTGGGTTTTCCATGGTTTGGAGTTAACAAATTCCTTTGTATTTAGTTTTATATTATATACATGTCAAATTATTTGAGTAGAAATCTGCAGAAATTCCTGTGTATTGTTTACAGAAGTAGCTTGCCGTTGCTGCAGTTGCATATTAACGTGTAACTTGCTTGTTCCACATCCATAAGGGCCCTCTTTGTGATTTGATTTACAGAACACAGTGTGTGAATGAATGAATGAATGTATGGTGTAGACAAAAAATGCGAGCTTATTCACATTAAATTGTGCATGCTGATAGTTTGTAAATTAGGTTTTGGAGTTATAATTGGTATTAGATAGCAACATAAGTAGATGAAGCAATAGGTGTTTGCTTAAGGAGAGACAAGTAACATGGATGAAGTGATACGAACAATAGTGAAAGATGTGTTGATTTCTGCAATACTTTCCCACTTTCTCTGTTAATCATGAAGTATTTTGTATCATTAAAAATATGCTCTGCTCAGTCCTTATTTTTCATTCTGACATTTTGTTTTCCCAATGATACAGTGTTTCATTTACCATACTTTTGATTTGTGCTTCTATGGTATAATCGAATTCAGTAAAGTAAATCTTACGCATGTCAATTTCCTTTCAATTATGATCATATCTTTTAATTGTGCTGGAAAGTGTTCTAACATATAAATTTGGAAATTATTTTTCTTAATAAAATGCATTACTTATTCAAAAATAAATGTTAATGAAACTGTGGAACAATTATTAATTTCATTGTCCTCTTCAGTTGAGCCCCCAGAGTACATGCTACCAGAACAAAAGACAAAAGATGAAAAGCCTCCTGTCACTCACAGCACGACTACTTCAACAACAGTGTCACCTTACATGATCCCAAAAACAACATTACCTCCAGTACCAATCAATCAGAGAGGACCAGAACTTACTTTTGAAGAAACAGGTCACCATAAAGTCTTCATGTTTGCCAAAAGGAACACATACATACAACTTGATGGAAATCACATACCAAATTTTCAACTAAGGTAAGTAATGAAAGCTGTTCTCTTTATTTTACTTATGCAGTTTAAGATTTTGTATAGTTCTGATCAGTAGATGAAAATGGAACGTGATATTAATGAGTTATAAGCTGTGCCACCATCAAGAGAAGGAGAGGGATGTAGTGAACTACCAAAGCTGAGGTCATTAGAGATGTGACACAAGCTTGGATTGGATAATGATGAGACAGGAGATATGTAGTGCTCTATTCGAAACAAGCATCCTAACATTCACCTTAATTTGAGCTAGTGACAATCTGAGCAACCTGAATCTCTGTGACTTGACAGGGATTGGACCCATGCTCTGCTTGTAGATCAACTCATCATCAGAGTTGAATACTCAGAAAACGAAGTCATTATCTTATCCAAGATGTTTATTCATGAAGTCTGAAAATCCCTTGGCTTCGCAGCACCACTGGCTAGCCTTTGGTAGCAGGGGCGGATCCAAGGGAGGGGGGGGGGGGTAATGGGGGCAATTGCCCCCCCCCCCCCCCCCTGGAGCATGACCGATCTTTTTTTTTCTGACTGCTTTAGGGGCTGATTACGTCTAGTATGTTTTACTTGAAGTCACAGATGTAAACAATGCCACGCAGTTTGATGTAACAATTCAAAAAGAGACCTTGAAACCTCTTCCATTTAGCGAATAAACTACAGAAGAAACAACTATACTTACGAATAAAATGATAATATTTGATAAGGCATGAGCGATCTGTGTCCCTTTTTTAGCACTTTCCCCGCAGTGCATATGTAAGATTTTGTTTCTAGTGGCAATTTGCAAAGAGACGGTGTTGATAATTAAGCGATGAACACTGAAGGAATACTTGAAAATATTCTCATTAGTTGCAAATAGTGAGAACCTTACGACAGTCCCTTTTATTCTGCAATTGCACGTTTTCGATTTGGATCAACGCTTCTCCCCCATTTTGGCTTTCTTCTCACTTTTGATGCGGTATGTGAACAAACGATAACTAGCCAAATGTAATAATGTACACAAAAATAACGTCTGTGGATTCATTCACAATCCATTCTCTCATACAGTAAGAATATAAATGTTACGGTCAGCAGATTCAAACAGATACTGAAATCTAGAAAACTCAGATTCATTTCTCTTTCTCCAAAGTGCAGAGGGCAACTCTGCCAAAGACTGAGGAAGATGCATTTTCCTCATCAATTAAATTTATTCTGAGGTACTGAGTGTATGCTTCTATCGCAATCTGAAAAAAGCAAGAATTTCATAACAATTTTAGAACTTAGAGTTGTGGCTTTGCTTTAAACTGCTTGCTTATTTCGGAAGTCAAATCTTGAAGAAACAAACTGGTGTTTGCAAATAGCCAAGGAAACTGCCGGAGTAGAAGGAAGAATCTGCTTATTTAAGAACATCGATGAGTGAAAACTGCCTCCTTGGTCTTGCACTTATGTATATTCATTACCAGATTCCTGTAGACGTAGAAAAAGTAATTACAAGATTTTCAAAAAGTGGCCGTAAAAGGAGGTTAGAATTTAATATTTAAGAGCAGTATCATGAATATACATATTTAATATTAAATTTCATTTTATTTATACTTTTGCATTTTTATTTTATTTCTTATTTTTTTACATGAAGAAAGAAAGAAATTTCTTATTGTTAGTATTTACATTCATGAGGAAAAACAGCTTATTATGAGCATAAAATGACATTATTAACAATATAAGATGATATCCTGAACACAGTCAAATACCCTATTATAACTTTTCGCAGTCGTATCGTAATTGCTGCGTGTAAACACATGCGCGAATTCGGTGGCAGCATTTGGTGAACTAATTTCGAAGATTTAAGAATGGAAACAAATGAACATTAGCATTTTTATAGATTATTTTACTTTAGCAGACAGAGTTTTTCAAGTGCACGTGTCGTCTTTGAAGAATATGTTTTAGGTAATGCAGTAATTTATTTCATGAAACACACTTAACACATATCGATATACAATTAAACTAAAAACAGTATATATATATAATTATAATAGAGGGAAACATTCCACGTAGGAAAAATATATCTAAAAACAAAAATGATGTGACTTACCAAATGAAAGTGCTGGCAGGTCGACAGACACACAAACATACACACAAAATTCAAGCTTTCGCAACAAACTGTTGCCTCATCAGGAAAGAGGGAAGGAGAGGGAAAGACAAAAGGATGTGGGTTTTAAGGGAGAGGGTAAGGAGTCATTCCAATCCCGGGAGCGGAAAGACTTACCTTAGGGGGAAAAAAGGACGGGTATACACTCGCACACACACACATATCCATCCACACATATACAGACACAAGCAGACATATTTGAAGACAAAGACTCATGTTTGTTTTTATATATAATTTTTCCCACGTGGAATGTTTCCCTCTATATATATATATATATATATATATATATATATATATATATATATATATATATATATATATATATATATATATATATATATATATAAAAACAAAGATGATGTGACTTATCAAACGAAAGCACTGGCAGGTCGATAGACACACAAACAAACACAAACATACACACAAAATTCAAGCTTTCGCAACCAACGGTTGCTTCATCAGGAAAGAGGGAAGGAGAGGGAAAGACGAAAGGATGTGGGTTTTAAGGGAGAGGGTAAGGAGTCATTCCAATGCCAGGAGCGGAAAGACTTACCTTAGGGGGAAAAAAGGACAGGTATACACTCGCACACACACACATATCCATCCGCACATACACAGACACAAGCAGACATTTGTAAAGGACAGACTGTGTTACAAATGTCTGCTTGTGTCTGTGTATGTGCGGATGGATATGTGTGTGTGTGCGAGTGATATATATATATATATATATATAAATTACATTGCTGTTTGCCAGTTCTGACTAAGAATGTAGTGGGGCCTCATATCAGTGTGTTTTGTTAGTGTGGTGCACACTGTTGTGAACAGTGCAATGGCACCTCTGTTATCACAGAACACACTTCATTGTGTTTAATAAACAATTATGCAGTCCGTGATGATATATTGCTTCTTTCTATCCTGCTGATAGGGACATGTATTTGACTTCTGTAGTTGATATAGCAACCATTTGTTGCTGTTTCGAATTTCATGAAACTGCTACTTCAGCTAAGTTAAAAATATAGTCAATCATTGATAGAGATCCAATGCATAATTGGCAGCACGCAAGCCTTCAGTTTTGATTGCCTCACTTTTTCAGAAAATTATTCCTACATTGATTGTGCCTTTGATGCATCTTGTAATTTGTTTGACTGCTTCCCAGTGGATTTTTTCAATAACTGGATTTGAATGTACTGTCAACTCTCCTAGCATATTCAACGCCTAGTCTTTTTCTTTGAGGGCAATATAGGAGTGACTCAGTGACGTCTGGTAAGGAATAAGATGTAATACAAGTTCTTCCTCAGTGAACAATTTTTCTTTGCAGTTTTGCAGTGTTAAGTCAGATTTGACTGGATAAGCAACTTGATTGCAATCTTCCAATCCAAAAACCATGAGTATGTTTCATGCACATTTTTGCTTTGATTGATGCTAATTGCCCAATGTTTCATTTTAATTCTGATGCCAAGACACCAGCTGAGTTCAACAAGAGCTCTCATCTTAAATTGATTCATTAGTTCTTTCTTCCACCTGCTTATTTCTATTAGAGAAGATTGTCATGTCATCTACATAAATGGCCAGAGTGACTATATATTTAGCTTCTCAGCTCTGTAGTAAATTCAGGGATTGTATTCTGACTTCTTTGGATTCATTTTATGTAATGTTACATTCAACATCTCATACTAAGCATGTGACACATGTTTTAGACCAAAAATTAGTTTCTTAAGGCTAACAGCATATGAAATGATGACTAACAATGGACATAAACGTGCTATCTGACAAATAGCATTTTGCGACAAAATGAGCCTTATTAAGTTCAGTTTCACCATCTTTCTTTGAGTTTGAATAACCATTTTGAATTGAATGCCTTTGTGCCTGTTGGTAAATCAGTCAGTCTCATTTTCAACTATGATTTGTATTCATCATTTAATGCTCCCTTCCATGTTTTGCAATCATCGAAATTCATTGCTTCTTTATATGAATTTGGTCCAGAAATACTAGTAAAACAAGGAAAGTCATTGTTAAAATCATTGGAATTGCAGTTTGAACATCCATGTGTCCATTGTCGGATCAAATCCAGTTGTGAGAGCTAATGTTGTGTGAAGCAAACAGTGATAAACAACAGGCAAGAATGTTTTATCAAAGGCAACTCATATTATCTGGGAATAACATTTTGCAACAAAATGAGCCTTATAATGTTAAATTTCGCCATCTGAAATTTCTTTGTCTTTGATTACTCATTTTGAATTTTTTCCCTTTCTGCCTGATGGTACATTAAAGTCCAAGTCTCATTTTCAAGTAATGACTTATGTTCATCATTTATGGCTTCCTTTCATTTTTGCACTCATGATGACACATTGCTTCTTTATACAAATGTGGCTCAAAAATACTTGCAAAATAAGTAAAATCATCATTAAAGCAGTTGGGATTCAATTTTCTTTAATGTGATGATTTTCTGATTTCTGACTGCACAAGTTCTGTGTCTGAGTGATCGATGGTCCTATCTATGTTGCATTCACTGTCTGCTAAGTGTCACTTTGTGCCAGTTTGAGATAAACTGCATTTCTGTGGACATCAGCTGCCACCGGTTGAGAGCTGCCTCTATTGGTATTGGCCATCAGATTACTGTCCATGGTGCTTTTTCCAGTTGCATTTTGAATTTTTTACGGATTGCACATCAATAACCTTCACAATTGTCTGTTGCAAATTTGAATTGTATGCTTTAGAATCATAGCAATAGCCAACAAAGGTAATTTTCTTCGATTTGTTTTCTAACTTGATTCATTTTTCTTTCAGTACCTGTAGAAATCGTCAACACCCAAAGATTCATAACTGACACATATTTATTTGGTGACCACTCCCTAATTCTTCAGGACTATCATTTTGAATACCTTTTATTGGAGATCAGTTCTTCAGATAAATGAGAGTGGTAGGGCTTCAGCCCAAAACTGTTTGCTTACACTGCTTAAAAAGGTGGCTTGAAAGAATGAAATTTTCATACACATTATTTTCAGGAACACAGATTATCAACACTATTTATTCAGCGATATATATACAAAACAGACCAAAAATAAAAAAAAAAACATCAAACTGCTATACAAGGCATCAGCAAAGAAAAAAAAAACATAGCTGTTCCCAATAAAATCTCTGGCTAATAAGCAACCAACAATCATGCCATTATTGGTCCAGCTGTAGCAATGAAATAATTTAATTACTGATACATACTAGAGAATTATCAGTTTTCAAAATATGAAACTTCCTGGCAGATTAAAACTGTGTGCCCGACCGAGACTCGAACTCGGGACCTTTGCCTTTCGCGGGCAAGTCCTCTACCATCTGAGCTACCAAAGCACAACTCACACCCGGTCCTCACAGCCTTACTTCTGCCAGTATCTCATCTCCTACCTTCCAAACTTTTCAGAAGCTCTCCTGCGAACCTTGCAGAACTAGCACTCCTGAAAGAAACGATACTGCGGAGACATGGCTTAGCCACATTTCCATTCTGGAAACATCTCCCAGGCTGTGGCTAAGCCATGTCTCCGCAGTATCCTTTCTTTCAGGAGTGCCAGTTCTGCAAGGTTCGCAGGAGAGCTTCTGTAAAGTTTGGAAGGTAGGAGACGAGATACTGGCAGAAGTAAGGCTGTGAGGACCAGGCGTGAGTCGTGTTTCGGTAGCTCAGATGGTAGAGGACTTGCCCGTGAAAGGCAAAGGTCCTAAGTTCGAGTCTCGGTTGGGCACACAGTTTTAATCTGCCAGGAAGTTTCATAACAGCGCACACTCAGCTGCAGAGTGAAAATCTCATTCTTTTCAAAATATGTTCACCTTCACAGTTTGAAGTCAGAGACCTTATCTTATAGGTGCATTGCAAAGCCAAGAATAAGACATTCTGAAGTACACATCTTCTTACTACCATACTGAATAGTAGCAATATTACCTAACCACCTTAGTTTTCTGGTTACATGAAATATGTACTTAAGATGTTCTCAGCCTGCACTAGGTAATTTTCTGTGGAGACTCAGTGCTAAAGATTCATCGTCTTTTATGCTTTTATTGTCCTTGTTCCTGTGGTCATCCCCACAAAGCAAAATAAGGCTAAGATGAGCTACATTAACTGGAATTCATTCAAGATAATTACTGCCTTCCGCTTTATTTACATGAATAATTGATGTATTACATTTAGTATTTTGTGAAGTTGTGGGGAAAAGTAATGCCTCCAATTTTTTTTTTCTGGTCTCAGTACTGCTTGAAGTATTATATGTCGTGCAAGGCATTACTTGGTCAACTTTCCCACTTCACTGACACAAGTTGCAACCATCTACCACTAGAGGGCTCCAAATAGTAGCATGTAACATGGTGATGTGTAACATAACTATGTCAAAGCATGAGAAACAGCATGATGTAATTGAATTTCTAACTGCAGAAGATTTTGTTCACACATGGGGCATCTGCTTTACTTCAGCTTGACACTGCCAGACCACATGAAAGTGCTGAGACATCTTCAACAATCAGATGCCTTCGGATCACTGTCATAGATCATCCTCCAAATAGTCCTGACTTGGCCCCGTCACATTTTCATCTATTTCCAAAACTTAAAGAACACCTTTGAGGACTTCACTTCGATAATGATGAAGCAGTGCAAGCAGTGGTGAGATTATGGCTCCATCAACAAAGTCAAACGTTCTACAGTGACAGTATCAATGAACTGGTCTCTCGTTGGGAGAAATGTGTTCACCAGGGTGACCATGTCAAGAATTAAGTATGTAGACATGAAGAATAAAGATGTAGAATGTTAATAAAATTTGTTTTGTTTAAAAAAGCTTTAAGAATTTTCATGTAAATTTTGGGACATTGCTTTTTAGCATGCCCTTGTAGTAGCACTTATTACAAAAGTAGTAATTGCTGTCACTTACCATTATTAACACACCTGATCCTGATTCTTTTAGTACTACTACTGTGACTGGTGCTGTTCATAATAGCTAGTCACTGTAGTAGTGGTGACGATGTGGTGGTGGTGGTGGTAGTAGTTGTAGTAGTAGCGGTAGTAGTAGTTTTTGTTGTCACAGAAAAACTGTTAATTGTCCATTATTTCTCATCTTGGTTTCAGGCTTTGCCGTCAGATCTCGTTTCAGTTTCGTACAAGATTACCTCATGGGCTGCTGGTATATCATAGTGTCAAGAATCGCCCAGAAGGACTAGATCCCTATGCACTGTATGTTATAGTTGAAAAAGGACAGCTGAAAGTTGTGCATGTTTTTGGAAAGGAGTCTACCTCTCTTACTGTGGGGGAAGGTAATAACACTTCATGTAATGTATCAAGCATAGTGCCAGAAATTTAAATATATAAACAAACACAATAGAAAAGAAATAGGTGATGGCCACACCATTGATAAGTGTACTTTTTTTGTTATCAATGTATTTATGTGAATTTCTATTAAACAGGCAAACTGAAAATTCTAGCACGTACATCAACATTTAGCAGACAATTTGATTTCTTGTGTAGTGTAGTATTAGTACTTGGCACAAAAACATCTCTGACAAAGATTCCAACAGTGGGAAGACTGTGTACAGATATGGATGTATGAATGGTCACAAGGTTGTCCACCACTCCATGAACTGGTTCTCTGGAGGAAATCTTCAAAAAAAGCAACATTGAAAATAACAGTTCGCCCAATAACAATTCACAAGAGGTGTATGAGGTGTCACCATGTGCCATCAGTGAATGAGTGAGAAGTAATCTTGCAGCCCCCTCCATGCTCCTTTATATGATCTGCAGAGTGTAGATGTAGATAAAATAAAACTCATCTACATCTTCATGAGTGTTCTAAAATTCGCACTTAACTGTCTGGCAGAGGATTCATCAAACCACTTTCACACTATTTGTCTACTGTTCCACTCTTAAACAGTGCAAGGGAAAAAATAAACACTTAAATCTTTCTGTGCAAACTAAGATATCCTTATTTTATTATGATGATCATTTCTCCCTATTTAGATGGGCTTCAGCAGATACTTTCACATTTGGAGGAGAAAGTTCGTGATTGTAATTTCAAAAAAAAGATCTCATTCCAACAAAAAACACTTTTGTTTGATTGCCATCCCAACTTGTGTATCATATCCATCAAATCTGTCCCCTGTTTCACAATAACACAAAAACAGCTATTCTTCTCTGAAATTTTTCTGAGTCATCCATCAGACCTATCTGGTAAGACTCCCATACCACACAGCAATACTCCAAAAAAGGACAGACAACTGTAATGTAGGTAGTGTAAAGTGAATTTGTTGCATCTTCTGACTGTTCTGCCAATAAAATGCAGTCTTGGTTCACCTTCCCAACAATATTATTTATTTGATCATGCCAATTTAAGTTGTTCATAATTGCATCTCTAAGTACTTCATTGAATTGACAGCCTTTAGATTTTTGTGATTTATTGTGTAACCAAAATGTAATGGATTCCTTATTCCTTTTAGTACTCATGTGATTGAGCTCACACTTTTTGTGCTGTATAGATATCTTGTCTAAACCATTTTGCTATTGGTTTTTATGTTTTGATAGCTTAACTAGGTGGTCAGTGACAGCATCATCTGCAAACAATCTAATAGGGCTGGCTGCTCAGATTGTCGTTTGTAGAGGTTAGAAACAGCAGAGGGTCTATAAAACTTACTTGGGAAACACAGATATCATTTCTGTTTTACTCTGTGACTTTCTGACAGTTACTGTGAAGTGTGACATTTCTGACAGGATATAACAGATCCAGTTGCACAACTAAGGCAATACGCCTTAAGAACCTGATTTGGTAAGAAGCAGCTTGTGAGGAACAGAATCAAAAGCCTTTGGAGAAGTCAGATTATGGAATCAATTCGAGACCATCTGCCTGTCATTACTTCATGACAATAAAGAGCTTGTTGTGTTGCACACAAGTGAAATGTTTGGATCCAATACTGCCTGTCTGTCATTAGATCTTTTCTTTGAGATATTCATAATGTTTAGATGTCGCATTTGTTCCTAAATCCTACTGCAAATCCACACCAGTGATATGTCCCTGTAATTCAGCTTATTACCCCTATTTCCTGTCTTGAGGATTGGTGTGATATGCGCAACCTCCAGTCTTTAGGTATTGATCTTTCATTAAGTGAGTACTTGCATATAATTCATAAGTATGGAGCTATTATATCAGTGTACTCTGAAAGGAATATACAATCTGGACAGAAGGTTTCCATTTTCTAAGTGATCTGAGTTGTTTAGCTACACTGAGGATATCTCCTCCTAAGTTACTAATTTTGGCAGCTGTTTTTGATTTGAATTCTGGAATATTCATTTCATCTTCTTTGGTGAACAATTTCAAAAACTGTATTTAGTAACTCCACTTTAGTGGCACTATCATCTATTTTGCAGTGGAGGTATTTATTATGCCTTGCCAATGGTGTACTTTACATATGACCAGAATCTCATTGGATTTTCTGCCAGATTTTGGAACAGAAATTTATTGTGGAAGCTGCTAAATGCTTCTCGCTTTCATGTCCTATTAATTTATTTGATATAAATCTTTTGACTGTTTTCGATACTACTATTTCTTTGAACTCAGGTTACAAGTCTGTACTTATGTAGTTAGTTCAGAAGAAATGGACACTGATTTTTAGGAAGGCATCAAGTGAATTTTTATCTGCTTATTTTAAATAAATATTTATTGCATTTTTTGGTGAGTTTGAATGTTACAGTATTCAATCTCACTACAACGACCTTGTGGTCACTAACAGCTGTCTCCATCATGATGCTTCCTATTTGCTCCGGATTATCTGTTTCTAAGAGGTCAAGTATCTTTTCGTAGCCATTTACACTTCAAGTTGGCTCCTAAACTAATTGCTCAAAATAATTTTTGGCAAAATCATTTTGTACAAAGTTGGACAATGTTTTGTGCCTACCAACAGCTTTGAACATGTATTTTTGCCAACATATCAAGGTTATATTGGAGTCACCACCAATTATAATTATATGAAGGGTTGTACCTATTTGAGATAATACTCAATTTCCTTTGAATCTTGTCCTTGGCACAGTTGATTTCCATACACTAGATCAACATAGCAAATGTGATTGAGCCTACTTGACTGGCACCAATGATGTTCAACATGTGTTCATGTCTGCTGTTGCCAAGCCACAGTACTGGTATGGCTCTGATTATTTCAAATAGTTCCTGTCAGCATGTGCCTCTCAGTTTTACAATTACACTCACATACAAGCATTACAAAATTTCCTTTTTTAAATAATTTCAAAAGTGCTCTAATCTTCGTAAAAATTGGTTGTAACTTTATACATTTGGTTAAAAATTGAAATTGTGTCCATAACACTACTGCATTGACAATAGCCACAGGCAGGCCATAATCACAGAATTTACAATTTTTGTTTATTTTAAAAACCCTTAAATCTTCCCACTTTTGCAGAAAATAAAGCAAATAAATAACATAAAAATAAAAAATTGTACATTTGGTTGTGTTGTTGTGGTCATGAGTCCAAAGACTGGTTTTACACAGCTCTCTATGCTACTCTATCCTGTGCAAGCTTCTTCATCTCCCAGTAATTACTGCAACCTGCATACTTCTGCATCTGCTTAGTGTATTCATCTTTTGGTCTCCCTCTACAATTTTTACCCTCCACGCTTCCCTCCAATACTAAATTGGTGATCCCTTGATGCCTCCAAATGTGTCCTACTAACTGATTCCTTCTTCTAGTTAAGCTGTGTCACAAATTCCTCTTTTCCCTGATTCTATTCAGTACCTCCTCATTAGTTATGTGATCTACCCATCTAGTTTTCAGCATTCTTCTGTAGCACCACATTACAAAAGCTTCTAGTTCCCCCCCATGAACCATGGACCTTGCCGTTGGTGGGGAGGCTTGCGTGCCTCAGCGATACAGATGGCCGTACCATAGATGCAACCACAACGGAGGGGTATCTGTTGAGAGGCCAGACAAACATGTGGTTCCTGAAGAGGGGCAGCAGCCTTTTCAGCAGTTGCAGGGGCAACAGTCTGGATGATTGACTGATCTGGCCTTGTAACATTAACCAAAACGGCCTTGCTGTGCTGGTACTGCGAACGGCTGAAACCAAGGGGAAACTACAGCCGTAATTTTTCCCGAGGACATGCAGCTTTACTGTATGATTAAATGATGATGGCGTCCTCTTGGGTAAAATATTCCGGAGGTAAAATAGTCCCCCATTCGGATCTCCGGGTGGGGACTACTCAAGAGGACATCGTTATCAGGAGGAAGAAAACTGGCGTTCTACGGATCAGAGCGTGGAATGTCAGATCCCTTAATTGGGCAGGTAGGTTAGAAAATTTAAAATGGGAAATGGACAGGTTAAAGTTAGATATAGTGGGAATTCGTGAAGTTCGGTGGCAGGAGGAACAAGACTTTTGGTCAGGTGATTACAGGGTTAGGGTTATAAATACAAAATCAAATAGGGGTAATGCAGGAGTAGTTTAATAATGAATAAAAAAATAGGAGTGCGGGTTAGCTACTACAAACAGCATAGTGAATGCATTATTGTGGCCAAGATAGACACAAAGCCCATGCCTACTACAGTAGTACAAGTTTATATGCCAACTAGCTCTGCAGATGATGAAGAAATTGATGAAATGTATGACGAGATAAAAGAAATTATTCAGGTAGTGAAGGGAGACGAAAATTTAATAGTCATGGGTGACTGAAATTCGTCAGTAGGAAAAGGGAGAGAAGGAAACATAGTAGGTGAATATGGATTGGGGGGAAGAAATGAAAGAGGAAGCCGCCTTGTAGAATTTTGCACAGAGCATAACTTAATCATAGCTAACACCTGGTTCAAGAATCATAAAAGAAGGTTGTATACCTGGAAGAATCCTGGAGATACTAAAAGGTATCAGATAGATTATATAATGGTAAGACAGAGATTTAGGAACCAGGTTTTAAATTGTAAGACATTTCCAGGGGCATATGTGGATTCTGACCACAATCTATTGGTTATAAACTGCAGATTGAAGCTGAAGAAACTGCAAAAAGGTGGGAATTTAAGTAGATGGGACCTGGATAAACTGAAAGAACCAGAGGTTGTAGAGAGTTTCAGGGAGAGCATAAGGGAACAATTGACAGGAATGGGGGAAGGAAATACAGTAGAAGAAGAATGGGTAGCTCTGAGGGATGAAGTAGTGAAGGCAGCAGACGATCAAGTAGGTAAAAAGACGAGGGCTAATAGAAATCCTTGGGTAACACAAAAAATATTGAATTTAATTGATGAAAGGAGAAAATATAAAAATGCAGTAAATGAAGCAGGCAAAAAGGAATACAAACGTCTCAAAAATGAGATCGACAGGAAGTGCAAAATGGCTAAGCAGGGATGGCTAGAGGACAAATGTAAGGATGTAGAGGCTTGTCTCACTAGGGTTAGGATAAATACTGTCTACAGGAAAATTAAAGAGACCTTTGGAGAGAAGAGAACCACTTGTATGAGTATCAAGAGCTCAGATGGCAACCCAGTTCTAAGCAAAGAAGGGAAGGCAGAAAGGTGGAAGGAGTATATAGAGGGTTTATACAAGGGCAATGTACTTGAGGACAATATTATGGAAATGGAAGAGGATGTAGATGAAGACGAAATGGGAGATAAGATACTGCGTGAAGAGTTTGACGGAGCACTGAAAGACCTAAGTCGAAACAAGGCCCCGGGAGTAGACAACATTCCATTAGAACTACTGATGGCCTTGGGAGAGCCAGTCATGACAACACTCTACCATCTGGTGAGCAAGATGTATGAGACAGGCGAAATACCCTCAGACTTCAAGAAGAATATAATAATTCCAATCCCAAAGAAAGCAGGTGTTGACAGATGTGAAAATTACTGAACTATCAGTTTAATAAGTCACAGCTGCAAAATACTAACGCGAATTCTTTACAGATGAATGGAAAAACTGGTAGAAGCGGACCTCGGCGAACATCAGTTTGGATTCCGTAGAAATGTTGGAGCACGTGAGGCAATACTAACCTTACGACATATCTTAGAAGAAAGATTAAGAAAAGGCAAACCTACGTTTCTAGCATTTGTAGACTTAGAGAAAGCTTTTGACAATGTTAACTGGAATATTCTCTTTCAAATTCTGAAGGTGTCAGGGGTAAAATACAGGGAGTGAAAGGCTATTTACAATTTGTGCAGAAACCAGATGGCAGTTATAAGAGTCGAGGGGCATGAAAGGGAAGCAGTGGTTGGGAAAGGAGTGAGACAGGGTTGTAGCCTCTCCCCGATGTTATTCAATCTGTATATTGAGCAAGCAGTAAAGGAAACAAAAGAAAAATTTGGAGTAGGTATTAAAATTTATGGAGAAGAAGTAAAAACTGTGAGGTTCGCCGATGACATTGTAATTCTGTCAGAGACCGCAAAGGGCTTGGAAGAGCAGTTGGACGGAATGGACAGTGTCTTGAAAGGTGGATATAAGATGAACATCAACAAAAGCAAAACGAGGATAATGGAATGTAGTCAAATTAAATCAGGTGATCCTGAGGGAATTAGATTAGGAAATGAGACACATAAAGTAGTAAAGGAGTTTTGCTATTTAGGGAGTAAAATAACTGATGATGGTCGAAGTAGAAAGGATATAAAATGTAGCCTGGCAATGGCAAGGAAATCGTTTTTGAAGAAGAGAAATTTGTTAACATCGAGTATAGATTTAAGTGTCAGGAAGTCGTTTCTGAAAGTATTTGTATGGAGTGTAGCCATGTATGGAAGTGAAACATGGACGATAACTAGTTTGGACAAGAAGAGAATAGAAGCTTTCAAAATGTGGTGCTACAAAAGAATGCTGAAGATAAGGTGGGTAGATCACATAACTAATGAGGAGGTATTGAATAGGATTGGGGAGAAGAGAAGTTTATGGCACAACTTGACTAGAAGAAGGGATCAGTTGGTAGGACATGTTTTGAGGCATCAAGGGATCACAAATTTAGCATTGGAGGGCAGCGTGGAGGGTAAAACTCGTAGAGGGAGACCAAGAGATGAAAACACTAAGCAGATTCAGATGGATGTAGGTTGCAGTAAGTACTGGGAGGTGAAGAAACTTGCACAGGATAGAATAGCATGGAGAGCTGCATCAAACCAGTCTCAGGACTGAAGACCACAACAACAACAACTATTCTCTTCTTGTCCAAACTATTTATCGTCCATGTTTCACTTCCATACATGGCTACACTCCATACAAATACTTTCAGAAATGACTTCCTGACACTTGAATCTATACTTGATGTTAACAAATTTCTCTTCTTCAGAAACACTTGCTGCCCAAGTAGCAAAACTCATCTACTACTTTCAGATTCTCATTTCCTAATCTAATTCACTCAGCATCACCTGATTTAATTTGACTACATTCCATTATCCTCATTTGGCTTTTGTTGATATTGTGTATTGTCCTTTCATTCCATTCAACTGTTCTTCCAAGCCCTTTGCTCTCTCTGACAGAATTACAGTGTTGTTGGCGAACCTCAATGTTTTAATTCCTACTCCAAATTTTACTTTTGTTTCCATTACTGCTTGCTCAATATACAGATTGAATAACGTCAGGGGTGGGCTACAACCCTGCCATACTCCCTCTTCGACCATTGCTCCCCTTTTGTGTTCCTTGACTGTTTTAACTGCCGTCTGGTTTCTGTACAAATTGTAAATAGCCTTTTTCTTCCTGTATTTTACCCCTGCCACCTTCAGAATTTGAAAGAGAGCATTCCAGTCAACACTGTTAAAAGCTTTTTCTAAATCTACAAACACTGTAAATGTAGGTTTGCCTTTCCTTAACCTAGCTTCTACGATAAGTCATAGAGTCAGTATTGTCTTGTGTGTTCCTACATTTCTCCAGAATCCAAGGTCAGCATCTACCAGTTTTTCCATTCATTTGTAAAGAATTCGTGTAAGTATTTTGCAACCATGACTTATCAAACTGATAGTTTGGTAATTTTCACACCTGTCAGCACCTGCTTTCTTTAGAACTGGAATTATTATAATCTTCTTGAAGTCTGAGGGTATTTTGTCTGTCTCATATATCTTGCTCACCAGATGGAAGGGTTTGGTCATGGCTGGCTCTCCCAAGGCTATCAGCAATTCTAACAGAATGTTGTCTACTCTCAGGGCCTTGTTTCTACTTAGGTCTTTCACTACTCTGTCAAATTTTTCATGCGGTATCACATATCCCACCTCACCTTCATCTACGTCCTCTTCCATTTCCATAATATTGCCCTCAAGTACATCACCCTTGTATAGGCCCTCTACATATCCCTTCCACCTTTCTGCTTTTCCTTCTTTGCTCAGGTCTGGTTTACCATCTGAGCTCTTGATATTCATACAGGTGTTGTATTATCCCCAAAGAGCTCTTTAATTTTTCTGCAGGCAGCATCCATCTTACCCCCAGTGATATTTGCTTCTACATCCTTGCATTTACCCTCTATCCTTTCTCGCTAAACCATTTTGCAGCTCCTGTTGATATCATTTTTGAAATTTTTGTATTCCCTTTCACCTACTTCATTTACTGCACTTTTATATTTTCTTCTTTCATCAGTTAAATTCAGTATCTCTTGTGTTACCTAAGGATTTCTATTAGCCCTCATCTTTTTTACCTACTTGATCCTCTGGTGCTTTTACTATTTCATCTCTAAAAGCTACCCATTGTTCTTCTACTGTATTCCTTTCCCCTGTTCTTGTCAATCATTCTCTAATGCTCCTTCTGAAACTCTCTACAACCTCTAGTTATTTCGTTTCTCCAGGTCCCATCTCCTTAAATTCTTACCTTTCTGCAGTTTCTTCAGTTTTAAACTACAGTTCATAACCAATAAATAGTGGTCAGAACCCACATCTACCCCTGGAAATGTCGTACAATTTAAAACCTAGTACCTAAATCTCTGTCTTACCATTCTATAATCAATCGGAAACCTTTTAGTGTCTCCACGTCCCTTCCATGTATACAACTTTCTTTCATGATTCTTAAACCAAGTGTTAACGATGATTGAGTTATGCTCTGTGCAAAATTATACCAGGTGGCATTCTCTTTCATTCCTTACCCCCCAGTCCATGTTCAACTACTGCTTTTCCTTCTCTCCCCTTTTGTACTATTGAATTCTAGTCACATATGGCTATTAAATTTTTGTCTCCCATAACTATCTGAATAATTTGTTTTATCTCATCATGCATTTCTTCAATTCCTTCATCATATGCTACATGTAAAATTTTCATAGTATTTTCAGTACTATCTGTTGCTCGTTTTGTACTTCATAAATGATGGCAAAAAGCAGTCTCATTGTTGATACAGATATGTTCCTTAAATATAGTTCTACATTTGGCATAAACAAAAATTATCACATGATCCACATTGCAGGACCTGTAGATACCAGTCAGAATGAAAAAAACAGCAGATGAAGTGGGAAGCATAATAACTGTGTGTGAGTGTAATTGTGAAATTGTGAAGTGCACACACAGAGAAGTACTATTTGAAATAAATTGAGACATACCATTATCGCGCCATGGCGACAGTGTCTATGAACACATGAAGAAACTGGACATGTAGTAAAATTGCACTTAAGATCCTTTTCAGACAGAGCCATGAAAACCTGATTAAAATTGTGTATGTCCTTTGTTCTTGCAGCTGGTAACCAGAGTGTTGTGAACATAGTTGACACACTGAATATCTGCTATCAACTGTTCTATAAACCAGTCATGAAAAAGGATTCACTTGTGTCCCTAAATGGCAACCTGTTAAACTGGTAATGGCCAAAAGCTGTATTTAATATCAAGATTTTTTTCACTTACTTGGCCAACATAAGCTGGAAATAATCCCCTGCGTCATGAATTTTTGAAAAGAACTAGCCATCAGCTAAATTGCAAAAGAGTTCATCAGGATGGAGTAGGGGGTTGGTATCTACTTCTGCTTGGGTGTTGGCAGCCAATTTAAAGTCATCACAACAACTAAAGGAGAGGCCCATTGACTAAAGGGAACAGGCCAAAGCTGTTGCTGTTGTTCCAACCTATCTAATTCCAGTTTCACTTCTTACCGTGGGGACAACAAAATCTAGTGGACTTTAAAGAAATGCTGTACTCTGGAAGGTTTACAAGAATGTTTGCCTGCTAGCAGTTATGGTCTTGAAAAATTGGATTACATAGCAGGAGTACCCTGCATGGGGAACAGAAATGGTTCTTGGATGTCACTTATGATGTTGACGGACAGAGAGTGGCAGAATGTGATCCTTTCAAACCAATTTACATTGATAACACATGTCACCAATTTCACACTATAAAATCCCTTATATTGCTTTATAAATTCAAGTTAACAGGCCACCACATAATTATCATCAGCTTGTTAAGATTTTTTGAATCTCCCTTTACCTCATAAAGTGACTGTAAAAATTTAATGAAATTAGTTCTTTTACATTGCAGCTCTGAATGACGACCAGTGGCACAGTGTTCAAGTATTGATAGATGTACACAGAACTCGACTTATTGCCAAAGTTGACAAGGAATTCGTGGAAACTCATATTAAAGGCTTAGATCCAGCAACAAATTATGGTGTATCCAATGATTTGACTTCTGTTGTTCTGATAGGAGGTAAATAATGTAATTTGATTTACTTTCTGTAACTTACTACACATTTCTCATAGTTTAGATTATCTTCACACAAATGTAATGCATATTTCTGTTTGTATCCTACATAAACATTGCAAAATTTCATTTATTCCTAGCCTTTCTTTCCTCTACTTTTAATTGGTAAGTGATTAGCTTTCTTTTCTATGTAACTATATTGTAGAATCTTTGCTGCTCCATGTAATATAACATTTATTTTTAAAAAAAACAGTATTATTTTGATAAATGGTTTACAATTTATTAATACTACATCATTTGACTATGTAAATGGATTTAGTATTAATTAAGTTGGTTGCACATCATCCTTTTTGTGCCAGTTGACAGAATATTTATGTTACCACAGGTCTTAGCTCAGAGGAAAAATTACATGGTGTGAAATATATTATTGAGTCATTTGTTGGGTGTATCCAAGATATGATACTGAGTGCTGGCAAAGCTGCATCTGATCTCTTGCCAATTAAACCACTCATAGCTACAAAACATGAAAATGTTGTTGAAAGCTGCATTAACAAGTAAGTGAACATGCTCATAAACTCTGATATATGAAGACAATAAGTATAGTTTTTACTTGACATAAGTGCCTAAATACTATTATGGAAAATAGTTGCAGTACCACCTAACTTAGATCTGCAGTCGACATTTCCCTGTTAAGTATAAAATTGAGTGGAGCATTATCGATTGTGACTCAACACTCAGCAAAACTAACTTGACTCCTAATATGATTCCTGAATAAACTTGACCCAACCAGAGCTGAAATCTGATGACTGAGCTTCCAACTGCTAGAGCTAAATCAGTATTTCTGCAGAAAAGTGAAGGGGCATACCTGTTGCTTGAATGTCAATGCACAGCTTGTCAAATTCCCAATGCTTATGCTGAAGTACTCAACTTGGTTTAGACAGAATAATCTAAATGAACCTGCCCTTGTCTGAGAGTCACTGCATAATCTCAATTACCAAAGGGCAATATTGAATGAAAAAAATAAATAGCCTAGTGGCTGGGATGCAGCTCAAGCAAACAAAAAACTATGAACTTTATGCAAGATAATGATTGGAAGGAAGACAAAAATGATGTCCTAACATGGAATTCCCGGAATTTCTGCTTGGGTTTGACAAAAAGTGCAACCAATTTATAAGATGACAGATGATAAATATGTTTTAGGCATGACTTGTTAATTCAACATTTAATAATCGGCTCTTTGCAGTCCAAACAGATAAACAAACATGAAATACCTGGGTTGTGCATCTTCAAAACTAAAACCAAGTCTTGCACATTGTGAAAATACAAAAACAGTTTAAATGAAACTGGGAATACATTATTCAGTACTTGTGGAGGCTCATAGAAATTAACAAGAATGCAAGAATTTTGCACGTGTCATGCGTAAAAAACAATTTAAGCAGAAGTGTTGGTCTCCATCAGTTAATCCATGTGGACCCTTGAAATACTGATATAAATATCAACTGACACTGTTGGTGCGCATTTAAAACCTATCAAATTGGACATGAATACAAATTTCAGCCCATGCCATGAATGAAAACAATCTGAACAAAGTGTTTGAACTCAACTAGTTGCTGCATGTGAATCTCGTAATACTAATGTAAATATCAAATGCTACTGGTGCCATGGAACTATAGTAAGAAAGGCCATGAATTCCTAACTGAAGCTTGCAGAGGCCAGTCCTGGTGGTGAAAGAAATAAATTTCTATCTCTTAGGGTGTCTGCTGTAGTTCAAGCTAGAGCAGACTGTAGGGATCAAGAATTATTAGATGAGAGAGCTGCTACGCTATAAAGCAAATCACAGTGAGAAGAGAAAGTAAACTGTATTTGCAGATTCTTGAAGTATTTCAAATACTTCAAATATTGGGTGTGAAATCATTGAAATGATACTTCATTTAATTCATGTCAATAATTTATCCATCTGACAGCCAAAGAAGTTGCCTTAAAAGAACCTGGACATTTATGTGAATTGTGGACATACATTTTTCACTTAGAGAAAATGCAGTACATTCCCTCTCTTTCTGTCTCTTTTTCATTCTCTTTCTCTCATTCCCATTGACATATAATAAGCACACCCATAGATCAAAAAATGTTAGTAAGTTTTACACATCTGTAAACATGGCAAGATATGTTGTATGTGGTATTCGGTGTTTACAAACTTGTAGGCCTATTCTGTCATAAACAATGTACAATAATTATAAATATTTCCACATACAATTTCATAGAGTGTACAATATGTACCTCAAGGCATGACAAAAATAAATAAATAAAACAAGCTATTGCAGCCTTCAGAAAAATTTGTGTTATCTTTCCATGTTTACCCAGCTGATTTCTTTGCACTCATGTGCATGAAACCTATAAAGTACAGTAAATCATTAGGAAAAAATATTCAGAGACAAACAAAATAATATGTTCGCTTCTCAGATGTACTGCATGTATGGAGATATGTTTGAAGGATAAAAAATTATAAAATTTGTTCCTACTTCTGAATTAACCATAAGTATGTTTTGGACTGGCTTCTTAATATTCCCAGACACAACAAGATAACTTTTTATGATTTCTGAATGAGCCTGGTTCTTGTTCAGTGGCTGAGTGAAGTAGGTAGCTGTTGCACCCGTGAATATATTCTGTATACTCTTGGAATTGTACTGACATCTGTCTCTAACATATTATACAAGCATCTTCATGTAATGGAGGTTTGCAGTTGTTAGGTACCATCCTGGCAAAAAATACTTCACAGTTGCAATCTGAGTACTTCAAAATTGATATATTATATTGAAAATGGTTATGAAATATCTGGCTGTAGAAGTGGCCCAGAGACAAAGCTGCATTTTACAATTTGGATCTTCCCATTAACCATTTTTACAACAAAACTGAAGGGATCACGTGATGTAAGTATGCTGTAAATGAATATACTTGTATATGCACTATCTCATTTGAAGAATGGAAAATGGTAATCATGGAGTATTGTTCTGGATTATACCTTTTAAGCTTTTCAGGTACATGCACCATAGGACCTGAAATGTCTCTGTGGCCTCTCATTTCACCAAGGTAATATGTTGCTTACAAGATGGTCAAAACTAAGTTTATTTAGTGGAATCCTGAAACAAGACGAGGATGACCAACTCTCCTGTATTTTCTGGGACCTCCCATAGTACCACACTATTTTTTTTCCTTAATTCTCTCAGTTCCCTTATTGATAACCTGTTCATCCAGTTGTTTTGTCAGTGATATCAATCCCACAAAATACTTTCAGTAGTTCAGATGCCCTGACAGACAGATCTTTATGCAAGGAGCATAAGCTACGCAACTAAAGGGGTCATGAAAGGGGGAGTGTTTACATGTCACTCAGTCAGTACTGACAACCAACAGAATAGAGTAAAACTATTATATATATTTATATATGAGTTACATGTGATCTTGACTATTAACAGATTGTATTAAACAATAAAATAAAAATTTAACCTGTAGGTTACTTGTTTCCATCCTGGCTATGGCAGGAACTGACATTTATACAGCCATTGTAACCATTCCAAGAAATTGTGATGTATTTGTGCAGTTGATATTTACTGCAACCTATTCCCCCTTAAAATCATGGTCAGATATTACTAATTTCCTTTAAACCCATGATCATATGTTGGTTGCACTAACCCAGACACTTCCATGCCCAATTTTCTGCCTAGATCTGACCCCATTTGATTTCTTACCCATCCTAGAAGCAGAAGAAACTATCTGTTATTATCTTTGGCTATCCAAAAGCAGCTGTGTTAACATACATGCAATGCATCCCACTAAAAGCCCCAAAAGTTCTACCAGTTTATATAAAGAAATTATAATAGTTTGGAAAGATGAGAAAGCAAATATTTAGAAAATCAGGAATTCACATCACTTCCTCAGAATTTTCAGTGATCCTGAAATTGTCATCAGAGGCAATGGAATTTTAATGTGATGACAAATTCTCAACTATTTAATTCAAAAATTGATTATAAGTCCCCAAGCTGAATGTTGAGGTTTTCTCTGCTGGTTAGCTTAGTTATCCTTCTTTTGTGAGCTCAGTGACAGGCATGAAAAGAGAGAAGACTGAAAGACACTATACAATCCTACAGTTTATCCTTATCAAGCATAGAAATCTAAACTTACCGCAAATGCTTAATCCCATCCTATAATACTGAGAGCTCTCGTAATCAGTTTGCATGACATAGAAGGAATTTCAAGTTCTTGCTTTTATGTGTAATAGCTCTATAACAAAGAAACAAATAGGCCATTGATACCAACACCTCTTTTTGGCAACATCTGAGAAAAAAAGAGATTTACAGACTGCAAATACTTAGCAAGAAATTTACTGAGTTGCATCTAATTAATGAATTACATAAAAATGATATTCTGTGAAAAATTAGGTTTATTTAATGTTAGAATGTTAGTTTCAGCATCAAGGACTTGTTCAGGTGATAAATACATAGTGGGACCATGAACTAAATGTTTCACATTCTTTTGACTCAAAACAGTATAATAATAAATAATAAGATTAAATGTGACGAGTATTCATAATTTAAGTTCCAGCTTCAAATTGGTGTATGAAGAGAATCACTATCGGAAGAGAATCACTGGCCAGAAGGACACCAAATTTGAACAGCATGTTATTGACACAAGGAGAAACATCATGGAACAAAAAAAAGCAATGAAAATTTTACCACTATATGACACTGTAAGCATGTTAACATAACTGGGGTCAGATAAAAATGACACGTGAATCACAATACAATGGCGATGGTTTGAGTTACATATTACACCATCCATACTGTTCAGTATGCATGACTGCACAAGTTCAACAGTCAACAGTTGTGGCAGTGTTAATTAGATAAAGTCTATCCACCATGCCAAGGTCATAGCACATCAGAGAGAAAAATCAGTTTTTAACTGTCCTGGCGCCAAAAACCACATAAAAAGCAAAATGACATTGGTTTTTAATTATCTTGAGACTGGCACAAGACCACCATTTTCTGCCACAAGTTGAAACAGTATGTTCCACAACAGATTGGAGTGTCTTGGGGTCACATTGAGAATGTGTTGTCCAATGTGTGGCTTCAAATCAGCTTTGTTCGTAACACTGAACACAACATCATTCAGATAATTCCACAGTCAGAAGTCATATGGATTAATATCAGGTGATCTGGATGGCCAGGCTGTAGGGAAATGATGGCTGAGAATTTTAGCATTACCGAAGTGCCTCTGCAGTGGCCACTTCACTGGCTGTGCAATGCACAAAGGAGCATCATCTTGCATAAAAATGATACTACACAAACATACATGCTGTTGAAGGCTTGGAATGACTTTAGTGTGCAAAAGACTCTCATAGCATTTACCAGTGATGATACTGGTGAAAGGATCTGCAGGACTCATCTCCTTGAACAAATAGAGTCCTACAATAAATGACACTGTCAACTTCCACCACAGAGTCACCTTTGCAGAATGAAGTGGTACCAGTTGATGCCTACATTATGCGATTCTGTGTATTGACATGTCCTTAGAGATGGAAATGGGCTTTATTTGTCCACAGTGTCTTCCATGGCCATTCATAGTCCACTTTCATGTCAGCAAGAACACCCAGAGCACATGTTTGTCTAGCTGACAGGTCAGCAGAAAGCAGAGCTTGAACATGGGTGATTTTGAATGAATAACAATGCAGAATGTTTCATAGGATTTTATGTACCAGGCTCACAGATGTGTCAAGTGTTTGGGAAATTCCGCAAGCACTATGACAGACGTCAGATCAGGTGCTTTCTTCCCTCGGCCACATTGCACTTCAAAAGGATCTACCTTTTTGAATTTTATAATTGTTTTTTTCAGACCCTCAGCAGAAATCAAAACAATGCCTTTTTTCCTACTCTTGACTGTCTGCAGGGCTACTGGCACACAGTCACCATTCTTGTAGAAGAGCTGTATCACCGCCACCATGTGATCCTTTGTGGAGACAGTCATTTAGCCTTACAGTGTCACCTATTTGTCAAATTTTCATTAATTCTTTTTTCCATAATGTTTCCTCCAGCGTCAATAATATGTTGTTCAAATTTGACATCATTCTGAGCAATGATTCTCTTGCTACAGAGTTTTGAAACTGGAACTTTAATTATGCACTCTCTGTATATGGGTGATAGTTAAAAGTGATCACGGGTAAGGGATTTGAGGACTTTTTTATTCAAGAAATCAGCCAAATAATGAAAGACAGCTGTCAGGTAGTCAACACACTTAATAGTAACTTCCTGGAAGTAGCTCAGCAAATACACATAGACATTTGAAAGAATAAAGCAATAGAATACATACAAGAAGCAATGCCACATACATATAGAAAAATCACACTTATTCCATGCTCTATTAAAGAAATTGAAAATGTAATTTCTCAAAGTAAGATACTTAGTCAGAATTAGTTTGGATTTGAAAAGGATGTCTCTACAGAGAATGTCATTTAGTCACTACATGTGTGCCATAAGGATCAATGGTGGATCCACTCTTTTTCTTGTTGTATATAAGTTTGTCTTCGTGTATCCAAGAGGCTGAAATTGCTTTGCTGAAAATGCAGGTATTCAAATATAAATAAAATTTTCTTGCAAATGTACATTTGATAAACTAATATCAAACACCCTACATGCAGTTCTGTAATGCACAAAGCCTGACTGCAGCATTAGCAACAATGCCTCGAAGAATCACTAAATAAAATAGAATATTCTGAATTCATAGGTGTTTTTATCAACAAGAAACTGAAGTGGAAGTTGTGTTCCAAATCTTCTTAAATGTCTGAGTTATGCAACTTAAGCATTACAGATAATATCGGATTTTGGAAATGAAAATGTCTTATGGCATTATATCCTGAGATAACTCATCATTAGAAAGTGTTAATTGCAAAAAAAAAAAAAAATGTGAAATGGAAGAAATATATGGTCTCTGCTCCTGAACCTCTTGCAGACGGCTCTTTAAACAGTGCATTTACATTCACTCCATTGCGAAGTGTTGTGTCAACAGTCAACCACATTTAGAAAAGAGCAGTAAAATTCATAAATATAAAAGTATGAGAAGTCACTTACACTATCTTTTATTCACAGAAAGGAGTGATGTATTCAGCCATATCTTTGATCATCAAACTAGTGATGCAAAACATTTAGTAGATAATAAAACTAACTTTAAACATAAACTGAAATCATATCTTTCTGATGTGTTTGACAAGACAACTTCTTTTACCCCATAGAACAATTTCTAAATGTGTGACAATATGGTCTGTGCATGAGTGAGGGCTTGAGAGAGATTGAGAGAGGTTGAACATAGTTAAGTATAAATTAATGTATTTTACAAAACATGACATTTTTATCACCTGGGACAACTGTGACTGTTAAATGACTCTAGGGGAAAAAATTTAAAAAAAATTAATTTAAGGCAGTCATGTCAGTAAGGTTAGCAGATGTTCCCCTGAGAAAATGTAATATAATTGTATAACTAACTCTGTCCACATCACAGGGAGAGGCCACAATTATGGTATATGGTTCATGCAGACATGTAAAACAAATTAAGCTGTTGAAAATATTAGATTTCCTTGATTTCCTTTTGTCTTTTTAAGGTGCAAGACTCGCGAAAACCTCTGTTTTTTTGGCAGCCAGTGTGTAAATCATTATAATACCCTTACTTGTGATTGCTTTGGAACTAAATATGAAGGAGAACAGTGTGATATATACAGTAAGTAATGTATGTACCTGCTATTGTTTTGAAAATACACTTTTTAACTATCATGTTACTTCAGAATGTAACAATACCTGTGAAAATTGTGACAGAAAATGTGTTTTCCAGCTGCTACCACATTGACTTTTCGAGGTTCATCTTACGTTTCGTACAGGGTGTATGACTGGAAAGACAGGGTACACACAAGTTCAAATCGAATTAGCCTGCAGTTCAAGGTAAACATTTATACCAGCAATATCTGTAAAGTGTAAAAGAATCCAGTTTTTGTAATAAATTCAATTCCATCACATTTATGTACTATCATTATAAGAGCAATGGTTGGCATTTCTTCAGTGTTGAAATATTGGGTAGGATCCTTCAATAAGTGCACTGGTTTTCATACATCACTTTATGAACTTTATTTTTTCAAAACACACTAACAAAATAGTTGATTTATTTTTTTATGTTTTGTTGTTATATGTTGTACAAAGTGTTTGTAATATGTTCTATATTTTTAAAATAATGATGTAGTAATTACGCTTTGCTCAGCCAGTTGCTTCTTGTCCAGACATGTTGTATGTTAATGTTTTATATTAAAGTGTACTCCTTTACACACCACCAACTGTTAATTATAATTAAAAAGAGAATCTTTCAAGAGGTTGCAGACCTAGATACATGCTTGTATTAAATTTTATACACAACTGTTCATCAGTTTTTATGAAGGACCACATAAATTGTCAGTGATACATTGCATATCAGCAAATAGTTGAAAATAGCATCAGCTGTGAAGTAAATGAGATATGTGGAATTATTTTGTCAATCCTTGTGCAAAGTATAACCAGGGAAGTCAATTGCATGCTTAAGGTTCAGTGATAGTAAATTTATGTCTGTTATCACTGGATTCCCTTGATTTGCAATTGGAACTTTTGTTGGAGATTCATCCCAAAAGTGTCAATCACATTTCTTTGTGATTTAAACTAAACATAACACTGAAGTCAAAGAAGTTTCATTCAATAGCAACTCTAAAAGAAACTAAACCAACTGAGGAGACTTGATCAACATGCAAAGTCTTGCATTGGAAAAGATCATGAGACACAGATTTTATAGGTTCCAATAGCAGCAGCAACATTGCCAGGAAACTAGCAAGTTGCAAATTGGTCAGTTAAATACTTCAAAAATTAGAAACATCAGATTTAACAATTGAAAGTTAGCAAAGATACGCTACTGGCCATTGAAATTGCTACACCAAGAAGTGCAGATGATAAACGGGTATTCATTGGACAAATATATTATGCTAGAACTGACTTGTGATGACATTTTCACACAATTTGGGTGCATAGATCCTGAGAAATCAGTACTCAGAACAATCACCTCTGGCCATAATAACAGCCTTGATAATCTTGGGCATTGAGTCAAAAAGAGCTTGGATGGCGTGTACAGCTACAGCTGCCCATGGAACTTCAACACGATACCACAGTTCATCGAGACTAGTGACTGGCGTATTGCGACAAGCCAGTTGCTCAGCCACCATTGACCACATGTTTTCAGTTGGTGAGAGATCTGGAGAATGTGCTGGCCAGGGCAGCAGTCAAACATTTTCTGTACCCAGAAAGGCCCGTACAGGACCTGCAACATGCGGTCGTCCATTATCCTGCCGAAATGTAGGGTTTCGCAGGGATCAAATGAAGGTTAGAGCCACGGGTCGGAACACATCTGAAATGTAACATCCACTGTTCAAAGTTCCGTCAATGTGAACAAGAGGTGACCAAGATGTGTAACCAATGACACCCCATACCATCATGCTGGGTGACATCCCAGTATGGCGATGACGAATACACGCTTCCAATGTGCGTTCACCGGGATGTCGCCAAACACGGATGCGACCATCATGAAGCTGTAAACAGAACCTGGATTCATCTGAAAAAATGACATTTTGCCATTCTTGCACCCAGGTTCATCGTTGAGTACACCATCGCAGGGGCTCCTGTCTGTGATGCAGTGTCAACGGTAACCACAGCCATGGTCTCCGAGCTGATAATCCATGCTGCTACAAACATCGTGAAACTGTTCATGCAGATAGTTGTTGACTTGCAAACATCCCCATCTGTTGACTCAGGAATCAAGATGTGGCTGCATGACCCGTTACAGCCATGCGGATAAGATGCCTGTCATCTTGACTGCTAGTGATACGAGGCCGTTGGGATCCAGCATGGCATTCCGTATTACCCTCCTGAACCCACCGATTCCATATTCTGCTAACAGTCATTGGATCTCGCCCAACATGAGCAGCAATGTCGTGATACGATAAACCGCAATCACGATACTCTACAATCCGACCTTTATCAAAGTCGGAAATGTGATGGTATGCATCTCTCCTACTTAAACGAGGCATCACAACAATGTTTCATCAGGCAATGCCGGTCAACTGCTCTTTGTGTATGAGAAATCTATTGGAAACTTTCCTCATGACAGCAGGTTGTAGGTGTTGCCACCAGTGCCAACCTTGTGTGAATGCTCTGAAAAGTTAATCATTTGCATATCACAGCAGCTTCTTCCCGTCAGTTAAATTTCATGTCTGTAGCACGTCATCTTCATGGTGTAGCAATTTTAATGGCCAGTAGTGTATTTCTTCAGATACAGTACTAGTAAGTCAGCTATTCAAACCACATGCAGATTCAGAAATATGCAGAACATTTAGAAGAAAAAGGTGAGGCTGGGAAAGAGAGCTGGACTATGTCACAAAGTCTTGGAATTTTACCACCAAAACTTCACCACTTCCTTACTGTGTGGGATAATGTAGCAACATCTGACAAAAATATTGACACATTATTTGAACATTTGCATCTGGAAGAAGATAGATTAAACTAGGCAGAATAATCAAATATGCCCCAAAATGCTTTCATCTCAAAATTAAAAGAAAAGTTTGTCGAAAGATGTTAGCAGGAAAAAATCTACAGTTCAATATTTTAAATGTGATATAAATGGCTTGTAAAGAAACATTGCAGAAATAAACAATGTGCCAAGTAGTTAGCATATTGCAGAGAAAATTATTTGCATAACAACTGCAAGCAAAACGGTTATTTTTCCAGGAAATGTCTACATGAAACATTATACAGAAATGATACAAATGAAAACCCAGCCATAATGAATCAATTAAGTTTCAAACGTAAAAAAAAAGTCACCATTGGATTATCTACTGCCAATATAAATGTCATAAATTTGCAACCTAATGAAGAAAACATTTGATACCAAAATTGTGTCACCATGCACCACATGACATTTAGGAGTGACTGGTTAATAAATTATGTAAAATTAAATCACTATACAAAGCATTGATTGGTGATGCTACTAAATTACAAGCAAGAGGAGTGAGAGTGGAGAACAGTGGTCTGATGTAATTCTGGAGAATGTTTTATATCTACCAAATATAGTGCAATATATATTTTATATTTTCATGCAGTCCAGACTAAAAAACGCAAAATTGAGGAAAATACAGAATTGAAGAAAACGTTAAAACCCTCTAAATACATATGTAATTGGCATACATGATTAAAAATTGGAATTCTCTCCAATATGTTGTATAAAAATTAAAATTACAATACGTTTTTCATACAATAATTTGTTATAATGAATTTTATCAGTTAAAAATTCACAGATTTGTAACAGCAAGTAAAAGCTTATGAAAAAATTGAAATTGGCATCTGGGTATAAGGCAATGAGCTATTTTCTGACAGGCTATGACCAAAAATGTTTGAGAGAGCTTTTCTTTGTGTTCACTCAGAGAGTTAGCCAATATGAAGATCATAACTTGTGATTTGCCTTAGACTCTGCCCTCAGCTGGTTTGCTACATTCAAAATTTCCAAAGCATAACAGCATAAATGTTGGGTACTGTTTTTCAAAGAACAGAAGTTTACACATTTGGTGGGTTCTACTTAAATAAAATAATTACTGTAACTGTGGTGTGATGAGGTGGACTACAACAAAAAGGAATCAGTCAAGACAGAAATTTTCAGCAGCTACAAGCTGAAGTGTTTCCATCAATTTTGCAAAATATGTTAGGAGACACTGTAATTTTTATTTTATGCACTGTATATTACTGAAATAAAGTAACAAGGAAAAATATAAAATATCACAGCAGCTAAGTCGTTAAACCATAAACATAAATGCGGTCATTTGCTTAATGACAAGCTTTGTCACCATTGCTGTTATTGTTTGATACTTTTGTTATGAGCTACATTTTATATACTCACCACTACTCGTATGCTCCATGCCATCAAAGTGTTATTTTAGGCTCAATAAGAGAAACACAGATGTGAAAAGATCAGTTTACTTCCCCAACTGATGTTTAAAGAAAGCTCAGGCACAACAATTTTGCTTCAAGCCATCTATCATTATTGCCAGTCTTTATGATCTACAGAGTGTGGTGCAAAGTATAAATGTGAATAGTGTATGTAGTTGTTGTACCTGTATCACGTAAGATTTGAACATGAAAGTCTTGTGCTATTGCAAATTTTGTGTTCTATTTCCACACAACATCTCTGCCACAGCACATGATCTGCACAAAAAGTATATTTTCAGCACTTCACAAAATGCTTTTGCTCATACCTCCACTCATATAGTTGAAGGTCACTCTCCCTCTCCACACATTCAGCAACTGAGCTTATTTTACATGTGTTAGTGTGGTGTGGTAGTTATACTGGCTGTTGGTTACGTAACAAGTCACCACCCAATAAGAGCTCACTAGCCAGAAACAGCTGATGTTTCCTTGATTCTGACTAACCATATTCTTTGAGATCCATATCATATAAAAGGTTTGTTGGTGAGTACAGTACATCAGAAATACATGCAAAAATACGAGAGTGTATTATAAGTGACACAAGTAAAGGTGGCAGCTGGGCCCCTTTGTCACATATTAGCTCGGTCCAGAATACTTTGCATCAATCGTCCTTTTTTTTTACATTACTGCCACAACCTAGCAGTAGTTCTACCAAAATTGTGTGGTAAATCTAAACACTGCAAGTTGTGCAGGCAACACCGATCATGGATTACATCAGCATTTCCTCTCAGACATCTCCCCTCTCCACAACGGCCTAAAATATTCCCTTAACTCTGCCACCACCCATGGTGTGAACCATCTGTCTATTGTGCCACTTATAACTTGTTCAGTCACATCAGATGTTAGTTGGAAGAAAATGAGACAAAGTCAAGTGGGATGTCGTGAAGAACATACAATTGAGGTAAACCCCTACTAGGAAGAAACATAAAATCAGGAAATTTTTAGCCTTGATCTTATGGGGATCACAGGGACTACAAATTTCTGGTGTGAAAAATGTGAAATTGGAGAATGTAAAATTGAAGTTCCACTGTATAAACTCCAATTTATTTTCTATTACTCAAGTCCTGAATAAAAGCTGCAAATACAAACATCTCAGTTTTCAGAACTGCTAACAGTCTGGAAACTGTAGCAATAGGCAGACACAAACAACAGCTATACAGAATGTTGTTTCATACAAAAGAATCTAACAAATGTATGAGAGTTATCTCAATTGAAATGTTGCATGAAAAATTAAGACCTCGAAATGTTGTATATGTTAGATATGTATTAAATAGAAATGGCACTGATTATATTGATGACTGAAATGAATATGTATGTATTTATCATATCTATGGCAAACATCACAAATCTCATCTAACAACTACTAAGGTTGCTGAAATTACTGTGGAAGTAATTCATGTTGACTTCTATGAAATGAATCTCATGTTGTTAAAATGAGCAATTTATTTTCTATTGTTTAAAGATGATTTTTCCCATTTCTGAACTGTTTATTTTCTGACAATGAAAGATAAAGCTGTTTCCAAATTAGAAATGTTAATGAAAGTGATAGAAAATCAGTTTGGGAATAAAGTAAAATATTTACTATCAGAAAATGGAGTCCCAATTGAGAATGCTCTCACTAAAAAGGCTCTACATGAACTTGGAGTTTTTCATTTCTAGACACACAATCGCAAATCAGATGAATTGAAAGAGAAATGTGCACAGTTGTCGAGTCAGCAGGATCACCAGTATATGCATGAAACCTGAATCATGAATGCATGAAATCTGTGGGCTGACCAATAGCTGAGCAGTCTTTACACTAAATCAAGTTGAAAGAAGCTCAATAGAAGGAAAAAGTCGCACTGAATTGTGATTTTAACAGAAAATAGATCTTAATAAGTTGAGAAGTTTTTATGTGATTGCTATGTTCTGTTTGAAGATCACAAAGAAAGACTGAAAAGAAATCAATGAAAGGAACCTTTGTCAGATACGATTTGGGTTCACCGTGCTACAGAATCTACCTACCTGATGAGAGGGGCATTGTTATCTCTGATAATATCATATTTAATGAAAGATTTGCAAATAAAGAAGAAGCTAGAGTAGTAAAGACTTTCACAGGAAAAGTGAAGAATGAAACAGGGTATCTAGAAGAAAACCAGGTATGTTATGATTCACTGTGTGGTGTCTCTGAACAATGCAGTACGTTATCTGATTATTTAACTTAAAATAGAGTCTTGCCACCAAAACTACATGACCAGTGAAACCTTAGGGAACCTGTCAGATATGCAGGTTATGAAATGAAACCTGTGCAATGCAGTAATAATGCAAACTTTGGAATGATAGGCAAAGTTGAAGATATTTGTTTTTCAGATGCCTTGAAAGACAGAAACTGGTGTAAAACAATATCTGATTACCACAAATTGCTAATAAAAATGGAGTCTTGTATAATTTCTAAAGAATGTAAAACATTTAACCTGTTATGAAACTTCCTGGAAGATTAAAACTGTGTGCCAGACTGAGACCAGCGGAATTAGAGCTGTGAGGACGGGTCATGAGTCGTGCTTGGGTAGCTCAGTTAGTAGAGGTCATGCCCGCAAAAGGCAAAGGTCCCAAGTTCGGTGTTCTCGGCCTGGCACACAGTTTTAATTTGCCAGGAAGTTTCATAGCAGCGCACACTCCACTTCAGAATGAAAATTTCATTCTTTAACCTGTTGCTGGATAGTGTGTACAAAACATGATGAACATTGTAGAACCAGATTAGTTACAAGAAGCCTTTAGTCCTGTAGTGCATTATTAATCAATTAAAGTTTTGCAGCTACAAAGATCTACATGAATCAAGAGGATGGATTCAACAATGGTGCAAATATAGCTTGCAGTCTGAAAAGAGTTTTTATGACCTAAAACAAGTTCCAACTGAAAAACAATTGTTGAACTATGCAATGACATTACGATTTGTTCACACTGACAACAATCCTATCTTCAATCATGAAAGGAGCTGAAGAAATCAATTAAAATTTATGTCACAGCTGAGACTTGCACCCAGGTCTCATATGCATGTATGCTAACCATTACACCACCATAGAAATGTAGCTAACACAGCTGCATGGGCTACCCTACTCCAGTGTCCTTCCTAACATGAACTTCAATTCAGAAGCATAATTATAGCATTATTTACTGATGACGGGCTAATTATTCAAAGGAGAACAGATAGCATTACTGAAGCTTTTGACATGCTGAATCAGAAATTTGAAATAACATTTGACAGGATATTTTGAAATCAATTTTCTTAGCTTGGAAAGGAAATTAAAATAAGTTCACAGGGAATTTATGTAAATCAGTCAACATACACAAAGAAAATTTTAAGATATTTTAAGTTTGATGATTTAAATCCAGTTGCTACACCTATGGAGTGTGGAATGGTGATAGATGAAGAAAATGTTGTCAGTGATGAGCCATTGGAAAGGACCAAACCCTATCAAGAAGCTGTAGGGAGTCCATTGTACTTTGAAACAATACATCATCCAGATATTAGTTTTATTATTAATTCCTTAAGCAGATTTATTGGTAAGCTAATGTTTAATCGCTGGAAAATGGTGAAACACATTTTTCAGTATCTAAAAGGAACTGTGAAGTACAATATATTCTTTGATGGAGGCTCAACACTGCTTGCCTACGCTGATTCTGATTATGGAGATAATATCTCAACTAGATGCTCCACCAGCAGAGTTCTTATCATGGTAGGAGGACCCATTGCCTGGTATGCTTGCAAAAAACGTCTTGTGGCAACTTCAATGGCTGAAGCAAAATACTGACCTCCAGTTAGCAATATTTGATGAGTATGACACCTTGGTAAGAACATGGAATTTCAGGTTTGGACCAACTGGCAGAACTGTGTGTTGACAATCAGGTTGCCATATGAATGTTGAAGAAAACCAATGATGAAAAGTAACAATATACTGAAAGTCCATGAAAATTCATTCAGCAACGTGTTGAAATGACTGGCAGATTAACATATATAGAAAGTTCTAGTCAACTTGCTGGTGTACTACAAAACCACTACCTTTTATAGTGTTTGAAGGATTGAGAAGAAAAATAATTAAGGAGGAGCATTGAGGGTTAATCATTTTCCTATGTTTTGCTGTTAAATGTTGTGCAAGATGTTTATGTTCCATATTTTTTTAATAATGCTGTATTAATTACTCTTTGTTCAGTTAGTTATTTCTTTTCCAAGTGTGTTTTTGTGAATATGTTACATTAAAGACTACTCATTTAAACATTGCCAGATAGTTACTTATCATTACCAGAATTTATACAGAGGTCATATGTCAAACATCGTTTTCCATATCTGAAATGGGAACGTGTGATAAACATATTTATGTATTTTGTTAATGTGTTTTGAAAAATATCAAAACTGCAGTACTTTTTTAAGGACTGTACACAATATTTCATGTTTTAAGAGTTAGATAAACACCTGTACCATCATTCAGAACAGCAGTGTCAGTAATGTGTAAAAATATCCAATTTTTGTAATACTGTTGATTGTATCACAGTGATTTATTTTTTCATTATAAGAGCAATGGTTGACAATTCTTAAATCTTGAACTATTCCACAGGAACTCTCAAAAATTGCACCAGTTTGGACATACCATACTATGAACTTTAATTCTGAAAAACACATCAACAAGATACATAAACATATTCATCATACCTTCCCATTTCAAGTATAGAAAAAGATGTTTGACATATGATCTTGTCTAGTGGACTAACAAGCAGTACATTTGTCCATGAAATTCACTATGACTGCCTGGCAAGACTCCACTTGCATTTCACCAGCAACATTTTTAATTTCTTCCTTTAACTCATGGATGTTTTAGGATTTATTGACATCCACCAGTGATTTAAAATAACCTCAAAGAAAAAATAGTCACAAGGGCTTCAGTCAAATGATCTTGGTGACCATTGTTGGTCACCAATAACTGAAATTATGCAATCCAGAAATTGCTTATTTTAACAAGTCAGTTGTTTCACAGACAGTGGGACAAGCATCACTGTCCTGCTGTAACCCCAACTCTTGAATGTCCATTCAAATGAAACAAGGCCACAGAACACTTCTTATCAACACATGGTACTGGATTCCATTGTTCTACCTCACCATCCTAAAGGTAAGGGAAAATGATGCCACCCATCCAAAACCACTAAACTGTCATTTGCTGCAGGTGCATTTCCTTCTTTTGAACTCTACAAGAATTTTGTATCCTCAGATACAGCAGTTCTGTTTATTCACAAATCCATTTAAGTGGAAGTGCACTTTATCACTAAAGATAATGTGCCTTACAAAACTGTCATCTGCCGGGAAACCATTCAACAAAATGTCACGTTTTCTTATTATCAGCTGTTGTGTTAACTAAATTCAATAAAGGTAGCAGTGGAGATCACATCAAAGAATTTGCTGTACTGAAGAACATCCAAAGCCCAATTCTTGGGAATGCAAAGAACCAATTTCTCTAGACTAATGCACTATCATGAACTACTGCAATGTTTTGCAAAGCTCAGCCAGAATGAGGGTGTCCAGAACTTTAATATTCATTACTGAATCTGTTTTATTGAACATTACAGTAAGTATGTGGACAATTGATTCATTCATAGCTTTATTGCACCCTAAATAACTTTCCTCATTCTAATGAAATATTTTCACTATTAGCACATACTGTGCATTAGCATACTGCTCCATTGTTAGACACACAATGAAGAAATGTGAGAACTTCAGATTGAAGAAACATGGGGAATGTTTATGGAAACCAAAGTGAATACTATGTATTTCAAAACCAGCACACTTTTTGGATGACCTTTTAATGTCTTTCTGTCAAAGACGTTAAAATGTGTCACTATTCAGAGAATTTAAGTACTGGTCAGCTACAGTATAAGAAAAACATCAAATTTCATGTTTTATTCTCCAACCAGCAATCTCTGCTAATAAAATGATTCCTCTAGTAGTAGTATTTCAGTTTTAGAAATTAAACAGTTAGATGGAGTTCCAAAGTGCCCATGAAACACTGATAAGAAGTTTAAATTATTTTCTTTATAATTATATGACATGAAGCTGGTTCTGATTTGTTTTATTCATCCTTCTTTTCCAGACCTACTTTGATGATTCAGCTCTCTTCTATGCTAGTGGTGAACCAGGCATTCATTACATTGCTGTCTCCATTAAGAACAGAGTTGTCCATATAGAGATAAATTTAGGAAATGAACCAATAATTACAACAATGGGTGATGATGTCACTGCGAACTATTGGAATAACCTCACTATAATTCATAATGAAAACCTTGTGAGAATTTATTGTAACACTGAAGCAAAAGAATTTGAATTGTCTGGAACAAAGAATTACTTATATATAGACCCAGAGATTTATATTGGAGGGGGGCCAGAACTTCATAAGAAAACAGGTATGTGCCATCTGATTAAATAGAGATTTTAAATATTGATAATGGTAATTCCAGTATTAGGATGATAAATGGAACAATGAGGAAAGACAGTCACTCACCTGCATGTGAATGAAGGGTGGTGTATAGATGAGAAAATCATACTGGCTTTTCAGATTTTGATATTTTTCTAATACACTTATAGTATTTACATCTCTCTCTCTCTCTCTCTCTCTCTCTCTCTCTCTCTCTCTCTCATAATATTACTTACTAGCTGTTCCCTGTCACACATTGCTGCAGTTCAGTCTGGTTAAATACAAAAGAAAGAAATGAGAAAGAACACATTTCTAATATGTATGGGAACTGGATGGACATCTTAATCTCTTTCTCTTCCCTGTATCTGTCTGTATATATTCAGCAGTGGCAGCTGAAAACCTCTGGTATAGCCAATGGCCTTGTCAAGGAGGGCAGTGAAGTGGGCAGAGGTCAGCAATGATCGATGGCATGAGGATGCAGTAGGCAGTGGACACCACTGCATTAAAGATACATAATGTTTATTCACAGAACATACGGCCTGTAACTGTAAAAGTGTCATGATGATCACTCTCTTGGCAAAAGATTCTGGACTAGCCTCCATTTGGAACTCTGGGAGGGGGCTGCCGAGGGGGAGATGATTATGAGAAAAAGATTGAATAACAACAAAAGGATAACACTCTATGAGTCGGCACATGGAATGTCAGAAGCTTGAGCATGGTTTGGGAACATAGAAAATCTGAAAAGGGAAATGATCATGTTCAATCTAGATTCGGGGGGGGGGGGGGGGGGGGGGGGTCAGTGAAGTGAAATGGAAAGGATTTTTTTTGATCAGATGAGCATAGTATAATATCAACAACAGCAGAAAGTGGTATAATGGGAGTAGGACTCATTATCAATAGGATGACTAGGCAGAGAACAAATTACTATGAACAGTTCACTGATGGGATTGTTCTTATCAGAATCAATAGCAAACCAACATCGACAACAATAGTTCAGGTATACATGCTGACATCACAAGCTGAAGATGAAGAGCTAGAGGAAGTATATGAGAATACTGTATGGGTAATTCATTATGTAAAGGGAAATGAAAATCTAATAGTCGTGGGGGACTGAAATGCAATTGTAGGGAAAGAAAAGTTTACAGGACAATATGGGCTTGTGACAATGAACAAGAGAGGAGAAAGACTAATTTAGTTCTGCAATTAATTTCAACTAGTAATATTGAGAACTCTGTTCAAGAACCACAAGAGGAGGAACTATACTTTGAAAAGCCCAGGAGATGCAGAAATATTTCAGTTAAATTATGTAATGCTCAGACAGAGATTCCGGAATCAGGTACTGGATTGTAAGGCATACCCAGGCGCAGATATAGACTCAAATCACAATGTGAGCGAAAGTAGGCTGAAGTTTAGGGGACTAGTCAGGAAAAACCAGTGCCCAAAGAAGTGGAATATGGAAGTATTAAGTAATGAAAGAGACACACTTGAAGTCCTGTGAGGCTGTAGAAGCTGTGATAATGAATAACTCAGTAGGCAGTTCAGCTGAAGAGGAATGGACATCTCTAAAACTGGGAGTCACAGAAGTTGGAAAGAAAAACATTGGTACAGGGAAGGTAACTATGAAGAAACAATGAGTAACAGCAGAAGTACTTCAGTTGATCGATGAAAGATGGAAGCACAAAAATGTTCATGGGAATTCAGGAATACAGAAATACAAGCCACTTAGGTTTGAAATAAATTGGAAGTGCAGGGAAGCTAAGGTGAAATGACTGAATGAAAACTGTGAAGAAGTCAGAAGGACTGACTCAGCATATAGAAAAGTCAAAACAATCTTTGGTGAAATTATAAGCTAGGGAATTCCACTGTTAAATACAGAGGAGAGACTGGACAGATGGAAAGAGTACACTGAATGCCTTTATGAGGAGGAAGACTTGTCTGATGTCGTCATAGAAGAAAAAACGGGAGTTGAAAGGGAAGAGATAGGAGATTCAGATTTAGAATTAAAATTTAGAAGAAGTTTGGGGGACTTACAGTCAAATAAGACAAAAAAAAAATGGTTCAAATGGCTCTGAGCACTATGGGACTTAACATCTGAGGTCATCAGGCCCCTAGAACTTAGAACTACTTAAACCTAACTATCCTAAGGATATCACACACATCCATGCCCGAGGCAGGAATCGAACCTGCGACCGTTGCGGTCGCGCGGTTCCAGACTGAAGCGCCTAGAACCGCTCGGCCACACCGGCTGGCCTCAAATAAGACAGAAGGGATAGATGACATTCCATTGTAATTTCTAAAATCATTGAAGGAATTGGCAACACAATGATTATTCAGGTTGGTGTGTAGAATGTATGAGACCACTATCAGATTTTTGAAAAAATTCCGAAGTTGGCGAGATCCAAGAAGTGCAAGAATTGTCACACAGTCAGCTTAACAGCTCATGCATCCAAGTTGCTGACAAGAATAATATACAGAACAGCGGAGAAGAAAATTGAGAATCTGTTAGATGACAATCAGTTTGGCTTTAGGAAAGGTAAAGTCACCAGAGAGGCAGTTCTAATGTTATGGTTGATAATGGAAGTGAGATTAAAGAAAAATCAAGACTCATTCATAGGATTTGTCAATGTGGAAAAAGCTTTTGAAAGTGTCAAATGGTGCAAGATGCTCAAAATTCTGGGAAAAACAAGAGTGTATAGGGAACAATGGGTGACATACAACATGTATCAAAACCAAGAGAGAACAATAAGACTGGGACACCAAGAATGAAGTGCATGGATTAAAAAGCGTGTAAGACAGGGATGTAGTCTTTCATCCCTGCTGTTCAGTAAATATCTTGAAGAAGCAATGACTTTAAATAAAAGGAAAGGTTCAAGAGAGGAATTAAAATTCAGCATGAAAGAATATCAGTGTTAAGATTCACTGAGACATTACTATCCTCAGTGTAAATGAAGAAGTATTACACGAGCTGTTGAGTGGAATGAACAGTCTAACAGGTACAAGATGTGAATTGAGATTAAACCAAAGAAGGATGAAGGTAATGAAAAGTAGCAGAAACACAACATTAGGATTGGCGATCACTAAGTAGACCAAGTTAAGGAATTCTGCTAACTAGACAGCAAAATAACCAATGACAGAGAGCAAGGAGAACATAAAAAGCAGATTAACAGTAGCAGAAACATCATTCCTGGCCAAGAGAAGTCTGCTAGTATCAAACATAGGTCTTAATATGAGGAAGAAATTTCCGACAATGTATGTTTGGAGCACAGCGTTCTATGGCAGTGAGAATTGACTATAGGAAAACTGGAACATCAGAAAATCAAAGCATTTCAGATGTGACAGTACAGAAGAATGTTGAAAATTAGATGGACTGATAAGGTAAGGAATGAGGAGGTTCTCTGCAGAATCAGCGAGAAAAGGAATGTGTGGAAAACACTGACAAGAAGAAGGGACAGGATTACAGGATAGGACACCTGTTTGAGTCATCAGAGAATAACTTCCATGGGAACTGTAGAGAGTAAAAACTGTAGAGAAAGACAGAGATTGGAATACATCCAGGAAATAAGTGAGGACATAGATTGCAAATGCTAATCTGCAATGAAAAGGTTGGCACAGGAGAGGAGTTCGTGGTGGGCCTCTTTCATTAGCATATTGTGTAAAAATATAAAGTAAATCAGTCAAGAACTTTTCAAGATTTTTGCTAATAGTATTTCCCCTTATTACATATTTATTTATTTATATGTGTGAAAATATGTATATAAAACACATGCTTATTCAAATGTGACATTCTGTCAAAATTTTCTAAAGCAATCAATGAAGAACTTACAGAGCATTAAGATTTTGAACACACCAACATTTAATTTTAATGTATGCAGATGTATGTGGGTGGTTTAATAGCCTGGCAAATTTTCATAAAAGAATGGAACATTTTTGTTGCACCTTCATGATTGGTAACCAAGGGTTATATAAAGAATTTCAACAATGTAGAGTGTACAGCTGATTGTTAACAGCCATATGACTTGGTCAGTGTGTTGACTGTGATTGAAAGTGGAAAAGATCTAGTTTTGTGCTGTTACTAAACATTTTCATTTGAAGGGTTGGACCGCTGGAAAAATCAAAAGAGAATCGGATGAAGTCCATGTGGACTCTGCACTATCATTGAAGACCATTTACTTTTGTATAGCACCAAAGATGAGGCTTGCTCTAGCTGTCCAATTAAGACCACCACAAAGGAAACCGTTGACAAAATCCAGCTAAGGTTGCTGAGACTGTAGGCATCTCAGCTGAGTGAGTGCATAATATTCTACACAGAGAACTGGCTATGAAGAAGCTGCATGTGATGTGGGTACCGTGATGGCTCACAGTCAAGCGTATCTGGCAGAACATTTCAACCCACTGTCTGGCGATGTTTGATCACAACCCACAAGACTTTTTGTGCCGGTTTGTGACTGTTCATGAAACCTGAATCAATAACTACAAATCAGCGTCAAAATGTTGGTCATAACAATGGACAAAGGGTTGTGAAAGGGCACCAAAGAAGGTAAAGACCATTTTGTCAGCTGCTAAGGAGATGACCACTGTTTTAGGGTTCCCAAGGAATAATACTTGTAGATTACGTGGAAAAAGTCAGAACTATTACTGGACCCTCCTATGCTTCATTGTTGGATTGTCTGAAACCCATGTTGGCTGAAAAAAGATCAAGATTGGCATGCAAGAAAGTGCTCTTTCACCAGGATAATGTGCCATCTCACACATCAGTGATGATAATGGCAAAAGTGGCTAAATTGGGCTTTGAATTCCGTATCTCTGTGACGCACTTCCATGTACTGAACAAACCTGTGACCATTCATGCTGCCCTTCTTTGTATACATTCTGTATCCCCTGTTAGTCCTATTTGGTATGGGTCCCACACACTTGAGCAATATTCCAGAACCAGTCACACAAGTGATTTGTAAGCAGTCTCATTTGTAGACTGATTGCACTTCTACAGTATTCTACCAAAAAACCGAAGACTACCTTCTACTTTACCCACAACTGAGCCTATATTATCATTCAATTTCACATCCCTACGAGGTGTTACACCCATGTATTTGTATGATTTGGCCAATTCCAACACTGACTCATTGATATTGTAGTCATTTGTTTTGTGAAGTGCATAATTTTACATTTCTGAACATCTGAAGCAAGTTGTCAATCTTTGCACCACTTTGAAATGTTATTATATCTGACTGAATATTTATGCAGCTTCTTTCAAATAGTACGTCATTGTAGATAGCAGCATCATCTGCAGAAAACCTGATAATTGTTATTGTTTGGTCTTCAGTCCTGAGACTGGTTTGATGCAGCTCTCCATGTTACTCTATCCTGTGCAAGCTTCTTCATCTCCCAGTACCTACTGCAACCTACATCCTTCTGAATCTGTTTAGTGTATTCATCTCTTGGTCTCCCTCTACAATTTTTATCCTCCACACTTCCCTCCAATACTAAATTGGTAATCCCTTGATGTCTCAGAATATGCCCTACCAACCAATCCCTTCTTCTTGTCAAGTTGTGCCACAAACTACTCTGCTCTCCAATTCTATTTAATACCTCCTCATTAGTTATGTGATTTACCCATATAATCTTCAGCATTCTTCTGTAACACCACATTTCAAAAGCTTCTATTCTCTTATTGTCTAAACTATTTATCGTCCACATTTCACTTCCATACAAGTCTACACTCTACAGATACTTTCAGAAACGACTTCCTGACACTTAAATGTATACTCGATGTTATCAAATTTCTCTTCTTCAGAAACGCTTTCCTTGCCATTGCCAGTCTACATTTTATATCCTCTCTACTTTGACCATCATCAGTTATTTTGCTCCCCAAATAGCAAAACTCATTTACTACGTTAAGCATCTCATTTCCTAATCTTATTCCCACAGCATCACCCGATTTAATTCGACTACATTCCATTATCTTCGTTTTGCTTTTGTTGATGCTCATCTTATATCCTCCTTTCAAGACACTATCCATTCCGTTCAGCTGCTCTTCCAGGTCCTTTACTGTTTCTGACAGAATTACAATGTCATCGGCAAACCTCAAAGTTTTTATTTCTTCTCCATGGATTTTAATACCTACTCCGAATTTTTCTTTTGTTTCCTTCACTGCTTGCTCAATATACAGATTGAATAACATCGGGGATAGGCTACAACCCTGTCTCATTCCCATCCCAACCACTGCTTCCCTTTCACACCCCTCGACTCTTAAAACTGCCATCTGTTTTCTGCACAAATTGTAAATAGCCTTTCGTTCCCTGTATTTTACCCCTGACACCTTCAGAATTTGAAAGAGAGTATTCCAGTCAATGTTTTCAAAAGCTTTCTCTAAGTCTACAAATGCTAGAAATGTAGGTTTGCCTTTCCTTAATATATTTTTTTAAGATAAGTCGTATTATTAATTTTTATCAGCTGTCATTGGAAAGTGTGACTGTAAATGTGATGGGAAAGTAAAGTGTTGTTTGGAGGTGCACTTCAGCTTTTAGAACCTAAACCTTTGCCTTCATTAATGTTTTGCTGCAGATTTAAGCTTCTCCTCTCATAAAACACATAATAAGACTGTATCCTCATAGGCAATTAACTAATGAAAGCCATGTACTGAATTACAGATTTTTCACGAGAAGGAGGTCTGAATGTTCTTCTGATATGTCATTGTCAAAGAGTGTTGTTGGATATGTCAATAAATTGTGACATTAATAAAACTGATCTGATAATTCAAGTTATTTGTTTGTTTGATAACTTTGTATGGATTCATGATGTTGTATATTCTAAGTCATCTGTGCAGCACAATGTAGACCACCCTATTGGGAAATCACATCAAAAGCCAAAAAGTAAACAGCGTCTAACAAACAAGGCAGTGTAGTTGGGTAATCCCCTCTGTAGTTTCTTTCTTAGTGCAATTGGAGCATTGTCTTCCCAGAACAAAGCATATATGTCAGGCTACATACCAAAAGAATATGTGATTACATTAAATTCAACAAATCATTTAAAAGATTTGCATACATGTTTTATAGAAAAACCATCTTATGTAATTCTCTTTGGTTCTATATCTTCTTTCTCTTCCACAAATGAATTAAAAGAATCCAATTACCATTCCTGTCTGTGATATTTCACTAGCAATTCTTTCCCGTGCTTGGAGTGTCCCTGTTGCTGTATTCAGGATTGTAGTTATCGTAAGTGTTGGATATTTTTCCGCTAGACCAACAAAAATGGACACTGAACTCAGGACCATATGTCGTTTTCCTGGATTCTGAGACAATCACACAACCAAATCAGAAACGTTTATAAATTGTCAGTAGCACAAATGTGATGCATTATTCAGTTACTTTGTGTCAATGCAGTGGGCACTTCTCCGTTAAACTGTGTGTGTTGCATATGACAGAAGCATTCCTTTTGCCATGCCACATGTCATGTGACTCGCCATGTCACCCTGGTGGACACCCTGCCTTAGATGCAATACATTTAGTTTGTTACAAAGAAATCCATACATGATAGCTTTAAAAGTTCTTATAGTGAAAACCTGTTTAGTGAATCAGAAGACACCAGATTTGTGGGTGATAAAATACAATGTGTAGGTACCAGTCATTGAATGCAGCTCAATACTACAGGATGAATCTTCAGTGTTCTTTGGCTCACCATAATGGATTATAAGGCAATTCAGCAGACAACTTACCATGCTGACAACCCATCTTGCAGTAATGTGACAATGCTCGATCCACATGGCTCTTCTGGTCAAACTGACAGGCTGAACAGTGTACAATACATAAGCTGCATGGCCCGTTCATGATTGGAAACACACTGTGCTCTACTGAACTATGCTGAGATATTCTTCCATTACAAATGTTGTTGTAAGTTTTATTGTTATTAATTAGGCTGCATCATTTATTGAGATAGACAAATTCCCGCAGCAACATGAATGGGGAGGATGGCTACATATTGTCAAAGACGTATATGCCAGAGATTCCTATCCAACAGGCCACATTTTTTCAGCAGGTGGTCAATTCTGGGCTCAACAAATGGTTCAAATGGCTCTGAGCACTATGGGACTTAACATCTTAGGTCATCAGTCCCCTGTGGGCTCAACAGTATAAGCAAGCAGCTAACAGAGAATTGCCATATGTCATCAATGTCTTGTTACAGGAAAACATTTCCCCTTAATACAAGTTAACAATTTGTTTTAGCCTCCCAGTAACCTACTACAAATGTGTAAACCATTCACTACTGAGGAAAAGACTCCATTGCTTCAAGATAACAAGAAGACACAGGGTGTAATTAGTGGTTCCAGAGATAATGCTTACACAGCTAAGGGACTTGTGTGTCAGAAGTTGTAATGCTGTTAAGAATGTATGGGGTGCCATAGGTACATAATGTGATCTAACCTCTAAGATTAATCATCAGTGAAATTGACTCACTCACATATTTTCTGGTAGAACATCTTGTGTGCAAGCTACACTGCCTGGTTGTTCACATGGAGTCTTATGTTAAAGATTCCACATATAATCTCTCTGTTTACAAATGTGCTTGTACCCGAAATCATTAACATGTAACAGGAATGAATACTGTTAGACATTTGTGACTTAGTGCTGTCATGCTTGTCAACATATTTCAGTCGGCAGGGTAAATTTGCTGAGTAGGAGTAGGCAGATGGGGTGGCAATGGATTCCCCACCTCCCTTCTGTAGCAGCTGATGTGTTCTTTTGAAGCCTTTGAACAAATAGCTCCAAGTTCCACACTGCTACACTCGTAGACCCATTCTTCCCACCCATCTGTATTCAGAACGATGTAAATGGTACTTCAGGAGATGTCACTCACATTGGTGTATGACTTTTACCTCTGAGTCCAGATCAGAAAACTTTTCCAGAAGAAAGCACATCTGCTGAGAGGAAGGTGGGCTGTAAGGGGAGGAGGCAGCCCCATCTTCCCAGTTAAGATGAAATGTAAAGTGGTTGTTAGAGGCACATAAATGACATGTTCTTTGTAAAGCAACATGGAAACAGAACTAGGGGAGTTCCATCAGCACCTCAGCAGCTTACATAAAAACATACGATTCATTCTGGAAATGGACGATAACAGCACAGTTCCATTCCTGAATGTACAAGTATATAGAACACTTAGCAGCAAACTACAACATAACTTGTATAGAAAACTATGCATGCTAACAGATATTTTCATGCGGAGTTGCACAATAATCCAGCACAGAAGAATTCTGTGTTATGTATTGTGATATTTTGATCTCTCAACTATACTGATAACCTCTAACACACTAACAAGCTCTAGACAGTATTCCATATGAGCGGACACACCAATAAAAACATGCATTAATCTAGACAACCAGCAAAACAAAACTGATAACAGTAAAGGACAACAATCCTTGTTGCTTGCTCAGCAACAATTTATGTGATGGTGAAAAATGAGAAAGGCCATTGAGATAATGAAATATCCCAACAACATCAACAAGGAGAATGGCTACAAACTGCAGTATACCTAACTGCCATTGTTCACAGCCCAACGGACCTAGTGTGTCCATCAGCCAGCAGGTCCTCAGGAACCAAGCTCAACAGTATAAGTAAATAATCACAAGAGAACTGCCATGCAGTTAAAAGTCTTGTGGTAGAAAAGTGTTACCCCTGTGTACAAGCTTCAAATTTGCTATTGCCTGCCAATCCCTCGTTGGAGTAACATAGGCAATAGCCTTATGTGTAAGCACCCCTACACAAGTGCCTTGACTTTGGACTGTACAATAACACTCCAAAATGTGATGTTGGTAGTCACTTGACAACTGAAACTGGATGGTAATTGGGAAGACCATCTCAGAATCGAGTTTAGTCACTGTGAAGAGATCACTGCAAAGATGATCAAAATGTCAGTTTTATAGTTTCACTGTGATAGTGTGATCTTCAAACAGTGGTGATTGATGCATGTTGAGGCACGGACGAGGATTGCGTTGTTGACGATTCCAAGTGAAGTTGCGGTATGCGCACGTGTGTGCCTTACACTTGAAGAAAGCATATATCTTACAAATTAAGACTCTCACTTCCTTTTGTGGAATGTATCACTAACCACCATATCAGCAATGACAGCTCACAACAAATGGAACAAAAATTCCTTAAACAACTCGCTAGATAACATTTAATGCTCACATTAGCTACAGCATTCAGAGCAGAGCATTCAGAACACTACTGAACTCTCATTGGCTGTTGGAGAATGTGCGACATAGATGCACAGAACAAACTTAAACTCAACCCCTATTGTTTGCTGAACAAATTTTCATGGAGTTTTCACAGGTAACTTCTGCATAACTTGAGGCAATTAATAGACTTTATTTTATCAAAATCAGATACAAATGAAAAATAAAAATAAAGTAAAAAATTAAAATAAAAAAATCATAATTTAAAATTCTGGGGGTCTGCTTAGCTTAGTAATTTGGATGTTTATCTTAGTGATAGCATAATACATCAAAGAACCAACAGATGGTGCTGCTAGTTTTGTAGTACACCAAAGAACCAATAGATGCACAGTTAGTTCTTTGTTTTTTTCCCCTCAGGGACAGGAGTGTTCTCAGAAATTCACATCAGTGATTTAATTAAGTGCCACAATCCCATCATTGTGAATGCAAACTAAGATTGGATTTACTTTGCTAGGATATATGAATTTAGTGAAGTCTGTTTGTGCATTATAAACTTGAGGATATTGCTTCTTTTGATAAGTTTCTTTCTTATTTGACTTTTTGGCTGTAGAAAATTAATTTAGACAAAGTGATCATGTAAGGGTCCTATTTTTACCAACTGAGGTACAGCATACTAAAAATCAATGCTATGCAAATGCCCTTTTTAACTTCCATTGCAAAGGATGGGGATATAGCTAATATTTAAGTATGGTTTGATAGTACTTCATGCATTCTGTGCCCTCCTTGCCCCCAAATCCCCAGCCTCCTCCCATATGTCACACTACTGGAAGATGAGGTTGCTGTATTCATTGTTATCCAATATAAGACAGAGAAACAATGAAAAATACTTTTATGGCTCTGCTGCTGAGAACCATATCACCAATTATAATTGTTTCTCCTCCACATATCAAATTATCTGTAGCATTAAACTAAGCATAAGTGTGGCAAAACATGAGTGGTCACAACACGTCACAGTCATACTTAAATGGTGGCCACTGCATTCTCTGACAGATCTCACCTCAGTCTTGCTCCACTAGATGATCAAATCAGGTTTTGGTTCCATTGCTGATACCACAATGGGCCAACCCTGAACACTTGATACTATGGGTTTTGGTAACATGACCTATAAATTCTATCTATTCTTCTGTTTCTTAAAAGTGTAGAAACATTAAATACATTTTATGGTTCTGGAGTACAAAAGAGGCTGCAGATAGAAACATTAGGGGAGAAAATCCACCTTACTTGAATGTGTGTTAACTGAAGGCAGTCATGTTATCCATTTCAAACTCTGACTCAATTGGCAGGTGCTATACCCATTTTTGCAGAGAAGCTATTCACATATATGACCATATTAACATTTTTACACGTAAGATAGGAAGCCTAAAAGTAAAGGTATATGGATGTTACATCTCAGCATATAAACAAAACTCAAGCATAAAAAGACCAAAAACCATTTCATGCATTATTAGAACTTTCATCTGCAGTTACAACATTGGTTTGGTGATATTTAAAGCTTATTTTAGTTCAGTAGCTCTAATCAGTGATGGAAAGTCTACTGATGTGAAAGTAGACAAAACAGATTATGCAGTGGCTGTTCACCATACATACAGTACTTCAAGCATTAAGAACAGTACTATAATTTTTAAATTATGACTATAGGTTAATACTACCTTGAAATCCCTAATCTAGGTTCGGAATCAGTTGCTAATCTAGCCAAGGGATCATATCTAATCCAGTTCTGGTCATCATGACTTCATTTTTCTACAGTTGTCCTAAATCCTGCCATATGGATGGTATGACTTTTTCCATATATTCGCTATGAACTACTTGCCTGATTTTTGTCCTGCTGAGATAGTGCTCCATCAACTTACCATTAGCAAGATATTCAGGTGTAAAAGAACATTTGTGGGCAGAATCTCTTCAAAATTTTAACTATTAATTCCTTTAATCTGTAATTTATCGTGTATGCATTATTTTTTACAGGTCTGGCATCTCACAATAACTTTGTGGGGAGTTTGAAATATGTTTTCTTTAATGAAATTTCAATTCTCTATGAACTGAAGAAAGGAAATCCAAAAGTTCATTACATTGGTGTTCTGGAGCCAGAATTTGAAGAAACAAAGGTTGAAGTTATACCACTGACTCTTCCATTCCCATCAGCTCATATTAAGTGGTATTTAAATGATACTGACACTTTGTCACTGAAATTTGACTTCAAAAGCAGCCAGCCAACTGGAGTTCTTGCTGTGTCCAATATTACAACACCATCTGGTCATGGATACTGGGAGGTATTCAAACAAAAGTAACTTTTATCTATAAATTTGAGACTGTAATTATAACAAAAAGAAGATAAAATGAGGTGAAGATTGGACCTAGTTAAAATGCAGTGCCAGCACACTGCAGCCATCTAGGACAATGTAGCTGTATAAGTGTGAGAGGTCTGTTCAAAAAATTCCAGAACTTTGTCCACAAAATTTTTATGCACTTACCTCTTACTTACTGTGCATGGTCTCCTTCAAAATACTCTCCTCCACTATTGATACAGTGCTACCAGCATCATTTTCACTTTCAAAAGCAGTCTCGATACACCTCTTGCTGGATCACATGAAAAACTGTCTATGAATTTTCTTTTATCTCGTCTACTGTTGTCAATCTTCATTTTTTCAACAGAGTTTTCAGCTTTGGAAATAAAAAAAAAATGTCCACAAGTGCCAGGTCTGGAGAGCACAGAGGATAAGGCAGCACAGTTATTTCACTTTTTTGCAATAGTCATGTACCAACAGGGATGAATGTGCAGCTGCATTATCATGATGCAAGAGCCAGGAATTGTCTCACCACATTTCAGGTCATTTCCTTCTCACATTTTCTCACAGGCATTCCAACACATCTCAATAGTACCATCGATTAACAGTTTGTCACTGTGGCATCAATTCATGGTGAACTAATCCTACAAAGTCAAAGAAAGCTATCAGTATGGCTTTGACATTTGTCCTGCTCTTGTGAGCTTTTCCTGGTCTTGGAGAACCTTTCTCAATGCATGGTGAAGATTGAACCTTGGTCTCAGAATCATAACCATAGACCCACAACTCATCACCATTTATGATTCTTGTAAGCAAAATCTTGTTCTTGTTTGCAGGATCCAAAACCTCTTTACAGATTTCAAGGCAAAGGCCTTTTTGGTCTTGACTCATGCGCTTTAGGACAAACATGGTGGCAACATGATGCTTTCTAAGATGCTGTGTCAGGATTTCATGACATGTTACATTCTTCTGCAATCTCTCAGACAGTCAGTCTTCAACTGGTACCCAGAATTTTGTTTATGTTCCTGACACAAGCGTCATCTGTACACGTCGAATGGCATCCTGAATGAGGGTGATCTTTAACGTCTGTCCAGCCATTTCTAAACCATGTCAACCACTCATAACACCGAGTACGGCTTAAGCACTCATCACTGTAGGCTTCCTGCATAATTTTGTGTGACTCTATGAAGGTTTCTTAAGTTTTATGCAAAATTCAATGCAGACACATTGCTCCTCTAACTCTGCTGTCTTGAAATTCACAAGCTGTGCGACACTATTATCTATTCTGTGCAGCACTGAACAATAAATAATAGACATATGGCAATGAAACTTCTGGCAGTTATATGTTAAACATAGGTTTGCGCAGGGATTCCACCACCATTTCGCTCCAACATACCATTGGTTTGAATTTATGACAGTTACAAAACTTTTTGAACAGACCTCGTATGTATACTCCATATTTTTGAACAAGGGTTCATCCAAAATCTAACATTTTTAGTCTTGTTTATGTGTCAGTCGATTACTCAATGCCTCAACACTCTGAAGTTTTATTACCTTTACTCCTTGAAGATAATATAGAATTCCTGCATGCTTTCTTCTAGATTTTTTTTCTTGTTTTACAGTTTTCATAGGTAAAAGCCAAGTCATAAGGTCACTCTAAAAGGCAAAAAATAATTACTTGACTCAATAGACAGTACATTAGCTAACAAGTCACTCTTCAACAAAACATACAAACATACAACATTTTTAACTGTAAAAGATTTAAAAGGAAGACATGAATAATATTAGATGCAATAGAAGGTGAGTTATGTTCATATTTGAGAAAGGATAGAAAAGAATTAGGAAAGAGACTACTCACTAATGATAAGCCAATATGGATCCTGAATGAACAGTGTTGGTGCATGAATACTATAGCTTTTTTATTGAAACCTTCATTCGGCAAGAGCACAATGTAGAAAACAGTGATTACCAGTGTCAACTTCTTAAATGCTCATCTTCAGGTGTGGAAGTTATTGTAAAAATCACAAATTAGAAATACTTTAGAATACAACAGTGTCAAAGAATAATTATGCATAAGCTGTTGGGAGAACATACCAGGTTACAAACATGCAGTTCCTGCATCAAGAGAATAGGTAAGACACTTCGTCATTTCTGTGTTAACATGCTGAAGGAAGTGTCCACTGGAGAACACAATAGAATAAAATTATATGGATATGATCCAAAGCCAATGGAACGAAGCTATGTGCAATAAAATCCCAGTTACAGCATACCTTACAATTGTATTTAAAAACTGGGTAAGTGAAACATACTGTATAAACATCACTGTAGCAAGCTGAATGTGACATAAGTCAAGTCATCTTGCCTGGCCACAGTGTCAGATAAAATTGACAAGGTCAAGGCAACAAACAGAATGACTGCCATTGTGTACATGGGTTCACAGTTTAGTGGAGATACCACCAGGTGGCAGTGCAGCATAATAAAGTAGAAATATAATGTAATACAATAATTAAAATGAGGAAAACACTACACAGTAATTTAAAAAACAAATAATAAATTATTGAAGAAACTTCAGAAATTTGGCTTATTGTCACAGGAATTTGCACACACATATAAAAACTCAAAAAGATTTTTTGACATGTTGCAAGTACTTTATATGTGCTCCCCTACTGATTCTGGCAATGCCAAGCTGATAATTAATCAAGTTCTTCCCATGTTCAGTGAAACATGTCCCTATCAATCAGATCAAAAACACTGTTGATGCAAGTTCATAGTCCTGGTAGGTTTGTTGGTAGAGAAGGCATAAACACTGAATCTTTAACACAATCCCACACAAAAAATCACATGGGTTTAGGATGGGAGAGAATAGAGGCTATGACATGAATAGCTGATCATCAATTCCACAATATCTGATCCGTTGGCTTCTCAATTTCCCATTTAGGAATTCACGAACATCTTGGTTGGAAGTGGGTCAAGCACTTTCCTGTTGGTACATGAAGTCCACACTGTCAGTCTCCAATTGTGGCATGAGCCAATTTTCCAGCACGTCCAGATACGCATGTCCTGTAATGGTCTCTTTGCAGAAGGAAAAGGTACCATAAACTTTAAACTGTGAGACTGCACAGAACATATTAACTTTTGGTGAACCTCAAATTTGCTGCATGATTGATGGGGTTTCTGTTCCCCAGATTCACAAGCGTGCCTGTTCACTATGCCATTCACAAAAAATGTTGCTTTGTCGATGAAGATGAGTGTCTCATAAAACCCATCCTCTTCTATAAGCTGTTGCAACTGTGTGGAAAATTCAAAGCATCTGACTTTGTCATCAAGAGTCAGGGCTTGTAACAATTGCAAGCAGTAAGGCTTCAGTTTCAGTCAGTTCCCTAAGATCTTTCAAACAGTTGGTTGTGGTACGTTCAGCTCCCTGCTTGACAGCTTCTATGGACTGTGTGTGAAACATACACACAGGAAGTCAATCGCTCTTCACTCGCTATAGGCTGACCTGTTCATTTCCTTTTGTAGAGGCATCTTGAAGCTTAAACTGTGCATACCATTGCCAAATGGAGTTGGCAGTTGGTGGAGCTGTGTTGAACTACATTTTGAAGTTTCTTTGCTGTGTTATGGCAGACTGACGTGAAGGCGTTTTGAGCATAACATACGCTTTCTCTGCACTTCCCACCATCTAGCCTAACTGCTTATTGCTACACTCTTGTGGCAGAAATCTGAAGTGTGGCTGCAACAATACAAAACTTTTTATGTTTGTCAATAGAGTGTTGAGTTCTGTGACAAATTGTCAACGAATGTACTTGCAGTGCATTTTAAAATCACTTCATTCACCTATAATGACCTTGTATATACAACATTTACATAGTTTGTAGTAAGGGTATAAAAGATTATAAATAGAAGTAATAGTTAATATAGACATGTGGTTTCTAGAATATATTATATGTAGACCTTTGTCCGAGTTGAAAATTTGACCAAATGCTAAACTGCAATGCAAAGTCAGTGCTATTACACATGTCAGCCATAGAACAGGGAATGGTATACGATTTGGCACCATGAGCTCAGGCTATGTTTCCAGTCACCCACAGATTTAATGAAAGCAGCACAGGGCCGACATTGATGCTAGATGCCTAGGTTCCAAACAAAATGCTTATTAGTTAATGGCATGTGAGACACGTAGACCTATGTCTATGGTATAGGCTAGGGCACATAGTAAATTGTAATATGGCATGTGTTACTACATATAAATAGCCGTGGAACGCCATCATGCTGGATGACATGGCAACATTTGATCAGTCAGTGCCTAACCTTATGCTAAATGCCTAGAGTAACAATTGTTAAGCAGTTACAAATACTCCATTTAATTACCTAATGACACGTAGTATGTATGTACCAGAGTGCAGATATCATCATAAGTATGATGTCTAAATGTGCCTGAGGTTACTTTAATGGGTGCTTCAGCATTCAAGTTTACAGATGGCCCTCTCCATGCTATGTCAGGTAATTACAGAGCTGGTGCCAACTCTGATTTGTAGCTTAGTGATGAGTGTTTTAGTGCTACTTGTATTAAATTAGAGGATCAATTTCACTCTAATACATTTGTCTTTTAATCATAAGTGATTTTTGTAAATAATTTAGGAGTAAGTTAACACATACACACACACACATACCCTTCAACACACTTACACCTGTATGTCTACATTGCACTCGTTGAATACACTGTAGGGACTGTACTTCTGCAGCTTGACTCGTGTGAGGGTTTGTGCGGGTGGTGCATCTCCAGTGATGAGAATTCCCTTGCCCAGTATGCTCAAGGTCTCACTAAGGCTTTCACTGACAAGCACTGTCCCCCAGACTTAGTCCATAGACAGATTTCTCATGTCATATCCTCTCACACCCATAATCCTCCCACCACCCTCGAGAACTAGCTACAAAGGAACACTCCTCTCATCACTCAATGTCATCCTGGCCTGGACCATCTGAACAGTATCCTTCGCCAGGGGTTCGACTATTTATCTTCATACCCGGAAATGAGAAATATCTTATCCACAATCATTCCCACCTCTACCAAAATGGTACTTCTCTGCCAACACAATATCCTGGTACATCCTTATGCCAAAACCCGCCTACAAGCCCTTGTCATGTGGGTCATACCTCTGTGGAATACTCAGATGTGAAACTGTCCGATACACCCACCCAGGACGCCTTTCTCTAGTCCCTTCTACATCTACATCTATATACATACTTCACAAGCCACAATGTGGTGCATGGCAGAGAGTACCTTGTACCACTACTACTCATTTCCTTTCCCATTCCACTCGCATATGGAGTGAAGGAAAAATGACTGTTTATATGCTTCCATGCAAGCCCTAATTTCTCTTGTCTTACCTTATCTTCATGGTTGTTAGCCGAAATGTACATCCCAGGCTCTTAAGCAGTGCTCAAGAATGGATGATGCTAGAGTTCTATAGCTTGCCTCCTTCACAGATAAATCACACTTTGCTAAAATTCGTCCAGTAAACCAAAATCAGTCATTCGCCTTCCCTATTACTGTCCGTACATGCTTGTTCCATTTCACATCACTTCACAACATTATGCCTAGATATTTAATCAATGTGACGGTGTTAAAGCAGCATGCTACTAATGTAGTATTCAACCACATTGGGATTGTTTTTCCTGCTCATCTGCATTAACTACATTTTTCTACATTTAGAGTAGGTTGCCATTCATCACAGCAACTAGAAATCTTGTCTAAGTCATCTTGTATTCTCCTGCTGTCACTCAAAAATGACACCTTCCCACATACCACAGCATCATTAGCAAACAGCTGTAGACTTGCTGCTCACCCTGCCCATCAGATCATTTATGAATACAGAGGACAAGGACAGTCTTATCACACTTCTCTGGAGCACCCCTGTCTTTGATGAACACTCACCATTGAAGACAAAATACTAGGTCATTACTTGAGAACTCTTTGAGCCACTCACATATATGCAACATAATCTGCATGCCGGGAACTTCGTTAATAGTCTGCAGTGTGGTATCACGTCAAATGATTTCCTGAAATCAAGTAATATGGAATACGGCTATTGCCCTTTATCCAGAATTCACAAAAAAGATTCACCCTGATCTGGTAATTTATTTTTTTCAGCTCTTTCAGTTGTTTCTGTAACCCAGGGATATCTATTACTATGTTCTGCATAAAGGTGTCTGTGCATCAGTCAAACTATGTCAGGTTTGAATGATCCTCCTGCATGAATGATTTCTTCAATGTGAAATTTAAAACTTCAGCTTTCATTTTGCAGACCAGTTGATGAGTGACTGGATGCAAGACCTTGACCCCCTTGGGTGATTTTACAGAGGACCAGAATTTTCTCACGTTCTTGATAACATGTTACACTAAGGTACTTTGGTGAAAGTTATTGTGTGCTTCACATGTTGATCTTTTTGCAGATGCATGAATTTATACTATTGCCTGCTCCATTTGCACATTCTTCTTTGAACTGAGAGTGCAGCAGTCTCTGCTTCATCAGCACTTTCCAAATTTTGTTATTAAACCACAGTCGGCCTTTTTCATCCTTATCCCACTTACTCAGCACTACTTGTCAAGAGCACAATTTATAGTCACTTTAAACTTTGCCCATGATTCCCCTGTGTCCATCACATTGGAACAAGTCCATTCATTGTCTTAGTGGGATTCTAAAACTGCATATTTGTTCATTTTGTCAAAAATACTCTTCTGGTTTTTTGTTGGATTTATTAACTTATGTAACCATCACAGCTATGATGACATCCTAATCATTCCCCTGTCTCTATACTGACACTGTCAGTAAAGTCAGGCCTTCTTGTAACTGAAAGCCCATCACTTGGTTATTGTGTCCCATCAAAGGCAGGGCCATCTGTGAAAGCAGTCATGTCATACACCAGCTCTGAAGTTATTTCTGCACAGCATTTTATGGAGTTACGACAACCAACCAGCTGTTCACACATAGGGATGAGTGTCAGCAAACTGTAGCCAAGAGCAGAGTTGACCACCCAGTGGTAAAACATGCTGCTGAGCACAATCAATAGCCACTTTACAAACAGTTTCATTTGGATCATTTTCCCTATCAACAGCTTCTCTGAACAACATTCCTGGAAGTTGTCTGTGCAACAGATCCATCATTCCCATAATCCTCATGGCCTAGATATTTGCAAGTCCCTGCCCCATGCCTGCATCCACCCTGCTGCAGAACTCTTAATTTCACTCATCCTGCACCCACAACCTCTTCCCAGCGATCTGCTTTTCCTGTGCTCTGTCATCCCCCTTCCAGTCTACTCCTCCACATTATTGTCAGCGTACATTGCACATACTCACAGTTAATGATGATCCTACCACATTCTTCTCCCACGCACCTCTGCCTCTATCCCCTGCATTCCTGTGCTGTGCATCTGCTACTACAGGGGATCCTAGATGTCAGCCAACTTTATCCATGCCTCCCTTCTATTCCCAGCCTCCTTTTTCATCCACTTTACTCCACTTGACACAATCCCTCACCTGTGAAGGATTCATCCAAAAGGTTGCAAAGTATTCATGTGCCTGTCAGTGAGCTTTATTCAAAAGTTACTTACATTTTACCATGACTTTCCATTACCATATGTAAATCTTGATTAAGCAGATTGCATGCCTTCATTTCAAATACACTGAAGAGCCAAAGACACTGGTACACCTGCTTAATATCATGTAGCGCCCCCCCTCCCCCCCTCATGAACACACAGAAGTGCAGCAACACAATGTGGCATGGACTCACGGAGATCTCTTCTGAACAGCACATTGCAAAACATCCCAGATATGCTCAATAATGTTCATGTCTGGGGAGTTTAGTGGTCACTGAAAGTGCTTAAACTCAGAAGAGTGTCCCTGGAGCCACTCTGTAGCAGTTCTGGTCGTTTGTGGTGTTGCATTGTCCTGCTCGAATTGGCCACATCTGTTGGAATGCACAGTGGACATGAATGGATGCAGGTGATCAGACAGGGTGCTTACATGTGTGTCAGCTGTCAGAATCATATCTAGATGTGTCAGGGGTCCCATATCACTCCAACTGCACACTCCCCACGCCATTACAGAGCTTCCATCAACTTAAACAGTCTCATGCTGACATGCAGGGTCCATGGATTCATGAGGTTGTCTCCATACCTGTACATGTCCATCTGCTTGATACAATTTGAAACAAGACTTTCCTGACCAGGCAACATGTTTCCAGTCATCAACAGTCCAGTGTCAGTGTTGATGAGCACAGGCGTGGCATAAAGGTTTGTGTCGGGCAGTCATCAAGGGTACACAAGTGGACCTTCAGCTCCAAAAGCCCATATTGACACTTGCTGGTGGCCCAGCATTGAAATCTGCATCAATTTGCAGAAGGGTTGCTTTTCTGTCACACTGAACAATTCTTCTCAATTTTCATTGGTCCCGTTCTTGCAGGATCTTTTGCCGGCTGCAGCAGTGTTGGAGATTTGATGTTTTACCAGATTCCTGATATTTGCGGAATATTCGTGAATTGGTCATGCAGGAAAATTCCCAATTCATCACTACCTCAGAGATGCTGTGTCCATTGCTCGAGCACCAACTACAACAGCACATTTAAGCTCACTTAAATCTTGATAATCAGCCATTGCAGCAGCAGTAACCAATCTAACAACTATGACAGGCACTTGTTGTCTTATATAGGCATTGCCAACTGCATTGTTATATTCCGTCTGTCTACATATCTCTGTATTTGAATAAGCATGCCTCTACCAGTTTCTTTGCCACTTCGGTGTATGTTGTAGAACTTGATTGAAACCTATCACTATTTTGAGTGACATAATTTCTGGAGACCATGTAATAGTCATCTTATTTCAGTACATTTTTACATCTTGCCTGTTGTAGATGCTTACATATATATGTTTTAATGTTATATTTATCCAAATCTCTTGAAAAAATGATGTTTTAAGGGATTTTTTTCTGTTTTGTAATAACAGTTGATCTCTTGCTTTTTCCCGTGACTGTTAAAACTCATAATCCAGTAATTTACGAAATCATACAGCAGTTTTATTTAAATATGATGTCTGCCAACAGAGGCGCAAATGGCTTTAACATAAATTATATTTTCTGGAGAAATCTTTTGCTCCCTTACTGTGCTGCCATCCCTCTGTATTTTCAAATTGACTTCTATTGTGTGACTTTAACACACAATATTTTTTATTGACCCATCCTTGACTTTACACCTATACATGAGCCTTCTTCTTGTCCCTTGGCACTGAACTAGTCATTTGCACTTGCTGGTAAGAATCACATTCCTGCACAAAGTGTTTTTTTGTTGTGGAATTCAGAATGTCAATAAATTATCTTTTTTACTGGAAACTTCATCTACAGAATGAATGAAAATAAGTAATTTTCCTCTGTAGTTACAGTTTGTTTATGTTATGCTATTTGTATATGAAAATGAGTCTTTAAAATTTCATTTATTGTTGGTAAGTGGGGTTGACAGGCATGTTACAACTCTATATATTTACCTTATATTAGTAGTAATTAAAAGAAATAGATAAGAAATATGTTTCTAGCCACACTGAAGAAGAATGAGCTCATAAAACATGTGAATCAACATACTTCACTAATAATATTAGAAATAATCACATTGTTTTCTTTCTTGTATCAGCTTAAACTGGTAAATGATGATGTTCGATTTGTACTAAGGGACCTGTCCAGAAATTTTACACACCAATCAGCAGTCAAATATGTTGCCCATGTAAACTGGCATCATGTGAGTAATAATGTATTATTGCTGTATTTTAATAATTACAAAAATATTTTTGAAAAGTTTCTCACATATTTCTTTTATTTATAGGTTGATATAAATTATAAGAAAGGTTACTTAAACCTCACTGTTGATTACCTACATAACTCATATCAGCTGATAAAAATGAGTTTTAGATTTGAGAAGAACTTAACAATAGGAACTGGAATAAAACTTAATCAGGGTAAGTAGCTCGGATCATCTTTTTCTGTAAATCTAAAATATTTTGTTCACTGAGTTTTAAATTTGTTGCTAACATAATTGCAGGTTAACTTTAGTCATTAAATGTCTGTCAATCAAATATCTGCAAAGAAATAGATTTCCAAACAAAATCACTATTGTATAAATAGCATGACTTGGGAAGCAGTCAGGTGGGTACTTATGTTGTCTGCAAGAACAGAAATGATGTGCTTTCATTAATATTGTCTGGAGACACTGTAAACTAAAACCAGGCATTGACTAAAAAATTTGTTGTTGTCGTGGCATTTTAGTTTGCAACAAAACACAGTTACATACAGATAAACTGCTGTTCTTCTGAGGTGGACACATGAATTAACATTTACAATTTTGGCCTGTGTATAGCAGCATCATAAATTTTTTGAGAAAGTAATGTATTCAAGAGTAGCTTCACATATCTGTAAAAATGAAGTACTAACAAAATGTCAGTTTGGTTTCCAGAAAGGTTTTTCAACAGAAAATGCCATATATGCTTTCACCAGTCAAATTTTGAATGATCTGAATAACCGAACACCACCCATTGGGATTTTTTGTGATCTCTCAAAGGCTTTTGATTGTGTAAATCATGAAATTCTGCTAGACAAGCTCAAGTATTGTGGCATGAGTGGGACAGTGCACAAATGGTTTAATTCGTACCTAACTGGAAGAGTGCAGAAAGTTGAAATAAGTAGTTCTCGTAACATGCAAAGATCAGCACATTCCTCAAACTGGGGAACTATCAAGAATGGGGTTCCACAAGGGTCAGTCTTGGGTCCTTTGTTGTTCTTATTATATATTAATGACTTGCCATTCTACATTCATGAAGAGGCAAAGTTAGTTCTCTTCGCTGATGATACAAGTATAGTAATCACACCTGAGAAACAAGAATTAACTGATGAAATCGTCAATACTGTCTTTCAGAAAATTACTAAGTGGTTTCTTGTAAACGGACTCTCACTGAATTTTGATAAGACACAGTTCCGTACAGTGAATGGTATGACGCCATTAATAAATATAGACCTTAATCAGAAGCATATAGCTAAGGTAGAATATTCCAAATTTTTAGGTATGTCCAGTGATGAGAGATTAAATTGGAAGAAACACATTGATGATCTGCTGAAACGTTTGAGTTCAGCTACTTATGCAATAAGGGTCATTGCAAATTTTGGTGATAAACATCTTAGTAAATTAGCTTACTACGCCTATTTTCACTCATTGCTTTCATATGGCATCATATTTTGGGGTAATTCATCACTGAGGAATAAAGTATTTATTGCACAAAAGCGTGTAATCAGAATAATAGCTGGAGTCCACCCAAGATCATCCTGCAGACATTTATTTAAGGATCTAGGGGTATTCACAGTAGCTTCTCAGTATATATACTCTCTTATGAAATTTGTTATTAACAACCAAACCCAATTCAAAAGTAATAGCAGTGTGCATAACTACAATACTAGGAGAAAGGATGATCTTCACTATTCAAGATTAAATCTAACTTTGGCACAGAAAGGGGTGAATTATACTGGCACTAAAGTCTTTGGTCACTTACCAAATAGTATCAAAAGTCTGACAGATAACCAACAAGTATTTAAGAAGAAATTAAAAGAATTTCTGAATGACAACTCCTTCTACTCCATAGAGGAATTTTTAGATATAAATTAAGAAAAAAAAAAAAAAAAAAATATATATATATATATATATATATATATATATATATATATATATATATATATAAAAATAAAAAAATAAAAAAATAAAGAAAAACAAAAAACACAAAAAATAAAGTTGTTATATTAACTTAAGTATGTTGTTAAATTAACCTAATTATGTCATGTATTGGAAAATTCGACTCGTTCCACATCATTACGAAATATCGTATTCATGATCCATGGAACTAGTATTAATCTAATCTAATCTAATCTAAGCTCTCTAAACTTTAAATTCCATCTAAGCAGGACTCGAAAGGTGCAGTGCTACTGACTGACTGTTGTGTCATTATCAGCTGATAGGCATCACTGGATACAGTATGTAGTCAGCACATCACTCTCTTGGTTGTCATCAGTTTTTGTAACTGGAGCCACTACTTCTTTATCAAGTAGCTCCTCAGTTAGCTTCACAATGGCTGAGTGCACCTCACTTGCCAATAGTGCTCAGCTGACCCAGATGGTCACCCATCCAAGTGCTAGCCAAGCCTGACACCACTTAACTTTGGTGATCTGAAGGGAACCGGTGTTACCACTGTGGCAAGGCCGTTGGCCATCACAGAACTTGCTGATGGAATAACTGTATCAATAAATTGTTTTTAAATACAATATCTAATATAAAACAAAAGGAAATCCAGAATGGAATAATGACAATATTATGAAAAGGGTAGATTGGTACTCACCACATGGTGAAGATCTTGAGCTGCAAACAGGCACAACAAAAAGATTGCTAAGCATGTGAATTTTTGACCCGAAGGTCTTCCTCTAAAGTAGACAAAAAACAAACACACACTTAAAGTATAATTCACACACACACATGACCACTATCTCTGGCCACCAATGCCAGCCTCAGTGGCCAGAGGCAGTGGTCATGTGTGTGTGAGTTGTGCTTGCATGAATGTGTGTGTGTTGTCTAATTTAGAAGGCCTTTTGGCCAACAGCTCCCATGTGGAGCAGTCTTTTTGTCATGTCTATCTACAGCTCACTGATTCCTCTATATGGTAAGTAGCAATCTTTCTTTTTCTTAATATTGCCAGTATGTAATATGTGTTCTGTAGGCACTGTCATTTGCTATTAAGCATTAAAAAATCTGATCTGCTTCTGTCAGTGGAGCTTAACAGACAAACTGTTGGTGGTGTAACAACTAGTCATCATATGCTTGCCTGAGACCTTGCTGTGGCAGGGAGGCTTGTGCACATCAGTGATATATGTGGATATACAATAGGTGCAACCATTTAAGAAAGCTATCTGTGGAAAGGCTGGACTAACATATGGTACCTGGAGAAGTGCAGAAGCTTTTTAAACACCTGCAAGGGCGACAGTCTGGATGAGTGACTAATCTGAATGACATGCAACATTATTGTATGTCTTAATGATAATGGCATCAACATGGGTAAAATATTCCAGATGGAAAAATTCTCAGTTCAGATCTCCAGGCTGGGACGACTCAGGATGATGTTTCCATCAGGAAAACCAAACTGGTGTTCTACAGGCTGGAGGGTTGGATGTTTGATACCTTCAGTGGGTGTGTAGCTTGGAGATTTAGAAGACAGAGATGGATAAATTGATGTTAAATATAGTGGCAGTTATGGAAATGTGATGTCAGAAAGAACAGGACTTCTGACCAGGTCAGTAAAGGTTTATAAACACAAAATTAAATATGGATAATGCAAGAATTTAATAATGAATAAGAAAAAGAGGGAAAAATAGCAGAAAATGTGGACTGGTGAAAGGAATGAAAAGGGAAGTTGCCTGGTAGAATTTTTGATAAAGCATAATTTAATCAATGCTAATATTTAATTTAACAATCATGAAAGAAGACTGTATTCATGGAAGAGACCTAGAGGCAATGGAAGGATTCAAATAGATTATATGATTGTAAGATAGAGATTTCAAAACCAGTCTTAAATTGCACAACATTTTCAGGGGCAGATGTTGGCTCTCACCCTAATGTATTGCTTATTAATTTAAGATTAAAATTCAGGAAATTACAGAAAGGTAGGAAAACATAGGAATCAAATCCAGAAAAGTGAAAGAACCAAATACTGCTGAGAGTTTCAATGGAAACATTAGATGGTTGACTGAAACACATGAAAGGAAAACAATAAAAGTCAAAAGGGTAGATTTTAAAGATGAAATAGTTAAGGAAACCAAGCATCAGGCAAAAGACAAGGCCCAATAGAAATTCTTGGATAACACATGGGGCACTGAATTTAATTCATGAAAGGGGAAAGTATAAAATTGCAGGAAATGATGATGCATGCAAAGGGCAATAAACATATCTAAAAATGAGACAGATAGAAAGTGCAAAATGGCAAAGCAATTATGGATAGAGGAGAAATGCAAAACTGTAAAATGGCCATATTGTAACAAGAATAGACCGCTATTCGCCTTGTAGTGGAAATGTTGAGTTGCAGGTACGCACAACAAAAAATTGCCTCTTTGTTGGATCTATCTGTGACTCAGCATTTCCCTATACGGTGAGTAGTAACTTATCTTTTTGACAATAGAAAGTAATTGGATAGATAAAAACCTACTCAGCAAGCAGTGGCAGGAGAACACATATATAACAATAGGTTTTAGGTATACAAGCTTTCAGAGCCAGTGGTTCCCTCTTCTGGCAGAAGGGTTGAAGGGAAAGGACAAGAATCAGTCTTTCCTTTTCATCCCAACAAGTAAGGTTCCCCTGACCCAGAGTTCTGGGTGACTTTTCCAAACTCTACCCCTTTTCCTAAACCTCTCCAGTCCTTTTCCTTCACCTCTCTTCCCTTCCCTTCAACCATTCTGCTGGATGAAGGAGCCACTGGCTCCAAAAGCTTGCATATCTAAAACCTTTTTTTATGTGCTGCTTCATGAATAGATTTTTTATCTATCCAATTACTTTAGAATCTATCCTTTTATAATACTGTCATTAATTCATCCTGGATTTTCCAAAGCTGTAAAATCATGCTTGTCTGTGGCTAAGATATATGTCACTTATGAAAAAATTAAAGAGACATTTGAAGGAAAGAGAAGCACTTGTATAATTATTAAGAACTCAGATGGTAAGCCAGTACTAAGCAAAGAATGAAAGGCTGAAAGATAGAACAACATGTACAGGGCAAATGAACTACTGGACAGGGAAAATGAACTAGAAGCCTACGTTACAGAAAGTGAAGAGGAAGTAGAAGAATATGAGAGGGGAGGTATGATACTGCAAGAAGAATTTGACAGTGTTCTGGAAAACCTAAGTTGGGAGAATAAGCCATGACAAAACTATTCCACCTGGTATGCAAGATGTATGAGACAGCAAAGTACCTTCAGACTTCAAGAAGGAGATGACTTCCTATTCCAAGGAAGGCAGGTGCTGGTACATGTTAGTATTACTGAAGATTAGTTTGGGTTTCAAAAAAATATAGGAACAAACAAGGGACCCTATTATTTACCTTAGAAGACGGCCTGAAGAAAGGCAAACTTACTTTTAAAGCATTTGTAGATCTGACATTGTTGATTGGAGTACTTTCTTTAAAATTTTGAAGATAGCTGAGATAAAATACAGTGAAGAAAGGGCCATTTACAACTTGAAACAAAACTGCAGTTATAAGAATCATAGGACATCTAAGGGAAGCAATAACTGAGAAGACTAGGTTGTAACCTATACTCTCTATCTTTCAAATGGAAAGCCAGTTAAATTTAAGCAGAAGAAATTAAAACTCTTGAGATTTGCAGATGATACTGTAATTCTATCAAAGGCTTAAAAGAAATTGGAAGATGAGTTGATTAAGGTGGTCAGTCTCTTGAAAAGTGGTTATTTGATGTATATTAATAAAAGTGAAACAAGTGTAATTGAATATGGTTGAGTTAAATTAGTTGACATTGAGGGAATTAAATTAGGAAATGAGACTCTAAAAGTAGTAGATGCATTTCATTTTTTGGACAGGAAAATGAGTCGGAATGGCTGTAGTAAAGAGGATATTATATGCAAACTGGTGATATATGTCTGTATGTGTAATAAACATTTTGAATAACTAATGGGGAGGTACTGAATAAAACTGCAGATAAAAGAAGTTTATGGCAGAAACTGACTAAAAGAAGGAATTGATTGGTAGGACACATTGAGGCATCAAAGAATCACCAATTTTGTAATGGAATGAAGTATAATTGATGAAAATTATAGATGAAGACAAAGGCCTGACTACAGTAAGCAGTTTCAAAATGGTATAGGTAGCAGGTCTTATGCAGAGGTGAAGAGTCTCGCACAGGATACATTAACTTGCACAGTGGCACCAAATCAGTCTTCAGGCTCAATAACACAAAAACAGTGTTCACCACATTGCAAATAGATACTAGCGGATCTAGTTAAAAGTATTTTGCTGATACTCTACTAACTAGCAAACAGTAAATAGTGGTGACATGTCAATATGTACCAGTAACATTATGAGATCCTTAAAGAAAAGTAGTATGACAATTTTTTCATAGAAAAAGTGTGCACGACACTTTTACCTTTTAGCTCCCCGAGGTATACTGTACAATGTGAGAGATCTCTAAACAGCATGCACACATTATACTAGATTTCCATTCCATTGAAATAAAATGTTGTCTTTTATAAGAAATAGTGTGTCTCTGGTAAACATGGTTGTTCTTAATGGATAATATCATTTAAATTTGAAGTAATACCAAAGCAAAGTGTTATTTGGGCAGTGATGTCTGAACTGTGAACCAATGTACAAAACTTTTTGAAATGTTTAAAACATTTGGGGTTCTAGAAGAGGTTTTATTTGGACTTCTTACAAAAGTCTGTCTCGATACATTACCTATATTATGAGAATCATATATCTTGTAAGACAATGTCAAGTAAAGAAAAGTAAGCAGTGTTAGTTATTCTTATTTGCTACCATATCCTTAATATTTTTCCACATACAAGCAGCCCTTGTAGAGTGACAGAAGCCACTGCATTTCAGTGATGCTGAAATATTAACTAAATGTGTTTAGGAGAATTACTTCTGTGGCCAAGATACATGATTGAATATATTTTTGATGTTGCAAAATGTAAATAAAATACCAGTACTTTCTTTTGAATTACATGTATATATGGACAAATAGTTGGTGAAGTACATTATGCTCATGTATATAATAACATGCTGCACAATAAAGTGTGTATATGTATATTCTATTATTCATCCAATTGTAATGCACTATCTATCTTCCACCAGGCTTGGTTGGATGTGTGCGACTTATGATGGTGAATGGGGAATCAATTGAACCACGCTATGTTGTCCGCTCAAAACATGCAGTGGGAGATGTTTCTATAGATAATTGTCAATTAGTTGATCCATGCAAGAGACCAAATGCTTGTGAACATGGAGGACGATGCTCTGTTAAAGATGATCACATTCTGTGCGACTGCAGTGATACAGGATACATTGGGAAAAACTGTCATTTTGGTAAAAAATTGATGGATACTTCTGTATTTCCTAGAATTATGTTGACACAATCATCTTAAAATTTCTGTAGATTATTATTTTATTATCTTTCAGATTTATGTAGTATTTTCTAATTACATGTAACATTGCAAACTAATATACATATGTGGAGATGATAATAGCCGGCCGGAGTGGCCGTGCGGTTCTAGGCGCTACAGTCTGGAACCAAGCGACCGCTACGGTCGCAGGTTTGAATCCTGCCTCGGGCATGGATGTGTGTGATGTCCTTAGGTTAGTTAGGTTTAATTAGTTCTATGTTCTAGGCGACTGATGACCTCAGAAATTAAGTTGCATAGTGCTCAGAGCCATTTGAACCATTTTTTTAATGATAATAATGAGACATTTTAAGAATAGAAAAGACCTATATTTCTGTTGGTTGATTATTGCTATTATATTCAGAAGTGTATGATGACATACAGTGGCAGAAAAATGAATAGCAGTTGACTAAGGAAAACTTTGCTTTAATTGATTTTCAGACTGGCAGAGAAAGTAATGTACACCATTTACACACTCATATGTAGAAAAATCTGTACACCTTCTGTAGTGGAAACACTTTTCCCACCAATCCTTCCAACCAAATCCCACCACTGAACCTTGCTTCTACCAGTTCATTCCCCATCCAGCCTTGCCCATCTGCCACTACCACTTAATCAACTCCGTGTTACCTTCCAGGAATTCCTTACCTCCAACTTGGCCTCATCCTCCTTTCCCAGGTCCCTTCCCAGAACTACAAATCTTGCAGTGGAGGAAAGGACAGCCATCAAGAGCCCTCCTACAGATAAAACTTCCATAATTGTCATGATGAATGACAGTGATTACCTGGCATAAGACATCTGTCAGCAGTCTGACTCCTCCACCTACAAAGACTAACACAGTGATTTCATCCAGATGTCGAGCATTCCTTGCTATCCCTACTCAAATCCTTAATCCCACCCCAAATCTCTTCTCTGAGTTCATGTCCCTTCTCATCTCGATAACCTTCTGCAAACCCCCCTTTAAATCCTTCCCAAAATCCATAAGCCTAACTATCTTGAACACTCCATTGTAGCTGGTTACTATGCTTACACCAAAAGAATTTCAGCTCTTATCAGTCAACACCTCTAACCAATAGCATACAGTGTATCCTCCCATTTTAAAGACACAAACTGCCTCCTTCACTGAATATGAAGCATCCTGACCGCATGATCTGCTTGTCACTGTTTACACCACCTCCCCATATACCAGCATCCCCCATTCCCATGATCTTGCCACTAGTGAAGACATCCTCTCCTTCTGTTCAAACCACTGCCTCATTCTGTAAGCATATAGTTAGCTACATCCTCACAGATAACTACTCCTCCATTGAGGGGAAGATACACATATACACAAAAAATCTACAGCATGGCAATGGGCATCTGTATAGCATCTTATGCCAACCTGTTTGTGGGCTGGCTAGAGGAAACCTACCTAACCACCTAAAACCCCAGACTCCTTGTCTGGTTCAGATCCACTGATGATATCTTCATGATCTGGAGTGAGAGCCAAGATACTCTATTCTCATTCCTCTACAGCCTCAACATCTTCTTTCTCATCCTTTTCACCTGGACCTCCTCAGCCCAATGTGCCACATTCTTAGAAGGTGATTCCCACATCTCGGATGGCTCCATCCATGCTTTTGTCCTTATGAAGCCCATTAACAGTAACTAGTACCTGCATCTTAGTAGCTTTCATCCTTTTCGCACAAAAAAATCACTCCCACATAGTCTGGACACTTGTAGACCTACATTTGCAATACTGAGAAATCTCTTGCTCAATATGCTGAAGATCTTACTAAGGCCTTTACAGACATGCACAATTTCCCAAACTTAATGTATAGACAGTTTTCCTAAGCCACCCTCCCCAAGAACTAACACCTACGTCATCAGCCAATATCTTTCTTGAGTCACATAACTGAATCACAGCCTTTGTCAAGAACAGACTGTTTGTCATCATGCCTGAAAATAAGGATCACCTTATCCATAATCCTTCCACCAAAATCCTACTGCCCACCCTAATATCCTACTCCATCCTTATGCTCCACCCACACACAACTCCTTGCCATGTGGGTCATACTCTTGTGAAAGACCCAGGTGCAAGACCTGTCATACTTCCACCCAGCACATCCTACCCCAGTTCACTCACAGGCTTATCCTATCCTGTCAGAGGCAGTACCACTTTTGAAACCAGTCATGTAATATATCAGCTCTGCTGCAATTTTTGCACAGCTTCTTCATGGGAATGATCACCATCCAGCTATCCATCTGACTGAATGGCAATCATAAAAACCATGAGCAAGACCACAGTTGACCATTCATTGGTGAAACGTGCTGCTGGGCATAGTGTGCTTGATTTCAGTGGCTTCTCAGATCCTTTGCTGTCTTAATCGAAAATCCCCAATGCCAGTAGATGGGAGTTGTCCTTGCATCACATCCTTCAATCCCAAAATCCTCCTGGCCACAGTCTCTGATAGCCCCCTGCCACACACCACACCCACCTCTGCCCCAACACCATAACTTTACCTACCCAGCACCCACACCCTCTTCCCTGCAGTCTCTCCTTCATCTGCTCCGTCTCCACCTCAGTCCTCCTCATCATCATGTACCATACATGTTCAGTAGTGCTGGTGCCTGCGCCACATTCCTATCCCATCCGTCCCTCCCACATTCCTATATCAGGCACCTGGTGCCTCTCTCTCCTAGTCATCAGCCACTCTTCTCCAACTCTCTTTCCCATTCCCCATTTCCTTTCTCCCATCACCCATTCCATCCGACACAGTCGCTCACCTCAAATGCTCTGCAGTGCCTTCACTAAGTAGTCAGTGGGCATAATGTAGTCATAAAAGTTTTGTGTGTGTGTGTGTGTGTGTGTGTGTGTGTGAGAGAGAGAGAGAGAGAGAGAGAGAGAGCTGAATTTGAGTGTGTATATGTTGTCTGTAGCTCAAAAAGATATTCATCTGAAAGCTATCAAAGTTCTTAGTCTTGCTTATGTGCCTTTCAATGAGTTGATGTCTCTGATATTCAGTAAGTTGCTATCTTTATTCCTTAAAGCATTTTCTTTTTGCCCAACACTTCTCATTACCACAAGAAAGAACTGAATGCTGTAGGCTTGTGATAGACAATAATCACAACATATACCATTCCAATCCATATACAGGGTGTGTCATAAAAATGTATACACACTTTGAAGCGTCATAGAAAATTTATTTCCCATTCTACAATGTTAAATTTCTGGAAATGGAAAGCTTAAAGTCCAATTGGAAAAATAAATGTAAATTGCAAATGTGATTAATGTTCAAACTGGTGGCCTTCAGCATCAATACATTTCTGAGTACGAGTCACCACTGATTCCAGACATCGTGCCAAAGTGTCCAATGATTTCTGCGCACACCGCCTGAATCTCATTCCGAAATGTGTCCAGGTTACGTGGTTTAGGTTTGTACACCTCATCTTTTACTGTGCCTCATAAGAAGAAATCCAGTGGCATGAGGTCTGGAGAGCATGCAGGAAACTCAATTGGTCCCCTGTATCCTATCCACTGGCCTGGCACATTGTGATCCAGGTATGCTCGTACATTCCTATGATAGTGTGGCGGGGCGTCATCTTGTTGGAAATAAAACTCATCATTACCGTATAATGCACAAATGGCAGCGAATATGGAGTCAGCAAGCATTGTTAGGTACGTTTCTCCAATAACAGTACCTTCAAAGTGGAAAGGCCCAATGAGTCCCCTTGCAGACAAACCACACCACACATTTACGCCAGGCAAATTCACAGTCTTTCCAACTGTAATGTGAGGATTATCTTCAGCCCAGTACACACAATTGTGCCTATTGACAGTTCCATTGAGTTTTAATTGGGCTTCATCCGACCAAATTATGCTACCCATAAAACTCAGTTCACATCTCACCATCTCCTGGACCCATTCACAAAATTCTAACCTTCAATCTGGATCATCATCACTTAGCTGTTGCACCAGCCTTAGATTGTACACACAAAGCTTGCCTTTCCTCAGAATGCATAGCACACTACTAGCACTGACATTACTCTCACGTGCTGCTTGCCTTGAAGATATTTGAGGTGAATGCTGAAACAGTTCCAAGACCGCAGTTGTGGAATCATCACTTGTAGCTGTACGAGGTCGCCCTGATCGACCTTTATGCACATCACACATTGATCCATTAATTTTGAATTTGTCTCATAGACATGTAATTGTTAACCTTGAAAGTGGTTCTATACCATACTAACTTCTCCACTGTCTTCGAACCGCAGCTACATTCTCAAACTTCCAGTACCACTTAATTATCTGCTTCTGCGCTTCAAAGCTCAAATGCACATCCGCCTTGTTGCAGTTACTTCCTTGCCACTGCTGCCACCTGTTGAAGAAACATAACATTACTTTTGTTGATAATTCTTCTGGGTTATGTGGCCGTGGTCCATGGAATTCTTCTATTCCTAACATTTTGTCCAATACTACGTTGGACATCCTTAGAGGTATGGCTGGTCCTCCTAAGTCCTGCGGACTGACGAGTCGGGCGTCGGAGAGCGGCCTAAATACTGAGGAAAGTGGGAGTGGTCTAGCTTGCACATAGCAGCAGAGAGAAAACTAGTCAAAGATAAAATGTAACTATCGACAATAGTCCGCCATAGATAAAAAATACTTATCGACTCTGTAACGCCACTGTCCATATCTCACTTAATTTCAAGGCCTCTTCTTTTCTATTAAATTATCTTCATGTTTATAAATTTCAATAGCCTCCCTATACAGTCGTGGATAATAGTTCGTGGTAGCACTTAAAACTGTAGTTTCAGAAAACTTAACTACATGGTCACCTGACTGAGTGCATGTTCCGCAATGGCCGATTTATCTATTTTTCCCAGTTGGCAAAGACTTTTATGCTCCTTTACCCTCGTATTCACACTTCTTTTCATAGTACCAATGTAGACCTTGCCACGAGTACACGGAATTTTACACACACCGCTAGATGATAATGGTGGCCTTCTATCTTTAACAGAATGAAGTACTTGACCTATTTTTCTGGTAGGTTTGAATACCGGTTTCACTTTATGTTTCAGCAAAATTTTGCCGATTTGATCTGTAACCTTACTAATGAAAGGTAAAGACACCGTGTTCTTCCATTGCTGTGTACCATTCTTGTCCTTTGGCCTGCTGTAATTAGGTCTTAAAACTCTATTAATTTCTTTGTTTGAGTACCCATTCTTTCCGAAGGCCTGTTTCAGATGATTCAGTTCCGTAAAAGATGTTCCGGAGTACAAATCCGTTTTGCCCTGTCCACTAAACTTTTGATTACACCTCTTTTTTGTTGTGGGTGATGATTGGAGTTCTGACATTCTGGTCAGTTTTGATATTGTATCTCTGTTTACTATGATTCCGGTCAATGAAGTTATGGTTTACATAACAGAAGTTTTCCCTGAAGATTTGACTGCTCTGTTTAGACACTGTCTCACATATAGCCAGTTTCAGTGGGATGGGGAGTTTTATGAGCAAGTGGATGGTGTTGCCATGGGTAACCCGTTGAGCCCTGCAATTGCCAATTTTTACATGGAGAAATTTGAACAATTAGCGTTGAATAAAGCAAATAAGAAACCATGTTGTTGGTATTGTTATGTAGACGACACATTCATGGTTTGGACACATGGTAAAAAAGCCTTAGACAAATTTTTTTATTATCTTAATAGCATAAACCCTAAAATTCAGTTTACCATTGAAGTGGAAAAAGACCAGGCTATTTCGTTTCTCGATGTGTTAGTCATGAGACAAACCGATGGCAGTCTAAGACATAAAGTGTTTTGGAAGGGCACACATACTGATAGATACTTACATAAGAACTCCAATCATCACCCACAACAACAAAGAGGTGTAATCAAAAGTTTAGTGGACAGGGCAAAATGGATTTGTACTCCGGAACATCTGGATACGGAACTGAATCATCTGAAACAGGCCTTCGGAAAGAATGGGTACTCAAACAAAGAAATTAATAGAGTTTTAAGACCTAATTACAGCAGGCCAAAGGACAAGGATGGTACACAGCAATGGAAGAACATGGTGTCTTTACCTTTCATTAGTAAGGTTACAGATCGAATTGGCAAAATTTTGCTGAAACATAAAGTGAAACCAGTACTCAAACCTACCAGAAAATAGGACAAGTACTTTGTTCTGTTAAAGATAGAAGGCCACCATTATCATCTAGCGGTGTGTGTAAAATTCCGTGTACTCGTGGCAAGGTCTACATTGGTACTATGAAAAGAAGTGTGAATACGAGGGTAAAGGAGCATAAAAGTCTTTGCCAACTGGGAAAAATAGATAAATCGGCCATTGCGGAACATGCACTCAGTCAGGTGACCATGTAGTTAAGTTTTCTGAAACTACAGTTTTAAGTGCTACCATGAACTATTACCCACGACTGTATAGGGAGGCTATTGAAATTTATAAACATGAAGATAATTTTAATAGAAAAGAAGAGGCCTTGAAATTAAGCAAGATATGGACAGTGACATTACAGAATCGATAAGTGTTTTTTATCTATGACGGACTATTATCAATAGTTACATTTTATCTGTGACTAGTTTTCTCTCTGCTACTATGTGCAAGCTAGACCATGCCCACTTTCCTCGGCATTTAGGCCGCTCTCTAATGCCCCACTCATCAGTCGGCAGGACTCAGGAGGACCAGCCATACCTCTGAGGATGTCCAACGTAGTATTGGACGAAATGTTAGGAATAGAAGAATTCCATGGACCATGGCCACATAACCCAGAAGAATTATCAACAACAGTACCATCCAGTCGTGAAAGCCTTCATTGTATGATAACATTACTTTCTCACAGATATTTAACCTTGTAGAACGGGAAATAAATTGTCTATGACAGTTCAAAGTGTGTGTACATTTTTTTGATGCACCCTGTAGAAGTCAGTATTTTGTGAAGATCTCCACCCATTGTTATTTTAAATGTAGCAACAATACAACTACAATGACAAAGAGTTCTTAGCCTACTTCTTCTGAAAATACTAGAGCTGCAGGGCCAGTGAGATTGTTGTGGCACCTGCACTAAAATGATCTCAAAAGTAGCTGACTGACAAATGTTACCTGCGTGTTATGGAGTGTACATGAATCACCTCCTCACCAAACAATGCAAAACCCATCAGAACAGATAAAAATTGATTCTGTTTCCTTCCCAAGAGAACAGTGAGTGAGGGAAAAAGTCGTATCTGTGACACCACAAATAACTCAAATGTTACAAACAATTTATGGTCAGGCAGTATGTTATTTGAATTAGGTGCAAAGAACAAGCTATTTATTCTTTGTTGAACAATGAAATTTCACAGTATTGTGCCTTTTTCTGGAAATTTTACACCATGACTTACTTAATTCAATAACAGTTGTGCATTATTATGAGTCAATTCAGTTTGAATAATTAGCATTATTTGCATTTCATGCTGTGTTTTGTCCTTTCCAAATGAACACGTCTAACCATGAGATTTCTTTGTGACGTAGTTATGATTTTTGTCACTGACAAAGTACTGGTACCTTAAAGTGTTTAAGTTGTAGTATGAGAAGGTAAATCATCATAATAGCTGAACTGTGCCTGTAACGTTACTCTCCAAATCAATATTAATGTGACAGGACCAGTAACTTCAGTTTTAAACAAGTTTCAAAATGTTCATTCTTTCATGCAATATTATGAAGGTAAAATAAGAGCATATAAATTTCAGAGTGAGGGATATGATTTCTGTCTCAGTTTTTTTTTTTTTTTTTTTTTTTTTTTTTTTTTTTTTTTTTTTTTTTTTTTTTTGGGAATTCTGTGAGGAAAATCTTGGTCTATCTATCACTCACTTGCTACATGTGCTACACATCTCTGTTTCATTTTCATTGCAGTCATAGTTCTGTCTTTCAGTCGAGCCTACATCTACATACATGCCTCACAAGCCACCACACAAAGCATTGCAGAGAGTATGCTGTAGCACTACTAGTTGTTTCCTTGCCTGTTCCACTCGCAAACAGAGTGAGGGAAAAGTGATGTCTAAATGCCTCCGCATGTGCCATAATTTCTCATATCTTATCTTCTGGTCCTTATGGATAATGTATGTTAGTGCCAGTAGGCTCATTCTTCAGTCAGCTTCAAATGCTGGTTCTTAAATTTTCATAGTAGTGTTCCTTGAAAAGAATGTCGTCTTCCCTGCAGTGATTCCCATTTGAGTTCCCGGAGCATCTCCATAACACTTCCATGTGGCTTGAACCTACCAGTAACAAACCTAGCAGCCCATCTCTGAATTGCTGTGATGTCTTCCGTTCAAGTGACCAGATGTGTACTCCAAATACTCAAGCAATACTCATGAATAGGTCGCAGTAGTGCCCTATATGTGGCCTCATTTACAGATGACCCATGCTTTCTTAAAATTTCCCAATAAGCTGAAGCCGACCATTTACCTTCCTTACCACAATCCTCAAATGCTTCTTCTCACTTTTACAGTGTTATGCCCAGATATTAAAATGACATGACTGTGTCTACCAGGACACAACTAATGCTGTATTTGAACATTATGTGTTTGTTTTACACATTAACTTGCATTTTTCTACATTTGGAGTCAGCTGCCATCCATCACACCAACTAGAAATTCTGTCTAAGTCATCTTGTATCATCCTACAGTCACTCATCTTCAGCACCTTCCTGTGCACCACAGCATCATCAGCAAACAACTGCAGATTGCTGCCCACCCTGTCTGCCAGATCATTTGTGTACATAAGAAATAATAGCAGGCCTATAACATTCCCTGGGGCAGTCCTGATGATACCCTTGTCTCTGATGAACACTCACTGTTGAGGACAACATACTGGGTTCTATGTTCTGTCTGTTCCTAATGTTTTTTTTCTGTATTTCCTAGTGACTATGAACATACATCTGTCAATTTATTGAGTAGTCCTCAGTTGATGAACATTTTTACATTTCAATAGCATGCTGTTTTGCCATAAGTTAAAACTGCTGACACAGACTGCTGTAAATGCTGCGTTTCAAACACATAGATAAGATAGATCTGAAAACTCTACTTAGTACCAAAAGGCGCTCCTGGCTATTATTATCTCCTATTTATTCTTTAGCTGTTCAACCAACCCTTATACACAGAAACACACCAATTGGTTCTATAACTTCATTGCTGTTATTCATTAGTTTGCATTGGAATGGGTTGATTATTCTTGTATTTAGTTGTATGATAATTAATTTTCAGGCTTACTTTCAACTTTCTCTTCTAAGCTCCTTGGTTAGTAGTTGAAGTTTATCTGCACAAGAAGAAAACGTTTGTCATTAACAAAAGGAAGCTGAGTCAGATATGTTCCATTAAGCTCTGCTGCTTTTTGATTTTCCCAGTTTAAAATCCGTATCTGAGAATAGTTTTAGTAATAGGGAACCTCCTTATTCAACTTCATTTCAATTCCAAATTTAAATAAAAAAACATGTAGTTGTACATATTCTTCTGTGTGAATGAATATGTTTTTTCTCAATGACTGTTAATAAAAGTTGTTGTAATTAAACTGAAAGCATTCTAAAAACCTAAGAATCAGTTGAGAAGTTTATTTTCTCATAACATAAAAGTCAAACCAGTCATTTATTGTACAGGAGACTCATCAACATTATGCTATTAAAAACTCTAGTTTTATATTATTTTGGTGCTGTACTATCTAACTACAGCACATCATTTAATTTCACACACTACATTAAAAATTAATTATTATTAAATTTCTTTTGTGGGTTTACATATTTCAGTTCTTTTTATTGTATCCTGCTCAAGTAAAGACATTATCATTCAAGAATACCTTTACTGAGTAATACCACTTTTGGGCTAGGATGCTGTACAATTTCCTGTTCAGAAGAATATTCTCAATCTTATTTATGCTTTGCCCTTTTAATTCATTCCAAGTTTTCATTCCAATGTACTGTGGAGAGTGGGCAGAGAACTGTGGGCAGTGGGTAGGAAGCATGAATTTTCTTTATTCATAGTACTATACATATGCTGAGAATTATCTACTAAAAATAGACCAATGACAACATTATGAAAAGAATAGTTGCTACTCATCATATATCAGAGATGCTGAATTGTGGATAAGCACAACAGAAAGTCTGTCAAACAAAACTTTTAGCCAAACAGGCCTTCAACAGAATTAGACTACATACACATACACTCAATCAAATGCAACTCACACACAACTGATCACAGCCTCTGGTTGTCAAGACCATATTAGATTAGACTTATGTTGTGTGTAAAAGGAATTAGCTCATACACTGAAGCACCAAACAAACTGGTAAAGGCATGCGTATTCAAATACAGATATATGTAAACAGGCAGAATATGGCACTACAGCCAGCAACACCTATGTAAGACAACAAGTGTCTGGCACAGTTGATAGACTAGTTACTGCTGCTACAATGGCAGGTTATCATGATTTAAGTGAGTTTGAACATGGTGTTATAGTCGGCGCATGAGCTATGGGACACAGCATCTCTGAGGTAGCAACAAAGTGGGGATTTTCCTCTACGACCATTTCACGAGTGTACCATGAATATGACGAATCCAATAAAACATCAAATCTCCAGCATCGCTGCAGCCAGGAAAAGATCCTGCAAGAACGGGATCAACAATGAGTGAAGAGAATCATTCAGTGTGACGGAAGAGCAACCATTCTGCAAATTACTGCATATTTCACTGCTGGGCCATCAACAGGTGTCAGCGTGCAAACCATTCAATGAAACATCATTGATATGGGCTTTTGCAGCCGAAGGCCTGCTCGTGTACCCTTGATGGCTGCCCAGTACAAAGCTTTATGGCTCACCTGGGCCTTTCAACACTGATACTGGATGTTGACAGCTGGAAACATGTTGCCTGGTCAGACGAGTCCTGTTTCAAATTGTGTCATGCGGATGGACACGTACGGGTATGGAGACAACCTAATGAATCCATGGACCCTGCATTTCAACATGGGACTGTTCAAGCTGGTAGAGGCTCTATAATCATGTGGGGCATGTGCAGTTGGAGTGATATGGGATCCCTGATACATCTAGATATGACTCTTACAGGTGACATGTACATAAGCATCCTGTCTGATCACCTGCATCCATTCATGTCCATTGTGTGTTCCGACGGACTTGGGCAATTCCACCAGGACAATGCGACATCCCACACATCCATAATTGCTACAGAGTGGCTCCAGGAACACTCTTCTGGGTTTAAACATTTCCCCTAGCCACCAAACTCCCCAGACATGTACATTATTGAGCATATTTGGGATGTCTTGCAATGTGCTGTTCAGAAGAGATCTCCATCCCCTTGTACTCTTATGGATTTATGGACAGCCCTCCAGCACTGCTTCAGACATTCATCGAGCCCATGCCACATTGTGTTGTGGCACTTCTGTGTGCTCATGGGGGCCTACACAATGTTAGGCAGGTGTACCAGTTTCTTTGAATCTTCAGTGAATATGTAGAGGAGCAGAACACTTGAAATCTATAGCACTCTTAATAGTGGACAACAAAGCGCCCTTGCCCTTTCTTTGCACTTATTTCTGATAACACCATACTTCAGCACAGATGCTAAGTAACTACGGCACATTTATCACATCTTGTCAGCTGAGTCCTAGTGTGTTGATGCAATGTTTCGATGAGTTTCATACTCGTCATCTTCAGGAGAATTATAATTTAACAATTGCCTTTAATTTGTTTCTTAGCTTCTGAATGAATTTATTTTTTGCCATTTCTTTTTATGTCCTTACAGCATTCTTAAATACTTTTTATAGTTTTTAACATAATTAATAAACTCAAGACTTTTATTGTGTTTCAGATCCATATGTAGTTTCCTTTTTTCTCCCTAGATTTTGATGCCAGTAGTAACCAGTTCAGATCATTACAAGGGGCATTCAATAAGTAATGCATCACTTTCTTCTTCGAAAAGCAAGTTGGTTTCATTCAGGGTTTTAGTACACCATTTTGTTCCCCTCTCTTTTGCCTACAAAACCCTATTTTCAACATAGTCTCCAATCAATGTGACACCCTTCTGTCATCTTACTGGGAGGGCCTGTTTGCCTGCATGAAACCACTCAGCTGGTCGACACCAGAGCCAACGTCTTGCTGCATAATAACCTCCTGATCGTCCATGTACTGCTTCACAGAGTGCATTCTTCATTGGGCCAAACAGATGGCCAGCCGGTGTGGCCGAGCGGTTCTACGCGCTTCAGTCTTGAACCGCACGACTGCTACGGTCGCAGGTTCGAATCCTGCCTCGGGCATGGATGTGTATGATGTCCTTAGGTTAGTTAGGTTTAAGTAGTTCTAGGTTCTAGGGGACTGATTACCTAAGATGTTAAGTCCCATAGTTCTCAGAGCCATTTGAACCATTTTTGAACCAAACAGATTGAATCCGGAAGGCGTGAGATCTGGGCTGTAGCATGAATGAGGAAGAACAGTCCAGTGAAGTTTTGTTAGCTCTTCTTAGGTTCACAGACATGTGTGAGGCTTTGTGGTGTCACAGAGAAGGAGAGGGTTGTTTGGATTTCTGTGGCTACAAACACCCTGAAGTCATTTTGTTGATTTCCTGAGGGTAACGCAATGGACTTCAGTTGATCATTGCACCATGAGGGAGGACATGAAGCAGAGTCCCAGAAGATCATTACCATGACTTTATTGGCTGATAGTGTGGCTTTGAACTTTTCTTCAGCGTAAAGGTGGTGTAACACTCCATGGATTGCCGTTTTGTTTCTGGTTCAAAGAGATGAACCCATGTTTCATCACCTGTGACAGTGTTCAACAAAAATTGTCATGGTTGGCCTTGTAATGCACAAGTAGTTCTGCATAGATGGTCCTTTGTTGTTCTTTATGGTCTTCTGTTAAGTGGTGAAGGACCCAGCAGGCACAAACCTATGAGTACCCCAACTGGTGGATGAGTGTGTCAGCTTTGCCAACAGACATTCAGTTGAGCATCAAGGTGTGTGATTGTGATCCATTGATCACCTCAAATGATGGTGCCCACATGTTTCAGCATTACAGGAACCACAGCTTTGTGTGGCTGACAGGCATGTGGTTGATTGGACAGATTTGTGCGACCTCGTGTCATTGATGACAGACAACTCATCCAACAATTCCATGTTTATGTTCAATTCCAGGTCTCCGTAGACATTCTGGAAGCACCTACAAATAATTTTGATGCTCTGGTTTTCTGCCAAAAGAAACTCAGTGACAGCTCTATTCTTGGGATGCACATCAGTTACAGACACCTGTCGGGACTTCATGAAACTATGGGAGCTGAAGCAAGAATATTTGATGATGTCCCACAACGAATTCTGCATTTTTTCAACCAAACTGGCTGGGAAAAGAAATGTGTTGTATTACTTAATGAACACACCTCATAGTTGCCTTTCTCCAGCAGTTTACTTAGGAAAATGTGTCACTGAAGACAAGCAGAAATCACTCACCCAAAGTTTTCCCAATGTGAAGATTCATTTTGTAATTGCCACTGAACCTCATTACTACTACAGAACAAATTTATGTTTTCCTCACTGAATTTTCTTTTGATAAAGTTTTCCTAGTATTTTGTGTGTTTATTTTTGTAATTCAATCATTAAAGCAGAGTGATATGAAAGTCTTGGGTTGAAGCAGAATTTAGCATCAACTGCATAATTTGTTAAGATATTGTCTATATGTTGCTGTCCTCCCATTTTTCCTGTTGAATTGGTGATGTTTAGACTGAAGCCAGAGTCTTGAATCAGATCAGTAAGCTGTGTTGATATGTTTAATTTACTAGTTGTATCCATGTTGAAAGCAGCAGCAATCACTATGTTTTTCTTTCTTTTTTAAGTTTCTCAAAAAGGAATTGCAATTTAGCAAAACATAATTGGTTATTTCAGCACCTGGAGTCCTGCATATAGAGATAATTACAATGCTTTGACATAATTCTATACAGCATGTTTTAAATATAAGTTCTTCATCATAGCTTCAACATCATATCTTATTTTATATTGTAATGTATTTTCAACAACTATACAGGAGTGTCTGTGACTTCTGCCACTCCTACAAAAGCTACTGGCTACTCTGATAGTTCCTTCCTTATTTAGAACTGCGATAGTCTTTTGTTTTCCTTATTCCTAGGCTAACACTGACTTTGCAGTTTTGAGTTTCAGTGTTTCTGAGCATTGAGTCACTGATTATTAAAAAGTCATTTTTGGTACCTAGCATTTCTGCTTTTTGAAGTTAGTTTGTTTTTTTGCATTTTATGGTGGTCCATTTGTATTTGTTTGTTTCTTACATATTGAGTGAACTGTTGCCTAGTTCATCACTAGAATTATGTTGGATCTTAATTAAATTTTTCAGTGAGCTCTAACCATGCAGATTTTTATGGTTATGATGAATTTTTTACACTGGTCAGTTTCTTATTTTCCCAGGTTTAATGGTTATTTATACTTATTGCTCTGTTCTGTAATTTTGTTCACTGACTTGCAAATGATCCGTTGTGATGCACGTCTATTGTGATAAATCTATAGTCCCAGTTCATTACTTACTTGATTAAAATCGAGTGTTTTACATATTTAAATAGTTATTTTGTTTTCCAAAACAGAATTCTCACATCTTTTACCATAAATGTTGTTTTCATTTTTTATTTATCAATGGTTGTGTTTCATGGATTTTGTTTGCTATCACAGTGATCTTTCTCGCCATATTCTGAGAGACTTAACCTTTCACCCCCTCCCCCAATTCCCCATCCCAAACACACAAAGTAAAGTTTTTTTCTTTTTTTCCTATTTAGCCTCCTTTGGCTTCAAGCTGAAGATCAGCTTTTTTTAAATATATTACTTTTTTAATTTACTTTATCTTTCATTTCACTCATCTGATTCTATGAATTCTATTCCAAGAGAGGTCTGTCAAGAATGTAAAACCAGGCACAGAATGTGTAAGTAAAGAGAAACAGCTTTTATAATTTGCATTCAAAACTTATATTAAGTGCCATTAATGACAAATGACTTACGTGACTTTAATCAGTGGCATTACTTTTATTCTGTCTGCTGAACATTTGAGTCTCTACAGATTATTAAAATTTTTTTGGGACCGGTCTATGCACACACAAAATATAGTCTCTTATTAAAAAAAATCAGCTGCTTTTTCAGTGACATTATTCAGCTACTGTTTGCCCATGACTGTATACTTAGAGTGATTAAATGTACTTTCATCATAAAATATTTATCTGCTTTTGATTGTTAAAATTTTTGTTATCATCTGAATTTTTATTGTGTTTTCCAGGGCCAACATAGTTTTAAATTGTTGTTTTATGTTTATTCTGCAGCTTCCTTGTTTCATTTATATGTATGTCAAACAGGTATTGGATAAGTACTCTTATATACCACATAATATTTATAAGTATTGGAATGAGTAAATGTAAAATTCACAAAACCGGACTGGTGGGTATTGTGGCCATAAGAACTATGGCATCAAAGGATGTGTCGTAAGACAGTTCCCAGCTCCATAATTCAGAGGCCAATGGCTGGCCAACTCAACTCTTGGCCACAATTTGATGGGACATGTTCATTTGGGTAGACAACTGGTTGATGGTTGTATCCACATGAAAGACTATACGGAAGTTATAACAGAGCTGATATAGATGTGACTGCTTTCACAAGTAGCCCTGTGTCTGATAGAGTAGATATACCTTTGAGGGAACTGGAACAGGGTGTGGCGGGTGGGTGCAGAGCACCTGGTTGTTCTGCATGGATGTATGTTATGAGGAAAGGGATTGCAGACAGGTGGTATAAGGATGGACCATCATATTTGCTAGATTGGTTGGGTGGCAGAGTACCACTTTTTGAGGGGTGAGAAGGATGTAAGATATTCCTCATTTCTGGACATGATTACAGGTAACTGAAGCTCTAGCAAAGGCTGTGATAACACTGGGTAGTGAGGGGAGTGCTCCTTTGCAAATGATTTTCAGGGGTGGTTGGAGGATTAGTGGCATGTGTGGATATGACACAAGAGATGTCTTTGTGGACTAGGTCCAGAGGATAGTACCCATCTGTAAAGACTAAATAACACCCAAAGCATCCTGAGAAAAGGACTGCTTGTCTCTGCAGTGTTCCCATTAAACTGAAACTTGTGCTGGAATTTCAAAAACAATGTGTAAAAAAGGCAAATCTGTGTGTAATACAGAAAATCTTACATTCACAATGTACATTAGTGAATGTTTAATATGGACTACCTTGATATCCAGATTGATTCTTCTTGTTGATTTAGTTTACATACTCCCTGAGCTACCCTCAAAAATTTATTCCCAAGGCTGTGTTTAATTCTCTTAAACACTCCATGGTAAAGATAAACAGAATATCAGATCTGCTTACATGAAGTACCTACTATGACTTAATACATTTAATTATTTGTCAGATTATAATTAATACTAAGCATGAAGAGGGTGAAATGTCTGAAATTTCATTTATTCCTTTCAAATGACTGATTCTTCTTTCTTTTCCAAATTGTTTTGCTCAGCAGTATTATTTTTCATTGCATAAATCATTAGTTATTACTTTTGTTCCAGACATAATGTTGATTATTTCTGTATATTAATAACTTAAATGTGGATAATCCTTTGTCTTTCTATAGTAATTTTGTGTATACATTTTCAGCACTTCACAGGAAAACATGTGAAGAACTGGCTCTTCTTGGATATACAAAACCAAGTGTTTACTGGATTGACATAGATGGAAATGGAAGGTTTCCTCCTGCTCATGTTAAATGTGAATTTCAAGCAACAGAAGATGCAACAAAAACTATTGTAGAGCATAACTTACCCAGCCAGACTGTAAGTACCAGTGACTGATTAGGAGCTACTTTGCTTGAAAGAGTGAGAGATTAAGGTGTATTTGAATATGTTTCCTGCAAAACACTAAAACGTGAGTTTACACAAATTTATTTTCATTGTAAAATAGTAAATCAGAAGAAATTTTCTTAATCATGGTTTGCCAAAAATTTTTGCTGCCTGAAAGATTTTTTTTTTGTTTGTTTTGTTTTTCTTTAATCGAATTTTTACATTTTTTGCAAGCTGCAAAACTGTATAAACTTTTCACACTAATTAAGGCCATAGAAGCATGGTCTTTCCCAAATGTACAAGATGGTTATAATTAAAATTAATCTTTCAAAACACTGTTAAAATAGCACCACTGGTCAGATTGATGTCAAATTGCAACAGAATATTATTGGAAAAGGGGGAAAGTGTATGGGAGAAGAAGAAAAATAATGTGAAAATTGATCAATAGATGGTGTTGTATGCACCAGAATACGTAAATGAAAACACCTGTCATGTGAGTGACCCATTGAAGTTGGTACAAACATGCCGGGTACACAGCTTTTCTTCCTTTCGCATATGCAACATTCGCCATGACTGTCTCAATGCAGGATCGCAGTCTGCTTGTAAAGCTGTACTACAAAAATGATGACTGTGCACACGTCACTCTGCAGAAGTTCTGGACACTGAAGGGTTCAAAAAAAGACATTGGCTATATGACTGCCACGGGTCTGGAGAAAATGATTTGGAAATTCGAAAAGATGGGTTCTTTTGGTGTGCAACCTGGTAGAGAGAGGAAATGAATTGATTCAATGTCAGTGAAAGCAGTGGCCACAGCTATGCAGGAGGAGATGAGTGGTGGTGTGCAAAATGTGTAGTGCACGGAGAATTCCCGAACATTGGACATACCCTTGAGCATGGTGTGTAAAATCCTATGAAACATCCTTCTTTGCAATCCATTCAAAATTACCCACATGCATGAGTTGCTTCCTGTTGACTGCCAGCAAGAGAGACCTTTGCTTTAGAATTTCTTGCTCGCATGGAAGTGTACAATCACTGGCTGTGGAAGATTTTGTGGACAGACAAATCCCACTTCCATCTGACACATATGTCAATATACAGAATTTTTGAATATGGGCAATGGAAAATCCACATGCAAATCAACCAGTATCACTTCATCCTGAAAAGGTCACTGTGTGGTGCGGGTTTATGGTATCCTTTATCATAGGGCCAAATTTTTTTGAAGAGTTAGGTGTTTCCAGTCCTGTTACCTGTACCGTCACTGGTAAACACTATGAGTATGTTTTGTGCAACCATGTCATTCCAGCTCTCCAACAGTATGGATGTGTGGATGGAATCATTTTTATGCAAGATGGCACACCTCTGCACATTGCAAATCCAACTAAGCAGTTGCTGAAGTGCCATTTTGGAAATGCTAGAATTATCAGCCACCATTTCCCTACAGCCTGGCCATCCCCATCACCTGATCTTGATCTGCTGTGGGGCTATCTGAAAGATGTTGTGTTCAGTGTTCTGATTGCAAACTTAGCTGCATTGAAAGCATGCATTGCACAACACATTCTGAATGTGACCCCAGAAACACTCTGATCAGTTGTGGAAGATGCTGTTTCTCAATTTCAACATGTTGCAGAAAATGGTGGACAGCATATTGAATGTTTTGTGCCAGTCACATGGAAATTAATAATACAATTTGATTTTGATTGATGCTTTTTATGCAGTTTTTGGCATCAGGATAATTAAAAACCGATGTGATTGATGCTTTCTATGCTGTTTTAGGCCTCAGGACAGTTAAAAACCGATGTGATTGATGCTTTTTATGCAGTTTTTGGGCTTAGGACAGTTAAAAACCAATGTGAGTGACGCTTTTTATGCAGTTCTTGGTCTCAGGGCAATTAAAAAAGACATACACCTTAGGCATTGTTGTATGATTCATTTGTCATTTGTAATCAACCATTATTAAATTATGATGCTTACAGTACCATCTATTGCTACATTTTGTAACTATTTAGTTTTCTTCTGTCATACATTTCTACAGCAGTTTGAAAGTTTAGCTTTAATTAGAATCACCCTGTACTTCTGACCAAAAAGTGATTCTGGTAGCTGGTGTCCAAGAGTTTTGTTAATTACACCTTTTCCATTCTTATGATGATATTTCCATAGAAATTTTCATCCCATAACACATTTCTTTATATCTAACTGAGAAGTGAAATACCAGCTTTCATAGAGTTGGTTTTAAATTTGTTTTAATATCATGAAATATTTTCTTAAAAAAATTTTTCCAGTGTTTAACTGCCTTAGAGATGGAGATTTGAAAAATGGTGAAACACCAACTTTTTATTTATAACAGAGAAACCCAATACTAATAACTGAGCGAGGTGGCGCAGTGGTTAGCACACTGGACTCGCATTCGGGAGGACGATGGTTCAATCCTGTCTCCAGCCATCCTGATTTAGGTTTTCCGTGATTTCCCTAAATTGTTTCAGGCAAATGCCGGGATGGTTCCTTTGAAAGGGCATGGCCGATTTCCTTCCAAATCCTTCCCTAACCCGAGCTTTCGCATCGTCTCTAATGACCTCGTTGTTGACAGGACATTAAACACTAACCACCTCCACCACCCAATACTAATAGATTTAGCTTTGAAAATGCTTTCATAATGAAATAATTTCATAAAAGTTTTTATCTCCTATGTTAGTCCCTTAAGGGGTTAAAATTCCAAAATCACTGAAATATTTTTATTTATTTATTTTATTTCCACCTGAGAAGTCAAATATCAGTTTTCATAGACGTATCATTAAAATGCTTTAATAGTTCTTTAATAATGACTTCTTTTCAAAAAAACTTTCATGCTCTATTTTACTTCCTTGATGGTTGGGTTTTCAAAAATACTGAGACACATATTTTATTTCTGACTGAGAAACCGAATACCATTTTTCATAGTTCTACATTCAAGATTGCCTTAATAGTGACATGTTTTTAAAAGGCCTTTCATCCCCTGTTTTGCCCCCTTAGGAGTGGAATTTTGAACGGTCCCTTCTTAAACGTTGCCTTCAGTATTAAGAGCCACACCTTCTCTAAATTTCAGTTTTCTATCCCTAGCAGTTTAGGCTAAGGGATGATGAATCATAGAATTGGTCTGGCCCTATTTCAGCCCCACCCTCCCCCTCCCCCCCTTAATGGTTGAATTTACAAAAACAGTGAAAAACATTTTTTTTTTTTTTCATTTCTAAATGAGAAGCCAGATACCAGTTTTCACTGGCTGGAGTGGCCGAGCGGTTCTAGGCGCTACAGTCTGGAACTGCGCGACCGCTACGGTCGCAGATTCAAATCCTGCCTCGGGCATGGATGTGTGTGATGTCCTTAGGTTAGTTAGGTTTAAGTAGTTCTAAGTTCTAGGGGACTGATGACCTCAGAAGTTAAGTCCCATAGTGCTCAAGGCCATTTGAACCATACCAGTTTTCATAGATTTAGCTTTATAATGCTTTCACAATGAAATATTTTAGTAAAACATTTCACCCCCTCTGGGGTCTAATTTCCAAAAACAGTGAAACAATTTTTTTTCCCTTGAGAAACCAAATTTTGTAATCAAATATTTCACAAAATATTTCATCCTCTATTTAACCTCCTTAGGGGATGAATTTCCAAAAACACTGAAACACGTATTTTTAATTTGGAACCAAGAAGTGAAATACCAATTTTCATGGTGTAGCTTTAAAAATACTTTAGTAGTTTTTTAATAATTACTTTTTTTTAAAAAAAAAAGTCACCCACCATTTCATCCCCATAGGGGATAAATTTCGAAAAATGCTTATACATGTATTTCTTTATTTCTGACCAAGAAACCACATACCAATTTTCATAGCCTTGCCTTCAAAATTGTCTTAATAGTGACATATTTTCGAAAAAGCTTCCCATTTCCTATTTCACCCCCATAGGGGGTAATCAATGTCTGCAGTATAAGACCAGTACCATCGCAAATTTTCAAGATTCTATCCTTAGAGGTTTGGAATGGGCAGTAGTGAGTCAGTGAGTAAGTCAGTATGGACATTGTCAATTATATGTAGAGAAGCTTACATTGAAATAGAATTGCTGGCCTGTTCTTACCTTCAGAAGGCACAATCCTTAGTACTGCCAACAGAAATGTTTAAGGCAGAAAATATTAGTCCTAACTTTCTTCAGAGAGGGAGTAGGGATTGGTTTGGGAGGTAATAAAATGTCTGGTGATGAGGCGAGGGTGTCACTCAGACCTTAGTTTTACAGAAATCCACCTTCTGTGAGAACAAGGGAAGGCAAAGGTAAAGGAAAAGTTGTCAGAGAGTGTAGGAGATCAAAAATATTGTGCTACTGAGCAATGTGTCAGCTTCAGCTTGTAGGTGATAGAAGGGATAGAGTGAGAAGTAATGAAGAAGAAAAACAAAAAGTAGAAAGAATTATGCAGTGCATAAAGAGGAAAAGATAGGGAAAAATTCTTAAGTGTTAGAGAGGGGGAGGAATGAACAATGAAAAAGAAAATAAAAAAATGTTTTCGTAAATAATGCAGTTCTGACACATCAGGAAAAGGGAAGGTTGCTAATGGAAGTTAAGTCAATGGGGGCAGCTGAGTGAGAGAATCTACTTAAGAGCAGATTCCCACATCCAAATTTCAGGGAAACTAGTACAGGGTGAAAGGGTCCATATAGAACCTGTGAGTTAGTAATTTGTGGTGATAAGATTCCTCACTGAAAATAGACACAAATGTTCATTATTAGACTGAATAAAAGCATATAATCTCAAAATAACAGAAGACATCTTGAGTAGATTCATAGCCTTACACCAAGTAATGATTAAAGAGAGTAAGTATGATGTATCAGTAAAACTATGTAATCCAGAATTCAGTGAACACAAGATAGGCTAAATGGAACAAATATTCTTACTGAGTGCAACATAAATCACTTAAATTAAGTATTAAGTAATGGACATAGGTCACATATCTATCATATGCAAATGTAGATGAACACTCTAGGCTTGCATTTTGGACCAAACTTCTCTTTATGCACAGAAATATTAGTGACAGAAATGCAGATAACTGGACCACTAATGGAATGCTAGAAAAAATAATACAGCATGGAACAGTTAAGTCTTACAGTAGATGAATACACATACTACTAAAAAGTATTCAGATAAAGTTGTTAGCAAACTAAGATAACATATAAGGATATTTAAATACTTTGCATTAAAAAAGACCATTCACTGAAAAGCAAAAGTGTTTATTCATCAATAATCATACACAATAGGAAAGACCATTTTTGAACTAGAGTACAATACACACACACACACACACACACACACACACACTTATGCCCATACATGGTGCCTAGTGGAGGGAAGAATCCAGTTGGCCAGGGTTTTGAAGCAGCCATCAGATCTGAGCATGTTCTGCTCAGCTGTATGTTGTGCCACTGGGTATCAAGTGTGTTCTTGGCAACAAGTTGGCAGTTGACATTCTTCCTGTTTGACATATAGTTTGTACAGCTCTTATTTTGCTATGATTACCATGTTTGAAGCAGATTTGGTAAATGACATGGCTGCTTTCACTGGTGACCGAGCTTCTGATGGGATAGTATAAGCCTGTGACAGGACTGGAGTAGGAGGTGTTGGGTGGTAGGACTGAGCAGGTCTTGCACCTTGATCTACCACAGGGATATGATCCCTGTGGCAAGGGAATGGTGGTGGAAAGTGGTATGGGGATGGACTAGGATGTTGTGTAGATTGGGTGAGTGACAGAACACCACTTTAGGAGGGTTGGGAAGGATCTTGGGTAGGATGCTCACCATTTCAGGGCATGATGAGATATACTCAAAGCCCTTTTGAAGGATATGGTTCAGTTGTTACAGTCCAGGGGATATTGGGTGATGAGGAGTGATTTCCTTTGTAGCTGATTCTCAGGATATCTCAGTGTGGACTAAGTTTGGAGGCTACTGCCTGTTTTCGAAGGCCTTTGCGAGACCTCCAGCATACTTGGCAAGGGAGTTCTTGTCACTGCAGATACATCATCAACAGGTGGTTAGGCTTTATGAAAGAGATTTTTTGTTGTTGAAAGGATGGCAGCTGTCAGAACACAGGTACTGCTGGTGGTTGGTTGGTTTAATGTAGATGGAGCCATCAGAGTGGTGCAGGTCAAAATCCAGGAAGGTAATGCATGGGGTTGAGGATCAGTTGAAGTGGATGGGAACAGAGGTGCTGAGTTTATGAAGGAATGTGGATAGGGTGTCTTGGCCCTGAGTCCAGATAATGAATATATCATCAATGACTCTGAACCAGACTAGGGGTAGGGTGTTTTGGGAGGCTAGGTAGGTTTCCTCTAGATAGCCCATAAACAGGATGGCATAGGAAGGTGCCACACAGCTACTCATGGCAGCAGATTTTTTTGCATACCTTCCTTTCAAAGGAAAAGTAGCTGTGAGTCAGAATATAGCTGGTAAGTTGTATAAGGAAGAAGGTCGTTGGTTTGGAGTCTGAAGGACACTGGGAGATGCACTGTTCAACAGTGGCATGACCATGGGCATGAGGGATACTGTGTATAGGGAGGTGGCATCAACAGTGATGAGTCAGGATCCATGCTGTATTGTGCAGTTCTTCTGATAACAACCTAACACCTTCATTCATCTATTTCCTGCACCATTTTCCATTTCTTAATGCTGTCCCTACCCCAAAGGACCTTTCCTCAATCAGTATGCATCAGTTCAGAAGTGTATCTCTATCCTTGACTAACACCCTACTCTTTAAATGCTGTTTAACTCATGTAAATCCCCCCCCCCCCCCCATAATAGCCTAACCATAAAAATCCCCTTCTTTGGATCCCACCTTCCTTTCGTAACAACCTTCACCTTTCCAGATTCCGCTAGTACCTACGCCTCACAAACCTGGTACTGCAGAAACATCTCTTCACATCTGAGGCATCACAGAACCACCTCTACTGCCTCTTCTGTATACTTGTACTGTACAGGCACAAACATTTCTGAAATAGAAACCCTTGTGCTACCGCATGTGGAGGATTATTCCAGACACCATCTTCATAAATTGTCCAACCTGCTGATGTCCTACTACTATCTTGTGGCATCACTATCCAACAGTTCCCCTCATCAACACCTCTAATCAACCCAGACTCTGCCTAGCTGATCTCTTCCATTTGCCACATTGTCCAGAAGTCCCCCCCAATACACCATAAAACCCAGAACTGAAGCAAACCCAAAACACAGTTGTTTATATTACCTTCAAAACCCTCAGGCCCAATGAAGTTTCAGTCCTATCCAAAGGTCTCATCTTAAGCCTCAAGCTCAAGCTTAACCAAGCTGAACTTGTCAAAGACCTACTCTCTTTCTCCTGACCCCTACAGTGGAAATACTTCTTTGCCACCAGTTCCTGTACCAAAAGCTAACCTAATCCCAACATTGAACCTTAGCTCTTCCACTTGAGACCACAATCCAATGTCATCCTACATACCTCCCACCTAACACACCCATATCAGCTTTCAACAATTTCTTACTTCTGATCTGGCCACACTGTGCTTCCCCAAATCCTTTCCTTAGAACACTAACCTTTCAGTAGTAAAAAGACAGCCATACACAAACTGAAAACAGATCCTGGTAATGATTCACAGTGCCTACCTGACAGAATGCTTCCACCAACTGTTTGACTCCTCTACCTACAATCTCTGCATTAGTGATCCCAACCCAGAAGTCCAACGCAACCTACTGAAATCCATAGGCTGTTCCCTGAACCTCTCCCCTGAGCCCACCTCCATTCACACCCCAACAATAACCCACACACGCACCTTCTACATGCTCGCCAAAATCCACAAACCCAACAGTCCTGGAAGTCCCATTGGAGCTGGCTATTAATCATTTACTTCACGAGCTTTCCACTATCCCCACCCTTTTACCGCCTGGATTCTTACTCGTTACTGTTGAGGGCACATCCCTATACACCAACATCCCTCATGCCCATAGCCTTGCTACTATCAAACACTGCACCTTCCAATGTCCTTCAGAGTTCAAACCCACCATCTTTCTCCTTATACACCTTACCAACTATATCCTGACTTACAGCTACAAACAAATTTGGGGCACTGCCACGGGTGCCCATATTTCACCCTCCTATGCCACTGTGCCAACCACCCTATTGGTCTTCTGGAGGAAACCTTCTAGGCCTCTGAAAACTGCCAACACCTACTCTGGTTCAGGTTCATTGATAATATCTTCATGATCTGAACTCAGGGCCAAGACACCCTATCCACATTCCTTCACAACCTCAAAATCTTCTCTCCCATCCACTTCACATGGTCCTCCTCTAGCCAACCTTTCTGGATACTGACCTCTGCCTCTCTGATTGCACCGTCCACACCTCTGTCCACATTAAACCCACTAACCACCCATTTACCTGCAGTTTGACTGCTGCCAGCCCTCAACATAAAAAACTCCGTGCCATACAGGCTAGCCAACCATGGATATTCTATCTGTAGTGACAATAGCTCCCGTGCCCAGTTTTCTGAAGGTGTCATCAAGGCCTTCACAGACAGGCACTACCCTCAAAACTAGTCCACAAACAGATTTCCTGTGTCATATCCACACATACCCCCAGTCCTACCATTATCCCCAAGAATCAGCTTCAAGGAGCTCCCCACTCTTCACCCAATATTGCCTTGGACTTTGTCAGGGCTGTATCTCTCAGCTTGCCCTGAAATGAGGGACATGCTACCCAAGATACTTCTCATCCTTCTTAAAGCAGTTTTCTGTCACCCAACCAACCTACACAACATCTTCATCCATCGCTATGCCACTCCCACTACCAACTGCTTGCCATAGGGACCATATTGCTGCGGTAGAACAAGGTGCAAGACCTGCACAATCTATCCACCCAGCTCCTCCCGTTCCAGTCCTGTCACAGGCTTATCCTCATCCATCAGAGGCTGGGTCACCTGTGAAAGCAACCATGTCATATACCAACTCTGCTGCAAACACTGCACAAACCAGCTGTCCACAAGGATTAAGGGCCACTGCTAAACTGTTGCCAAGAACAAACTTGATCACCAAGTGGCACAAGTTGTGGCTGAGCACGGTATGGTCAATTTCACTGGCTGCTCCTCAACGCGGGCCATCTGGATCCTTAATTCCACCACCAGCTTCTCTGAACTATGCGGATGAGGGTTATCCTTGCAACACATCCTCTGCTCCTTTAATCACCATGGCCTCAATCTCCAGTAACCTACTGTCACTGCACCATCTACCCAACTGTTTCTCATTCCTCTGCCCAGTCACCCAATTCCAATTCACATCCTCACATCATCTTCAGCATGCACTGCTCCCCAACTTCTGTGACAACTATGTATCACATACCCAGCCCATATACCTGCCACCCCTCCTTCCTAGCTGGCAAACCAGCCACTAGACATCCACCCACAATCGCTCTCTCTGCCTCTCGCTTCTCTGTCCCTCTACCCACTCCATCCAACACTACACCCATCACAACCCTTGCCGAAAAGCAGGGGAAAACATTGTTTTGGCTTATAACAATAAGAAAACTTTTCATTCCACAGAAATAGTAAACATTTTCAAAAATTGTTATACTTTGCATAGCAGAGATTCAGCACAAAAACACTCCACCAAAAAGATGCAACCAGACAGAAACAAAGATGTCATACAAAGCTCAGTGTTTATTACTAAAATAACCAAATAAAATGTATTAAAAGCTATCAAGGAACCAAATAAAATACTCACCTAGCATTGATGGTATATGCAGCCTGGTCCAAAAGAAATGGTTACTGAAGTTAATTGAACCCTTATACATCTCCAGTCACAACTTTTCTGCAAGTGCTGAAAACATAAAAAATCATACAAATCATACCCATTCACAAAGTCAGGGCTTCTCCTACAGTTTTTACACTCTGCAGCTTCCTCTAGTACCATGGATCTTATTCCCTGGTGTCTTAACATATGTCCTATCATCCTGTCACACGTTTTTGTTAGTGTTTTCTGTATATTCCTTTCTCATTCCTAACTTGTCAGCCCAGCTAATTTTCAACTTCCTTCTATAGCACCATATGTCAAACACTTTGATCCTCTTCTTAAGTGTTCCTACTGTCCTTGATTCACTATCACACAGTGCTATAATCCAGAAATTTCTTCCTCAAATTAAGCCCAATGTTTGATACTGGTAGACTTATTTTGGCCAGCAATTGTCTCTTCACCTGTGATATTCTGCTTTTTATGTTCTTCTTGCTTTGTCTGTGAGGTGTTATTTTGCTTCAATTCCTACACTTTGTCTACCTATTGGTCACCAATTTTGGCATTAAATTCATCACTAATCTCTTTTCTGCTACACCTCATTACTTTGATCTTTACTTGTCTTACTCATAATCATTGATCTGTTCATTCCTTTCAACAGTTCCTCCAATTTTTCTGCCCTTTCAATGGGAATAACAATGGCATTAACGAATCTTATTATTGTTATTCTTCCAACCCAAGTTTTAATCCCACTTATGAACCTTTCTTGTTTGATGTAAAATGCTGCACCCCCATCTTACACCTTCTTAATCTGAGCACTTTGTTCTTGGTTTCCCATTTTTATTCTTCTCTCTTGAGTTTTGTATGTATTCTATATTACCCATCTTTCCCTGTAGCTTACTTATAATTTTCTTAAGAATTTCAAATATCTTGCACCACTTTACATTATTGATCACTTTTCCGGGTCAACAATTCCAATGAATGTCTTTTCATATTTCATAAGCCAAATGGTTATCATCTATCAGATCCTCAGTTTTATTTTCCATTCTTCTGTGCAGTAACTGAGTGAGGTGGTGCAGTGGTTAGTACACAGGACTCACATTCAGGAGGAATAAGGTTCAAATCTGCATCCAGTCATCCTGGTTTAGGTTGTCCTTGATTTCCCTAAATTGCTCCAGACAAATGCTGGAATTGTTCCTTTGAAAGGGCATGGCTGATTTACTCTCCCATCCTTGAAACATTCTGAGCATGTGCTCTGATGAATTTGTTGTCAACAGGATGCCAAACTTAAATCTTCCATACTTCCCATCATTCCATACATTATTCATGTCAGCAACTTGGATACATGAGATGTTAAGTTGATTGTGCAGTAGTTCACCTACTTATCTGCCCTTACTATCATTTGGATTGTGTTTAAGATATTTTTCTGCTAGTCTGATGCTATGTCTCAAGTCTCATAGATTCTACATGTCAACTTGAATGGTTGTTTGATTGCCATTTCCTCCAATTTTTTTTTAAAATTCTAATGGAATGTTATTTATCCCTTCTGCCTTATCTGATTACAAGTCTGCCACAGCTCTGTTATACACTGATTCTGATGTGGCATTCCCTGCATCTTCCTTGGCTACTTCCATTTCTTCTTATATTCTTATATTACACCAGACAGTTCCTCCCCATTGTAGAGATGTTCATTGTACTTCTTCCATCTGTCTACTCTCTCCTCTGCATATAATGATGTGGTTCCCATTGCACTTTTTATGTTGATGGCCTTGCTTTTAATTTCACCAAGCATTGTTCTGACTTTTCTATATACTGAGTCAGTCCTTTGATGATGATTTCTTTTTTGACTTCACATCTTTCCTGCAGCCATTTCATCATAGCTTTCCTACATTTCCTCTTTATTTCATACCTAAGTGGTTTGTATTTTTGTATTCCTGTCTTTCCTTGACCAGTTTTGTGGTTCCTTCTTTTATTTGTCAGTTGATGTATTTCTTCTGTTACCAAAGATTTCTTTGCAGCTACCTTCCAAGTACCTGTCTTCATCTGTACAAATTCTGTGATGGCCCTTTTAGACATTTCCATTCCCCTTCAACTGAATTGTTTATGTGGTATTCATTGTCACAGTATGTACTGCCATAGAGAACTTCAAACACACCTTATTGTTCCTCTTTACTTCAGTATCCCACTTCTTTGTACTTCAGTATCCCACTTCTTTCCACATTGATTCTTCTGAACAAATCTCCTGGACTTCAGTCCACTCTTAATCACTAATTATTTTTCCTAATACATGCATTCAAGGAAGTAGTTGAATTACACGTTTCTAAAAAATTGTCTGTGTGACATTCTTTGGTTTACTTCTAACCTTATCCTACAGTCTGAAAGATTTCTCATGTGCTTCACAGTTTCATCAAAATACTATTCCGTATTTCAGTCTGAGTGAGCATATGCAAAATGTATAATCCCAAGAGTATTATGTGAGATACAGTCCCTTAATGTTTTTATAATGAAACATGTCTTGTTCAATTTTCTTTCATATAATCTGCATGTATAGCCCTTTCTTGTTCTGTTGTATCTATATGCCAAGAAAATTTGTTCTTTTTGGCTTGATAATTGCTTGTCCATTTAGTACAATATTGAATTAGCTGGTGTCCTATTCTGTGTGGTAAATACATTAATAGCAATAGTTTATTCCAATTTTATAAATAAATTGTTTGCTTCAAAGAAATCTACTACTTCTCAATTGTAGTTTTAATGTTTTATTCTGGTATTTCTTCTGAATTTCCTGTTCTTAAGATGATTGTTATAAGAGTCAAGGGGCACAAAAGGGAAGCAGTGGTTGAGAAGGGAATGAGACAGGGTTGTAGCCTATCCCCATTGTTATTCAATCCGTATATTGAGCAAACAGTAAAGGAAACAAAAGAAAAATTTGGAGTAGGAATTAAAGTCCAAGGAGAACAAATAAAAACTTCTAGGTTTGCTGATGACATTATAATTCCATCAGAGATATCAGAGGACTTGGAAGAGCAGTTGAATGCAATGGACAGTGTCCTCAAAGAGGATATAAGATGAACATCAACAAAAGCAAAACAAGGATAATGGAATTTAGTCAAATTAAATTAGGTGAAGCTGAGCGAATTAGTTTGGGAACTGAGACACTTAACGTAGTGATGAGTTTTGCTATTTGGGAAGCAAAATAACTGATGGCGGTCAAAGTAGGGAGGATATAAAACATAGACTGGCAATAGCAAGAAAATCGTTTCTGAAGCAGAGAAATTTGTTAACACCGAGCATAGATTTAAGTGTCAGGAAGCTTTTTCTGAAAGTATTTGTATGAATGTAGCCATATATGGAAGTGAAACAAGGATGATAAACAGTTTAGACAAGAGGAGAATAGAACCTTTTGAAATGTGGTGTTACAGAAGAATGCTCAAGATTAGATGGGTAGATCACATAACTAATGAGGAAGAATAGAATCGGGGAAAAGAGAGATTTGTGGCACAACCTAACTAGAAGAAGGGGTCAGTTGGTAGGACTTATTCTGAGGCATCAAGGGATCACAAATTTAGTACTGGAGGGAAGCATTGGAGGTAAAACCCATAGAGGGAGGCCAAGAGATGAATATATTAAGCAGATTCAGAAGGATGTAGCTTGCAGTAGTTACTCAGAGATGAAGATGATGGAGTAACATGGAGAGCTACATCAAACCAGTCTTTGGACTGAAGACCTCAACAACAACAAGATGATGGTCTCATCAGCAATTTTGTATATTTTTATTGTTACTGTCATTTGTTTTTCAATCATTTAACATGCAATAAAAACAGGATTGGTCCCAATGGGCCCTTGTGGCTCACTGTGTCTGATTGCTGATAGATCTAACTGATAGGTATTAACTGTGTCATTTTCTTTGTGTGTTATCCCTGTGAGTTTTTTTTTTTTTTTTTTTTTGGGGGGGGGGGGGGGGGGGGGGCAGGATTAAATCTAGTCGCATGCTGCCCCTCAGTGTCTAACTTCTCAATCTGTTGTAGTAGCATATCATGGCTGATTGTATCAAATGCCTGTGTCAAGTCTAGGAATATGCTTTAAACATGTTCATATATATCTATTCCCTGTAATGCTTTGTACAGAAAGGAAAATATCACTGTTTCAGTTGAATTGTCTCTTCTGAATCCATGTTGGCATTTTTTTAATATGTTATATTTAATTAATAAATCAGGAAGGCTGTAAAACTTTTTCAGTTTTTTTTTTTTTTTTTTTTTTTTTTTTTTTGGGGGGGGGGGGGGGGGAATTGTCATCACTTCACAGCTGCCTTTTTTATGAAGTAGTTTCACTTTTGATAATCTAGAAAGTTGCCAACAGATAAGGGCAGATTTATAAAACAAATCCATTGTTATGATATTTTTTATAAACAAATCTGAAATGTCATCTACTCCTGCAATGCGTTCAGCTTTTAGTAGCTTCATTTCTAGCTGTATTTTCTGTATGTCAGTTGGCATGAGAAATACTATCTTATGTAGCTACTTCATGTTCCACCTTATATGTGTGTAATTTTTATGAATGATATTTTACTCAAGAAGCTTTTCACCATTATAATTAAATAAACAAAAAATAAAAATTAAAAATTAATCACTTTAATCAGCTACATCTGTTGGATTGCAATTTTTCATTCAGCTATCTTTCAACAAAGTTGTATGAATATGTCATTTTCCAACAATCTGCCAGTTTTTTATTACTCTTCTGAGTATTGCTTTACACTTACAAAAATTTTTGTCAAATTGAGATGTTGTACTGCTTATTTCAGAAATACTGTAGAGGCACTGTTTCTAAACATCTGATTTTCTTATACCTGAAAGGATACAGCTCTTTCAGTAGGTTTCTAGTTTTAAGTGAAAAGTATGTATCAAAATATTGTTTGTGTTTGAATACATCAAATTTAGCAGATATGCTTCATGGACTATTAATTTGCTCCCTTGACTCTTCAATTAAATATGGCCTAAATCCTTTAAATTCCTGACCACTGTAATATCTGCTTTTGTACATTGTTGGTTTCCTATATAAGGTGTTATTACTTTCCTATTGGAAACTTACACTCTGGTCATAATGGTCCCCCACTCCTATCTTAAGTGTTTCTGAAGTGTATTGATGTTGATTAGCACTAATCATTATTTTATCTATAATTGAGTTAGCATCAGTATTTTCTCATTTAGGGGAATGTATTCTGATTTTTATGTTGCAAGACACTATGTATTCATCATCTAAGTGCTTCCACTGTGTTATGTGCTAAAGTCTACACTGAAGTTATCACAAATGTGTATAGTTTGCTTATTTTTTACATGTTTCATTAATGTATCTTCTGTGAGTTGTAGAAAATTCCTTACGTCTCCATCAGTAGACCTGTAAAGACATGATACAGTTATTCTGATTATTGGTATTTCTGTAGATCACACTTGAAAATCTTTTTCAAATATTCAGTTTCTAGCACAATGAAATTGCTTACTGCAAGTGCAGTCTGCCAATTCACAGCACAGAAACATGCAACAGAAAACAGTATTCACACTACCTTTCTAACTTTTGCTCTTTCTCTTGTAAAGTACATACATACACAATCACACAGGCACACACATGCACATTCCTGCGGTCACAGTAAGACTGATTATTGATTATTGAGGACAGTAGCCTAGGCATATGGAGCTACAAAGAGGGTATGGAAGAATGCACAAAGCAAGGATTGGGCAACAGGATAGTGTGTAGTACATCTTTCAGCAGATGACACAGTAGCTGTGCAAGATGAAAAGAGCTGAGAGGTAGAGCATATGAAAGACAGAGAGAGGGGGCCAGGAAGGGAGAGGAGGAAATGGGAGGAAAGTGGAGATGAAGAGGGAGCAGTGAACGAAGAAAGAAAGAAAGGGAGAGTGGTGGAAAGGGGAAGGGGTTGAGAGAGAGAGAATGCTTACATGGAGGGAGGGAATGATGTGAACAGAAGGGAGAAGGGGAAGATAAGTTGAGACAGTGGAAAACAGAGTAGTAGAGGACTAGGCCAGGAGGATTACAGGAGTGCAAGATGAACTGGAGAGAGTCAATTCCCACCTGTGTAGTTCAGAGAAACTTGTGGTGGAAGTGAGTATCCAAATGGCCTGTGTAGTGAAGCAGCTGTTGAAGTCATTAGTATTGTGGTGTGCAGTATGTTTGGTTGTTGGATGGTGGAACTCGAGGTTTGCCACAGTCTAATTGTGGCCATTCATACAAGAAGATGGTTTGTCACTCATCATGCCCAGATAGAATGCAGTACAGTTATTGCAGCATTGCTAATATGGCTTTAATTTGTTTGGTAGGAAATGTCTGTGTTGATCTGCTGTAGGAGGTGGTGGGCAGGTGTATGATGTAGGTCTTACACCTGGGCCAACCATAAGGCAATGATTCATGGGGTCCTGGTTTGGGAGCAGGATTGGAATAGATATGGACAAGGATATTCTATAGATATGGTGGATGGTGGAACACTATGTTGGGTGATGTGAATAGGGTTTTGAGTAAAATATCCCTCATCTGACAGAATGCTGACAGATAATTGAAGTCCTGGTGAAGGATGTGGTTGAACTTTTCAAGGCCAGGGTGGTACATGGTCATCAAAGGAGTGCTGGCCCTTGGCTGGTTAGCAAATTCACTGGTATCAAAGGAGGAGATGGCACAAGGGATATGTTTATGAATGAGACAGATTGAGTACCCTGTTGCTGAACATGCTTCACACTACAACACAAATGACTTCAACAACTGTTTCAGTAAATGGACTATTTGCATGCTCTGTTCCAGCACAAGTGTCTTATAACTAAGCAGGTGGGAATTTGGGAATTCTGTCTCCAGCACATCCTGTGTTTTCGCAACCCCCTGTCCTAAACCTCTGTTAACCTGTCCTCTCTCCCCTTCCCCCTCTCTCTCCCTCTCTCCCCACTCTCCCATTCTCTCCATTTCCACCCCTCTCTCCCTCTCCCTCAGCTCCCTTTTCCACCCTTTCCCTTTCTTCCTTTTCATCTCCACCTTCTTTTCCTTTCCTCCCCTCCCTTATTCCCTTCTCCCTCTCCCTATCACTTATGCATTCTACCCTCTGAACTTCTTTTCTCTTGTTGTGCAGCCACTGAGTCATCTGCCAATGGACCTCCTTGCACTGCGCACTATTCCTTGCTTTCCTACCCCCTCCTCATCTCTATTATTCCCTGCTTGCCTCCCTCCCCCCTCCCTCACCACCATGTGCCCAGGTAACTTCCCTTAGTGACTGATAATCAATAATCAGGCTGTTCATGACTGAGGGAGTATGTGTTTGGGTGTCTGTATGGTTGTGTGTGTGAACATGTGTCATTTTACTAGAGGAAGAGCAAATGCTCAAAAGCTAGTATGAGAACTGCTTTCTGCTACATGATTCTGTGTGCCATACATCTTTCTGCCGTAGGTGAGTAGTGGCCCTATTCTTACTTTATGTATTTTTCCATCCAGGAGTATCCATTGCTGTTTTTCTGTTAGTAACAACTTTATGTTTGGTAGAAGCAGTTAGTCATCAAAAAGTATGTTAACAAGGCTGAGAACTATTGTAGCTTTCCAACAAATTCTTCTTTTTTGGAACTATAGAGTACGCATACATATGCATATAGAAATAGACCCTCACACACACACACACACACACACACACACACACACACACAGCTACACTGTCCTCGTTAACTATATTGTGCCAGCATTCCAGCTTGCTTGTGGTGTGAGGTTGTGTCAGGTGATGTGGACGAGGGGAGAAAGGAGTGGGGAGCAGGAGGGAGGTGGCTAGTAGGGAAAGGCAGCAGGTTCATGGGACATGAATGTAGTACTGGCATTGATTTCCTCAATCTGGCCACAGGAAGGGATGAGTTGTGCACAGCACATGATTATATAGAGGAGGAAACTGGGAGAGGGAAATAAAACAGACAAAGGAGAGACAGTGGGGAAGAGAGTGGGAATGCAAGAGTAAAGTTAGGATTCTGTGTTCTGGTCCAGGGATGGAGGTGGTTGTGGGGGAGGGGGCTAGTTGAAGATGACGCCAGGAGGATTATGGGATAAAAGGATGTGTGCTCTATAACTCTAAGAAAGGTCTATTCTGAAAGCTAGCAATGTTTTCTGCTTGTTCATGTGTCATGTAATGACTCACTACCCATGCTATTTGGTGAGTTTTTACCTTTACTCCTTAAATTATTTACATTCCACCAGGATTTTTCATTAGCATATCTACTGTTGCTATTGTATCCTACCTCAATCCCACTGCCTGTGGTCTCAGGCAACCGAAATAACAGGCAGCTTGGGTTCAGTTGCCTGAGACTGCAGTTGTGTGTGTGAGTTGTGTTTGCATGAGTGTGTGTATGTGTGTGTGTGTGTGTGTGTGTGTGTGTGTGTGTGTGTGTGGATATGTGTGTCTGTTGCTGAAGAAGGCCTTAATGGCCCAAAGCAATAATTGTGAGAGTCTCTTTGTTGTGCCTGACTCAGCATCTCTGCTATATGGTGAGTGGCAACTTTCCTTCTCGTTGTATTATAGGTTGATAGTGTGATAGTTCTCACACTTTTCTGCTGTTAATATCTTCAGGACTGTGTGGATGATATTTTTCTGAGGGTCTGATGGTACATCTCCAGACATAGATTCTACACATCAACTTGAATAGCATTTGGTTGCCACTTCCTCAAACAATTTTAGAAATAATGAAGGGCAGTAGTCAGTTACTTCTATCTTATTTGATGGCAAGTCTTCCAGAACTTGGTTAAACTCTGGTTCCAATACTAGATCCTCTGTGTTCCATGTCAGTTCCCATTTCTTTTTCTATCACATCATCATGGTTCTTCTACATACTCTTTCCACCTGTGTGTTCTCTCCTCTGCACATAATAGTGGAATTCCTCTTGCACTCTTAATGTTGATGACTTTGCTTTTAATTTACCAAAATCCATTTCAACCTTTCTATATTCTGAATTAGCTACTCTGATGGCCATTTCCTCTATAACATTTTCTGTGAGACTGTAATCTTGTTATAGTGAGTCTGTGTAAATTTGCATAACTTTTTTCAGATTGATAACTCTAAAAAATTGTTTCACTGTTGTTCATGATCTCAGTGTGATTTTCTCAATGTACCTGAAGGAAAGTAGCTGATAAATCTGATCATATTTCAAGTGCTGTGGTGCTGTAGGTTTCCTATAAGGGTCTTTTTCCTCCTTTGATACCTAAAAGACTGCCATTGACACCATTTTGTCTATTTATTGTGTGCATATTTTGTTTCTTCGTTAGTCCTAGTTAAGAGTGGTATTCAACCAGTGAAGACTGATCATTCAATATTGATTCTATGACCTTGATTTACAGTATGTATTTATGTTAATCTCAAGGGCTGTAGATATTAAACATTAAAAAGGTGATGATTACACTGGTAAAGCAGTGAATCTTAATAATGTCTTCAGATTACAGATCCATCTGGTAAACACTCCAGTTACATCTTTTTTTTTTTTTTTTTTTTAAGAGTTAAATGATTTCTATTGTTTCCTACGCTATCAGGGTTCTAAATGTATGTCTGGCAAGGCTTTCTAAAGGACAGTCTTTCTTTAGGTGCCTCACAGTTTACTTTGATTGTCGAATCATCTTCTGCATGCTTAGGAACATCTCTCACCTTTCAGACATTCAATGTGGCCTTTCTACAGATTCCATTTTATTCAGTCCTCTATATCTGATCATGACTTGTGTTTCACAATCCCATGTTTGAATTCCCCCAGAGTCTGTTTTGATTTCAGGCATAATACTACAAGTGTGCTGTCTGTGGCTGCACAGTCTTTAGATTTTTGCTCTCATATGTTCTATAAGAACCCAGTAATGTTTTGTTCAAGACTGCTGCTGCTGAACATCTGTTGGTTTTAAGTCTGAGTTTGTTAGGCAGGAATTGCACTTCAGTTATTCTTAAGCAGTGGTGCATATTAAAATAATTGTTTTCCAGTATTTGACATTCTAGATCTTAAACATATTGTGCCTGTGACAGCAACAAGATCAGTCTGAAATTCCTGTAGTGGAAAGTTTGGTGACTACCTGTTTTATTTTTACGTGAAGTTTGGAAAATACATGGATATGGATTTCAGATCAAAGAATTTACAGTGGCCTGTAAGGTGTCTTTCATTTTATGTGTCCTCCAGTGTGCTTGATTTGTATGTCTTTTCTGTGCCTATCTCCACATTAGAAATCACATAATTAGATTTTTACCTACTGTTCTCAGATCCTGATGCTAGTCTTTGAGTAGACTACCACCAGGATCTGAGAACAGTAGGTGAAAATCTAATTATGTGATTTCTAATGTGGAGATAGGCACAGAGAAGACATACAAATCAAGCACACTGGAGGATAAATAAAATGAAGGGCACCTTGCAGACCACCGTAAATTCTTTGATCTGAAATCTGTATCCATGTATTTTCCAAACTTCATATAAAAGTAAAAAAAGAAGTCACCAAAGAGTTATCCCACTGGTAGTCTCCTCAAAGGGTTTCCATAAGTCTTCAACTTTGTGTAACTTTCCTACTATCGTTATTAATCTGAGCAAGGATGTTGTACAAAGCAAATATTCTACTGTCAAATGTAGGACTAAGTGGTGAGGTCATTTCAGAGGTAGGATTAAATTTGAGTGCTGAATGTATAACAGTTTTTTTTTTTTTTTTTTTTTTACTTGTAAGGTGGTCAGCAAAATAATTAGATTCCTTTTGATCCTAATAGACAGTTTTCTGAGCAAATATCACTTTTATCTCTGAAATGTGTTTCCTCTGGAGGTTTTCTTTTTTCTTTCTTTTTTTCCCTGTTGGAATAGAGATTTTGATAACCTCTGTTTATTCCCCATGTCATATTCCTTATCTCACAGAATCTGATGGTTGGAAGAAACTAGAGTGTATGGGTCAGGGCCTGGGATAGTTGTGTTAGTATGTCTCACAGCATACCTCTGTTGCCAGTCATAAGTAATTGCTGGGACGATCATCATGTCATAATCATGAAGCTACAACTGTATTATTATGCTGGAGAGATCTCTCTTGGCTCAATCACTTTAATCCTTTCAGTACCTATTACATGCAGAGTTAGTGCTAATGTTATGTCTATTACTATTAATATTATTATTGTTATCATTATTTTTATGGTTATTGTTTATCAATATAGTATTGTTTTGGTGTTTTCTGTAAGCAAAAATTATGTGCACAAGTATAGATGAATGGATTTTAACCCTGTTTAGGATGTGCGTAGTTTGGCAGAAAAAGATTTCAAGTTGAAGATCCAGTACCGGGAATTTAGCCCTGAGATGTTACAAGAACTGATCTCCCATTCCTTACGCTGTAGCCAGCATATAAAGTATGATTGCTATAAGGCACCATTGGAGCTACATTCCGCTACATGGTTCCAGTCATCAGCAAACAAACAAATTGTTGACTACATTGGTGATGTAAAGAAAGGAACGTGCCCATGTGCTGGTAACTATGATTAAATCACAATTCAAAGAACTGTATTTTAAATGTTTATAGTAACTTGAAGTTGTAAAAATCTTCATTATGACTGTATTGTGAAAAATGATCACAGTCTGTCTGGCTTTATGTACCATAAATTCAGTGCATTTGTTTACTTTGCAGTGAACAAAACTTGTATTGATCCAAAACAATCCTGTAACTGTGATGCAAACGAAGCACGATGGCATACAGATGAGGGTCTCTATACATCTCCTAATACATTAGGAATCACTGACATGATATTCCTACAACAAAAGGAGCTGGTTCATGATTCACAAGGTCGCATAACTCTTGGACCTCTGGAATGTGTTGAAACGAGTAAGGCATAATATTTATTTTAGTGCTCACCAACACTGTAAGGTTTTAAGCTACTTTTAAATAGCATTTAATCCATTTTATTTCCTATATTGAAGTACATAATTTATAAAAAAAAAGACCTATTGCTTGCTTTATTTGGTGCACCGATTGTCAATTTGAGTTTTTGTTGCCTTGGGCAATAATTTTCCTTTTGTCTTCTTGTGTGGTGAGTTGATTGTAATTTTCCCTCACTGTCATAATATGATATACTTGGTCCAGTCACATTAATGTGACTACCAATTATGTTTGATGTCAATGAGCAATAATCACTCACAGACGGCAGGTGGCAGCACTAGCAGTGGAGGACATATGAAGCTTGTTGGCAGGATGCAGAAAACAGTGCAGTCTTTGGCATAATGCAGAGACAGAGCAATTTATTTGATGTACGAAGAGGTATGATCATTAGCTTTCAGGCCAAGAGTGGAATCATTTATGAAATGGCTAACTTTATAAACTGTTCACAACTGTTGTGGTATAACATGTACAGCATGTACAGCAAAATGGCACTACCGAAAACCAGCGCCAAGGCAGCTGTGGAGCCCGTGTTCCATAGATGACAGGGGTGAATGAAGGCATGTACAGGTGACAGGAAGACATGTACAGGTGAATAGACATGCAACTATTGAGCAACTGGTCATCCAGATGAACCAAGGGGCTTCCAACAGCATCTCCCTAATGACTGTTCAGTGAACATTGCTGCCTATGGGCCTCCACAGCAGGCATCTGCTTCATGCACAAATGGTGACTATTGTACACTGGTTACAGAGCGTGGAATTTGCATGCCAGTACTGCAACTGAACCTCCACTGATGGGTGATGTATGACATTTTCAGATAAATCACATTTTATGCTCTATTGGGCATTGGCATGTACAGCGTGAAATGTCTGTAAGAAAACTACCTGTTACAATCGTTGGAAGCTTCCAAGTCAGAGGCCATTCCCTCGGTTATCTCGTCATTCTGGAAACCACAAAGGATCAACACAAATATGCATCTATCCTTGGGGCCCATGTCCACCCTATGTGCAATCTGTTTTACTCAGCACGATGGCATCTACCAGCAGGACAATGCTATGTATCACACGGATCATAGTGTATGTGTGTTGTTTTGAAGAGCACCAGGATGAGTTTACCATACTCCTCTGGCCACCAAACTCCCCAGATTTATATCCGATCAAGAATCTATGGGACACCTCAAGTGGGCTGTTCATGCCATGTATCCTCAGCTGAGAAACGTAGTGCAGCTGGCAATGGCACTGGAGTGAGCATGGCTCCATGACGTTGTTGGTACCTTCCAGAGCCTCAGACTCTCTTTCTGCATGTCTTGAAGTGGTCTCCACTACATGAGGTGGCCATTCAGGCTTTCAAAATGTGGTCACATTAATGTGACTGTACAGGACTGTCTGGGTGGCATTTTTGCTAGATATCTCACTGTTCTTTCTTGAATCATGAATATTCTTCCTAAGTAGCCAGCTTGTGCAGCTTGTAATGCTTTTTTACTCTAACTGTTCATGAGGATAAAAAGTATACAAAAATTAACTGTAACTGTAGTTTACTCAAGAAAATTTATGAGTATTTTATACAATGTAATTTAAATTTTTTGAAAAGCAGTAAAAACACACATTTTATGCATAACTTCATGCCTGAGTCGTTTCATTAATTGTTGAACATAGTCCATTATTTTCAGAAAATTCTTGGGTTGGTTTGTTATCTTTGCAAACTTCATGCGGCTCATGTTTTCGTTAAATCAGACATCTCATTAACATTTCTAGTGTTTATTCCCATTACACTCTGTTCACAACTCCTCACATCATGCTGTCATAGAAACTGTTCACATGTTCTAATGTTTTCCCATTGTGTCCAACCAGCAACACCCTTCTTACTTTTTGCTTGCCAAGCTAAAGCACTTTATGCCTCCTGACACCGAGTCAAAGATAGTAAATCACAAAGTAAATATATTACAAACAATACTGGTTGCTTTTAAGATTTGAACATTAATATTGTAAAATAAAACAATTTGAAATGTTCTTATTATATATTGTAACTAGGAAAGATAAATAACAAATTTACTAGGTGTTAGTTTTTTTTAATGCATGATTGATAATGCTATCCCTACTTCAGAAGTAAATCAATAATTATTTCCTGCATACATAAATGACAAATTGAACTTATTGATATCATACCAAGACATGAAATGAAAAGGCCGACACCTGCTGAAATGAACTTTCATTTTACAACTTCCACATAGCTGTAATCAATAGGACAAACATGAAAATATAAGTTCATAGTACATCTTGTTCAGAAGTTTCTCATTAATAACCTTTGTTGTTGCGCAGATCAGGAAGAGCTGTGCACTTATCTTTTTACACTGTATCTAGTCTGATGGGCCAAGACATTATGACCCTGTCCACCATGAGACTTAATGTGGTCACATGACACAGTAAGGAAAGTAAATAAACAGAACAGAGATGAATGAGGGATCAGTCCAGCAATGACATAAATGACTTTGAAAAAGGTCAGATTGTTATGGCCTGGTACCTAGGAATGAGCATGTCAGAAATGGTGAAGCTGGTAGTTGTCAATGTGTTACTCTAATAAGCATTTATGGAACGTGGTTGAAGGACAGTGAAACCATAAGTGGGTAACAATCAACCAATCAATCTCTTTATTCATCCATTAACAATATACATTGTATGGATGTAGCCAATTACAATATATTTTCTTATCTTCAATTTGTTTCAAAAACTTGGATAATAAATATAAATATCGCCGTCATGTCTCGGCACTAAGGGCCCCCTGCATCTGCTTTTGATGTGAGCAACAATCTTGGCAGGAGTGGGTAGTAGGGGTACAGAAGAGCTGTGGAGCAAGGAGGTGAAGGGATAGCAGGATAGGGTTAGAAGAAGATGCTAGTGCTGCCAATGGGAGTGTGCAGGGATGTGACAGGGATGGATAGTGGGCTGCTTGGAGGATCATCAGGAGGCTGCTCTAGGAGGGGGAAGATTGGGGGTAGAGGCAGCAAGTGGATGAGGGCAAGGAGAGAAGTAGAGGAGGTGAAAGGATTATGCAGGTGTGCTGGTGGGACAGAAGGCACATGTGGGGCTGGAATGGGAGCAAGGAAGAGTTTTGAGGTAGGTGGAGGACAGGGACCAGTGGAGGTTGAGGACAGGGGATTACAGAAATGAAAGATAGGTTGCAGGATGAGTTCCTACCTGTGCAATACAGGAAATCAGATGTTGATAGGAAGAATCCAGGTGGTGCAAGCTGTGAAGCAGTAAATGCTAAGCACATCTTGTTGCGCAACGTGTGACCACAATATTGTGGTGGCCATTCATGTAGGCAGATAGCTTCTTAGTGGCCACGTCCACACGGAATGAGCACAGTGTTTGCAACTAAGTTGGTGGATAACATGACTGCTTTCACAGGTGGCCCTGGCTCTGATTGGGTAAGAGATGCCTGTGACAGGACTGGAGTACAGGGTGTCAATTTTGAACTGTACAAAATAAAATCGTCATAACTTCTGAACAATTTGTGTTAGGATGTTCAAACAGCACAGTTGGCCGCAGGGCATGATGGGAATAGTATGGTTTGGTTTAGCAATGTAGCCCATTTTCATTTGGATGGGTTCATCAATAAGCAAAATTGGCTTGTTAGAGGGACTGAGAATCCACATTTCATGATCGAGAAATATAATCACTCTAGTTGGTGACTGTGTGGTGTGCAATCTCGTCACAAACTAACTGGTGCAATATTCCTTGACAGCACGGTGACTACCGAATGGTACATGGAGGTCTTGGAAGATGATTTTATCACCATTATCAAAAGTCAACCTGATTTCAACAAGATGTGGTTCATGCAAGACCGAGCTCGGTGCCATCATGATGTCATGGAGGAGCACTTCCGGGACTGCATTCTGGCACTGGGGTACCCAGAGGCCACTGGCATGGGCATCGAGTGACTGCCATATTCTCTGGATCTGAACACATGTGACTGTTTTTTGTGAGCTATATTAAAGACAAGGTGTACAGGTGTACAGCAATAACCCTAAAACCGTTGTTGAGCTGAAAACAATCATTCAGGAGGTCATCGACAGCATCAATGTTCCAACACTTCAGCGGGTCATGCAGAATTTCACATTTGTCTGCACCACGTCATCACCAACGATGATGGGCATATTGAACATGTCACAATCTAAATCCAAATATCTGTAGCGACATTTACATGTTAAATACAGTGTGTGCACACCATAGTTTGTAACTAATTTACATTATTTTCATGTAGTTGAATAACTGTGACCCTGTATTTGGTAGTGTGAGAATCTATGCACAACGTCCTGCATCTAGATCTATTCCAGGGATACGACCCCTGGAGCAATGGGTTGGGACCAGGGGTGGAATAGGAACAGACAAGAATATTTTGTAGGTTTACCTGGACATTACACGGCCATTATCAAGTGTGCAGTCACATCCAGAGCTGTGTGTCAGTTATGAGGGAACAAATGAATGCTGAGAAGCTCCCTCCAGTGTATAAGACAATGTTTAAGAAAATCTTTCTTTTACTAACTTTTGATCTGTGTGCCTGGCTGTGGCCAGCAGACTTGAGCTTTCAGTAACCTGACATTGGACATATAGCTCCTAGAAATCTTTGCCTCACAGAAATTAAGATTGATTAAAGCCCTTATGCCTAAAGTTTACTCCAAACTGCAATAAGAAGACCAGGTATTTGTATAATGGGTTTATTAACCAAAAGTTGGTGCCAGCTAATCTTGCTTTGGCTTGGTCACCTAAGTGACTTAAAGTGTCATTGATTATTTTTCAATACTAGCTCATAACAAATGTCTCTGAATTATCTTCTGTAAATATGTTATCTATAGTTGGGGCCCTTCTGGTCACAGTTCTACAGCAGCCTGAAACCAGGGAGCTGCAAAATGCACACACCTACCTGTCACTGCTATCTTGGCCACATGCCCTTGTTGCTCCAACGCGCAGGGCCCTTTGAAACACCATCCAAACAAACTACCAACAGTAACTGTTCTGATATAAAATAATCCTACAGTTAGTTACTCAAACTAACTCTGAACACTAATGCTTCAATACTCATCAGCTGAAAATACGGCTTCTGTTAAGACTGAGCAGTAGATAATAGTCTAGGGGCTGAAACTGGTTAAATAAGTGTTAACATTTTTATGAAACAGGAGATTCCATTTAATAAAATTCAGTATATTTATTTACTCATAATTTGTACAAAATTGTGTGTACATCAGCAATGAGCTGGGTCAGTCAGAAGTATCACGCAAAATTGAATTCATAAAAATGGTAACTGAAAAGTTTAAGCTGTTTTAATAATTGAAGTCAATGTTTCCCACCTTTGTAACATCGCGCAACAGTTCTACACTTGTTTTTTGCATCAGGAACTACCTTTTCAGTGTACTGTATTAATTAAAAATTCCATAAGGCCTCTTATTCCTGACCAGTTCTTTAGTAGTGCAATGGTATGCATCAATCTGTTTATGACTGAGAAATACAAAGTGTAAGTACTGCAAATAATGTTGTAAGTCTTGCAAGAAAAATTCTCATTGAGATTACCAGTATGTGATTTTTGTTCATAAATATGAATTTACTGTACCAAGTAGCAGTGGAAGAATCCATTAGTACATAACAAACTATATTTCCAAAATACGTTTCTTTTCAGCTGATCTGAATATAAAACATATGATATAAACATTTTTAGATATTTGAGCAAAATTTTTCATCTCAACTGCTTTACATTGCACATATTTACTGTCCATTTTATAAAAATGCATTTTTTATTTATGGCATTATTATAGGAAAGTAATTCTTTAGTGAGTTCATATCGATTCTTAACAAATTAAAGTATTGATACCCCCTAAAATATGAATGAGATAAAAGCATTGAGAAATATGATGTATCTGTGTCTTATGTATGTTTTATGTCTCTTTCTTCATCACTTTGTTGTGCTATGAGATAAAAACGTTTTTTTAGATGACATTGCCTTTCAACAAACAGATGGTTGACAGTTTGTGAAGTTTACAGTTTTGTGCTTGACTTCAGTAGTTAACAATTTCACATTTATAACATGAAACATTACTACCGTGTACACTGTCTCAAAAATTATGGTTGCTTCTCTAAATGTGTTCCTTTGTACATTTCAGATACTCAAAAATATGTAGTAACTTTTACATCAAGTCAATCGTACATTGAAGTACCTGGATGGAGGAAGGGTGATATTTCATTTAGCTTCCGAACTACAGGAGAAAAGGCTATACTACTGTACCAGCCACCAATAAGACCAAATCATCCCTCCTTCATGGTTGCACTGACAGATGGTAAGTAAAATATCAAAGCTGTTATGGTGCTATTTCTCTGTAAGAAGCCTATGAAAGAGTATAACATTTTGCAGCTGTTAGTCACAGTTTTCAATATTTCTTTTGTTTGCAGATTTCACTCTGACATTTAATTTCACACTCAATAATGGAAGTTCCAAAGTAATGGAAATAAAATCAGGCAGAAAACTAAATGGAGGAGAGTGGCAGAAAATTTGGATTGACTATAATGAACATCATGTTCGATTCATGATCAATACAGAAACAAAAATGGTGGATCTAGCACCAGATGAAGAATTTGGGCCCTTTGAAGGAAGTATGTTTATAGGAGGAGCACCGGAGTAAGTTTTCAAGACTTTTTAAGTGTAAATAAATTTAATATCTTCATTATAATTTTGTGTCACAGGATCTCTTCAACTCTTTTCTCAATTTAAGTTTACTTATTGGACAAAAAATAATTTTTCATTATTGCAAATTTAAAATTTCTTAAATCCCATAAAGTTAAGTTGAAAGCAGCAGTTAGATCTAAAATTACATGAAATATTGTTCTTCTGTTTTATAAATGTTGAAAGGATTACTGTAATAGTTTTAATGGTAACTAGGCTCTGGTCCACAATTCCAAGAGAGCTTCAACAATTTTCAACCATTAGGAATGGTGGAAAGCCATCATTTTTTGTTTTCAGTAAAGTATTCAACACTATCAGCAAGTAGATTGCAATGGAAATCTTTTTTTTATTATTATTTAAACAAATTTTTAAACGTGAATCATCAATTAGCAATCACAACATATTTAATTCTGTACATCAAAAGATGTTCAGATTATACAGATTACTCAGAATATTTGAATGTACACATTGCTGAGAATTTAAATTGGAAGAAAAACAAACACTTTTTAGACTTCAAATCAGTTCAGCCACTTTTGCACTTTGTGTTGCTGCAGACATTGGAGAGAAACAAAGAAGGAAGCCAACATACTATTACTTTGCTTATTTTCATTTAGTAGTGTCATGGGGAACAGCAACCAGAGAATCTTATATTTAAGAAAGAAACTCTTCATTCCATGAAAGCATGCAATAACAAAAATATTTGGTGCTCACCCTCAATCATGTGGTAGACTATTGTTTAAAGTGTTAGATATTTTAAGGACAGTCTCATAGTAGATACTGAATCTCATAAAATTTGTTATAGATAATCCATTAGAGTTTTAAGGAATAATGCCACTCATAATTACAACATAAGAAGAAAAAATTGGCCTTCATTATTCTCCATGCAAACTGACTTTAGTTCAGAAATGGGTAAATAATGCTGCTATAGTAATCTTTGATAACATACCCTATGATATTAAATGCCTGACATAGAGAACCTAAATTTAAAAGTAAGCTGGGAAGTACATTCCATTCTATTGAAGAATTTTTGTTTGGAATCTTTAAACTTCTTTAGTGCAAAAGTGTTGCATTCTTACTTGTGTTTGTTAAACTAAATATTGTTTTCTTTTATGTGAACCCCCATGTAAATTGCCAGCATGCACCCATATTTAAATTTCAGTTAGTTAATATTCTGTAAACTGAGTCACCCATCTTCATTATGGTGTATTGTACAAATGTGGAACATGTAACTAATTAAATAAGTAATTGTATCAAAAAGAAAATTCAGTTGAGAAAACTACAAAATTATGAGACAGAATTGCTAGCTACTATGTATCTTCAAGTGACAAATGATTAGTTCTGCTGACACAGACATATAAAAGTGCATAATAGTATTGTGGCATTAAATATTTGCCAGTATACGAGACACACCAGCATAAAAGATACACCCCCACTTTTTAAGACCCTTTTTTATATCTAGACAATATAAGCAATAAAAACTGCTTACCTTTTAATATTTTTCCTCAAAATCCATCCTCAGAGCTGGAGTAAGGAATATGTGAAGCCACCATGTCAGGATCTAAATCCTCGTGCAATAAATTATCCTCTATAACATCCAGTGCATTACTGATTCCATACTTCTTAAATGATTGAATCACTCTTTCAGTTTTTATAGAGTCCTATGAAGCTTTGACCCACTCACAAATTTGAGAAATTCTATGTCTCTTCCTCCTTCCTGATGATATAGTTTCAAAATCTGTAGATTACATCCATCGCTCCATTCCTCCTCCATATGTCCCTTGAATGGTCTGTTGATACATACATCTAAATGTTGAAATAAATGAGTTAGCCCTCCAGGAATTACAGCTATCTGAGTCTTCAATTCATTCAGTCTATTTTTAACATCCATTCAATGAGAACGAAACTGATCCCATACTAAAAGAGCAGGCTTCTTCAGTAGGCTTCCAGGTTGGCTAGACCAAATTTTATCTGTCCACAACTGTATTCCTCCTCCATCCATCCCACCTGTGTACATGGACAAATAGTCTTTGGCAATTGTTCCATAGAAACATGACCACATGACCACAGTCTCTGGCTGCTGAGGTGTGTGTGTGTGTGTGTGTGTGTGTGTGTGTGTGTGTGTGTGTGTGTGTGTTTTGTCTATTACTGACAAAGGTCTTGTTGGCCAAAAGCTCACTTTCTGATAGTCTTTTTCTTATGCCTATCTGCGACTCAGCATCATCACTATATGGTGAGTAGCAACTACCCTTTTTATATTGTTACATTCCACACAGGACTTTCCATTTTAAAAAGTATTTCCTTCATTTTTAGAGACCTTTTGAAAATGAGCACTGTCAAGCAAGGCCTCATAGGATGCTTCCGAGGCTTAGTCGTCAATGGTGAAGTTCTGGATATATATTCCTACATGAGTGTCCATTTGTCTGAAATAATAAAAGATTGCAAGCCATCTTGTGTTCCAAATCCATGCAAGAATGGTGCACAATGTAAGGAGCTTTGGAGTACATTTCAATGCATCTGTGAAAATCCTTGGGCTCATCGTGGTCCTCTGTGTGAAACTAGTAAGTACCCTAGGGAAAATGATTACAATGCTTCAATTTGAACTCTCAAAACATTATGAAACCATTTGCTATTTTCTGTTGATATTGATAAGTGTGTGATACCATAATAGTATACAACTAATTTTTCATCAGTGTATACTTTTGAGTGCATTCACGTGTGCCGCCCCCCCCCCCCCCCCCACACACACACACACACATTCACTCTCCCAGCCCAGTGCTTGGCTCACTGTGCAGTTAATTTGACTGTTATAGGATGCCATGTTCTTGCACAGCACAATAAGTAGAAAGTAGTTAATGTGCTTACGGAAAGCCAAGATAGAAGTACAGAGAAAGAAATAGATGGGCAGTGTGAGTGCAGAATGTAAATTATGTCATACAATATTTCATTCCAGAATGAAAGGAAACCATGTGGAAAAATTACCAAGGTAACACACAATTGTGAATGGAATATAAGCAGTGAAATGAGTAAACCCATTCACTTATTAGACAGAGAAGAGATTCATCTTCTTTTATGTTCCTTCTTATCAACTACTCAAAGCCTCCTCCGAGAGGTAAATGGTTTTCCTGAAGCATTGTGTTTATGTTCTACCCAGGATTTTCATCACTGTACCATGTGATTTTAATTGAAGTTGTCTCTCTGTTCCATTGATGAAGATTTTAATACAAGTTTACCAAGTATTCTCATAATTTAAGTGATTCATGGTGTCAGATGCTATAGTAATCATCTAATACATAAAATCTTCATCGTTTAATATATGAAATCACTATTTCTTGGTTTGTTTGTTTGTTCATCTTCTGTGCATCCCTATACCATTCATCCAATTATGATGAAACTTTGATGAGCTATGTGCAGGCCCTTGAAGATTTCTGTTGGTGCCAGAACCCCCTACCACAGACATGGGTGGGGGTGACAAGCAGATGATATAGAAGCTTAACTCAGGATGACTAATTTTTTGTATAAAAATATTGTGGGGCAATATACCCCAGCCATCCCTAGGGGTGGGAGTGAGAAGGTATGACATACAAAAATATTACTATCAATTCCATAGTTTTAGGTGTCCCTCGACATCTTGGTGACAGTCCCAATGATGTTTCACCCTAGAGGTGGGGGAAGGGTGTACAAAGGCAGTGACATATCAGCATATCTTGCTAATGGTAGAAGGAATTTCTATGAAAATTGGCTATCTAGAGAAATATTCTTGACAGTAAGATACCCTTATCTTTCCTATGGCTGAGGGTTTTGGGTGGAAGGGGATGCCATAAAAGCATAAATCATGAATGCTTGGAGTAATTTCAACCAAATTTGGTATATAGAAGACTCATTGTCTGTATAAAAATACTGTGGGAGTAAGATATGATTACAGTCACTAGGGGTGGGGGTAACAACAAGAAGCTATGACATGTAGAAGCGTCTGAAAATGGCCTGTTGGTATTTTGTTCCTGTAAGTAGTTGACTTGGAATACTTTAAAAGTGTGAAGCACAATCTATCTCTTACTTGCACTGTTCAGTGCATCACCCACATTGTATGGATGAGCACTACAGTGAGCCAATAATTTTGCCAGCATGTTTTGGGGGCCATGCCATGCCACATGGCTTGATACCATGAATACATTTAACGTCCTCTGTAGAGCTGAATGGAGTAAAACAATGGAGAATCAGCCAGTTGCCTGTGACAGTCCTTCTCAAAATAACAGTTGGTTTCTGACAGAACTACAAGTTTCCTCAGAATTCGGAGGTACATTTCTAAAGATATAAAAGAAATATGTGTACAAATATGTTCAGTGTCTCTGGTATCTATGTATGAGTGAAATATATTGGAAGTATTGTACATGGGCAAAGCTGCAGGCTAAAAGCTAGTTACAAATATCATTATATTAAAAAGACACAGTGCTACTTACCGTAAAGAAGACGTGTCATTTTTGACATGTCTCTCATATGGTAAACAGTAATCTGCCATTTCCTACATTGTTACTATTCATTCCTGTAGTTTCCATTGTTTGATTATATTAAAAGGCCTATTTTTAGGTGTGCTAGCTTGCTTATAACATATCATTCACTAGGTACAATAGTTTAGCAGCTATGGGGGCATGCTGAAAAGTAATGCCTTGAAATTTTTTATGTGAAACTTCTTAAATCTTGTTAAATAAAACAAATGTTATGAACATCCTACATCTTTATTCTTCTTGTCTACATATCTATTTCTCAACTTAGTCACTCTGATGATGAACATATTTATCTCTACGAGAGAAAAGCTTGTTGCTATCGTCGCTGTATAATATTTGATTTTGTTGACAGAGCCACACCCTCATCTTTGTTTGCATCACTTCATCACTATTAAAGCGAAATCCACAAAGGTGTTCTTTAAGTTATGAAAATAGTTGAAAATCACATGGTGCCAAGTTGGGATTTCATGATCCATGACAGTGGATCCAAGGTGTCAGATTGTAGGAGATGTTGCAGCACTCACATGTGATCTGGCATTGTCATGCTGAAGGAGATGGTACTCCATGTGTGAACAAACTTGTCAGATTCAATACTCAAGGAGCCACAAACTAGAGCCACAGTAACCCAACCATTACCATGTGCACTAGCATCAGCATTAGTAAGTGTAAAATTCAGTACTCATCCACAAAACACTGAAGGACCATGAAGAATAAATTGCGCACCTACTCCGCTCTTCATAGTTATAGATATATTATCAATAGCTTTATGCACTGTAAGACACGAATGCCTTCTCCTAAAATAACACAACATAACTATTCTGTGTCGATGCTGCTGCATGTGCGGCTGCTCGACGCCTGATGCCATCTTACCAGAAATGTCACTTATAAGCTGCCAGTTATCAGACTGCAACTTCTAGCTGCCAGTAGCTATCTACTTCCTGTCCAGGAGCAATAGCATGTGTGATGCTAAGTAAAACTAGTAGTGTCACGCTAGAATTCCCAGTGGGCAACGCAAAGTACCTAGAACACCGCACATAGTGAACTAGCATGTCAAAGATATATATCTTAGCAACTGGCAGCAAGGTGATGTAACTTACCAAACAAAAGCCCAAACTCTTTGCCTTTACATATGTCTGCTTGTGTCTGTGTATGTGTGGATGGATATGTGTGTGTGTGCGAGTGTATACCTGTCCCTTTTTCCCCCTAAGGTAAGTCTTTCCGCTCCCGGGATTGGAATGACTCCTTTCCCTCTCCCTTAAAATCCACATCCTTTCGTCTTTCCCTCTCCTTCCCTCTTTCCTGATGAAGCAATCATGGGATGCGAAAGCTTGAATTTTGTCTGTGTGTTTGTGTTTGTTAGTGTCTCTATCAACATACCAACGCTTTCATTTGGTAAGTTACATCATCTTTGTTTTTAGATATATTTTTCCCACGTGGAATGTTTCCCTCTGTTATACACACACACACACACACACACACATTCATTTGCTGCCAGTTGCTAATATATATATATACAGGGTGTTACAAAAAGGTACGGCCAAACTTTCAGGAAACATTACTCACACACAAAGAACGAAAATACGTTATGTGGACATGTGTCCGGAAACGCTTACTTTCCATGTTAGAGCTCATTTTATTACTTCTCTTCAAATCACATTAATCATGGAATGGAAACACACAGCAAAAGAACGTACTAGCGTGACTTCAAACACTTTGTTACAGGAAATGTTCAAAATGTCCTCCGTTAGCGAGGATACATGCATCCACCCTCCGTCGCACGGAATCCCTGATGCGCTGATGCATCCCTGGAGAATGGCGTATTGTATCACAGCCGTCCACAATACGAGCACGAAGAGTCTCTACATTTGGTACCTGGGTTGCGTAGACAAGAGCTTTCAAATGCCCCCATAAATGAAAGGCAAGAGGGTTGAGGTCAGGAGAGCGTGGAGGCCATGGAATTAGTCCACCTCTACCAATCCATCGGTCACCGAATCTGTTATTGAGACGCGTACGAACACTTCGACTGAAATGTGCAGGAGTTCCAATGTGCAGGAACCACATGTTGTGTTGTACTTGTAAAGGCACATGTTCTAGAAGCACAGGTAGAGTATCCTGTATGAAATCATGATAATGTGCTCCATTGAGCATTAAATACAGACGAAACTAAAATGAGCTCTAACATGGAAATTAAGCGTTTCCGGACACACGTCCATATAACATCTTTTCTTTATTTGTGTGTGAGGAATGTTTCCTGAAAGTTTGGCTGTACCTTTTTGTAACACCCTGTATATATAAAAAAACCAAAGATGGAAGCACAGCTTCCCCCCCCCCCCCCCCCCCCCAATTGCCATGGCTCCCCCCTCTAAGAGTCAGTGTCTGTTGGTATATCAGTATCTGGATGACTTGGGATGGGTCATTTGCCATGACCTAATAGGTTTCTTTTTTGCTGTTGTGAATTTTTTTTATTTTCTCAAGAAAAGGACAGGTACTTTATTTCAGTTTCTATAGTAATGTGTCACATCATCAACAACTTCAATCTTGGCACAATTCAGTGCACCTTTAATCCATACGGACACAGAGCCTGATTCATTTACTTTCCTATGATTGCATGTCCTAAGAACCAACGGCATTGTAGACATATAGTAAAATGAACCATGATCTCTCTTATAAGCTTCACATATCTGAAATGTATGATGAGCAGTAACTTCTCAGTTGTTAAAAGTCTCCAGCCCTGATACAGTCTCCACTTCACCACCATGAACTAGAGCCACAGAAACCCAACCATTGCCATGTGCACTAGCATCAGCATTAGTACGCATTAAATTCAGTACGCATCTGCAAAACACTGAAGGACCATGATGAGTAACTTGTGCACCTACTCTGATCTTCATAGTAATAGATATATTATCAATAGCTTTATACACTGTAAGGCACGAACGCCTTCTCCTCCTAAAATAACGCGACATAACTAGTCTGTGTCAATGCTGCTGCACGTGCTGCTGCTCGATGACTGATGACATCTTACCAGAAACATCACTTATGTAGCTGCCAGTTATCAGACTGCAACTTCCACCATCAGTAATGAGCCAAGTCCCTTATCTGCTTCTAGTCCAGGAGCAATAGCACGCGCGACGCTAAGTAAAACTATAATGAGGAGGTGGTGGCCCAGGTACCATCAAGCGATGGCAAAGAGGATAATCATTTGTCACACTTATCAGATGATCACTAGATATCCATATATTCCCAAGCCAGTGGCTCTGGGTGTGACAAAATTTAGACACAGCTGCCTTCAAATTTTATAAATATGGTTGTGGCTTTAGTGATCGTAGTTTTGTTCCACTGCTTTTTATCAACTAATTACTAATGCTGATGCTAGTGCACATGGTAATGGTTGGGTTACTGTGGCTCTAGTTCGTGATGGTGAAGTGGCGACTGTATCAGGGCTGGAGACTTTTAACAGCTGAGATGTTATTGCTTATCATACGTTTCAGACCAGAGGTGGCTTGAATTCAAGGAAATAGTATCAGCAGCAATTGAGAGATTTATACCAAATAAATTAACAAATGATGGAGCTGATCCTCCTTGGTACACAAAATGAGTCAGAACACAGTTGCAGAAACAACGAAACAAACATGCCAAATTTAAACAGATGCAAAATCCCCAAGATTTGAGATCCTTAACAGAAGCTTGAAATTTAGTGCGATCCTTTACAGAAGCTCGAAATTTAATGCTCACTTCAATATGAGATGCTTATAACAGTTTCCAAAATGAAACTTTGTCTCGAAACCTGGCAGAAAATCCAAAGAGATTCTGGTCATATGTGAAGTATGTTAGCAGCAAGGCCCGTTTGTGTACCCTTGATGACTGCACGACATGAAGCTTTATGCCTCACCTTGCCCTGTCAACAGCATCATTGGACTATTGATTGGAAACATGTTGCCTGGTCAGACGAGTCTCACTTCAAATTGTATCGAGTGGATGGATGTGTATAGGTATGAAGACAATCCTATGAATCCATGGACCCTGCATGTCAGCAGGGACTGTTCAAGCTTCTAGAGGCTCTGTAATGGTGTGGGGTATGTGCAGTTTGAATGATATGGGACACCTGATATATCTATATGCAACTCTAAGAGGTGACATTATTCTGTCTGATCACCTGCATCCATTCATGTCCAATCTGCATTCTGATGGATTTTAGCAATTCCAGCAGGACAGTACAACACCCCACATGTCCAGAATTGATACAGTATGGCTCCAGGAACGCTCTTCTGAGTTTAAACACTTCTGCTGGCCACCAAATGCCCCAGACATGAACATTATTGAGCAAATCTGGGATGCCTTGCAACGTGTTATTCAGAAGAGCTCTCCACCCCCTCATACTCTTATGAATTTATGGAGAGCCTTTCGGGACTCATGGTGTCAATTTCCTCCAGAACTACTTCAGATATTATTCGAGTCCATGCCAAATTGTGTTGCAGCATTTCTGTGTGCTCGCTGGGTGCCTACATGAGGTGTACAAGTTTCTTTGGCTCTTTAGTGTATTGCTCTATACAAACAGAACCACCCAGTTTAAGTTCACAGCCCATTTTAAAATGTCTTTGTCATGATGAGTGTGTAAGCAAACATGTATTTTATTTAGCAATATCGTAGCCATTCATATATTGTGGTATGACAGTCACAGTCATGCCAGTCTCAATTTATTTATTTGTGCCATGAGTAACATATATGCAGCAGTAAAGTATCCATCTCAGCTGCTTTGGTTTAAAAACGCAATTTCCAGTCTATAAATGTAAATGTGGTTTACATTTTGCTTGCGTGTTCATTCTGACAAACACCCTCAAGACAATCCCTGCGGAATGAAACGGGCTGATTGTATTTGTAAATAATAACACAGGAAAGTCTTAGCAGTGAGGTGGATTCCATTATAGGGAATCCATGTTTCAGTGCCCAGACGGCTGTAGTAGCTACAAAAATGGGTTATTTTTTTAACCCTAAACTGTTGTCTTAGTGACAATGTGAATTAAGGTAGACTGCTACTAGTCATATATAGGAGGCATTGAGTGAGAGACAGGCACATTTAAGTACATTTAAAAGTAGACTAAGCTATTGGACGTGGTTGTTCTTCAGCAGTCTGTCCTAATTCGTATTATTTTTATTTTCTTCAACAGAGATTCAGTACATGTATAAATGAAAACTGACTTTCAGCATAATATTATTTGTAACTTTGAGATTAGTGCATGCTTCATACATTAACACCCATCTATGGAATATGGAACATTCAATAAAGAAGACTGAAAATCAGTACAAATACACATCAAAGTAAATTTTCTTATTTAGACGGCTACACTTTTCCTTCTGTTAATAAGCAGTTGGCTCTGTTTAGAGACTTAAGGACAATATATGTTTCATCTGTCTGGCTTCATTTTGTAGTTACCACTTTGCTGTTTCCTTTCAGATATAAATGTAAATGGACTCACATTTGTGACTAAGGAATCTTATTTTAAAAGAAATTACCTGCAAACAACACCAGATGATGATTACAAAAAGATTTTTACATCAGTACTTACAAAGAGTTTTCTCATAAATCTGAGGACATATGACAAAAATTCACTTGTGCTCTATGCTAATGACCATTTAAATAATTTTGTCCACTTACACATTGAGAATGGCTCATTTGTGGTATTTATGTTCAACTCAGACAATGTAATTCAAAATATAACTGTGGAATATCCTGGTAAGTAAGCTGCTACTTCTGTTTTGTAGCTAAATATTTATTTTACTTAAGAGAACACTGAATTGCCATCCAGTACTTATTTTCAGGAGATGCAATGTTTAGTGTTGTCAACAGACACTCCTTCCCTGGAGGTGTCATTTAAATTGTTGCATGCTATTGATTATTTTACAGTTTCATTATCATGACTATTTATTAGTTTATATTTAATAACAGATTATGTTGACACTTAATGTGGCAGTTTTAGGTGGGGAGTATTTTGGAATACAGTTGCCTAAGATATCAATAGAGACTGGGCCTGAACTACTAAATTTATTGCACTACCAACCTCAGCTAGCAGTTGCACTGTAGCCATTACTGAATGCTTTCTTTTGATTGCACATTGCTCATTGTTTTCTTTTCTTACTTTGAAAAGAGTGAAGAGACTGATCTTGATTCATCACAGGGTTCAAATATGACACTCACAGCACTAGAAAGAATCAGCAATCCCTATGACAAATGTCAGTTCTGCTTTTGCAGAATCACAGAACATGGATGTAGGCTGCCAGTCCTGCAAGAGGGAGGTGGAGTTTGATCTTTAGCACCACTCCTCTCCCTTCAGAAGGTCTTCATTCTCATGTGTTTACACTCAAGGCTGACTGTTACGATATGGTGTCCACACCCTACCTCCTACCTTTGACATGACAAAAACAACAAAACAACAGCAATATCTTCTCTCTCTCTCTCTCTCTCTCTCACACACACACACACACACACACACACACACACACACACACAGACACCCACCCACCCACACACACACACACACACACACACACACACACACACACCTACTTACTCACTCGCTCACACTACATATTACCCTTCCTTCTCCTCTCTACATGTGACTTTTTTTTGTTGTTTCTTGTGGGGTTAATTATTATTATCCCATTGTTAACTGCAATCCAGTTTAAGTTAAGATAGTAATTTAATAGATAGTTGTGAGCCTACTGATGTAAACTGTGTCAGAATGGGTTACTACCCAACGTATGTAATTGATTCCATAACTTGATTATACAATGAAAGCGCTACTATTCATTTACAGTAACTCTTTTTGCCCAGTTTAACCATTAAATCAGTAGTATGTCTAAAAGTCAACAGTATTTCCTCTATCTGTAGGTTCTGTGCTTTATAATACTTTTTTCACATTTAAATTCAATAGCATATTGTATATTATTCTTGTTAGTATTGTTGTTATTATTACTGCTAGTAGTAGTACCACCAAAACATGGTTTAATACCAAGTAATGGATCCACCATATTTGCTTACTTTAAGCATCATTACAATAGATAAGAAGCTATGGCAGGTGGTACTATTTAAGTTACAAACACATATATGTCGCTAGCTCCACCGCAGAAGAAGGTGGAACATCTTTTATGTTACTCAAGACAGAATACCTGTATGTTGTGTGTAACACACTTTTATCTACTAGGTAATAGCACATAGAGATACGAAATAAAAAAACATTATGAACACTAACATTCAGTGTCTCCAGTTTCTTCATCTCTGGCAGAAAATGAAAGATGGTTTAAGCAAATGAGACAATGAAGTAACTAAGTACTACAGTCACTGAAGGAAAAACAATAAGATATTAACATACAACTTTATTTGCACTTTTTTTCTAGTTTTGTTTTATGAAGTAATTCACTCTTCTGAGGTTTAATACATGAACTTTTATTTAATTGTTACTAGAAATTGCACAGAAAGCAAATTTGTCTTTCTTGTAAACATAAATATTGATTAGAAAATATTGTATTCGCTACTATCACTATAAGAATCCATCAACAACAGTGGCATGATATGTACTTTGGCATTCTCATTATACATGTTGCTTTAGATATACCTTACAGGAACTTAGATAAGGTCAGCTATAACAGTGAACTTTCCATTATCTGGAGAAAACAATCTCAACGTCGGAATGTCACTTGTGTAAATTAACAAGAAATTCTACTATTGGGAAGGTATCACAACTGAACAATTTTGTCTAAAAAGTTTTTTGTTTGTTTTGTGCTGTTTCAGTGATACCAAAAAATTCTCCCTGCCAGGAATTATGCCATCCCATTCAATCAAACTGGGTGCAAACTGTAATTTGCATTTCCCACTGCTATTTCAATCACTCAGGTCTAATAAGAGGCATTTTGGTTATACATTGGCAAAAGTTTCTGGGTGGCCTTCAGTCTTTGTATGCCAATCATTTAGTAATGGCATTTTCTAATGATGAGGCATTTGATATGCTTATAGTGCTCAGAGAATGACACAAGAATTGCCTACAACAAATTGGTTTTATTTTATGCAGGCTGATACAAAGATTGTCCAGACAAGTTGCAACATGTTTTTTGGCAATTGGCCAACTGACTCATAGTCATAACAAACAAATCAGAAGATTTGATAGAAGTGCATAATTATATTCATGGTGCAATAAAATCTCAAACCACATTTTTCTACTCAGATAATATAATGGAACTTCGGAGCAAGCAGTAGTACTGACTAGAGAATTTTCCATTGTTTATATCCATATCACTTCATTATTTTTCTTGAATTTTAAGCCAAGTTGATTTATAGATGGGAATCACATTGGGCACATGGTTTACAAACCAAAAATTGGACTACATGATTGTCATACTGTGAACATGAAGGAACTTTCAAATCTAATAACAGGTTAAATATCCACAATGCTGCCTATTGGTCTGGAGAGCACCCTCAGTGTTTATGTCAGCAAGACAACCAGCAGGTGTGGAGCATTATATGCAGACCAATACTCTGTGTCTCTCTAACTGCATTGACAGAATTACTAAAAAAATGTTCCAGTTGGTTGTTAATGTGATTGCAGCAAGACAGGTGCCCAGCACATTTACCTTGGTGGCCAGGTGTTCCATACATAATTTTTCCTTGGATGGTGAATTGGTAGATTTTGATAAAAGTCAATCCACAATCAGTATCAGTGGGGCTAATCCCAGTTCATTCACAACAAGAGGTACACATAAGATGCTTCTCAGAAACAGTGCAACTATCTTAAGTCTGTATTTCAAAGAAAAGTTCAGTCCACGCCATATCAGAGACACCCCTCTGACAATATGAACACTCTAGCCAAATCAAAACTACACTTGCTGCACACCTCACAAATTGCATCACAACTGACTCAGACAGGCCCTGGCTTGTCTTATATGCTGGATCCTGGCATGGTATCCTTAGAGGATGCTCATGATGACAAACACACTCTGGGTAGTGGCACCGCAATGGTCATCAGTAATGCTGCATCAGCTATTCAGTTTCCACAGTGAAATTGGATGGCACTATTGTATCCCCACTTCCCCACTCCCCTGCCCCATACCTCACCACCTCTAACAACAACTGTCACAGGAGAAGGTGAAGGTAGTGCATGACCCAATGGCCCAGAGGAATTGCCACCAGAAAGGCAATGTGTTGATGCCCACAGGTGTTACAGTGGAAGATCTAGGCATGATGAGGCTTAGAGGAAGATGCAACAGCCACCATTGGACTGGAGAGCTCACTGGGAGTGGAGAAGCAAGTGGCTGCTGACCAGAATGGAAGAAGTGACATTGATTTCAGTGGTGCTGCAGAAGCCGCAGAATATGTCTATACACACAAGATGGATGGAGATAGTCCTGCAGATGCAGGTTGGGTGATGCCTGAATGATACTAGTGTTATAATAAATCCCATTAGAGAGAAAACAACAGAAAGGAAGGTAAATCATATTTTACAACGAATTATAAAGTGCTTCTCAGAAAATGGCCACACCCTAAATTTTGAAAAAAAAACACCATTTTCAGTTCTTACAACAAATAATCAATTGATGTAGCACATGTGTAGGAGTCAGTAAATAGGGTAGAATGTTCCAAATATTTAGGTGTACATACAGATGAAACTTGTCCTGGAAGAAGCATATTACTGTGCTTCTCAAACAATTAAGTTCAGCTACTTTTGCCCTTCATATAATTGCTAACCTTGGAAACAAACAAATCAACCTCCTGACATATTTTCTGTATTTCTACCCAATAATGTCTTACAAAATAATTTTCTGGGGTAACACAAAACTTAGGCAGAAAATGTTGATTTACCGCCTGGATCCGTACTCACAACTTTTGATGCCACTTTCCTGTACACTAACATTGCTCATGCTTATGGTGTTGCTACTATTGAAGACTACCATTCCCAACATCCTTCAGACTCCAAACCCTCCGTGTCTTTCTCGTACACTTTACTAACATTATCCTAACACACAAATACTTTCCCTTTGAAGGGAAGGTATACGAACAATTCCATGTTACAGCCATGAGCACCCACATGGCGCACTCCTATGCCAACCCATTCATGGGCCATCTGGAGGAAACCTTCCTAGCCTCACACAACCCTAAACCTCTCATCTGTTTCTGGTTCACTGATGATATCTTCATGATTTGGACTAGACATCCTATCCTCGATCCTTCACAACCTCAATACCTACTCTCCTATCTGCTTAAAATGGCCCTCCTCAACCCAGTGTGTCAGCTTCCAGAACATTGACCTCCTCCTCTCTGATGGTTCCATCCACACTTCTGTCCACATTAAACCCATCAATCAAAAACAGTACCTGCATGTTGGCAGCTGTCATCCCTTCCACTCCAAAAAATCCCTCTCATACAGCCTGGGCACATGAGGACAGTGTATCTGCAGTGCCAAAAGCTCCCTTGCCCCAGTATGCTCAAGGTCTCACCAAGGCCTCGACAGACAGGCACTATCCCCCAGATTTAGTCTGCTAACAAATTTCCCATGTCATTTCCCCACACAACCCCAGTCCTCCCACAACATCCAAGAACCAGCTAGAAAGGAGTGCCCCCCTTCATCACCCAATACCACTCTAGACTGTAACAACTGAACCATATCATTCATCAAGGCCTTGTTTTTTCTGTCATCATGCCCTGAAATGAGGGAAATCCTACCAAAGATACTTCCCACCCTTCCTAAAGTATGGTTCCATTGCCCACCCAACCTCCACAATATCCTAGTTGATCACTTTGTCAATCCCGATTCCAACCCCTCGTCATGGGAATCATACCCCTGTGGCACACCCAGTTGCAAGACCTGTCCAATACACCCACCCAGCACTTCATATTCCAGTGCTGTTACAAGTTTATCCTATCCCATCAGAGGCAGGGCCACATGTGAGAGCAGCCATGTCATATAACAGCTCTGCTGAAATCATTGCACAGCTTTTTATATTGGTATGACTTGGTATGACTATCAACCAGATGGTATGACTATCAGTTAGCTATCCACCAGGATGAATGGTCACTGCCAAACTGTGGCTAAGAGCAAAATTGACCACTCTGCAGCACAACATGCAGCTGAACATAACATGCTCTGTTTCAGTGGCTGCTGCACAACCCAGGCCATCTGGATTCTCCTCTCCACCACCAACTTTACTGAACTCCACTCGCAAAATTATCCCAGCTTCAACATAAGGTAATCTACTGTCCCACATCCTCCACCCAGCAGTTCCTGCCACCTCTTTCCTATCACCCCCTCTCTGTTCACATCCCCTCACCCTCATTGTCTGCTGCTCTCTTCCAACATATCCACCCATCATTTCCCCCTCCCTGCTCCCCTCCCCCCCCCCCCCCCCCCACCCATTCCTCCTGCCCCACCTGCCCTGGATAACACTGTTTTCATACTATTTCCTGCAAATATGATGTCATTTTGATGTCCCTTGCAGTATCGTCAACTGCAGTAACTGCTGACGAATTTTGTTAGTGTTTGATGTGGGCCTTTCTTACATGGATAATGGCTCACCCATGTCATTAGTGGCAGAAATATGCCAATCAAAAGAAGTGCCACTGGTTTACAGGAAGTCTTACTAGATAAGTGTTATGTGCAAAATATTTGTTGCAAGGAAGAACATGAATGTAATTGCTCATCGTTTCACTTGCAGGAATTTAGGTTTTCTTCTGAGGTTCCTGCCTAAGAACACACTAAGAATCGCCACATGTTTGGAAATAAACAGCCAAATCTTTGTGAGAAGGAAGAAAATGAATTTTATTGCTCCTCATTTCAGTCACAGCACTTACAGTAGTCCTCTTAGGTTCCTGCTTAACCACATAGTAAGAAATTCCCACATACTTGGATATAAAGAACCAAATATTTGTGAGGAGGTTGAATATGAATGTTACTGCTCCTCATTTCTCTTGCAGCTATTTAGGGAAGGGGAAGAAAGGAAAGGAAAGGAAGGAACTAATGATATCAGCTGCATTGAGACTTTATGCGGAATCAGCAGCGATGAGTGAAAATGTGGGATTATGGCTTGGCTGGGGATATTATCAATATAGGCCCCACATTTGTGACAAACACTGTGTCTGGGTAGAGTACTGGATGACACAACTGCTTAGTAAACAGGAGATCCTGGATTTGAGTCCCAGCTCAGCACAAATTTTTGCTCGGCGCCGCTGATTCTGTGTGAAGTCCCAATGCAGCTGATATCACTAATTCCTTTCCCCTTCTTCCACCTCCAATAATGTAGTATGTATCACAGTTGCGCATTCCACATTGTGTCTGTTCTTTCAGATATGTCCAGAAGAAGACACAACGCATTCATATAACTGATTCTCCTCGATGAGCATTTAATCCACAATCTTCAGTGCAGATGCATATTTACATTTGACCCCCAGTGGAAATCTAAAATTAGCAAACATGGAGGACATGGATGGGGACTGTGGATAGGTGGCACTAGATGGGATTGTGGGTTGGCCGGGTGGCATACCAAGATAGTCTGCACACTTGCAATAAACATTGTGTCCGTGTGATGCAGTGCTTAACACAACTGCCTAATAAGGAGGAGATTCCAGGTTCAAATCCCAGTCTGACACAGATGTTCACTCATTGCCATTGATTCAGCATAAAGTCCTAATGCAGCTGATATCATTAGTTCCTTCCTTTTCTTTCTCCCCCCTCTACCTTCAGTCACATAATAGGTATCATAGCTGTGGATTCTGCATGGTGTCTGTTGTTTTGGACACCACACATTCATATAATTGATTCATCTTGATGGGAATTTAATCCATAACCTTCCATGTGCATGCACATTTACATTAGACCTCCAGCAGGAATCTAAAATCAGCAAGCATGGAGGACATGGATAGGGACTGCGCATAGGTGGTGCTGGGAGCGAGTGTTGGTTGGCTGGGGAGCATACCAAGATAGCCCACACATTCACAATAAAGACTTTGTCTGATTGGTGCACTGGTTAACAAAACTGCTTAATAAGCAGGAGTCCTACATTGAGTCCCAGTCAGTCACATATTTTCACTCGTTATCACTGATTCCGCATAAGGTCCCAGTGCAGCTGATATTATTAGTTCCTTTCCTTTTCTTTCTTCCCCCTCCACCTTCAACTACATAATGTGATTTTTGTCTCATGTCTCAGTTATCATATTGTCTCTTGAAGACTTATATTTTTGATGGGCTATTTACTGACATTTAATGATAAGGGTGACGTATTTGTGATAAATTTTCAATGTGCTGTTGTCTTGAACCATCATACTGATAGTTGTTATACGAAAAAGTTTCACATATGCCAGATTAATAAGGTGTCTGTCAGATCGATTGTTAACACCACAGTCTAGAATGTAGTCAGTATTGCATGTGATGTCAGAATGACTACATTTGCAGGAAGTGTTATGAGATGAGTGTTACCCCCATCTCCCCACACCACAGTGTCCTGATATTGTGCTTCCCATCCCACGTCAGACGGCTGCTTTTGTTCAGCATGACAGTTGCAGCTGTCAGAGACAATCATGTATGCACAAGGTGGACCTGCTTGTGTGAATGTGTATGTGTTTTATGTTCAGAAGGCTTTTGCTAAAAGCTAATTGTGTAACAGTCTTTTCATTGTGCCTGTTTGCAACTCAACATGTCATTTTTATAGTGAGTAGCAATCTGTCCTTTCCTAATATTGCTTTTGTTGAAAAATGTTGTAAATGTAATAAAGAAAATATTCTAGACATCTCAAATTCCACTGGCTTCATTAAAGGCTACAAGTTCTGTGTTAGATGTTACTGTTTGGGATTTCCTGACAAGAACATGTCATTTTGTTTTTTGGTTTTGAAAATTTGACAAGCCGAAAAATATAACTCAGTCATTGACAGTAAACATGCCATTCTTCATGTTGTTCATTAAATGATGAAAAAGCTGTAAACATGGATGACATCGGAGATGTTTCTGCTACATCTACATCTACATCTACAGCCACATGGTATGACCCACTGTATGGTGCATGGGGGAGGGTATGAAATACGACTATTAGTTCACTGGCAAATAGAGTGAGGGAAAAATTACTATCTATAACCTCCCATACAGAATGTCCTCAAGAATACTTCAGCAAAACTGATGTTCAGGATATTGGACTGTAATTATGCAGGTCCATTCTTTTACCCTTCTTGTATACAGGAGTCACCTGCACTTTCTTCCAGTCACTTGGGACTTTGCCCTAGGGAAGAGATTCAAAGTAAATGCAAGTTAAGTAAGGGGCCAATGCCATAGAGTACTCTCCGTAATACTGAATTGGGATTCCATTTGGCCCTGGCCTTCTCTACACTAGGGATGCCTATTCTTATGTTCTAAGTACGGGAGTCTGTGTGACAGTCAAAATGATGGTATGTTTGTACGATCCTCCTGTGTGAATGATTTCTGAAATGCAAAATTTTAAACTTCAGCTTTCCTTCTGCTGTCTTCTGTTGCTGCTCCAGACTGGTCAATGAGTGACTGAATAGAAGCCTCTGACCTGCTTAGTGATTTTACTTATGACCAAAATTTTCGTAGGTTCTCAGTGAGATCTTTCACCAAGGTACGTTGATGGAAGTTACTGTATGTTTCATGAATTGATCTTCTTGCTGACAGATAAATTTCTACTAACTTTAGCCTGTCAGCACTGTCATGTTTTTTGAACTGAGAGTGCACCAATCTCTGTTCCCTCAGCATTTTCTGAATTTGATTATTAAACCATGCTGTTAATTAACTTGAATTTACCTGGGCCTGCTATCCATGTCCAGGTAACTTCTCAGTCAGGTTAAATTTCGACCTTGATAGACACAATATTTTTGTTGACATAATGAACACCTCCCACCCATCCTGCACCCCTCCTATGCTATATAATCTGTATTTTTGATACTCGTTCCATACCTCTTGAAGTATCCTAGAGCTATGTACTTCAGGTTTCAGCCAGCTCTCACTTCTGACAATAATTTGAGCATTACTAATTTCCTGGAGGACAATGAGTTCAGAAACTGGGTTATGAATACATCGACAATTTAAATTTTTTGTTGGTCCAGTGTTATCATACAGCACAAATTGTACAATTGATTTTGGACAGGTCAAAGATAAGTTACAATAATACATAATATTAGGAAAATAGTAGGCAAATTAAAAATAGGTACCTATTACAATTAATTTTGTTACGTATTCAGAAATTCTCTGACAGAATTGAAACAGTGCTTTATTATAAATGCCTTTAGTTTAGCTTTAAACATTGGATGAGTAGCATTTTTTATTTCCTCTGGTATCTTATTGTGTAGTATTACACCAATGTTAATTATGCTCCTCTGACAGGTGGTTGTTCTGTGATATTTTTTATGTATATTTGATTTCCCTCTGGTACTATAGATGTGTACATTTTTGTTCTGTAACAGTTTTCCTGTTTTCAGGAGGTATTCCTTAGTGAACAAGATATTTTCATAAATGAATAAACTTGGAACATTTAGAACACCAAGCTCAGAAAAATGGGGTTTACAGGACTCCATCTTTTTAAGGCCACAAATGATTCTTAGAGCTCTTTTTGGCATTCTAAAAACCTTTATACTGTGAGTTGAGTATCCCCAGAAAATGATCCCATGTTGGACTAGTGAGTGGAACTGTGCATAGTATGCCTGCAGTTCTGTTGTTTTGCTCGTTGTACCCTTTAAAATTCTTAGGCCATAGCACACAGATGATAGTTTTCTAGACAAGTTATTTATATGTGTGTCCCACTTTAAGTCTTGCTGAACCCATAGACCCAAAAATTTTGTGACACTTACATTTCCTAGGGGATCATTTTTTAATTGTGCTTGAATAGACATTTGATTAGTTGGATGAATTAAATGAAAATCGACACACACGCATTTTTTTTTTTTCAGTATTTATAATGAGTTTCTTTTTTGTGAACCACTCAGAAAGTCTTTTCATAGAACTTTCTGCTGTGGACTGCAAAGTTTCTGGACTGGATCCAGTGAGCAATATGCTGGTGTCATCGGCAAACAGGATAGTTTTTGTGGGACTCATGTATTCAACTAAGTCATCCACATAAATCAAGAAGAGTAGTGGACCTAAGATTGAGCCCTGTGGTACACCATATTTTATTGTTAATTCACTAGAAAGAAAGGAGCTGTTTCTTGTTTTATTCATTTTGTTGTTTTCATACTGAAGTGATACTTTCCGCCTGCAGTTTTTTAGGTATGAACAAAACCAACTATGTGCTACACCTCTTACTCATCGTCTTTCTAATTTTTTGTGCAGAATGTTATGGTCCAGGATGTCAAAGGCTTTTGAAAGATCTAGAAAAATACTTGCAGCTAATTTATGTCAATCAAGGGATTTTAAAATGCAGTCTAAGAATTTGAAAATTGCTGTCTGTGTGGATTTAGACTTTCTAAAACCATGTTATTGTACTGTAAAAGGAGCATATTAATTTATGAAACTTAAAAGCCTGTCATAAAAGAGTTTTTCTAGAATTTTTGAGAAGGAACTTAACTTTGACTCAGGTCAGTAGTTTGATATTTTTTCAGAAGAACCTATTTTTAGCAGTGGTGAAACTTTTGCTATTTTAAAAATATCTGGAAATACACTAGTTTTTAGAGAGAGGTTGAAAATTTTTGCCAAGGGGTTTGTTATGTGGCGAGCACATGCTTTTAATATGAAATCAGGTACTTCATCAAGACCACTTAACATTTTATTGGTTAATGATTTAATTTTACTTATAATTTCATTGGGGTTTGTTTCATAAACATACATAGAAGCAGTCAAGATCACTGACTTGCTGGAGAAACTTGGAACTGGTCCTTGACAGTGTACTTGAATGATGTCTTCAGCTAGTGAAGTATTCATTGAATTTTTCCTCGACTGAATTTGGGTCTGTGACTTTTGGGCTTTCTAGTGTTAATGATACATTCTTTTTCTTTGATGCTGAACTACAAGTTTCTCTCTTTATAACTCTCCATGTGGATCTCATTTTGTTAGACGAGTTTCTTATCAAATTGTCATTCCACATAATTTTTGTCTCTTTGACTACTCTACCATAGATTCTTTGGTAGGCTTTAGAACAACCTGTGAATTCTTGGGTTACTCTATATTTCTTATGACAGTACTGCAGAAATCTGTTTCTCTCACTGGAAATTTTTATGCCTTTAGTTACCCATTGCTTATTATTGTTGGGTTTTACTGTTTTTACTACTTTTGGAAATGCTACATTAAAATAGTGAAGAAAGATACTCTGAAAACTCGTGTACATGCTATCAACTTTGTTCTGAGTGGCGATGCTTTCCCAGTTTTCCTTTGCCAGTAAGAGATTAAAAATTCTAATGTTATCTTCAGAAAAGGTTCTTTTTTCAACTACTTTTTCAGAACTGCTACTACTTGTTGGCATTTCTACACACAGCAGCTGTGCCTCGTGATCATTATAACCCATGCTCAGTACTCTGGTTGTGAATCTGTAATTTGTTTCTGAGATGAATATTTGGTCAATAATGGAATTTGTGCATTCTGTTAATCTTGTTGGGCAGTGTATTGTGGGGATCATATTGAATGTGTTGGTCATATTTATCGAAGCATCTCTGGTGCTGCTGTCTTTTGAAAAATCGATACTGAAATCCCCACAAAGCACTATCTTCATATTTAGTGTACTGATCCTGTTCAGCAGAACCTCTAGTTTATTCATGAAGACTCACAAGTTTCCACTTGGTGCTCTATATATGTTAATAACTATGAAATTTAATAACTATGAAATTAAGCTCTGGCAGTTTAGTAATCGAAAGTTCAAAGTCTTTTTCAATTGAGTCAATATAACTTTTACTGACATCACAGAACTTTATTTGTTCTTTCACAAAGATAGCAGAGCCACCATGTTTGGAAAACTCTCAGCTAAAATTACTTGCTAATCTATATCCTGAGATTGAGGTTAATTTTACTTCGTCATTTCATAGCCAATGTTCAGTAATGCAAATTGTGTATATTTTTAGTGCATACTGGAGTAGTGCTTCCAACATGGAAATTTTATTTGTGAGTGACTGAACGTTATGGTGTAGTATAGTAAAATCTGGGTATTTAGTAACTTTAGGTGAAATGGTTTCTGATTCTTTATCTAATGGCATTCCTAATACAGCACTTACCTTAAAAAAATTTCAGTATCGTTCTTGTGTGTGGCTTCTGATTGCTGGTGGCAATCAGCTGGTGAGTTAACTTCTAGAGCTTGTATAAGCTTTGCTTCATCCACATCTGTCCTCTTCAGTTTAAACCATATCGTAACTTTCGTTTGGCTGACGACTTGATTGTTTGTTTCTTGCCTAATCAATTTAAACCACTTGGTAATTTGCGTTTATTCAATGGCACAGCTTGTAACTCGTCTAAAGCACTTCTTAATCTCTGTTTGTTTGTCACTTATACTTCTTTCTTTGCTTTTCTTCGAAATGCGAGTACATATTTTTTTGGCTAGTAATTTCTTTCCTGGCATATTTAAATGAAGTCCATGGACTGTATGGAACCTTTGCTCCAATCTGTTTATATCTAAAATTCTTCAATCCATAATGCAGGTCTAGAAATGTGCAGCCAAGACTGTCACAGAATCAACAGAGCCCTTGGTTGAGACACTCCACTTGGCTGCAAACCACATAACCCCATCATTCTAAGAATGTTTCTGCTTATTGTGAGCTCTGCTTGTACTATGACATTTGGTGACACCTGCATTGCTTGTTAAATGGCTGTCATTGGCTCCTGATAACCATGCACAGTTTGAGTTAGTAGTTGTTGTAAATGTCACCTGGTTGAAAACCCACATAATTACAAAAATGTTCAAGGCCTGATTTGCACTTATCATGAGTCCTGAGTCATTGCCAATTTTGTAAAAGGTTACCCATATTATTCCAAGTAAGAAATATATAAAAGATGATTGTTGGAAATAGTGCAAACTATCTTAACTCTGTATTCCAAAGAAAAGTTCAGTCCATGCTGTATCAAAGTTACACCTGTGACAAATAGAGTCCACAATATAAAAACCTGAGCCAAACCAAAAGCATGTTCACCTTGCACTCCACATGTTGCATCACAACTGACTCAGACTGGCCCTGGACCAGCTTAAATGCGAGATTGTGCACCTGATGATGTGCACCCTCTGGGTAGTTATGCCATAGCAGTCAACAGTAATGGTTTCATAGTGACATCAGGTGGGGTCACTATGGTAGAGAAGAGCTAGTAACTTACAACCACAGTCACCAGAATTAACCCCCTTGATTATTTCTTCTGGGGTTGTACCAAAAACATTTTATATCAATTGTGCCATAGAACATAGTATGTTATGAATAATTCATGTAACATATCACTCATTTGCTGATGCAGAGGTGCTTTAGAGTAATCGAAGTGCTCAAGGAAAGATGGCTGTGCTTAGAACAATGTGAAAAACATTTTGAGCACCTATTGTAGCACATCAACAGAAAATATGATATTTTCTAATAACTTGTCACAAATGTTAAAATTGCAAATGAAGGTCACTCAAAGTTAAAAATGCAAGAAAAAGTTTTCCCTCACTGTAACATGAAAAAGCACATCCATTATCGCAGAAATTTCCTTTTCTTTCTTTAAACATTGTTCAAATCACCAAATAAAGGAAGAGATTTTGATGACATCACCAAAATGATACAATATACAGAAAACATTTTGGAAAATATATTCACTTTTGTGATCTCTTTTCAATGGAGTTAATTGTTCCCCATGTTCCTGTTAATAACAACGAAAACAGTCAATTTTAGACAAAATAATTTAATCAGATAGATAAAAAATCTATTCACCAAGTCATGATAGAACACACACATAAGAGAGTTCTGCCTTCTTCAGGCAGAAGGGTTGAAGGGAAAGGAAGAGGGGTGAAGGAAAAGGCCTGGAGAGGTCTAGGAAGAGGGGTAGATTTTGAGAAAGTCACCCAGAGCTGCAGGCCAGGGGAGACTTACTGCCCAGGATGAGAAGGAAAGACTGATTGTTGGGGACTGCATTAGATGAGATTTGGAAATCTTAAAGCTTTAAAAGGTGGAATACATGGTAATATGAAAGACAGAGATTACTGCTTAAACATTGTGCATGAATTAATAAGAGCGAAAAGCTAAGTGCAGTGTTCGTAACAGAGGCGGAAGGGGGATGATGAAAATAGATGGGTAAGACAATGAAATATGTGCAAAACTAGAACAGGATGAAGAAAAGGATAGTTACTGTGACGAAATGCTGAGATGGAAGAAATTAATGTAAGTTAAGGTCAGGTGTGTGGCGAGAACCAAGGATATGTTGTAGCCCTAGTTCCCACCAGTGGAGTTCTGAGAAACTAGGGTCTGGTGGAAGAACCCAGATGGTGTGAGTCATGAAACAAGCAATATGGTCACAATTGACATGTTGTAGAGGATGCTCTGCAACAGAATATTGCATGTTGCCAGTAGACACCCTCTGCCTATGGCTATTCATTGTCATTGATAATTATTGTAGAGTGCATTAAAATAATTCTTCAGTTTTATTCTATGACACACAGAAAGTCGTGCTTCAGCTCTAGGTTGGATATTAAAATCGAATTTCCACTCTGTTAGTTAGGAATTGACTGTAACAGCACATCAGTATTTCCCACAATTGGTATCAGTTTCATACACTGTTTCTGTAACTGAGTTATGTTTTTTTTTATGTATACACAGTACCACAGTAAGTAAGCATGGGTCAGTTGCATCCAATACTATAGTTGGAGCCACAAACAAAGGTGGTCGAGTTTAGGCTCATTCTGTGCACCTGCGTCACTTATTTTCCAACAACCCGTGAGCATTCTGTAGGGCTCTGCACACACTGCTGTGAATGTCGCATCCAATGCAAGCATTAAATGTGATCGCAGTGAGTTATTTAGTGAATTTTTATCCATTTATTTTGAGTTGGTGCCACTCTTGGTGGCAGTAAGCGACAAATTCTATGCAAGCAAGTGAAAGACGTAATTTTCAGGTCAGCATACATGCTTACATCAAGTGCAAAGCACTTGTATGCATGTACTGCAACTGTTGCCTGAGATCAGCAACAATGCAGTCCCTGTTCAACCTGTGTGAACCACTACGAGCTTTCAAAAATAATAAAAATAAATGAGGTGAGGTGGCCCTCAACCACGTACCCTCAGACTCAGAGTTGAAATATTAAAAGCTTTGGCTCGTTTCGTTGTCTACGGGCCGGGATATGTAATTGCCGCATTACAGGCCAAACACTGCTGAGTCTACAGTATACAATAATAATATACACATGAATTGAATGGCTGAAGGTTTCTATCACTCGGCAATTGTGAATTATGTAAGTAACATATAAATTTATAAATGAAAGAGTGCAAGTAAATAAAATCTGCAGGTACTATCTTAACGACTTTAAATGATGAGTACGATAGTAGAAGTACTTTTGAGATTGCAGTATATTTCTGCAAAACACTTATTGGTGTCAATGGTCCAGCAATTAAATAAAATACAAGTTGAATAACAGGGAAACAATAGATTCCTTCTTCACATAATTAGTTATGAACAGCAACATAGCTCACGAGATATTCGCTTCTAAATGCATACTATGTCCTCACTGTAGAAAACACCGAAATCTCACAAGTTCACAAGTCTGCACTCTGAAGTATTTCTATCACCTGCGACCATGCACAAACAGCTCCACACTCTCCATGTCTCTCTCTCGACCATACGTTGCGCCTTCACATCCAGCACTTCCTGTATCCTGTGCAACTCTGCCGAACTCGCTTCCATCCAGTCTCCCCATTCACGAGCGCTGTGATTGGCTAGAGCTCTCGCGCCATGTCTTCATGCCAACGTACCCACACAAACATAATGAAACACATTTGAAGTACTGGTTTTACATTTAAATAACTTGAAATTATATAAATATTCCTATGGCTGGACCATAAACACGCTCTAACACACATTATTAGATACATAAACAAAATAAATAAACATATATCAAAGAAATAGAACAAAAGGTAGGCCAGTAGCCTAATGTCTCTGTGCTTTCTATAACACAGTAAATATTTAACCAATTTTTTCATGAATAGTATATATTGGATATTAACAAAGAGATAGTTGAATAAATGTACTTATAAGCATGCTGCTACCGTTTTTTTGTGTAACTGTGGAGTACTTATGGCCTGACACGATCGATAGTAATCGGCCACTTTGATCTCCAATAACTGGTGTACTATTCAAGTTACATGCCTGTAATTTATACCAATTTAGGTTTACACTAATAGCTTTCTAAAGACATGTTGATTGACAAAATCCGGTGAAGCATTTAAATTTTGGAAATTCATTGCTGGGTGTTACTTGTATAATTTACAGTCACATACTAAACCTTAACTATTAAAGATATTGAAAATATGATTACACTATCAGAATCATCATGCAAGTAATATTAATGTACATGTTTCTTCTTGAGGTATCATGATTCATCTGGCTATTATTAATTTCCGTATGAACAGTGAAATGTCTGCCATGATGGTTTCACAAAGTCCGCCATCTTTCGCGCTCTTGGCATAGACATCTCCTTTATCGACACAAAGCACTGTCCTCATTACAGCAGAATTCCCAGCCATGTGGCTGGACCATGCACTGAGGCTACCCCTCTTGTCTGGTTAACGTTTGGCACCACGTGTTTGCTGCCGGGCTCCATCTGGCCGAACGACCCGTGCGGCCGCACTAACTCCGAACATATAATATTTCCAGGGCACCACAACTTGCCCGTTACTTCACACCACCATCATTTGCAGATCAAACTATAGTAACTCAGTTTTAAGGCTTTTATAGTTATAACAGACTGAGATATCTTGTCTACAAATTTGAAGTTTTATTAAGAAAATAACTAAATTGACAGAAAATATTTGGCAATCGAGTTTTATGAAATGTCAATAATTTGATCATGTCTTCCTGAGTATTGACTGAGCCTCAGTGCTGACAATTGACGTATTTAAATATTATAAGAGCATCGAATACAAATTCATTGAGTATTTTTAATTATGTATGTATATGGTGATGTGCTCCTCTGTGTATTGCATTTTGATATTCCATGTATTGCAGAATTCTTATGTGAACACTCTGAGTAAAAGGCAATTCAGCTTCTGTAGTAGCATTATCTTTTAAGTGTTGTTTTAAAAGAGATAAATATCTCCCAGAAAGTAAATTTATGCTCTTCATTGACAGTAAATTATCACTACAGTGCAGTATACTCTTGGTGCCTACACAGGTTTAATTTAAAATGGCAAAGAAAGAAAGGAAAATCAGTACACTGATGCAAAAGATAACTTCAGTTTCCTCCATTATATTAATTAGCTGCTGTTTACTTCTGATTACTAGCTTCATATGTACATTCCCACTTTATTATCAAAGAACTGTAATTATCTAAGTACAACAAAAATAGGGTCATGTTTACAATAAGCATTGCTCCTTGTTATGCAGCTAACTGGTATCTTTGATTTTTACTCTCCTATTAAGCTGACACAAGGCTTTAGTACTCTGTTAGAAACACCATGAACAGAAGAATGATAGTGTTTAACATCACCATGTGGTTCCAACCCCCAAGCCGCCCCCCCCCCCCCCCCCCCTCACCCTGTTCTTGCATTTGAAATTATATTTGCCAGTGACATAAACAATGTGTGCTGGAGTAAAACCAATAGACCTCTACAAGGGCATGCATACAATAGTTTGTAGAAGGGGGCAGGCTATACCTAGGGGTGTGGAGAATTTTTAATATTTAGGAAGAGGAAAGGCAAGATGTAAGAAGCCATAATTAAGTTCGAGTTTCGACACTGTTAAAAACCTGAATAATACCAACTTTAAAATCGTATTCTTGAAGAAAAAATACCTGACTATACTATATTTTTCCCTGAGAGCTGGGAGGGGAGGCTTGCCCCCTCTCTTGCCCCATGGATATGGGCACCCTTGAATCTGAACTGAGTTGATTATTCAAAGCTGTGATATTTGTTGCCATTGTGGTGAACCAATAACTGAAACTGGTGACCAGTTATTTCAGTTATCATCATTTCTGACACAGCTATTATCTGGAAACTATATTTCATTTGCCTTGATGTATTAGTTGTTTAATAATACTCTAGGTGGGTCATGCTTTGTTGCTGGAGCATTTCATTTTTCATGCATACTTATGCATTTTGATTTTTTGATAACAGACTGGAGAATTTCACATAATTGTGGTAATGGAGTTTTCAATATTGGTTACAGCTTATCCTCTGAATTAGGTAAAAGCTTCTCTTCCTGGTAAAATATGCTTTAACTCTGTATGTTATCCGTCCCTTGCCCCAATTTCAGTTTAATTTTTTCATCATTTGTTTAATAAGAAAATAGATTCAAAATGGTGTATGAATATACGTGAGACAGGAAGCAAAAATGGACCTCTTGTCAGAGAAGTAAATTTGCAGTACAAGCAAAAACATTCAATAATGTCTAAAATATCCATTTTTATGATAATTTACTTCATTCTGTACATGTCTGTTTCCATTGAAAGTTCTCTGAATCCAACAGGTGTCAATAATATCATTTAAGTCAGTAGCTATCAGTCTTCTGAAAACAGACCTCGTATTGCTACAGGGAAATAACATTGGCTTGACAAGAGGCCGCTTTTCAAAATCTTGCAGCTGTGTATGCAGTGATTCAAAAAACGGCATCTAAATTTTTGAGGCATTTTAAGCTCAGAGTAGCATAGGTTGAAAATACCACTTCAGTTGTAAATTACTTTATTTTCACACGACCGGTTTTGGACTGTTCTAAGCCCATCCTCAGGTGTCGAAGCTGTGCTGTGGTCACCGAGCACAGTGTGTACCAGGCGCGGTGTGCTGCCTATGAGCGCAGAACAGGGAGTACAACTGAAGTGGTATTTTCAACAGATAATGCAGATAATGCTCAGTTTCAGATGTTCTGCCAACAGGGTTGTTTGAGCTCAGAGTAGTTTTGTATAGAAGAAGAATGAGTAGTTTTGTATAAAAGAATAACTTTTCTCTCAGTTTGGGGGGCAATTTACTTAGTTGTAAATTTATCTACACAGCAATGGGCTATAAGTCTGAAGAGCTTAACCACATAATATATACCATATTTTACAGACTATAAGATGCAGTTTTTCCTTCAAAATATTGCCTCCACAATTCGGGTGTGTCTTAAATTCAAAATTAATATAAAAATGCCCAGTATTTCATTTAACACCCTCTTAAACACACTCTTAAAAATGGCCGTATATTTGATCCTGCAGGAAACCTATCTCTATCTAGCAACATTGTATTCAACTGGCAGCAGCAGTGCACTGATGTGACGAACATGAGTTGTGGGGACTCACAAGCTTGCTAACACTATCTCCCTCCCAAACTACCATCACAAACCCAGAACACTACTGATCCTATGATGCATTATTGCAGTTTACTGTTCCAGCAAACTTGAACTGGAAGTGACTTGTGTTATTGGTAACAGTACAGTATCTTTGTTAGTAGCTAGTTTTGTGGTGGAAAAAAATAAGAGGTATTCATATGATGCAGGCTATAAATTGAAAGTAATAGCATATGCAGAAGAATGTGGAAACAAAGCAACTGAGCAGCATTTTGCCCCACCACCAGCAGAAAAAAAAGAAAAAAAAAACATTTGCGATTGGTGGGCTAGTAAAGAAGAATTGAAATAAATGAGGAAGACTAAATGTGCAAATAGAGGAATGAATACAAAATGACCAAAACTAGTAGATGATGTGTTGAAATGGATTCAAGTACACTATCAAAATGGCACTGGTGTTAATACAAAAGTGGTTAAAACACATGCTCATAAGCTAGTGCTACAGTGGACGTAACAGACTTTAAGAGTGGAGTTGGTTGGTGCTACAGGTTTTTGTTAACTGACATGTGAACCAAAACCAAAGTGTCTCAGAAAATGCCACAAGAGCATGAACAGAAAATATTATCTTTCCATCGCTTTATTATTCAAAATCAAAAGAAAACCATTGCGGAACTAACCATATAGGAAATATGGATGAAACCCCTCTGACATCTGATGTGCCAAATAACAGAACTTTAGCATGAAAAGTGCTAAAACTGAAACTATAAAAACAAGTGGACATGGAAAAGGCACTGCACTGTTGTCCTTTCACATTGTGTTGACAGTACTAAACTTAATCCCGTGATCATTTTCAAGCACAAAACAAAGCCGAAACCTTCTGAAATAGTGCTAGGTGGTGTTGTTCACATATATTACAAGGTTTAGATGGACAAGACTGATATGAAATTATGGATTAACAGAGTGTGGGAGAGAAGGAAAGGTGCTTTATTGAAGAAGAGTTCTCTTCTTGTGCTAGGTCAGTTTAGTACTCATTTGAAAAATTCTGTGAAAGAGAAATTCAGACAGAGAAATACAGAGCTTGCCATTATTCCAGGAGGACTGACTTAGCAATTACAACCTCATGATGTACTGGTAAATAAACCATTTAAATGTATGTGAGAGAGGAATGGAATAAATAGATGATGGATGAAACCCAACATGAATTCACACTGAAGGGAGCTTCAAATCGACCTAAAAACAAACAAGTGTGCCAGTGGATAAAACAGTTGTGGTCTAGAGTGAGAGAAGACATTATTGCTAAATCTTTCAAGAAATGTGGCATAAGTAATGCTCTTGATGGCAGTGAAGAACATCTTTTATATGAGGAGCACATTGAAGATGACAAAGAGGAAGAAGGAGAAGACGAAGAAGATGAAGATGAAGAAGCAGGAAGTTCAGATGACAATTTTCAGGGATTTTAAAGGTCACTTCGATTTTATAAAACTAAGAAAGAAAGTTCAGATGACCATATAGCGGAGATGCTGAGTCGCAGATAGGCACAACAAAAAGACTGTCACAAATAAAGTTTTCGGCCATATAGGCCTTCATCAACAATAGACACACACAAACACACACACACACACACACACAAAAAACGCGCGCACCCCCCCCCCCCCCCCCCCCCACACACACACACACAGAATCACACACACACTGCCAAGTCTGGTTTCAGTTGCCTGAGACTGCAGTCATACGTGTGTGTGTGTGTGTGTGTGTGTGTGCGTGTGTGTGTGCGCATGTGCACATGCGCGTGTGCACGTGCGCGAGTGTGGGCATGTGCACATGTGTCTATGTCTGCTGTTGATGAAGGCCTGTATGGCCAAAAGCTTTATTTGTGATAGTCTTTTTGTTGTGTCTATCTGTGACTCAGCATTTCCACTATATGGTGAGTAGCAACTTTCCTTTTCATAATACTGTTATGTTCCATCCTGGATTTTCCATTCTTTGAAAGTTCAGATGACGATTTTCAGGGATTTTAAAGGCCAGTTCCGTTTTATAAACTATGAATTTTTTTTAGTCTGGTCTTGCAATCTAATACTAGAAATGGTACACATGTTATCTTTTAAAAATTAAGGTGTACTTTATAGTCTATAGCATCTTATATTCCATAAAATATGGTAATTTTAACTTAAACAACTCTGTACCATTTAGCAAAAGACATTTTGAGCATAGTATATATGCAGAATTTGTTTCTCAAATATGTCCAGTTAATCCATGGTAATAAAGTGAAACTTTGAAATTTGTTATCTCAAAACACCTCTTTTCAATCACAAATATGCGACATGTCATAAATCACTCAAATTTAGAGACAGAAATCTTCTTCTTCTTATTTTTTTTACAAGTTGTTCAGAATTTAATGCAAATGGAAAAATTACACTAACTGAAAAACCAAATTTGTTTTTCAAGAAGTCCCTTTTTGCGTTAGCATCTCACATCTATAAGAAAGAGTTAAATTTTTCATCAAGACTGACTTAGCTATAGCTCTCCCAGTTGTCCTATTGTAGCTTTTCACAAACACCAGTGAGTGAGGCAATGATTATATTTCTGTTGTACTCTGTTTTACATTTTAGACTTGGCCTTAACTGGATAGTTAGTCTTATGTCAAAATTTAAGCATCATTCTTAGATGAACCATTTACTATCACTTTTACATCTAATTCAATAAAGATATTGGGATGTAAGAAGTCTACATCTATATGTATACTCTGCAAGCCACCTTTTGGTATGTGGTTGATGTTACTTCTGGTGACACCTTAATACTTTCAATTTACAATCATAAACAATGTCTAAGAAGAATATACTCATAGTAACTCCTCATATGAACTCATTTATTTCTTATTTCCATCACTGTTGTCTTAAAAGTTATTGCCAAACGTTTCTTGTGTTGCAAGCTCCCTGAATTTTATCAAAAAAACTCTCCATGGTTTGCAACACCTCTTGTAGTGTCTAATGTCTGCCTCTGGTATTTGATAAGCTTCTCTGTAAGACTATCACACTTACTAAGTGAATCCGTGATAAAATGTGCTATTCTTCTTTGGATATTCTGTCTACTCTATAAGTTTTCAAGGACTGTTAACGTATGGTCTTCAGCCCTCACTGGAAACTTTAGTGTAGGATGTAATACAGTGTTGGACATCAATATCAGTATGTATCTTAGATAAGACAAAAAATCAGAATTATTAGCTCCACATGTAATGAGTCTTTAGTTAAGTCTGCTTAACCATATCAGCTCTCCCCAGTTAAATAATGAAATTTAATGGTCTATAAGCTGTCAGCATACTAAGCTTGTGAGTTTCCAGATCCACTGTTATGGCACAGCATGCAAATACTCACTAACTTTGGGAGTTTACATCAGTTTTTATGTATTCAGCCACTCTTCCTTGTCTTTTACTGGTACTATAATATCTTGATGTTAGCTTTATCCATCTGGATGTATCTTTAATTTGAGTGGTTTCCAAATGATGTTCTAATAACTGTAGCACATACGTTAATATTCCATTTTCCGTTTTATTTATTGTGTTGATTAACTATAGGTATATCATTTTTATATATAAGGTTTCTTAATTTTTGATGGAAGATACTAAAAGACTGTTGTCCTAGAGTACAGATTTCTTGAAGTTGCAATAGTTTTCTTAGTAAGTAGCTGTTTCAGTAGTAACCACATTTACTCTACAGCTATGTTTTTTGTAAGAATTTATCCTAAAAAGATCCACTGAAAACAGTGGGAGGGGATGGAGTAGGATGGATATGTTTTAGTCAGACTAGGTCCTGTTGGAAAATAGCTGTGCAAATTGGTGTCTTATCAGAAGCATTCAGAAGCAGACCATGGCATATATGAAGCTATCAAGAGATGGACACTGGATCAGTGAAACTTACATATGAATGACCATATCTCCTGAGTGACTATTCAAGCTCTTCACTAACTTTTTCCTCAGAAAACTCCAGCCAATGCTTTTTGTGTTGCTCAGTGAGAGGCATAATCTTCACACTAGTTGATGAGGACTATAAGCAAAATATCTTCCTCTATTGTTTAACTAAGGGTTATGATCCAAACTGTTGCCTGAACCTCCAGCTATAATTATATAACTGAAAAAATCTCAATCACATTAAAAAATTCCCCCCTCTGAGAATAGGTGGTTTTTGTCCTCCAGTTAATCTTCTGGCTGATTTGGTGTGTACTACTGTGAGTTCCTGTCCTGAGCAATCCTCTTCATCTCAGAGTGGCACTTACAACCTACTTCCTCAGCTATCTGCTGGATATATTGCAAGTTCTGTCTTGCCCTACAGGTTTTACCCTCTACAGCTCCCGCTGGTACTGCATGATCCACAAGGTTCTTGTTCAGTTATCAATAATCTCAATTTTGCTATTCTTCATTACTTTTGTCTTTCTTTGGTTTACTCACAGTCCATATTCTGTGCCCATTACTCTGCTCACTCCATTCAGCAGATCCTGTAATTCTTTCTCACTTTCACTGAGGATGACAACATCACCACTAAATCTTATCACTGATACCATTCCACCCCCAAACGTTTCTTTTATTTAATCATTGCTCCTCTGTGTACAGATTGAATAGTAGTGAAGAAGGACTGCAGCGTTAGCTGACATCCTTTATAATCCAAGTACTCCTCTCTTGGTCTTAAATTATTGTTTTTCTGTTGGTGCTTACACATTTTGAGTATTGTAAATGTCTTGATTTTTTTCTAAGTTTGTAGCCATTATCCAGCACAAAGTCAGAATAGCCTCTCTGGAGCCTCTACTTTCGTTAAGTTCAATCTGATTATTATCTAAGAGATCCTCAGTTTTCTTTCTCATTCTTTTGTATGTTATTCTTGTCAGAATATTTGATGCATGAGTTGTTAAGCTGACTGTGCTGTAGTTCTTGCATTTATTTGCCTTTGATATTCTACACATGTAACCAACATCTTGGCAGAGCTCATTACATTTGATTTAGATAATGTGGTGGAATTTAAGACTGAATTAAAGAACTTTCTGTTGCAAGTCTGTCTACTTCATTAAAGATCATCTTCAGGGAAATTCTCAAATTTAATATTTTAAGTTATTTTGTAATCAAAATTTGCAATTTAATACATTTGTAGTTTATAATATGAGATCATTTCAGTGTTCTACACTTTCAATTTGACTTCTTTCCACACCCAAGAGACTTCTCTCTGCAGGAGCTATGGCATATGACTATTGTAATGTAATGCAATCATGCACCCAACAGGTTTTTCCATTGTGGGTATCCCAGGTGAAAGATCTACCCCATACATCCACCCACCACTTCCTACAGTCCTGTTTCACAAATTATTCACTGATCAGAGAAGAGACACATATGAAACCAGCCAAATGATCTGCCAACTGATACAATTTCTGTGCAGTGTTCTTTGTTGCCAAGATAACTAACCAGCTGTGTACACATAAAGATAGGTAAACTTCCATGTCCCAAATGACTGCCAAATCATCCTCTGTCATTGGCATCTTTGGATGCACTGTGGAGGGGCATGTGATCAACACACTGCTTTCCTGTTTATTGTAGGCTTTCTTGAACCTGTAACCGCTAATTATCAGTTGAGTAGCTGCTCGGTTGGCCTCACAAGTGAGTGCACCCCATACCAGTCTTCTCGCCAAGGAAAAATCCATGGCAGTACCATGAATTGATCTTGGATCCCCCAAATGGCAGTCAGCTGTGCTAACCATACAGGCTATATGGCAGATGCCTACAGACATGAGCACCTCCAAACCTTGACTAACAATAGACTTCATCATTCAGTTGTCAAGCAAACTGCACACCAAAACACTGCTTGAATACTTTAATATTGCCCTCCAATGCCATCCATAGTTTGCATGTTGAGTAATATCCTTTCTACTTTCACAACTGTGTCCTTAGCTCTGTTCTTTCTTATCATTTTTCTCCACAAACCACCCCTGTCTCAACAGTGTAATCACCTTATCTCTTTTTCCTCTGTCTCACACTCGTCCCTCAGATTCATAGTTGCTACTAGTATTAACCTACATTTTACCATTTTCGCTGAGTGTCATCAGGCTTCCCCTGTCCTGAATCCTGTCAAAAGTTCCATTGGCGCTCCTTCTTTGCATCCGAATCTTTGTACCTGTGTGTATGTGTGTGTGTGCAAATGCTTGAAAGCTAGTCTCATTATCCCAACTTTAAGTGATGTGACTAAGAGCTGACAATTACATATCACCCAGTGAGTGGTCATCTCATATGATTTTTTGTATAATGTTTATATCATGGAAGTTTAATTACTATAATATTGATTGCTTTAAGTAGCTCCTGTCTGCCAATAGATGCAACTATCTCATGATGTCAGGACAGTTTTTCTCCAGTACTTGCAATATAATATGTCTGATGCTTGCACTGACTTAACAACTTGAAGAAAAAGGACTATAAAGTTTATGTTGCAAACAAAATTGTGAATCATTTAAAGTTTGCACTTTCAGTTACCATAATTAGTATAGAGGAAGACTGTCTGCAATGGTATTGATGCTCACACATGTGTAAGGCCCTAATTTTTGTTTTGTACAGGATTCAGCTCATCCCTTCTGAACATGATGAAGAAGCCTAACATTCAGAGGGCTATCAATAATATAAGAAATCTCATGTAGTTTCTATTGGAAGTTTCTCTATAATCTGTAATGACAGTATCATACAGTTAATGTAGATGGAGATATTGTTGCAGTTTAAATTAAAAGATTATGTATTGTTTGATTGTTTAAGCTAGAGGCTGTTTTGTTGCTCTTTACAGGTCTAAATAGTGGGAAATCTGTACAGGTGGCAATAATCAGGACACCAGAACTTACTACTATGCATGTAAATGAGAAAAACAATTCCTTACATACTAAGGTTATGCTGTTGACAAAATATTCAAACATTCCTTGGATTAATCGAGAAAAAGGTAATAGATTCTTCATTCAATTTTTTTTATTTATTTATTTTTTATTACAGTATGCTACATACTCAGTAATATAATTAAAAAAACTAAGTTTTCAAATCTAATGGAGAAATCAGTTCTATTTAATGATGAAAACAGTTCTGCTTGCCTTTAAATTTTATGCATAAAGGTTTGTTTTCAGTTGTATTTATGGATCATGGATGAATCAGAATATATGCGATTGTAGAATACAGTTTAATGTTTGATCAGTGTTGACACTTATATGTGTAAAATGCATTTATAATTCATCGTTACTAGAAAATATTAATGTTAGAAAGTATAGTGCAAACTAGATGCTATGAAACTCATCACTGGCAAAGATAAAGGTACAGATAGGAATGCTTTAATAAATGCAGAACAAACAAACAAATATGTGTCATGTAAGGGTGAGTCATGTACTTTGAGGATGATGTATGTAGAAACACATGATATTTCTAGGTTGGTGTACCAGTCTAGTGACTGATTTTAGAATCATATGTAGAAATGTGGTACAGAGACTGCTATAAGCGGTTTCCTATGTTTTGTACCATTTTGTTGTTGTGAGACATGACGTTGTGTTTTGCGCAGTATTTGCAAATATTTTTAGTTCTGCCCATTTAAGCACAGTTAACATATTAAAACTACTTGGAGGATATTATTAATTCTTTAGTTATAAAATTTTATTATGAGTAAAATTCTACATGATTTAAAACTAGTTACATAACATGTGGATGGTTAAGCCATATTTTGTTAATCATGCAGCTTCTTGTACCTGGAAATAGAAGACTGTCTTTTACCACAGAAAATGTCCACCCCTGGTAGTTGAGTGGTCAGTGGGACAGAATGTCAATCCTAAAGGCCTGGGTTCAATTCTTGGCTGGGTTGGAGATTTTCTCCACTCAGGGACTAAGTGTTCTGTTGTCCTAATCATCATCATTTCATCCCCATCGACACTCAAGTTGCCGAAGAAGCATCAAATCGAAAGACTTACACCCAGTGAACAGTCTACCCAATGGGAGGCCCCAGTCACACGACATTTATTTACCATAGAACATCTGATATTTGCAAATGAACTGAGTTTTTTAATGTCTTGGGAATTTTATCTGTCTTGAAAATGGGACTTTGTGCTAGTTTTCGGTAGGCTTCTACTTAAAATGTATTTAACTTGTGACAAATTTTTGATAATAGTCCTACTTAACTTGATTTCACTTACTGATTATTGGTATGTATTGAGTAATAACATAACAGATAGGCTCTTAGGAATATGGTACTGACAACATTTTCTCTGTTGCAGTGCTGTTAAATTTCAATTGAATATTTGTTCCTAAGTATGTGACCATGTTGTATATTGGAATATGTTTTTACCTTTTGTAAAACTCTTTTTCTCTAGAGCAATTTTTGTAGTTTCAGAAAAAGATAATAACACACAGAAACTGAATAGTATCATTTAAAAATGAAATATGAAAATATATTCAACTTGCTTTACAAAATAGGTTAGAAGTGAATATTTTGAAAAGTCTTCCAAGGTACACCACTCTCCCCTAGTAATAAATATGAAATTTCATAGTTATTAGAATATTACAGGCTATTATGTTGTCATCAGATGAATTTTTTATTGATACCCTGTGTTTGGTTTCTAACTACGGAGGACATCTTCAAGGGGGGTTGTAGCTTCTTTGAAGGTATGATTCACACCCTGGCCTGCTAGCAGTTAGGTTATGCAGTGGACCATCAAAGAAACCTTTGAAGGTGTCCTATGCAGGTGGGGACAAAATGTTGAGCTTCAATCAGAAACTCATCTGACAGTGGCATAACAGCCCAGAATATTGGAATAAGTTAATTATATTTTGACTAACTTCGTAGCAGCTGAGGAGAGCTCCGCCTACCATCCTAAGGGAGTCATGGGTCTGATGATGGTTATGTAAAAATAACTGAAACTGGTTACCTATAACATTGAAACATAAATGGTGTGATCAAGACTGAACTTTAGTCAAAATATAATAATCTATTGATCACTGTATTCCAAAAATGTTTACCAAAACTGTATAAGTTAATTACATGTATATGCAGCCGAGGTGGCTGCATTTACATTCTGTAATTAAGTTAATGCACAGTTGCTGGACTTCAGCCTATAACAATGTTTAAAATTACATTTGAATCAGTGCGACACTTCTGGCCATGAAAGTTTACATTTTATAAATATAAAGTTAATTCAAAGAAACACTAAGTAAGTATTTTGAGTGAAAAGTTTAAAGAAATTTAATTTTATTGGTTGCCATATTCACTTAGCAGAAATGGAGTGGTAATAGCATGTTCAAATAGATAGGATAGTCAAACAAATGTATAAACACAACAAAATCTTTAAAAATCAAACTAAGAAAGAAAACACATACAACAGCAATTTTAGAAGTACCATGTGAAGGTTGTTTATTAGCCAGATTAAACTGGTGCTGTGATCAAACACTATAAATTCTTCTCTGCTACAAACTCACTCGTGGCGAGGCTGACTTGTTAAAATCACTGGAATCTCTAAATACCTTCTCCAATTAAATTTCATGTTGTCCTATTCTGAATCCTATGTCACTATCCTTAATGTTGATTTCATCCCACTGAAGGCCAGCTACATACTTCCATCCACATTAAACCTACTAGCAAACAACAGTACTTACATTTTGACAGTTGCCATCCTTTCCATGTCAAATGTTCCCTCCCATACAGTCTTGGCATTTGAGGCAAACATATTTTTTTGGATGCAGATTCTTTGCAGCAATACACCACTATTCTCACCACAGCCTTCAGGATGTAATTACCACCAACCTAGTTCAAAAGCAGATTTCCTAGGCCATCACATACATTCCTGGTACACCTGATCCATCTAAAAAAAACAACTTTGTAGTGCACCACTTGTCATCCAACATTATCCTGGTCTTGAACATATTAATAAGCTACTTCGACAAGGCCATGACTTCTGAAAATCATGCTCTGGAATGAGATCCTTTCTGTCTGAGATTTTTCCCACCACAACCAGAATAGTTTTTTGTCATACTTTAAATCTCCACAGTATCATTGTCAGACCCTATGCTCCTCCTGCACCCATCTCCCTACCTTATAGCTCCTACTCCTGTGACTGTCTTGGCTGCAAGACTTGCCCTATGGACCCTCCTACCACCATGTATTCCAGCCCCGTAACTGGCAGAACATAATACTATGAAAGAGAGAGCCACCTGTGAAACGACACATATCATATACCATCTGTTGCATAAACACTGTTCAGACTTCTACATCGGCATTACTACCACCCAGTTCTCATTTAGGAGGAATGGGCATAGGTTGATGGCATATACCAGCAACACACAATATCCTCTTGTAGAGAGTGCTCTGCAACAGGACACTGATGGCCTTGGTACCTGTTTCACCACATGCACCATCTGGAGTCTTCAGCCAGACACCAGTTTCTTATAACTCTGCATTTGTGAGCTAACACTACAACATTGTCTTGGTTCTCACCACCCTCCTGGCCTTAATTTAAATTAATTCTTTCTGTCTCAGCACTTCTTCACAGTAACTACTCCTTCCTTAAGTCCATTTTAGTTTTCTACATCTGTCATTTCCTGACCTGTTTATTTTTTTCCCCCTCCCACCTCGGTTACATACAATGCTCTTAGCTTTTCACTCTTATTAACTCATGCACAATATTGTAGTAGTAATCTCTGTCTTGCATATTACCCTGTCTTCCACCTTTAAGCTCTCAGGTTTTCAAATGTCATCTGGTTCCGTCCCAACAATTAGTTTTTCCATCTCATCCAGTCCGCTAAGTCTCGCCTGATGTGGGGTTCGGGTTGACTTTTCTGAACTGTACTTGTTTTCCTAAACCCTTCCAGTCCTTTTCCTTCACCACTCTTACTTCCACTTCAACTTCTACCAGAAGGAACCACTGGCTCCAAAAGCTTATAAAAATTAAACGTTTTTGTGTCTGTGTTCTCCTGCCGCCTTTTGGTGAGTAAATTTTTTATCTATCCATTTGCATTATATCATCAACAATTGATTATTTTTGTTGTTAGAAACTATTTTTTTAAGCTCTTCAATTTTCATTCAAATAATAGTTGGAATTAGATTTTCTGCAAGCAGGCTGATTTGAATGTTTTGTAATTTGCTGTTTTTTTCTCCTTTCTCTTGACACAGAAATCTTGTCACCACAACGACCTCCTGCTCCTCCTACTGAATATTTTCAAATTAATCTTGGTGGTTATAAACCAATAGACCTGAAATCAAATCCAGCAGCCATTTCTTTGCCTGGATATGTTGGTTGTATACGTGGATTCTCTGTTGATAACAAGACTGTTGATTTTAGTCTTGGAAAAGACCCTGTTGAAAATGGTATGTACAACAAGCACCATACTTAGAAATATTTGTTGATGACTTTATGAACACTAGTACTTTGACTTATTGACAGTGTTAAGTGAAGGCACTGTTAGCATGTAAGTTAATTTAGCTAGTAATCATTTAAATGAACTATTGTATTTAAAAGTATGTTCTGAGAAAGAACTGATTCTTGTCTATTAAGTTGTGCTGCTCACAAACAAAAAAGAATAAATTATGGCTGTACCAGTAGAATTCTAACACCCGTTTCTTCATTAGAATAACTTTGTTTAGAATAACTTTCTTTAATAACTTAGTTTAGTGTTTTGTGTATTCTAACTGTAAATATGCTGTGTTTATTACTAATGACAATTGAACTACTTCTGCAGTACTTCTATCACATAAATATTTAATTTAACTGTGGTCCACAGGAGCTATGGTAACATGGGAACAGTTTGGTATAGCACTTTTTCTATAATCTGTGCTGGGAAGGAGATAATAGAACTCCTTGTCATAATTATGTCATCATAAAAATATTCCAGCCTAATTATTTGTTAATTAACTTTGCCTGTGATGTGCATAATAGGGATTCTGTAGACTGAAATCCTGAAACCCTTGCATGATTTCAATATGATTTAAGTACTTGACTAATTGAGTTATTAATTAACTTAGCCTGTGATGTGCCTAATAGGGATTCTGTAGACTGAAATGCCCAAAACTCTTGCATGATTTCAATATGATTTAAGTGCTTGACTAGTTATCTTCATTTAACTGTAATATTAGATGCATTCTGTATCAGTTACACAGAAAGACGCAATCAGTAAATACTCCTGACTTCTTCAATTCCCCACAACAGCTTTTTCAGTATGAGGTTTGTGTACTATAATTTATGTTTGCATATTATTATTTATACATGTATGTATTCATGATATCGATATTGTAGTGTATGATTCACATTTAACAAATTATTTACCAGCAATAACAATCTTTAATGACACAGCTGTGATATTTCTCTCAGCTTACAACAACTTTGTTGAGATGGCAGGTCCTGAAGCACTCAAGTACATTGGCTTTAAGTCATATAATGGCATGTTTAAATTTGGAAATAAAGGTAAAAAAAATAAACATTGTTATGTGTCGTGCTGTATCTGCCTTATAAAACAGTGTGTCACTATGTGCTGAAACAGGAAGAGGGGGCATGGGACTGCAACTTTTAGCCAAATATCTGTTTTTCAGTCACTACATGTATATGAAGTTTCTATCTGATATATTTCAAAAGAATAAATAAACATAGCCTATGTGAATTCATAAATATATTCAAGAAGGAATTTGATAATATAATACAGTTAAAATTTTTTTCTGTATCAGCTTAATGATGTTAACTATTTTGCAACTGTATCGCTATTTTCCTTTGTTAATTGCCTTTCTTGTGAAGAAGAAACTTTGGACTCTGCAAAATCATTCCTGTCATATATGACATGTATAAGTTTTTCTTATTAATTTTTTTCCACTTGATTTGCACAAATATTATGTGCAGCATCACTTCTATTACCTTTTGTAAGACAGTATATTGAAAACATATTTGCCTCATTGAAGTGAATATTCAATCACATTACATGAACATAACTGTAATAAGTCTATAACCCAAGTTTAACAATTATAGACAAACTATCCACATGTTAACATACCAATGTAAATAAATATCAATGATATTATATCACTGTTTAAGGTATTATAATTTCGTTTATAACTTGATTTCTATCAGTAAAATCACCTACAGCGTGAGATACAGCTTGCAACTTGTGACAATGTGATTGGGAAATCATTAATGCATATTAGAAACACTGTATAAAAATGTTATGTTTTTATACAGGACATCATTATATATTGGCCCATAATGTTCAGTAGCTTTAAAATGCACTGAGTGATTGTATGAATCTGCCCTAATAATGTAAAATTCTAATGACATTGAGCCATGTCAGACCCAAAATAATTACATGTATTAACAATTTGTCTGATGTGTTGCCCTATTCAGGTTTGACTTTTTTTGAGCAGTTTTTATCACTTGGTGAATTCTAATCAGATTTCACATGTATGATTCACAAAGAAAGAATACTCATCATACCTTTCACATTTCAGACACAAGCTAGGCCTATCAAAGCTTCCTACCTATGTTGGAAAAGGTATGTCATCACTGAGGGATGTAGCCAAAGAATAAAGTGCTGTATCCCACAATGATTATCTTCAATTGTTGTTTGGTGTATAAAATTAAGAAAACTACAGAAGAAGAGAAGTGACTTATTTTTTATTGCCATGTTAAATGTGAGAGAGCTAAACATGCATACTTTAAGTCAGACGATGGACTGGAATTCATCTCAGCTTCTTTAATATTTATGTGGCGACTGAACCTGTGTGCTGATTGATAAACTGGAGATTTCAAGCATACTTCTTTTCTGTTCATCAAAGAATAACTGTCTCAAACCGACTAACAGAAAGCATGTTTCTTGAGAAAATGACTCTGATAAAAATTTAGGTGAACTGAGAGTGACAACATTGTATATAAAGTTAAACAGACAGTGTCATCAAAATAGATTGATGAGAGAGAAAAAGAAATTTTACAGAAATCATGTGTAATAAATAAAATGTCTTTTTGTTACAACCTTTTTACAAAATTTTCTGTTTTCTAACGTCATCAGGCTTGAATGAATACTTAAGTTTTGAACTGCTTCCTTTGTCGTCATTGTTAAAAACTGACTGTCATAAGAGATACTCTGGTAAACCCTTACACATATTTCATAATCAGCCTACTTATGTCATGGTGATGTGATAAAATAGTCAAGGTATTTGCTTATTCCCCCACAAATAATGTCAATGTTTACTTGTAATGCCACTAATTACATTGGAAAGTAAGCTTATCACTGGTTGCTCTTTATCTTACCAGCAGTAAATAACTGCTTCAGTATGCTGCTAATGATATATCAACTCTCTCAGTTAAAGCTATTGTTGTACATTCTGATCTCAGTATCTTTCTTGATAACAAAAACCCATTAGGTCAGTGCATGAAGTAAGATTTTTGTCTCATTAAACTTGATTCTGTGCTTGTTTGTGAAGCAGTTTTCAGTAACAACTGATTTGTCCAATTTTTTTCTTTAATATTTCAGTGGTGTTGTGTACAGTTTCCTGCCACTTGGAACAGTCTCCTACCTGCATTTCATGTCCAATCCTCAGTACTTCATAGTTTGATGTCTTGGTGAAATAGCTGAAAACTGTTTTTCAGGGATTGTGCAAGTGATGTACACTACTCAGCTTTCACAGTTAACTAGCTCTTTCCACATTTATTAGCACTGTAAACAGTGCAGTGGCAAGATACAATTTCACATTCACACATCTTGCACAGGTAGGAATCACATCAGTGAACTGACACAATAATCAGTTAACTCAATAACAGCTTGACGCAGTGGTAGCATGATGAAAAGAAAGGTGCACATGGTAATGTTTTCAATAAGGTCACATCAATGAAAGGATCACCTGGTAAATTAATCACTTTACAAATGCAGATGTTAAATGGTAGTTCTTCTGATGTATATTTTTGTGGAACTGTCACATAGACGTTATGCCAATGTTGCCATTGCAGACTATATTCTATATAGATTTTGCTCAAGTTAATTCCGATGACAGACTTTTGCGATAAAGTTACACACAGATGTTACGCACTTACTTCCCAACTGCAGACTTTCATGCACATTTGTTGTAAAAAGATATTGGCATTATAATGGTTCTCTTGACACAGGTGTTGCTTGTTCCAATCTGAGCAATGATTGTGATATTTGGGTAGCATCCAACTATTTAAAAACTGGTTTGTGGACTTATTTTTATTTTGGAAACTACATAATCATTTGAAAACCTGCTTGGTTAGATTTTTCTACTCTAAAATACCATATGCTAAGGCAGTAATGTAGCTTATTAAATATGTTATGGGTTAGAAAATTATAAAAGTTTATGGAATACCCTATTTATGAGTGCAAGTACGATATTGAAAAATGTGGTAAAATATGCAGATATCTTGGTTTAATCAATCACTGAGTGTGTCACATTACACATGATAATTAGGCTAACAAAAGTATAATAGCAAAAGGTCAGAATCTAACAAGCCCAGAGGTGAAGTCTGCAATTGAAAATAACGATGGTTTGGGACTTCAACATGAATTATCTCATAAGTTAATTAGTTTTATGAAAATTGGAGTATGTTACTGAAAATTTTGAATGCATGTCTTTCTAATAGTGTATGTTGTGAGTTACCAAACGAAAGCGCTGGCATGTCAATAGACACACAAACAAATACAAACATACACACAAAATTCAAGCTTACGCAGCCAACGGTTGCTTCATCAGGAAAGAGTGAAGGAGAGGGAAAGACGAAAGGATGTGGGTTTTAAGGGAGAGGGTAAGGAGTCATTCCAATCCCGGGAGTGGAAAGACTTACCTTAGGGGGAAAAAAGGACAGGTATACACTCGCACACACACACACTTCTGCTTGTCTCTGTGTATGTGCGGATGGATATGTGTGTGTGTGTGCGCGAGTGTATACCTGTTCCTTTTTTCCCCCTAAGGTAAGTCTTTCCGCTCCCGGGATTGGAATGACTCCATACCCTCTCCCTTAAAACCCACATCCTTTCGTCTTTCCCTCTCCTTCCCTCTTTCCTGATGAAGCAACGGTTAGTTGCAAAAGCTTGAATTTTGTGTGTATGTTTGTATTTGTTTGTGTGTCTATTGACATGCCAGCACTTTCATTTGGTAAGTCACATCATCTTTGTTTTTAGACATATTTTTCCCACGTGGAATGTTTCTCTCTGTTATATTAATAGTGTATGTTAATTTATCTAAATAGGTGGAGTAGTACACTAGGGAGTCACACCTAGTGATACGTGGCTGGCGACCACGGGGCCCCGAGCTGAGTCCTGGCATTGCTTCCACTTACTTATGCCAGGCTCCTCACTCTTATCTTTCCTATCTGGCCACCCTCGGCCAGCTCTTGTTCTTTTCCGACCCTGACGCTATTAGGTTTCGAGGGCTAGGGGTCTTTCATTTTCCAACCTATACTTCTCATGCAGCGTCTGACCCGGAGCGGGCGGCTGCAAAAGGCGTCTGTATCCCATGTTAGGGGCGGCCTCCAGAACTGCGGAAGGCAACGGAATACCACCGCAGATTATCTTCCCTGCATAATGCAGTCTCCATTTTATACACAAAAAATGGCTTCCTCTCATGTTAAATCAGTGTCCGGAGGTAAAATAGTCCCCCATTCGGATCTCCGGGGGGGACAACTTGAAAGGAGGCAAAAAATCAAAACGAGAATTGGTACCTGGAATGTCAGAACTCTGCTACAAGCAGGAAAACTAGAAAACCTGAAAAGAGAGATGGAAAAGAATCATATGGACCTCGTAGGAGTTGCTGAAGTAAGATGGAATGGACATGGAGAGTTGCAGTCAGATGAATATGTATTCTACTACTCAGGAGAAGAAGTAAAAGGAATTAATGGAGTAGGAATGATTATGACAAAGGAATTGGCTAAATGTGTGGAATATGTAGACTATGCAAATGACCGGGTTATTGGTGTAAGGCTGAAAGGAGCACAAAAAGATTTACTGATTGTCCAGGTGTATATGCCAACTTCAGAACATGATGACCAAATTTCTAAACACATTACGAGACAAAGAAGCACCTGATAATGCCAACGAGTACTGGAATATGCTGAAAGAAGGAATCATTAAAGCAGGACAGCAAAATATAGGATATGTAAAAGGGAAAAGGTCAAAAAAAGCATGGGTCACACAAGAAATGATTTCCAAGATGGAGGAGAGAAGAAAATTGAAAAACAAGAACACTGAAGATGCAAGAAAGATATACCGAAGGTTAAATAACGAACTGCGAAGAGAAACAGAGCAGGCTAGGAAAAAATGGCTAAAAGAGGAATGTGATGAAATTGAAGAACTGGACAGGAAAGGAAGATACGACTTACTATACAACAGAGTAAAGACTATGACATGGGAACAAAACAGAGCAGGAAGTGCTACTATGGAAATTTTGAGTAAAGACGAAGAGGTAGTGTATAAAGATCGTGACGATGTCCTCCAGAGATGGGAAGAATATATAAAAGAGCTATATGACACAAATAGCAAACCAGAAACTCTGGAACTTGAATCACACAACAGTGTAAGTGATGAAGAGAGAGAACCGACCATCATAATGGAAGAAGTAAAGTCTGCTATTGCTGCAATGAAAAATGGCAAAGCAGTAGGTACAGATACAATACCGGGAGAAATACTAAAATGCTTGAACCACAATGGAATAAGAGAAATATTGAGGTTATGTAATAAAATATATGACAGTGGTGAATGGCCTGAGGACTTTTTGACAACAGTAATGATTCCATTGCCGAAAAAACAAGGAACCAAGAAATGCAGCGAGCACAGGACAATCAGCCTCATTTCACATGCAGCCAAAGTGATGTTAAGAATAATTAATAAAAGACTTGAAAAAGTAATAGAGGAGAATCTCGGCGAGGAGCAGTTTGGCTTTAGACGGAATACGGGCACCAGAGATGCAATAGGGCTCCTACGAATCTTAGGAGAAAGGTTTATTGAAAAAGGAAGAGACCTATATATGTGCTTCATCGATTTAGAAAAGGCATTTGACAATGTGGTTTGGGACAAGCTGGTGACTATTATGAGGGAAAAGAGAGTGGACTGGAAAACCAGAAGACTTATAAACTCATTGTACCTTAATCAAAAAGTTTCAGTTAAAGTGAGAGGAGAAAGTACGAACTGGATCAGACTGGGGAAAGGAGTAAGACAAGGATGCTGTTTATCACCTACTCTTTTCAACCTGTACTTGGAAAATATGATTGACCAATGCTCATTAGATGACAAAGGAGTAGAAATTGGAGGAAGAAGAGTAGGGTGCTTGAGATTTGCTGATGACATGGTCCTTCTAGCCACAGGGGAAAAAGAATTACAGGATTTGGTGGACACCATTGCAACTAACGGAAAAAAATATGGAATGAAAATTAACACAAATAAAACAAAAGTATTGGCAATAGGAGGAAATAAGGAACTAAAAATTGTGCTGAATGGAGAAAAACTAGAACAGGTGCAAAATTTTAAGTATCTTGGAAGCAGGATAGACACCGACTGGAAGTGCACCACAGAAATTAAAATAAGGATAGCAATGGCAAAAGAGGCGTTTTATAAGAAAAGGAGAATCTTCTGCAGCGGTATGGACAGAGAACTCAGAAAGAGACTCATAAAATGTCTTGTATGGAGTGTTCTTCTATATGGCGCTGAAACATGGACTATGAGGAAAAAAGACAGAGAAAGGCTGGAGGCTTTTGAGATCTGGACATGGCGGAAGATGGAAGGAATAAGTTGGATGGACAGAGTAAAAAATGAAGAGGTACTGAGAAGAGTGGGAGAGAAAAGGCAGTTACTAGATGTAATAAAGAGAAGAAAAAGAAATTGGATTGGGCATATATTAAGAAAGAATGACGGACTGATAAAAACAGTTTTAGAAGGTTATGTAGAAGGGAAAAGAAAGCGAGGAAGGAAGAGGTTCCAGATACTGGATGACATGATGGACGGTACAGCATACAGCAGCCTTAAGAAGGAAGCAATGGATTGCAGAAAATGGAGAGGCAAAGGACCTGCTAATATAGCAGATAACTGATGATGATGAGTACACTAGAAATTTCTCATGAAGAATTACAGTGCTATTTCCAGTTAGTCTTATATTTCGATTAATGGATTTTTCAGTAAAACTAAATGCAGTATTGGAGTTGGCATATTGAAAATATTACCTTGAATAATAGAAGTGGAGAAAAGTTTGTGAAGTATGTGAGCACATTTGACAAGCATAATATTTAGGAAATGTACAAAATTGGAAAAATGAGCAAAACAAAATGTTGTTATCAGGAGACAAAGTCATGAAAAATGGAGTAATTACAACTTGCTATGTCTCTCACTGACTGACATATCTATGACTGTGCTCAAACAAAATAAATGTTAGAAATTCCAAGATCCCTAAAACCAAGACCTTTTTTTTTTTTTTTTATCAGGCGTAACACCCCTTTTAGTAAGACCTCCAAAATGTCAACTTTCCTCCTCTCTCTTTCTCTTAATTATTCACATGATCATTGAACTGTGTGGTTGATGGACAATGGAGAGTTGGATTTAATATGCGTTTCGACAATTCTCGATAATAAAATTGGTCATTGCTTCATCAATAAGCATAAAGTTGTCTTGGATGAGACAAAAATCTTTTCCTATATGATAATGAACAAGGCTAATATCAAATCAGTTGTAAAAGAGTTCTTGGTTGAGCATTGCTCCTGTCCTGTAAGGAAGAATCTAGAAAAACAAAATTGCACTACCCTTTTATATTACATTTGTAAAATGTCCTCAATTATACAATATTCTGTAATATTATTTCTAGTTGAAATCGTGCAAGAAATGTTTGTATCATTTTAGGATTGGTCCAGGTTTTACTGTCCACAGTTTACTGCACAAAACCCCATTAAATAAGTATATAAACGTGCAACAACTGTAGTTGTGACACTAGATAAACACACTTGTTTTCTCATTTTTCCTTCCTTTCAATGTTCTAACTGGATTGATGTGGATCAATTTAACTGCTTTTTCTGTTCCATTCTCTTCATCTCAGAGTAGTGCCAGCACCAAACATTCCCAATTATTTATTGGATATCTTCCAAAGCCTGTCACCTCCTCCTGTTTTCATCCTCCACAGTTCCCCCAAGCATCATGGAAATCATTCCTTTGTGTCAAGCCACATCTCTTTGGCATCCTATCCCTTCTCCTTATCAACGATTTCTGCATGTTCTTCTCCTCACTGATTCTGTGGAGAACCTCCTCATTTCGTGTCTTATAAGTTCACCTAACATAAACATCTTTTTTATAGAATCACAGCTCAAATGCTTTTGATTTTTCATTTTTTACATTTATCCCACAGTTCATGAGACTCACTTCCATATGTGCATTCTGAGAAATTTTGTGTTAACATTATTCTTCATTCCACATCAGTTCACTGACCATTGTCATTCTCTTCCCAAAGATCCAAATGGGAAACTAGTTTAGATTCTGGAGGGATTCTCATGTCACTTTATTTTTAATTACAGTCCACATATCCTGTGGATGCAAATGAAATGTCTTTAATGCAGTAGTATCCATCACATCCTGAATCTACATACTGTTGATCACTGCTGATTCTTCTGCCTTTTAGGGACAGTTTCCCACCCCAATGACATGAGCCTGCTATCAACCTTTGTCTCACCCCCATCCGCTTTGACGAGGCCATTGACAGGGTGAGGGTGTCTCTTTATTCCAGAATTCTTCAACCACTCAGATAGAACCCACAATCCAGATTGTTTTGATATAGTCAGAGATGCTACCCCTAGACTAGTGTGACCCTTGATGCCGAGGGCTAGAGAAAAATGTGCTGAAGTATTTACTTCCCAGTTGTATCAATGGCACTACTAGCATTCCTCCATCACAGTCATTGCACAATCTCTTTTTGCATCTTCAAGCTCCTTAACTTCAATACAGGTGACCTCCAAAGAATCTGTTATGACAGTTAATGTTTGACACTGATGCAAGAGGAAGCTGTAAAAAGCTTGAGTTTTCATTCATACTATTGTAGCAATAAAACCAAGAACATTTTATCCAAGATTGTAGCAACTGTGTCATCACTGTTTCACAACTATTAGTTATCATGGACGTTATGAATGAACTATTATTTCATGAAAAAAAGATTCACTTCTAGTTAGTAATAAGATCATTCACTAACAGAGACAGAAAGTGTCAAAATAGCTCAAATTTCAAAAAAATAAAAGCTCTCTCTGCACAGCTTTTTTATTGGCCATTTATTTAGAAGATGTGTCTTCCAAACCTGATATCCTGTAACAAAGAGTATTGAGATAGATGTAAATTTTAATTACTATAATCAATAATTGTCACAGACAAGTCACAAATGGATAAGCTTATAATTTCATATTTTTTCTTTTACGATTGTGTCGTCATTACACTCTTATTTGAATTCATTGCACTTCCATTCTGAATATTTTGCCCCCTCTTCCATCAGTATTGTGTGTTATGTGCATTTCAGAAAGATAGCCACTTATTGTCTTCAGGTATAGGGATGTTTCTTTAACTTTGTACAACATTTGGTAATGGGATGATGTCTTGTACATGCCTTACTGAATTTTAGATGTGTGCTGTTACTGTAAATTGCTTTGTGTCTTCCCCCTGTGTTATAGTGAAAATACCATACGTATATGTGTAAATGGTGTCAAAGTGTCAAATGTGAACTAAAGACTCTATAACATAGTGAAAACATGTAACAGTGAAACAAAAAACTTGATAATGAAATCATCAGCCACTCATTGACATTAGGCAGCCTGAATGTCTCCCTTTGTTAATCTAGTGACATTCACAGTTACAACTGAGATGGACAAAAGTACTCTGTGATTAGCTAATGAAATTATGGATATAGATTCCTGGTCAGATTCATCATATTTCCTATTATATTCTATCAGTAGCTTTGTCACAGTGCACTGGCTTTGTAACACCTGTCATCTTGATGACTGAACTGAAACATACTTAGGATAGAGGTGGCAGTGTTATGCTATGGAGACGCTCAGATGATCTACCAGTGATTCTTACAGAGCACAGCACCTAAGTTCTCTGCTGTCTCAGTGTTATTGCTGACTTATTGTTTTCCTTCTTGTCTGATTTTCTCTTTCCACTAGTACCATTATCCATGGCATAAAGCCACACCATGGAACACTGATTCGATAATCATGATAAGTCCATTTGATGTTCTGGCCCTCAGATTTACTAGATAATAATATTATCAGACACATTTTGGATGTTTTTAAAACCGTCTCACAACTCACAAACCATTTTGTCCTTGACTGTGAGAAAAGTAGATGTTTGGCACCATTTACTGCAGAATTCATGACATTTCGAGTAGCAGTTGTTCATCAGGTTGAAGTCAACCAGTACCCTATAAGATGCCTGGTCAAAACATTCTAAGTGATCACAGTAGCCTATATAATTAACTGTGACTACGTTTGTAATTGAATGCAGAACACTAGCATAAAATCTGTAATCAGCTTTCATATAGTTCACTTCCCCTTCCATTGCTTACCAAGATATACCAACAAAAATGTATTCCACCAAAGGTATTTTAACCACCAATCCCCAGAGTGACAACCAGTTATCACTGTGATTCAATAGACTCAACTGTGTAAACATGTGAGATAGAAGTAAAAGTACAAAATTGTGAGCAATTCTCACTTGATAATTGTTCCAGGAAAAAGCAGCAGTGAACTTTAATCATTTGACATCTAGTTCCAACTCTGTGAATTCTTGAGATAGGAACAGAAAACATATGGAAAGCAGCAACATTCAATTCAAAAACTCTGTATCAAAGGAAAGAAAAATATTTCAGACTTTCAGTACTAGATTGAATGTAAATATAAACAGGAGACAGGCAAATGACAACTTAGGAACCAAATATGTTACACTGGTATTTCATTAGAACTCAGATGAAATGCTGTGAAAAGAGCATTTTTCATTCTGGTTCCTATAATACTTGGGAATTTAGTTTGCACAGGTAGCTCTAGCTTACCTCACATCATCTCCATTTCTACTACTTCCCTGCTCTTACACAGTATCTAAATATTTCATAAAAGTAAAGTGTAATAAAAGTGTAAGGAAACAAGAAACAAAGAAGTCGAAAAATTAAAATGATGAATGAGAAATAGTTAAAGAGAAGGTTCATACAGAAATGGAACAGGGAATGTGAAATATTAAAAGTGAGATCAACATTACATCGGCTTTATTTAGGATAGCTAAGAAGATCTACATGCAGTGTTGACACACACATTTGAAGCAGCCAAGCAAGTTGCTGTTTTCAAACATGGAATGAGATATAAGAAGAGCTCTAGTTTCTTTTCCCCAGCAGCATAATTAAGCACAGATTATTAACATAATGGTGTCTGAAATCCTAGCAAATTAAGCTAGAGGTTCTAGTTTCATTAAGGCTTTGTGTTTAATATTTACTTTACTAACACCACAGCAGGCATCTCATCTGTTGGTCAATGTTCATTTCATTGAACACTGGCAGCAAAGAAAAGTGTGTCAAAGAGCCTGTTGAGGGTTGAACTCAAAGTGTAGCTAGCAGCGTAACACCATATAAGATATTTCACAAGATGCTTGGAATCAACTTTAGAGTTCATACTTACAACATGTCAGTCGACAGAATATTCTGGATACCACTGATAAACTTGCTGTTGATCACTCGTAAACTGTGCAGTCTGCATAAAAATGTAGTTGCCTTTGTGACTAATTGCCCAAAAGTGTATCTTCCATGTGTCATAGTCCCAAAAAACTTTTAAGGTGTGTTCTTTTTACCTTTCATTGCAGAATGTGGCTTGAGATATAAATGACTGCCATTGCAATATTTTCAGTACAAATACTCGCAGCCAGGAATGGAATGTGTAAGAATGTCTCTTTTTCATGAGCTAATTTGCAGAAAGGGATAGCTACCAAACAGTGTCATGAATTAAAGCTGGGGTGTCTTTATATTTGATATCATGTTTATGATAATACTGAAGGTTTAATACTGAAGGTTTACTGAGGGATCAGAAAATGCTGTACTCTGGAAAATGTTATTCATGATAAATAGGATTTGTGAACTAAAAAATTTAGATTAGATTTAAAACTGAAGTCAGAAATTTTCAAAACAAACATCATTGCATATTATTATTATTATTATTATTATTTTCCTGCTATTCTCCACTAAATTCAGATCCAAAGTTCAATATGTGTTATTGCTAGTTCTCAGGAAGACTGTAACTTAATGGAAATACTTCTCTCTTGTTTCTCTCATTAATTTTGAATCCTTATGTTAACAGTAAAGGAAAGAATAAATTGCTACTCACCATAAAGCTGATATGTTGAGTTGCAGACAAGCATAATGAAGGGACTGTTACACATTTAGCTTCTGGCTCAAGCCTTCTTCAGAAAAGGCAGCTCGGTCCAAGTTTGCAGATATTCCAACCTCAAGTTTCCATTGTTTGATGATGCCTTAATGTGTTTTGCTTTGACTGTAATTGAACCATTTGTTTCTGTATGCTTATGGTGTTTTGTGTTGTTTACTAATGCTTAATATATTTAAAAATAAAGATGCTGTTACTTACCAAATGAAAGCGTTGGTATGTTGATAGGAGACAATAAAAAACACACAAACAAACACACAAATTTCAAGCTTTCGCAACCCAAGGTTGCTTCGTCAGGAAAGAGGGAAGGAGAGGGAAAGACGAAAGGATGTGGGTTTTAAGGGAGAGGGTAAGGAGTCATTCCAATCCCAGGAGGGGAAAGACTTACCTTAGGGGGAAAAAGGGACAGGTATACACTCGCACACACACACAAACACACACACACACACACACACACACACACACACACACACACACACACACACACATCCAACCGCACATATACAGACACTAGCAGACATTGTAAATGCAAAGAGTTCAGGCAGAGATGTCAGTCGAGGCGGAAGTACAGAGACAAAGACGTTGTTGAGTGACAAGTGATGTACGAGGGGTGGCAACTTGAAATTAACGGAGGTTTTGGCCAGGTGGGTAACGGGAAGAGAGGATATATTGAAGGGCAAGTTCCCATCTCTGGAGTTCTGATATGTTGCTGTCAGTGGGAAGTATCCAGATAACCTGGGTGGTGTAACACTGTGCCAAGATGTGCTGGCCGTGCACCAAGGCATGTTTAGTCACAGGGTGATCCTCATTACCAACAAACACTGTCTGCCTGTGTCCGTTCATGCGAATGGACAGTTTGTTGCTGGTCATTCCCACATAGAACACTTCACAGTGTAGGCATGTCAGTTGGTAAATCACATGGGTGCTTTCACACGTGGCTCTGCCTTTGATCGTGTACAACTTCCGGGTTACAGGACTGGAGTAGGTGGTGGTGGGAGAGTGCATGGGACAGGTTTTACACCAGGGCCGGTTACAAGGGTAGGAGCCAGAGGGCAGGGAAGGAGGTTTGGGGATTTCATAGGGATGAACCAAGAGGTTACGAAGGTTAGGTGGACGGCGGAAAGACATTCTTGGTGGAGTGGGGAGGATTTCATGAAGGATGGATCTCATTCCAGGGCAGGATTTAAGGAAGTCGTATCCCTGCTGGAGAGCCACATTCAGAGTCTGATCCAGTCCCGGAAAGTATCCTGACACAAGTGGGGCACTTTGGGGGTTCTTCTTTGGGAGGTTCTGGGTTTGAGGGGATGAGGAAGTGGCTCTAGCTATTTGCTTCTGTACCAGGTCGGGAGGGTAGTTGTGGGATGCGAAAGCTGTTTTCAGGTTGTTGGTGTAATGGTTCAGGGATTCAGGACTGGAGCAGATTCGTTTGCCACGAAGACCTAAGCTGTAGGGAAGCGACCGTATGATATGGAATGGGTGGCAGCTGTCAAAATGGAGGTACTGTTGCTTGTTGGTGGGTTTGATGTGGACGGACGTGTGAAGCTGGCCATTGGACAGATGGAGGTCAATGTCAAGGAAAGTGGCATGGGATTTGGAATGGGACCAGTTGAATCTGATGGAACCAAAGGAGTTGATGTTGGAGAGGAAATTCTGGAGTTCTTCTTCACTGTGAGTCCAGATCATGAAGATGTCATCAATAAATCTGTACCAAACTTTGGGTTGGCAGGCTTGGGTAACCAAGAAGGCTTCCTCTAAGTGACCCATAAATAGGTTGGCATACATTGATACCACTTCCTTATACACAAATATCCCGCATGTCCAGGGCCTCACTGCGATGGAGCACTTCCTTTCACGCCAATCACCTTCTACCCTACCTAACCCACAACTTCTTCACTTTTGAAGGCCAGACATACCAACAATTGAAGGGAACAGCCATGGGTACCAGGATGGCCCCCTCATACGCTAACCTATTTATGGGTCACTTGGAGGAAGCCTTCTTGGTTACTCAAGCCTGCCAACCCAAAGTTTGGTTCAGATTTATTCATGACATCTTCATGATCTGGACTCACAGTGAAGAAGAACTCCAGAATTTCCTCTCCAACGTCAACTCCTCTGGTTGCATGAACGGACACAGGCAGACAGTGTTTGTTGGTAATGAGGATCACCCTGTGGCTAAACATGCCTTGGTGCACGGCCAGCACATCTTGGCACAGTGTTACACTGTCCAGGTTATCTGGATACTTCGCACTGACACCATCCTATCAGAACTCCAGAGATGGTAACTTGCCCTTCAATATATCCTCTCTTCCCGTTACCCACCTGGCCTAAACCTCCGCTAATTACAAGTTGCCACCCCTCGTACATCACTTGTCACTCAACAACATCTTTGTCTCTGTACTTCCGCCTCGACTGACATCTCTGCCTAAACTCTTTGCCTTTACAATGTCTGCTTGTGTCTGTATATGTGTGGTTGGATGTGTGTGTGTGTGTGTGTGTGTGTGTGTGTGTGTGTGTGTGTGTTTGTGTGTGTGTGCGAGTGTATACCTGTCCCTTTTTGCCCCTAAGGTAAGTCTTTCCCCTCCTGGGATTGGAATGACTCCTTACCCTCTCCCTTAAAACCCACATCCTTTCATCTTTCCCTCTCCTTCCCTCTTTCCTGACGAAACAACCTTGGGTTGCGAAAGCTTGAAATTTGTGTGTTTGTTTGTGTGTTTTTTATTGTCTCCTATCAACATACCAACGCTTTTGTTTGGTAAGTAACAGCATCTTTATTTTTAGATATATTTTTCCCACATGGAATGTTTCCCTCTATTATATTCTTACTAATGCTTAAAGTTTTTGTGGATATCATATTCTTTGAATGTTGCTTGCCAGGAAGTATTCAGTGTGGACTTGCACTAAGATAGTGAACATGACGCTGTAAATTTCTCTGCGTGCTTGTATATCTTTAGGTGGTAATGAACAATGAAAATACCATCTGATTGTACAGGATTTGTTGCACTTAACTGATTCAGTCATTCTTATTGTATGTTTACTGTGTCCTTCAGGCATAAAAATTGGATGCAAAATGAAATGTGATGAAGTTCCATGTAAAAACCAAGGCATTTGTATAGAGGACTTCAGTAAAGGAGAGAGCACATGTAATTGTGAATATACCTCATACTATGGAGAATCTTGTTCTGATGGTAAGTGTTGCACATTTTATAATGCATAATCTGTATTTATAAATGTTGTCCAGAAAAAAATCATCCACATGCTGCTCTCTTGATTTCTTTTTTTCACAAAAAAATCTCGTGTAAGTTTAGATACCAAGCAGAAAGTAAAATTTTATCTTTCTCCACTGATTCCATTTCAGTTTATCTTTTCATGGGAAAACATCCTACAGAATCATAGTCAACAATATGTACAATATAGGCATGGCTTTTGCATTGCTCAATATCTATTTCTGAAAATTATTTTTAGAACAAACTTTTACCATATGATCTTTTCTGTATTATATTATGTTCTACCTTTTTTGTAGTTTGTTACTGAATATAGTGGTTTTAAAAGAATCCAAGTTTGTTGTGCATGTAGATGCTGGTTATCTATTTTTCTACTATTTTGCAGAAAAAGGATCTGAGTTTGAGGGTGAATCAGCTATAAAAAGAAAATATATCCTAGATGGTCCAGTGGAACAGGTCAAAGTTCAGCTAGCATTTTCTAGCAGTTTCCCTCATAAAACAAATACTGTACTGTTGCTGCTACAGACAGAGCATAAGTAAGTTGCTGTGGGATTAAACCAATCTGTAAAATATCATAAGACACACTGCTACCAAATATTTATATTTAAAATTTGATGTGAATTTCAGGCGAAATTACAACTTGCTTGTTTCATTGTCAAGTAATGGACACCTAACATTTAGGGAAGATCAAGAAGGTTCATCTCTCATAGCCAATGTTGCTGATCGAAATTTTTTGAATGGTGCCAGACATTCTGTGTATTTTCAGAGAAAAAATGACAACACAACTAAGTTATTGGTAAGAATTTTCACTCATTACCTTTATCTGTAACATCGCACATTCTGTTATATATATATGCATGTGGGAATGGGAGGGAAAAACATCTATAATGAAGTTTGTACAATTAGTAGGTTTGCTTAGGAGGAAATCATTCTTAACAGACTCTATATTTTAAAGGCTGATTTAGTCTTTTTCAGGTCTCACACTAGTTAACATTTTAGTATGTGAAGGAATAACAGTTTGTTCCTTACAGCTTCCTTTGTTGCTTTTACAATCACTTATTTTGAGGAAAAATCTAAATGTGTATTGAAAGGATAGGCTAATGACGAATGGAAACATTTTATGAACACAGTAGACAAGAAACTCAGAGTCACAAAAACAGAAGTGGATATGCATGTGAGATTGTTTGGGCATACTGTGTCTCTAGATCATTTTATCAACCACCAGAACACCCAAATGTTACCAGAACCTTAAAAGAAAGCCTTAACTTGCTAATTTATATGTTCCCCAACCATCCTATTATCAGTGGAGGAGATTTTAATTATCTAACAATTGGTTAGGATAATTATGGTTTTGCAAGTGGTGGGCACAAAAAAATAAACATCCTACAAAACAATATTGTTTGTTTTCTCTGAAAACTATGTAGAACAGATAGTTTAGAGGCCCATTCATAGAGGAGATATATTAGATCTAGTGGAAACAAGGACCTGACTTCTTCGAGGGTGTCCACATTGAAACTGGTATCAGTGACCATGAGGCAGTTGTATCATAAAAAAGATTATTAAATTACAATGAGTAACTGAAACAAGTAGGAAGATTTATTTGTTCAGTGAACTAAATAAAGAGACAGTGATGTCATGACTCAAGAATTTTTCCCAGAGACATTTAAGTCTCATCTTTATCCATGATAATGATGCAAGCTGAAGAAATGACTTAAAATTTGTGCCACAGGAAGGACTTGAACCTAGGTCTTCTGGCTTACTAAGCATAAATGCTAGCTATTACAGCACCACAGCACTATAGTCAACATTGGTGCAGGAATGATCCAAGTCGAGTGCCTTCCCCAACACACACTTCAGTTCACGTCCTCAGCTTATTTTTCCCCTACATTGTCACTATTGTGAGGGCTCTCCAGCAATGGAATAGCACCCCTGCATATAATTGATAAAGATGAGACTGAAATGTCTTGGGAAAAAATTTCATTATAAGATCTATAAGATAAAATATGAGTACAGGACTCCCCCATTAAGTCCAACACTCAGGTGCTATTCCAATGCCTGAGAACCCTGGAAATAGTGACAATGTATGGGGGAAATAAGCAAAGATATGAACTGAAGTTTGTTTTGTGGAGGGCATTCGACTTGGGTAGTTCGTGCAGCAATGTTGACGTAGTACTGTGGTTGTGTAATGGTTAGCAAATCTGCCTAGTAAGCAAGAAAACGTGTGTTCAAGTCCCACCTGTGGCACAAACTTTAATTCATTTCTTCAGCTTCCATCATTATTGTAGAACTCAAAACATTTAGCCCTGGCCAAAGGCATGTGAAGGAACCATGACTGAAGTTTAGAAAAACAGTTGTCCAGTGTCCAAGCATTTGATAGTTACATACCTAGTAAAACAGTCTATGGTGGGAGCATCCCTCCAATGTATACAGTCTCATTAAACAAAATTGGAAAGTTGCTGCTCGTCATATAGCGAAGATGCTGTGCCACAGATAGGCACAACAAAAAGACTGTCACAAATAAACCTTTCGGCCATTAAGGCCTTCATCGACAATAGATAGGAACTTTCCCTGCAATATATTCTACGTTCATGTAATCCTCGTGGCCTCAACCTTCATTAGTCACTGTCCTCACCCATCCAGCCCCTTCCCTGTCCCCATTCCAGCACTACACAGCCGCCATTCCATCATCACACTCAGTCTTATTACTATTCTCCTGTTCCACTACTTCCCCCCTCCCCCTCCCCACCTCTTCGCTCCCCTCCATCTAACCTGCAACACTTCACAGTTCACCACCCCTACCATGCTATCTCTCCTTCTCCCCACCCCAGTCTCCTCCTTACCCCCACCCAGACGCCACTCCCATCAGGCACTGGTGCAGCTGCTCACAGTGTGGTTTCAGTTGCCTGAGACTGCAGTCACGTGTGAGAATTGCGTTGGCACACGCACACACTTGTGTGTGTGTGTGTGTGTGTGTGTGTGTGTGTGTGTGTGTGTGTGTGTGTGCATGTGTCTGTTGTCTATTGTTGATGAAGGCCTCAATGGCCAAAAGCTTTATTTGTGACAGTCTTTTTGTTGTGCCTGTCTACGACTCAGCATGTCTGCTATATGGTGAGTAGCAACTTTCCTATTCATAAACTTTTAAAGGAACAGCAATTATTGCACAATAACAGCGAAAAAAAGAATGAGCTATACATAGAGAGATATTAAATGAAAGGCATTTGGCTCTCAAAAGGGTAAAGCATGAAGCCTTTAGTAACTACCATACCAGAATGGAATAATGACAATGTTGTGAAAAGAATAGACTATTACTCAACATGTAGTGTAAATGTTGAGTCATAGACAAGCACAATAAAAAGACTGCTAAAAAAGTAAGCTTTTTCCCAGAATGCCTTCTTCTGAATTAGACAACACAAACACATGCACACACACACACACACACACACACACACACACACACACACAGACACACACATTCATGTGTGTGTGTGTGTGTGTGTGTGTGTGTGTGTGTGTGTGTGTGTGTGTGTGTGTTTTGTCTTATTCAGGAGAAGGCTTTTTGGCTGAAAGCTTATTTGTTTAGTGGTCTTTTTGTTACACCTGTCTGCAAGTCAACATTTCCACTATATGGTGAGTAGCAGTCTATCCTTTTCACAATATTGTCACTATTCCATTTTAGGTTTTACCATCCTAGAATCTTATCCGAAGACCTCTCACAAAACCCAAAGAAAGTCTTGTCAGGTGTAAAGATGTCTACTGCACTTAAGTTAGTATCCAGGCAGTCGCAGTTGATACAGGAACTGAAATTGAGGGTTGCAAAGCAAAATCCAAACGCTGAACTCCTTTTTCAAATGTTCATTTAACAAGGGGGAATCCAGGTGTACTGTCTTAGTTTAATTCTCACAGCACTGCAAAGATGGATGGTATACATATTAATGCCAGTGTTGTTGAGAAACAGCTGAAATCATTAAAAATGAGCAAGGCCCAATGGCTTGATGGATACCTTATTAGATTCTATACGGAAGCTACAGCTAAGTTAGCTCCTATTTCAACTGTAATATACCACCCCCAAAGAAAAATTGCACCCAGTATTATTACAGTATATTGATAATTTTTACTTATGGACCGTCTGACAGCAACTGAATAAAACACAATTTTAGTGCCATACACGTTTCGCCTTTATTTTCTGCAAGGTATCATCAGTGGCACTGAAAGCTTGTTTTAATGCAATGCATTGCATTAACGCAATGCTGTGGAATGTGGGAAAACCACAAATTGGCGTTCATAAGAAGAAGAACAACACCAAAACTGCAACAGGAGCATAATATGTAAGAAATTGTCCAAGCAACCTGCCACTGATGATGCCTTGCAGAAAATAAAGGCGAAGTGCATCTGGCACTAAAATTGTGTTTTTATTCAGTTGCTGTCAGACAGTCCATAAGTAAAAATTATCAACATACCGTAATATTACACGCAACTGAGGAAGACAGGACTACAAAAGTTGAAGATGCACCCAGTAGTTGGAAAAAAGTGCATGTAACACCCACATAAATATTAATGGTAGCAGAAGTGATCCACAAGACTGCTGTACAGTATTACTAACATCTGTCTGTGGTAGAATCATAAATCTTATTTTCAGCTCAAACATAATGAGCTGCAATAACTGACTGTTGTCCTCTGGTACGGTGGCAAGAATAAATGTTTAAACCCAGCAGTAGCCATAAAATGTCCAAAACTGTACTGAATGCTTTCTCAAAAGAAATTATTTTGTACAGTTAGTTCACGTGCCCACTCAAAGAATAAGATAATGATTGCTAAAACAACTTGACCTCTTAGCAACAAGTAATCCTGAGCAAATAGGGAAATATATAGATTAATGACCACAAGGCTGTTGTAGGAAAAATGAATACCATAACACTCAAAACCAGCAAAAATAAATGCAAAGCACATCTGTTTAAAAATGCAGATGAATTTTGCTTGACAGATTTCTAAGAGATAGTCTCCACTCCTTCCAATCTGACAATGTAAGCATAGGCCAGATGTGTTCTGAATTCAAAGAAATAGTATTGACAGCAACTGAGAGATATAAACCACATAAATTAATAAGTGATGGCACACAAAATTGGTCAAAACACTGTTGTTGGAGCAACGAAAAAAGCATGACAAATTTGAAAGAATATAAAATCCCCAAGATTGGCAAAATGGTGGTGTCGCTGATGACAGTGGCGCTAAAGCAGAGTTGCTAAACACTTCACCAAAGAAGATGAAGTAAATATTCCAGAATTCAAATCAAGAACAACTGCTAACATGAGTAACTTAGATGTGCATATGCTCACTGTAGTTGGGGTTGGTTGGGTTGTTTTGGGGAAGGAGACCAGACAGCGAGGTCATCGCTCTCATCGGATTAGGGAAGGAAGTCGGCCGTGCCCTTTCAAAGGAACCATCCCGGCATTTGCCTGGAGCGATTTAGGGAAATCACGGAAAACCTAAATCAGGATGGCCGGACGTGGGATTGAACTGTCGTCCTCCCGAATGCAAGTCCAGTGTCTAACCACTGCGCCACCTCACTTGGTCTCATTGTAGTGAAGCAGCTTACATCATTTAAAAAGCCTCTGATTCAGATCGTATACCAGCCAACTTCCTTCACATTATGCAGATACAATAGCTTCATGCTTAGCAATCATGTACAACTGGTCACTCATCGAAACTTCTGAACCTGAAGACTGGAAAGTTGCACAAGCCACAACAATACACAAGAAAGAAAATAGGATTTATCTGCTGAATTACAGACCCATATCACTAATGTCAATTTGCAGTAGAGTTTTATAACACACTGTGTTTGAACATTATGAATCACCATAAAAGAAATGATTTATTGACAGTCAGCACAGAGTCAGAAAATATTATTCGTGTGAGACACAACTAGCTCTTTATTCTCATGAAGTAATGGGTGCTATTGACAGGTGATGTCAAATTGATTCCGTATTTTTAGATTTCCAGAATGCTTTTGTCACCTTTCCTGACAAACATCTTCTAACAAATTGAACGCATATGGAGTATTGTCTCAGTTGTGCAACTGTATTCATGAGTTCCTGTCAGAAAGTCTTAGTTTATAGTGATTAATGGAAAGTCATGAAGTAAAACTGAAGTAATATTTGACAATGAAAATAACCAGTTTTTGACAATAGAATAGAATTTATCTTATAATTAAATTTTCCTTGAGACATTTAAGTCTAATCTTTATCTAGGATAATGATGGAAGATGAAGAAATGAATTAAAATTTATGCCACTGTCAGGACTCGAACCCATGTGTCCTTGCTTACTAGGCAGGATTGTTGACTATTACACCACAGCACTATGATCAACATTGCTGCATGGACTACTCAAGTCCAATTCCCTCCCCAACACAAACTTCAGTTCATATCTTCAGCTTATTTTCCCCCTAAATCGTCACTATTGCTGCAGCTCTCTGGTATTGGACATAATGGAGAAATCCTGTACCTCAGGTGATCTTATAGATCTTCCAGTGCTGGAGAGCCCTGGCAGTAGTGATGATTTAGGGGGAAAGTAAGCTGAAGATATGAATTGAAGTTTGTGTTGGGGAGGGCATTGGACTTGAGTAGTTCATGCAGCAATTTTTGACATTAGTGCTGTGGTGCTGTAGTGGTCAGCATTCCTGCCTAGTAAACAAGGAGACCTGGGTTCTAGTCCTGGCCATAGTACAAATTTTAATTCATTTATTTAACTTCCATAATTATCATAGATAATGGAATTGGACAGATAAAAAATCTACTCACTGTGTGGTAGCAGGAGAACACACACATAAAGAAAGGTTTTACTTATGCAAGCTTCTGAAGCCAGTGGCTCCTTCTTCTGGCAGAAGGTTTGAAGGGGAAGAAAGAGAGGTGAATGGAAAGGAACATGAGAGGTTTAGGAAAAGGCAGAAGGTTTGGATGGGAAGGAACAGTGGTGAAGGGAAAGGAACAGGAGAGGTTTAGGAAACGAGATTGAGTTTAGTAAATCCACCAAGAACCCCAGGTCAGGGGAGACTTACCAGATGGGATGGGAAGTAAAGGCTGATTGTTGGGAATTCCACTGCATGAGTAGAGGCTACCAGTCATAGTGTGCACTGCTGTTGGCCACCCCAGCACCCTCTGTCAAGTGTCCTGCTGAAATACGTGTCCACAGTAGCATGTTCTCATCCTCACTATTGTACACAGAATATCTGTGTCACCATTACAGCATCGTCCTGTGTATTGCTATTATTATTATTATTATTATTATTATTATTATTATTATTATGTAGTATTTTGTCTCTAAGCAGGTCTGGTTCACCGGATGAAGAATTCTGATGTCAATGTTCCCTGTCTTCAGCTTCATCCTTCAGTCTTCTGTATCTCTTTCCATCTTTCATGTCATCCAAATATTGAATTCTTCTTCTTCCCTCCTTCAGTTCCTTTGATCTCCCTTTCAGTGATGTTGTATACGAGCCCCTCATGCTAAGTGCATGTCTGATCCAGTTGGCCTTTCTCTGAAGAATAGTATTCAGAATAGTTTTCTTGTCCTGTATTGTTCTCAGTACATTGTCGTTTGTCACCTCATCTGTACCGGCCGGTGTGGCCGTGCGGTTAAAGGCGCTTCAGTCTGGAACCGCGTGGCCGCTACGGTCGCAGGTTCGAATCCTGCCTCGGGCATGGATGTGTGTGATGTCCTTAGGTTGGTTAGGTTTAATTAGTTCTAAGTTCTAGGCGACTGATGACCTCAGAAGTTAAGTCGCATAGTGCTCAGAGCCATTTGAACCACCTCATCTGTCACTTGATCTTTTCTATCTCCTCCAGAAGTACATTTTGAAACTTTCCAGGTTTATTCTTCCATTTTCCTCATGGTCTGCATCACTGCTTCACACACTGCAATGCACAATGCACCAGATGTAGCACTTCACCAGTTTCTTCCTTAATTCCAAGCTCAGCTTGCTGGTCAACAGAGTCCTCTTCTTGAAAACGAAGTCTTTCATGATGGCACTGATATGTAAAACATTCTTGGTTTTCTTGTTGCGTCAATTCGGGATAAAATCTCAAGCTTTCGACAAAAATCTCCATCATCATCGACTTCACTGGCTTCACTGCTGCTGTGGTGGTCTTATATAGCCTGTGAACAGCTTCTGATTGGTTGGCTTGTGATTGTCAGTGATTACGTACTGCTGTCGCATATGGTGTCAATTTCTGCACTGGTGGCACCACTGCTTCCGTGAGAGCGTAAACCCTGCAAAGGATGTCTGCATTGAGTGCTTGTTTCCATACACCGCTCAAATAGAATCCACTATTGTGGTTAAAGTTCTTCTTGCTCATTCTTATTTCAACAGCCTCCTTAATAGCAGAATCCCAGTATGTGGAGGCATGGGACAAATTTTTAGTTTCATTGAACAGTATTTTATGTTTGTTCATGAGGCTGTGCTCCGCAATTGCTGGTTTCTCCAGTTCTCTAATTTTAATATGCCGTTGTTGTTGTGCACAGCAGTTGGAAATGGTACTAATGGTCTGACCTATGTAATTGCGTCCACACTCACACAGGATATTGTAAATTCCAGGGACCCTGAGGCCCAGACTGTCCTTAACAGGGCACATCATCTCCTTAATTTTCTTAGAAGGATGAAAAATCAGTCTTATACCCCGTCTACCCAGGACTCTTCTTGTTTTGCTGGATGTAGCACACAAAAAGGAAGAACCACAATCAGTGTTTCATCCTGTGAGTGTGCAGCTTTTTCATGTTTCCTTTTCGTGGAGATTGCTGCCTTTATATTGTGTGCACCATAGCCATTCTTTTGGAACACATACTGCAGATGGTTAATTTCGTACTTGAAGTGGTCCTCATCAGAAACAGTTTTTGCTCTATATACCAACTTGTTCAAAATGGGTCTCTTCTGAACAGGATTATGGAAGCTCTGTGCATTAAGGTAAAAATCGGTATGCCTCTGCTTACAGTACACAGAGTGGCTGAGACAACTGTCTGCCTGTTGTTGTACTAAAACGTCTAAGAATGGAAACCTTCCTTCCTTATCCAACTCAACAGTGAACTGGATGTTCCGATGTATGCTGTTCATGTGTTCCATGAATTGTTCGAAAGCTTCTGTGCCATGTGGCTGTGCACAACACCAACAGCATATTAAAAATAGTGAACTGGAGAAATCGGCAATTGCGGAGCACTGTCTCATGCCTCCACATACTGGGACTCTGTTATTAAGGAGGCTGTTGAAATATGAATGAGTGGGAAGAACTTACACTGTGATAGTGGTGAGCGGTGTATGGAAATGAGCACTCAATGCAGAGAAGCACCAAAGACATTCCTTGCAGGGTTTACACTCCCACAGAAGCGATGGTGCCACCAGTGCAGAGACATTGGCACCATCTGTGACCAATCACAAGCCGACTAATCAGAAGCCGCCATGGGCTATATAGGGCCACCACAGCAGCAGTGAAGACAGTCAGTTGCTCCTGACGATGACGATGGAGGCTATCATCGAAAGCTTGAGATTTTATCCCAAATTGATGTGGCAAGAAAACTGAGAATGTGACTTTGGAAGTGGCAGTTCATGCTCGAATTTCGTTTTTACAGTGGGCATCAGCAAGTTTCCTGACTACTTGAACAGCATTACATTCTCTGCTTTTCACTTGTTTACAGTTTCTCCCATTTCGATATTCGTATCACTTTTGATTTCCTTGCAGTTTCCACTAATCGGCTCATCGTGTATTGCAGTTATCTTTGATTTTTGGGGAGCACTGCTATGCCATCTGCATACTTAATGGTGTTGATGAGTCATTATCCTATTCTGAAGTTTTCACATCTTTTCAAAGCTTCTGTTGCCAGCCCTTCTTCATACAGTTTGAAGCAACTCAGCTATAGACAACACCCTTGTCTGACCCCTCTTCCTATTTCCATGCTGTTTGTGTCTCCATGTTTAGTCACATCTTTAGTCTTTGTCCCAGGTACAAGTTGAGGATTAGTCTTTGATTGTCCAGTTAATTCCTATCTCCATGAGGATGTTCATCAATTTTGTGCAGTTGACTGTGTTGAAACACTTCTGCCAGTCTGTAAAAAAAGTACAAACTTTTTTGTTAACAGCCAAACTGTCATCCGACAAAATCCTCACCTTGCCGATGACGTTTCTGGTTTTTTTCCTTTGCTAAATCAAAACTGGTCCTCTCCCATTACTTCTTCAATTTTGGGTTCCAGCCATCTGTTGAGTATTCTTTTGATGATCTTCACCATGTGTGAGATCACACTAATTGTTCTGTAAACACTACGTTTTTTGACTTTTTATTACTTCTCAAGAGCAATCGTTGTGACATCCAAAAAGTCCTCAGGCCATTCTCCAGTTTTGTAGATTGTGTTGTTGAGTTATGTCAATGCCTTCAAACCTCCGTTTCCAATTTCTTTCTGCAAATCCACTCATATGTTGTAGTCTCCTGTACCTTTCCTCCTCTTATGTCCTTAATCACCTTCTTCACTTCCATTGTCAGTATGATGAGCTCTTTTTTGTCTTCATCAGTAGCCTCCTCTGTCTCTATTTCAATGTCTTATGGAACACATTACTTATTTTTCTGAGTTCCTTTACGTATTCTTCCCATGTTTTTAGCATGTCTGCTTGCTCAATAACCATTTGTACTCTAGAGTCTCCAATTCCAAAGGTCATTATTCCTCTGGTCTTGGTCCCTCCCAGCTCCTCCATTTTCTGGTACCTTCCTCTTCTTTATAATTCTTTGCATTTCTTTGCATATTTCTTCTATGTACTTTCCTTTGCTTTGTCTGTTTCTCTCCTGATTTCATTTTTAAGTCTTTTGTATTCTTCTTCTTTAACATTTTTACATTTTGTCCTTTCCTCCAGCTTCTCCAGCATTTTATTGGTGATCCAGGGTTTCCTCACTCTCTTTGCTTGCCTCCCAACTCCAATCTTTAAGATATTCCTTGTAACCAGTTTATCTTTTTGCCACTGCTCTTTTGCACTTACATTTTCCCCACTCACTTTGTTAAATTGTTACTGCAAAGTTCTCTTACTGCCTCATAGTTCTCTCCTAGCTTGTCCATGTCCCATCTCTGTTTTCTTCTTTCACACTGTCAGATCTTCTTTAATCTTGTACAGATTTCTGCAACCAAAAGTTGTAATCCTAGTCTTCATTGGCAGCTTGCATAGACTTGGCATCTTTCACACCACCCCTGAACCTCTGTTTGATGAGGATGTAGTCTAACCGATATCTGTTAATTTCTTCTGGGCTCTTTCATGTGTACAGTTTACTCTTCCTTTTGTTGAACTAAGTGTTCATCACCATCAACTTGCTTCACTGACAGAATTCCATTGGCATCTCACCTCAGTCATTTCTTCTTCCTAATCCATATTGTCCCACAATGTTTGCTTCCCTACCTTTTCCAGTGACACTATTCCAGTTGCCCATGATTATGGTGTTTATTCTTCCTCTGTCTTCAGAGTTTATGATATCTTTTATTTCATCACACATTTCCTCCACTTAATCATCAAGATCTGATGTTGGCATGTGCAGTTGAACTATCAGAATGTCTGTTGGTTCTGCACTTATTTTCACAAACATTAAACAACCACTATGGCTCACCACTTTGGTCACACTTTGCACTGTATGATTTCTCATCACTATTGCTGCATCATATGCAAAACTTATTCCACTAGAATAAAAAATTGTGTAATTTCCTGACACTACTTCACCACTGTCTGCCCACCTCACTTCACTTAAAACCCATTATGTTAACTTCACATTTGTTCATTTCTATCTCCATATTTTCCAGTTTTCCTGCTCTTTAAAGTGTTCTTACATTCCATGTCCCAATTCTGAAATTAAAATAGCCCTTCCTTTTAATGAAACCCCCTGAAGTACTCCCCACCTGGGGACCCAAATGGGGGAGTAGTTCACCTCCGCAGTTTTTTACTCTAGGAACTGCCATCATTATTCTCTGTCTTCCGACATCCAGGAAATATAATCATGTGTTAGTCTATCCATTTCCTTTCATTATCGCAGTATCATGGCCAAAGATACAGACTATTATTGGTTTTGCTCATGAGTCTTTCATCTTCATCCATCTGAAGCATCATTTACTCTGTGCTTCAAATCAGTACTGGTGCCTAATGCTGTCCAGTATCAACCTACCCAGTTCATTAATTGATGACAACCATGACATGGGCATTGGATTGGAGGGTTGCCTCTTCTGCCGTAGTGATGATGTACATTTCTACCTTCACCACCATTGAAGTCTTCACTGTTTCCTGGCAAGGACCCTCACAAGGAACTATCACCCAGGCCAGGTGACCCAAGGTTTTTTTTAAAGAGGCTTTACTCTTCTCCCATCTCCTTTCTCAACCAGGCTTGGAAATGGCTATGGCTGAGTTCATCCCTCGCACAACCAACAACTCTTCTTTGGTGTTTCTGTGATTTTAACATGGCCAGTGCAGGATCCCATGCTGTGCTAGTTAGTATCCCGTGTCTCCGTTCAGTGGATTAGCTGAGCTGTGAATTTCCACTACTTCTTTAATAATGTTGTCGCAGTACAAAGGGGTCAATTGGAGAATTTTGCTGGTTTTGTATTCCATATTGTGTCCTGTACTAAGACAGTTTTCGGCCATTGCAGATTTCTCTGCCTGGTCCAGACGCATTCTTCTTCGATGTTGAACACATCTGTCTTCCACAGTGAGGCAAGTTTTTGCTATGTATGTCATCCTGCAGTTACATGGAATGTTATAGACACCAGATCTTTTTAAATGATCATCTTTCTCTGGATCTAAAAGAGTTTTGAGTTTTGTTGGCAAATTAAAGAAAAATTTAACTTTTTTCTCCAATAATCTTCCTATTTTTGAAGAAACATCGCCAATGTATGGCAAAACAACCATTCCTGATTGTTCTTCACTTTCTTCCAGCTTCCCACTTTGTCTAGCATGCACCAGACATAAGGCACTGGAAATCTTCTGTTCAGAATATCCGTTCTCTAAAAATATGACATAGCTCATCACATAAGCTGTCTGAATCTGATATGGCTTGTGCTCTGTGGACCAATGTCCTAAGCACACAACTTCATTGTGCAGTATGGCGACAGCTGGTGGCCTGTAAGTATAAGTCCATGTGTGTAGCTTTACAGTACACAGCATGACTGAAGGTACCATTCTCTTTTCTGGCTAAAACATCTAGCAGCACAATTGAACCCTTTAGTGGGAAAATTTGAACACCATATTTGCAACTCCAAATATTTTGTCAGTTTGGTCAAGAACTTGTGACTTGCACCATCAGATATTCTTGTTAGTTTCAATGTTGTCTCACTTTTCAATTGAGTCCTATTGCAGGAACCACTATTGCTCATTGGTGAGAAGCTAGAAGAGGAACTTGTTGATTTCTTTAAGCACGTGCTCACCTGACTTACTTTTCACTCAATGACCAACAATTTGAACAGACTGTTGGTGTCATAATGTGTAGTTCCTTGTCACCCATTGTGGCCAATCTTTTTATGGAAGATTTCAAGGAGAGAACACTACAGTCAGCAGAGTTGAAACCTATGTGCATTTGGCAATATGTGGATGACATCTTTTTCATCTGGCTCCATGGAACTGCATTGCTGGATTCATTTTGGAACTTCTAAATTCTCTTCATTTGAACATAAATTTTACAATGGAGTTGGAGAAAAATGGTGAAGTAATGCTCCTGGACATGTTGATGCAGAGAAAAGAGGGTGGCAGCTTGGGTCACACTGTGTACCATAAAACTACACAGACAGACTTATACTTGCAGGCCACCAGCTGTCACCATCCTGCACAATGAAGTGGGGTATATAGGATGTTGATTCACAGAACTTGAGCCATATGAAATTCAGACAGCTTATCTATGAGCTACACCACCTCCATTCCATATTTTTAGACAATTGATATTCTGAAGAGGGGATTCATCATGTGTTATGCCTGGTGCATACTAGACAAAGCGAGAAGTTGGAAGAAAGTGAAGAACAAAAAGAAATCATCATCTCGCCATATGTTGGTGATTTTCTTCGAAAATAGGAAGATTACTGGAGACCCATAAAGTTAAATGCATCTTTCGTCTGCCAACAAAACACTGAGCTCTTTTAAGCTCAGTGAAAGATGATCTCAATTTAAGAAGACCATGTATCTATATGATTCCCTTATATTTGTGGAGGGCAGATGTGTCAAATATCAATGATACACTTCTGGACCAGCCAGAGAAATCTGCAGTGACTGAGCATGATGTCTCAGTACAGGACACAGTATGGAATACAAAAACAGCAGTGGAAATTTGCAGTTTGACTAATCTGATAAACAGGGACACAGGATACCAACTTGGCACATCATGGGATCCAGTGCTGGCCATGTTAATATCAATTAGCAACCACCAAAAAGAATTGTTGGTTGTGCAAGAGATGATGCTGTAGTGGCAACATAGATATTCTGTTGACAACAGCGAGTACAGGTCACACTAGTGCAGGCACATATTCCAGCAGGTGGATTCCAACAGAGGGAGCTGGGATGGCCGATGGCAGCACACAGTATGACTGACAGCCTCTGCACTTGTGTTCACCACCCGACAAGTGATGCAGCCGTCTCTCTCACTACCGATTAGCATATCCACGCTGCTGGTCACTGAATTTGGTACATTCATGCCTGCACAATTTATTTTCAGACTGTCAAAACAGGAGGCTTTGGTTACAGTCTCAGCATTGTGTTTGGCATATCTGTAGATGCTGGTCAGCTGTTCTGATGCAATATTGTGGAACTTTCACAATGACATCCAACATCTTGTCTGAGAATCATATTTACAGTAGTCTCCTGTCAGGAAAGCCTCAAGCAAAGGATTATCCTGTAGGTATATACCATGATCATGCAAAAGCTTTTGATTCTGTGGATCAAGGAATTCTGTTCAGCAAAATAAAATGTTATGGCATTAATGGCATCTCTCCTGCAGGGATAGAACCTGATCTCCATAACAAAAATCAGAGGATCTCATTAACAGAACGTGTCTCAACCATGACACTAACCTCAGGAAGGGGGTACGTAACATGTGCAGTGCCACAAGTCTCGATACTGGATACACTCTTATTCCTAACACACATAAATGACCTACAAATTACTTTGAAAGGTAGTTCAAGAACTTTGATGTTTGTCCATGACACAAGCATGCTGATCAGTTGTCCAGACTCAATTTTAGCAGAGACAGCTCACATGAGGGCTGTACACACTAACAAGTGATTCACAACTAATAATCAAAGTCTTAATACCACAAAGACTCATATTATGTAATTTCAAACCAGCAATCATGACATGTTAATACCAGATGTGGACATTAATAATCATATACTAAATGAAACACACTAATACTCATTAGGGTCCAACTGGATAACAAGTTAAAATAAGTCATCACATAGATAAACTAATCAAGAAGCTCAGTTCAGTGTGTTATGCCATAGAAGTATGTCTCACTGTGCTAACCTAAAGACAAGAGTGTTGCTCATTTTGTGTATTTTCTCTCTGTGTTGTCTTATAGAATTATCTTCCGGGGCAGTGCACTTAAAGAAAATAAAGTGTTTATTCAGCAAAATCAAGCATTAAGAATACTGTGTAAAGTAAATAACAAAGAATCTTGCATTAGACTTTTTAAGAAGCCTGGAATTTGTACACTTTCTTCCCAGTACATTTACACTTTAATAGTTTTTGTTGCTGATAATAAAATAAATTTCAACTGAACTGTTATTTCCAGAATCAAAATACAAGACAGAAAATAATATTCATGTAGACTTTACCTCCTTGTCTAGGGTTGGGAATGGAATTAGATTTTTTGGTGAGCAAATATACATAAATCTAATATAAAACAAGAAATTATTAATCCCTACAAATTATTGGAATGTCTGTTTTCAGGGATTGAAAAATTCTGTTAATTACATGGCAAGTAGTGGTGTTTGTTATAAAACTGTGAATAATATTTAATATTTCCTTTGAAATACACCATTGTAATCAAGTAAATATTAAGCTTTTTTTTTTTTTTTCAAAGTACTAGCTCCCTTACTAGTTTACTCTATTAAATTTAGATGACATAACCATGAATATCTTAAGCAGTGTAATGAGAGTTTATTGGTAATGCATCATAAAGATTAATTATGATTAAGTTTTATAATTTTCTTGTCTTTTGTTAATGTGTATGTTGACTCATTCTGTCTCTCTGAAGATTCTTCTTCTTGATAGGATGTATAGAACACAATGAAATAATGAGTAAATGAATGAATGTATGTTGGATGTTGAGTCATCAACAGATGTAGAAGTAACTTCAGATGTGCCAAGAGAAGTATATTGGGACCCTTTCTGCATTTCTGGTGTATTGATGGCCCAGCAGACAATATTAATAGTCATGCAGATATCAGTTATCTATAATAAAGTACTAACAGGAAAAGGAAAACTGAAATATTATCAAGAACTGACTGAACATTTGTGCAAAGTTGTGAAAGATTGACAGCTAAAGCGGTTGACAGACCTCATTTCATTGCTGTTATTGTTGTTGTGGTCTTCAGTCCTGAGACTGGTTTGATGCAGCTCTCCATGCTACCCTATCCTGTGCCAGCTTCTTCATCTCCCAGTACTTACTGCAACCTGCATCCTTCTGAATCTGTTTAGCGTATTCATCTCTTGGTCTCCCTCTATGATTTTTACACTCTGCCCTCCAGTGCTAAATATGTGATCCCTTGATGCCTCAGAACATGTCCTACCAACCGGTCCCTTCTTCTTGTCAAGTTGCGCCACAAACTCTTCTTCTCCTCAATTCTATTCAATACCTCCTCATTAGTTATGTGATCTACCCACCTAATCTTCAGCATTCTTCTGTAGCACCACATTTCAAAAGCTTCTATTCTCTTCTTGTCCAAACTATTTATCATCCATAATGAGATTTTCACTCTGCAGCGGAGTGTGCGCTGATATGAAACTTCCTGGCAGATTAAAACTGTGTGCCCGACCGAGACTCGAACTCGGGACCTTTGCCTTTCGCGGGCAAGTGCTTTACCAACTGAGCTACTGAAGCACGACTCACGCCCAGTACTCACAGCTTTACTTCTGCCAGTACCTCGTCTCCTACCTTCCAAACTTTACAGAAGCTCTCCTGCGAGCCTTGCAGAACTAGCACTCCTGAAAGAAAGGATATAGCGGAGACATGGCTTAGCCACAGCCTGGGGGATGTTTCCAGAATGAGATTTTCACTCTGCAGCGGAGTGTGCGCTGATATGAAACTTTATGGCAGATTAAAACTGTGTGCCCGACCGAGACTCGAACTCGGGACCTTTGCCTTTCGCGGGCAAATCATCCATGTTTCACTTCCATACATGGCTACACTCCAAATACCTTCAGAAACGGCTTCCTGACACTTAAATCTATACTCGATGTTAACAAATTTCTCTTCTTCACAAATGCTTACCTTGCCATTGCCAGTCTACATTTTATGTCTTCTCTACTTTGACCATCATCAGTTATTTTGGTCCCCAAGTAGCAAAACGCCTTTACTACTTTAAGTGCCTCATTTCCTAATATAATTCCCTCAGCATCACCCGATTTAATTCGACTGCAATCAATTATCCTCATTTTGCATTTGTAGATGTTCATCTTATATCCTCCTTTCAAGACACTGTCCATTCCTTTCAACTGCTCTTCCAAGTCCTTTGCTGTCTCTGACAGAATTACAATGTCATCAGCGAACCTCGAAGTTTGTAATTCTTCTCCATGGATTTCAATACCTACTTCGAATTTTTCTTTTGTTTCCTTTACTGCTTCCTCAATATACAGATTGAATAACATAGGGGAGAGTCTACAACCCTGTCTCACTCCCTTCCCAACCACTGCTTCCCTTTCATGTCCCTTGACTCTTATAACTGCCATCTGGTTTCTGCACAAATTGTAAATAGCCTTTTGCTCCCTGTATTTTACCCCTGCCACCTTCACAATTTGAAAGTGAGTATCCCAGACATCATTGTCAAAAGCTTTCTCTAAGTCTACAAATGCTAGAAAAGTAGGTTCACCTTTCCTTAATCTGTTTCCTAAGATAAGTTGTAGGGTCAGTAATGCCTCATGTGTTCCAACATTTCTACAGAATCCAAACTGATCTTCCCCAAGGTCGGCTTCTACCAGCTATTCCATTCATCTGTAAAGAATTCGTGTCAGTATTTTGCAGCTGTGACTTATTAAACTGATAGTTCGGTAATTTTCACATCTGTCAACACCTGCTTTCTTTGGGATTGGGATTATTATATTCTTCTTGAAGTCTGAGGGTATTCCGCCTGTCTCATACATCTTGCTCACCAGATGGTAGAGTTTTGTCAGGACTGGCTCTCCCAAGGCCGTCAGTAGCTCTAATGGAATGTCGTCTACACCCTGGGCCTTGTTTCGACTCAGGTCTTTCAGTGCTCTGTCAAACTCTTCACGCAGTATCATATCTCCCATTTCATCTTCATCTACATCCTCTTCCATTTCCATAATCTTGCCCTCAACTACATCGCCCTTGTATAGACCCTCTATATACTCCTTCCACCTTTCTTCTTTCCCTTCTTTGCTTAGAACTTGGTGTCCATCTGAGCTCTTGATATTCATCCAAGTGGCTCTCTTTTCTCCAAAGGTCTCTTTAATTTTCCTGTAGGCTGTATCTATCTTACCCCTAGTGAGATAAGCCTCTACATCCTTACATTTGTCCTCTAGCCATGCCTGCTTAGCCATTTTGCACTTCCTGTCGATCTCATTTTTGAGACGTTTGTATTCCTTTTTGCCTGCTTTATATTTTCTCCTTTCATCAATTAAATTCAATATTTCTTCTGTTACCCAAGGATTTCTACTAGCCCTCGTCTTTTCACCTACTTGATCCTCTGCTGCCTTCACTACTTCATCCCTCAGAGCTACCCATCCTTCTTCTACTGTACTTCTTTCCCCCATTTCTGTCAATTGTTCCCTTATGCTCTCCCTGAAAGTCTGTACAACCTCTGGTTTAGTCAGTTTATCCAGGTCCCATCTCCTTAAATTCCCACCTTTTTGCAGTTTCTTCAGTTTTAATCTACAGTTCATAACCAATAGATTGTGGTCACAGTCCTCGTGTGCCCCTGGAAATGTCCTACAATTTAAAACCTGGTACCTAAATCTCTGTCTTACCATTATATAATCTATCTGATACCTTCTAGTATCTCCAGGATTCTTCCATGTATACAATATCCTTTTATGATTCTTGAAGCAAGTGTTAGCTATGATTAAGTTATGCTCTGTGCAAAATTCTACCAGATGGCTTCCTCTTTCATTTCTTACCCCCAATCCATATTCACCTACTTCTATTTCCATCTCTCCCTTTTCCTACTTTCGAATTCCAGTCACCCATGACTATTAAATTTTCATCTCCCTTCACTACCTGAATAATTTTTTTTTTTTTTATCTCATCATACATTTCATCAATTTTTTCATCATCTGCAGAGCTAGTTGGCATATAAACTTGTACTACTGTAGTAGATGTGTGCTTTGTGTCTATTTTGGCCACAATAATGCCTTCACTATGCTGTTTGTAGTAGCTAACCCGCACTCCTATTTTTTTATTCATTATTAAGCCTACTTCTGTATTACCCCTATTTGATTTTGTATTTATAACCCTGTATTCGCCTGACCAAAAGTCTTGTTCCTCCTGCCACCAAACTTCACTAATTCCCACTATATCTAACTTTAACCTATCCACTTCCCTTTTTAAATTTTCTAACCTACCTGCCCGATTAAGGGATCTGACATTCCAAGCTCCGATCCATAGAACGCCAGTTTTCTTTCTCCTGATAAAGACATCCTCTTGATTAGTCCCTGTCCGGCCATCCTAATGGGGGACTATTTTACCTCCGGAATATTTTACCCAAGAGGACGCCATCATCATTTAACCATACAGTAAAGCTGCATGCCCTCGGGAAAATTTATGGCTGTAGTTTCCCCTTACTTTCAGCCGTTCACAGTACCATCACAGCAAGGCTGTTTTGGTTAGTGTTACAAGGCTAGATCAGTCAATCATCCAGACTGTTGCCCCTGCAACTACTGAAAAGGCTGCTGCCCCTCTTCAGGAACCACACATTTGTCTGGCCTCTCAACAGTTACCCCTCGATTGTGGTTGCACCTACGGTATGGCTATGTGTATCGCTGAGGCATGCAAGCCTCTCCACCAATGGCAAGGTCCATGGTTCATGGGGGAGAGGAGTTCATTGCTAGGATACAGCAAAAATGCAAAGGAGGTAGCTCACAAAACACTTGTGTGACCCATTCCAGAATATTGCTAAAGTGTGTGGAGTCCATGCCAAATTCAACAAAGGGGATAAATTGAATGTATACAAATAAGGCAGCATGAATGGCCACAGACAGGCTGTCTCATGACAGCATCATGGAAATGCTGAAAATTCTAAACTGCCAGGCACTGAAATGTGATTTGCAGAGTATACATGTAGATGTAGATGGTGGATGTTTGAAGATGGACACAAACTTTTCCGTGAAAGCCTGATTAATAAAGTTTGGGGAACCAGTATTAAGTGTGGAACGTAGGAATATATTACAGCCCGCTATCTATTGCTTTGGCAGAGATCACAAAGACAAGATTAGACTAATTTTAGTAATCACAGACGTAGGTAGGCTGCCAATCTCCCTGTATTCCCTACGCCACTGAAACAAATAGTAATCCCATTATATGGTTCAGTGGGATATGCCCTCTGCCATGCAAGTAACTATGGTTTGCACAGTATGGATCTAAACAAAGATGCAGATGAGGTATGTTCAAAATCAAAACTAAATGCTTTTCAGCTTCCAGATGATAAGTTCATTTCTTCTTCAAAGTCTCACCATCTCTATTCATATGGTGATCACACCACTTCGTGATGCAGTCCCAGAAAGCTTCCTTTGAAATATCCTTTGGTTCTTTTGATGAATTCTCGTTAGTGTCCTCAGTGGTGTAAAAATGGTGTTCTTACAACTTTGTATTCCAGTTCTGGTGTCCATGATGAATGCATCTTAATGTCATCAGTGGTGCTGGTTTTAAATCTGAAAGCAAGAAAAAGTGATATGGTGTCAGGTATATATAGTAGACTGGTTGGAGGGGGAGGAGGAGTCAGTCATCTTATTTTTGCCCCAAAACTGAATGGGCAAGTATAATAGAACAGTGAGTTCTCTTGTCACTACTGTGATCTACTCCACTGAAATTCTGGATCAAGGTTATCATACTTTTACAGTCATAGACATACTTTGTCAATCTACTGTGATTACTGGACTCTTAGTGTTTTACCTTTATTTATGGGGATACAACAAGTGCACTGGTAATGGTTTTAGGTTTTCTGATTGAACAGACTCTAGAGACCTTAAGCTGGTATGTTACTCTAAGGACACTCTTTGTTCACTCTCTGATTTTGCATCTCCTTATCCCATAACAAGTTTTTTAAGACACAAATAGTACTGAACAATTTCTTTCCAAGGCAGCTTCTAATTAGTTATGTCAATAGCATGTTTCTATTGAACAAAGGAGATCTGACTCTGCTAATTTGATTTTTGTGGCTTTACCAAGTGATAATACTATATCACAATAACTGTCCTATCATTATGATCACAACAAATGGATTTTGTTTTTGTAGTGGTATTGTGTCAAATTCAATAACATAATTCCTTTATGGTTGAAAATAAAAATCATTGGTGAGAGGACTGCACATATCAATAATTATGTGGTGATTTTGAGTTCCTGCTAGGACAGAGGTTGTAAAACTATAACCCATACAAAATACTCTCTACCTCTGGCTACAGATGGACTGTGACTCAGTAACTTTGACTCTTCAGAAGGGGTGCAATATTCATCCCACTTCTCCATGTTAACTTGAGCATTGGAGGCAACACTTCCAATAACATCACTGAAAGACAGCTCTTAACTTTGTAGAAGGTGTTGAGTCCAATTTGCAGTAAAACAAGATATAGTACATTTTCGGTCTGGCCCTGATATGAACGCATAATCCATAAACAAAACAAAGTTTGTCAAGAGCAGGACACAGAATGAAAGCCAATAATGACAGCAAGAAAGTACAGGTATAGGGCAAGGTTGAAATCCAAAAGCAGAATGGTGTGATTGATAGTAACTCCTGCAATGGATTGCCTGGTCCCACAGCAGCAAAAAGCTCTGCCCACATGATGTGCCACACGTGCTAATTGTGGTGATCATCAGACATGGTGACATTAAAATAAATATTATCTACAAAAATTGGCAACCAGTATTTACTCCAAAAAGGCACGTAAACAATCATTTGTGTTCCAGCAATACTACTGTTATAACTTCAAGTTGAACAAACATATTTCAAGGAAGACGCAATACATGAAAGTCACAGATCAAGTAAACAGAGTAAGATGTGTGTACACTTTAACTGTCAAATCATAACTGAATCCAAGTCTAATGACCACTGACTGGTTGGCCGCTTAGGTGGCGCTGCTGCTGCATGGCTGGCAGACAGTGCAGCATGTAGAGGACACGTGTAATTGCGCAGCGGCACTCTGAAAGATCGGTGAGTCACAACACTTTTCCCCCCTTTGAATTTTTTGCACAGGTCTTGATGGAGGTGGCCTGTAGATTGCTAATGTCCATAGGTGTTGTTTGACTGGCCGTAAAGTCTCGAGGAGGAGGCTTCCCGTACGGACAAAGTGTCCCCGATGATAGGGGGTCGAGATGACAGGAGACATGGGGGTCGAATCTGCTGGGGCCCTGTGCACCAATCTGCCCATTGCAGCAAGTCTGGTTGTTATAACAGGAGACATGGGCGATATGTCGGCATCTGTAGGAGAAGGAGGCGAGTGGAGTTGCTCCGACAGATGATGGTCATCTGGTTCTTGCATGGGCACGTCTCCTGGTGGCATCAGTTCTTGTGCTGGCACCGATATGATGGTGAGAGGACAGCATTGTGAGTAATGAGAGATTCCAGTATCCCAAGCATCAGGTAGAGCCGAATGTGGTGTAGCGGCATCCGGAACAGGCATTGCCGGCACACGAGGCCGAAGCTGGTCCGAATGACGCACTGCAACACCCGTGTCCATCTGGATTTCATACAGGCGTTGGCCAGGGTGTCGTAAGATGTGGCCAGGACTCCATTTTGGCCACCTGCCATATCCCCGTACCCATACAAGGTCGTCGGCGGTGAACCGGCCAAGCGAAGGCACCTGTGGCTGTGAGGCGGAAGGCCGCAGAAGATGAAGTAGCGTGCGGGGCTGTCGGCCATGTAAGTGCTCAGCCAGTATGTGGTCCCCCATGGGGGTGAAACGGTAAGAGGCCAGAAATTGGAGAAGCACATCATCGGTTCCACCAGCAGAAGAAGTCAGGAGTTTCCTCATCTGAGCCTTAAATGTGCAGACCAGTTGTTCAGCCTCACCGTTTGACTGTGGGTGGAACAGAGGGGCTGTGACATGCATGACACCGTGACGGGCACAAAAATCCGCAAAATCAGAAGAGGCAAATTGTGGACCATTATCAGTAACAAGAGTAGAGGGAAGGCCTTCCAAAGAGAAAATGCGAGCTAGAGCATTGGTGGTTGCCGCGGTGGTAGGCGACGTGCAATGGACAATGAAAGGAAAGTTAGAGTAGGCATCAATAACGAGAAGCCAATAAGTACCTTAAAAAGGTCCCACAAAGTCAGCATGAATACGCTCCAAGGGCTTCTCAGGCGAAGGCCACAGTGGCAATGATGACTTCGGGGCGGCGGCCTGTGACGCAAAAGGGCCGCAGGCAGCAACCATGTATGCAATTTCAGAGTCGATGCCGGGCCAGTACACATAACAGTGTGCCAGAGATTTTGTGCAAGAGACACCCCAGTGCCCTTGGTGAAGGAGGCGAAAGACCGAAGCACGCAAAGACGTAGGTACCACAACACACGGCGAAGCACTTTCGATGGAGAGGAGGATAACACCATCCCTAGCCGTGAGGCGGTAACGCAAAGTGTAGTAGTTCTGCAACGGATCAGAAGTCTTAGCGGACAGACAATCTGGCCAACCCTTCTGAATACAGCGTAAAACCCCGGAGAGAGTAGGATCAGAACCCGTAGCAGCCACCAGCCGGTCCCCAGTGACGGGGAACCTGTCCACAACCTGCTGCTCGGCAACATCCAGGTGGAAACACAAAAGTTCGTCCCTATTGAATGCCAGATCAGGACCCATGGGAAGGCGAGACAGTGCATCAGCATTCGCATGTCGAACAGTCAGCTGGAAATGAATCTCATAATTGAAATGAGACAAGTAAAGAGCCCAACACTGGAGGCGGTGTGCAGCCTTGTCGGGAAGTGATGTTGATGGATGAAACAAGGAAACAAGTGGCTTGTGATCTGTAACAAGATGAAATTTGGATCCATAGAGAAAAACATCAAACTTATGAAGAGTATAAATAATGGCTAAAGCTTCTTTTTCAATTTGAGAATACTTTTGTTGGGCATCTGCAAGGGTTTTGGAGGCATAAGCAATGGGTTGTTCAGAACCGTCAGAAAAACAGTGTGCAAGGACTGCACCAACCCCGTATTGAGAGGCGTCCATGGCAAGAACAAGATGTTGGCCAGATTGATAAGTAGCCAGACACGGGGCCTGTTTCAGCATAGTCTTCAATTTCTGGAAAGCCGCATCGCATGACACGGACCAGTGAAAAGGCATGTTTTTATGCAACCGGTGATGCAACGGCTGAGCCACCGAAGCAGCAGACGGTAAAAACTTGTGATAGTATGCCATTTTCCCCAAGAAGGCCTGTGGTTCCTTAACAGATATAGGACAAGGAAGGGCATCAATCGCAGCAACAGTTTGCTGAAGCGGACGAATACCATCCCGAGAGAGTTGAAACCCCAAGTACATGATAGATGCCTGAAAAAACTTTGATTTCTGAAGATTACACTTAAGACCGGCAGTCTGTATGACATGAAAAAGTGTGCGGAGATTTTGAAGATGTTCATCAGTGGTGGAGCCAGTGACAACAATATCATCCTGGTAATTTATACACCCAGGGACAGTGAGCAATAATTGTTCCAAGAATCACTGAAAGAGAGCAGTAGTGCTGGCAACCCAGAATGGTAATCATTGGTATTGATAGAGGCCAAAAGGCATGTTAAGGACCAGAAACTGCCGGGAAGCAGCGTCAAGAGGAAGTTGATGATAAGCTTCTGACAGGTCAAGTTTAGAAAAATAGTAGCCTCCAGCAAGTTTAGTGAACAATTCTTCAGGTTGAGGCATAGGGTAAGTGTCGATAAGGCATTGAGGATTTACAGTGGCTTTGCAATCACTACAGAGACGAATATCACCATTTGGCTTAGCAACGACAATGACAGGAGAGGACCACTCACTGGAAGTGACAGGAAGCAAGACCCCTGAAGCAGAGACGAATATCACCATTTGGCTTAGCAACGACAATGACAGGAGAGAACCACTCACTGGAAGTGACAGGAAGCAAGACCTCTGAAGCAGTGAGACGATCCAGCTCCCATTTGACCTGATCACGAAGGGCCCCAGGAATGGGCCGAGCCTGAAAAAATTTAGGCCAAGCAGTGGGTTTGAGCATGATATGAGCTTCAAAGTTGTTTGCACAGCCTAACCTAGGAGAAAAAAGGGACGAAAATGTCATTGACAAGGAATCCAGTTGAGCATAAGGAATAGCATCAGAGACAATATTGACAGACTTATCTATGGACAATCCAAAAACGCGAAAGGCATCGAAACCAAAAAGATTCTCCACATTACTATGGTCGACCACAAATACGGGAACAGTGTGAACGACAGATTTGTAAGATACCTCAGCATCAAATTGTCCCAAGAGAGAAACCTTCTGTTTACTGTAATTGCCTAGTGACAGGTGACAGGATCGGAGAACCTAACTGAAGATACGTCTGAGAATTGATGATAGTGACAGCAGAACCAGTATCCACCTGCACACGAACATCTCGACCAAGTATTTGGACAGTGAGGAATAACTTCCCTGAAAGGGAAGAAGTACAATTGCTAGACAACACAGAATCAGAATCAGTGTCATGTTCATGAACATCATGTATGCGGTTGGATTTGCAAACAGATGACACATGACCCTTTTTTTTGCATTTGTGACACATGGCCCAACGTTGTGGACAATCTTCTCGTGAATGTTTCGTAAAACACCGCACACATGAAGGAAGTTGCCGTGAGTTTTGCTGCAGTTTCTTAGAGGTTTGTTTACGGTTAGGCTGAGGCTGCGCTTGGGAGTGTACTGCGGCCACATCGGCCAGTGGGGACACGCCACATGGTTCGTAAACATTGTACAGAGGCTGTATTTCCCCAACGTTGCCCCATGCCTCTACTTGTGTTCCAGCGGCGTGAGAAATTTCAAAAGACTGAGCTATGGATAGGACTTCATCTAGAGTTGGATTTGCCAACTGAAGGGCATGTTGCCTAACTTCTTTGTTGGGTGCCGATCAGATAATAGCATCCCATACCATGGAATCGGCGTAGGATTCTTTGTGAACTTCAGTAACAAATTGACACTTTCTACTGAGGCTGTGAAGTTCAGCAGCCCAAGCACAATACGATTGATTTGGTTGTTTTTGACAACAATAAAAGGCAACACGAGAGGCTACCACATGCGTTGCTTTTGAAAATAGACAGACAGAAGTGAGCACATTTCAGCAAAGGACAAAGGCGCAGGATCTTTGAAAGGAGCCAATTGCAACAACAACCGATACATTTGAGGTGAAATCCATGAAAGGAACAGAGACTTACATGTTTGTTCATCCGCGACATGAAATACCAAGAAGTGCTGTCGAAGACGTTTTTCGTAATCAGACCAGTCTTCCGCCATCTCATCGTAAGGAGGAAAAGGAGGTAGAGACAATGACAAGAGATGCCCCGCATTTGATGCCATGACGAAATCATGAATCGCATTTGTGAGAAGCATTTGCTGTTCTATCAGACCTCGCAACAGTTGCTCTAAAGTAGCCATGGACACATGTGGGTCAACGATGGAAAAGAAAAATCCCATCCTCATCGCCAATTGTTATAACTTCAAGTTGAACAAATATATTTCAAGGAAGACACAATACATGAAAGTCACAGATCAAGTAAACAGAGTAAGACATGTGTACACTTTAACAGTCAAATCATAACTGAGTCCAAGTCTAGCGGCCGCTGGCTGACTGGCCGCGTAGGTGGCGCTGCTGCTGCATGGCTGGCAGACAGCGCCACATGTAGAGGACGCGCGTAACTGCGCGGCAGCACTTTGAAAGATCAGTGAGTCACAACAACTATCTACAGTTAAAGTATTATTTAAGTGAAAACAATATCTGGAATTCGATAACTATCTGTTTAGCCAATCTTGCTGTTCACAGTTCTGAGCACTGTATCTGATGAGTCAATATCAGCATTTAGGAAGGAAGTTCATAAAGGAGTGGAATCTATGATGTTAGAAATGGCATTGGGAAGTAATTTCATAATTAAAATGTTATTTATATTTAGCAAACATAGTAAAGTACTGAAATAGGTCTACAATATATTGCTACAAAACTAAGAGCAGTTTAAAATATCCTTCCAGAATGTCTTCGGTTTTACATGGGCAGTTTTTTGAGATGCTTGTGGTATATTTCCTTTTTGAATTGTAGCAAATGACAGCCATCTTTATGTCCAAGATCAGATTTTGTCTAAATATTGTAGCCTCAGGTGTTACAAGCTGGAATAATTCAGTAACCCATAATCAGCCTCCCTCAGCTGCTCCAGTGGTGATACCATACACTAATCACATTGTGTTTATTAGATTCTCAAACCACTCTTTTCCTTCAATAAATTAATCCTTTGAGTGATTTATGTTCTTCCAAAAATTTATTATGTGACTTATTTTCCAAAATAAATGATTATAGTTTTAACAACAATGTAGGAAAAGATAGATTGCTACTTACCATACAGAAGAGATGTTAAGTTGCAGACAGTCACAATTAAAAGACACTTACACACAGTTTTCGGCCACAGCCTTCATCAACAAAAGAGAAACAGAGAAACATCCCATTCATACACACAAGCAAGCACACTCAAGCACACATAACCACTATATCCAGCAGCTCAGGCCAGAATGCAGCTGTCACATGGGATAGCAGCAGCAAACTGGAAGAGGCATGGAATAGGAAAGAATAGTAGTGTACTGATGGAGGGACAGGGGAATGCTGTCTGGCGGAGTGTGCAGAGACTATAATGCCAACAGCAGGCGCAGCATCAGGGTGTTGTGGGGCTGGGAGGTGGGGAGAAAAAGGAGTGAAAAGGAAAGGAGCAGGGAAAGATGGGTAGGTGCATTGGCAGAGGTAGCAAACAAAGAGGCTGGGAGGTGAGAATGGGTAGGAGTGATAGGGCAGAGGGGGTGCAAATTGTTGGGTGGAGGTTTGTGGGAACAGTATGTTACCATAGGTTGAGGCTGAAATAATTAGGGAGCAGAGAATGTGTTGTAAGGATAACTGCCACCTGCACAGTTCAGAGAAGCTGATCATGGAGGGGAAGATCCAGATGGATCGGGTAGTGAAGCAGCCACTGAAATTAAGCATGTTATGCTCACCTGCGTGTTGTGCCACAGTTTGGCATTGGTCATTCATCCTTGTGGACAGCTGGTTGGCAGTCGTACCAATATAGAAAGCTATGCAATGGTTGCAGCAGAGCTGATAAATAAAATGGCTGCTTTCAAAGGTGATCCAGGCTGTGATGGGGTAGTATAGACCTGTGACAGGACTGGAATAGAAAGTACTGGGTTGCTTGGATTGGGACGTCTTGCACCTGGGTCTTCCACAGGGATATGATCCTTGTGCCAAGGGATCAGGATTGGGAGTGACATAGTGATGGATTAGGATATTGTGGAGGTTGGGTAGGCAAAGGAACATCACTTTAGGAGGGTTAGGAAGGTTCTAGAGTAATATGTCCCTCATTTCAGGACATGGTGGTAGATAATCAAAGGCCTGGTGTAGGATGTGGTTCAGTGGTTCCAGTTTGGGTTGGTACTGGGTGATGAAGAGGGCACTCCTCTGTGGCTGGTTCTTGGGGGTGGTGAGAGTACTGGGGAGTTGTTTGCAGACTAGGTCTGGGGGATAGTGCCTGTCTGTGAAGGTTCAGTGAGACCATTAGCTTACGGAGCAAAGGAGTATTTGTCACTGCAGAAACGCAGCCTCGGGGTGGTCAGGCTGTATGGGAGGGACCTTTTGGTGTGAAAGGGATGACAGCTGTCAAAATACAGGTACTGCTGGTGGTTGGTGGGTTTAATGTCGACAGAGGTTCAGAGGGAGCCATCAGAGAGCTCAATATTTAGGAAGGTGGCATGCTGGATTCATGAGGACCAAGTGAAGCTGGTGATACAAAAATATTTCTGTTTGCTGATGACACCAGCTTGATAGTGAAGGATCTTGTGTGTAATATTGAAACAGTAACAAATAATGTAGTTCATGAAATAAGTTCGTGGCTTGTGGAAAATAATTTGATGCTAAATCACAGTAAGACTCAGTTTTTACAGTTTCTAACTCACAATTCAACAAGAACTGATATTTTGATCAGACAGAATAGGCATATTATAAGCGAGACAGAACAGTTCAATTTCCTAGGCGTTTGGATAGATAGTATGCTGTTGTGGAAAGCCCATGTCCAGGATCTTGTTCAGAAGCTAAATGCTGCTTTATTTACCATTAGAACAGTATCTGAAATAAGTGACACTTCAACACTTATGTCATATGGTATTATTTTTTGGGGTAATTCTTCTGATTCAAAAAGGGTATTTTTGGCTCAAAAACGGGCTGTTTGAGCTATATGTGGTGTAAGTTCGAGAACCTCTTGTCGACCCTTATTCAAAAATCTGGGAATTCTGACATTGCCCTCACAGTATATATTTTCTTTAATGTCGTTTGTTGTTAGCAATATTAGCCTATTCCCAAGAGTTAGCAGCTTTCACTCAGTTAATACTAGGCAGAAATCAAATCTGCATGTAGAATGCACTTCCTTGACTCTTGTGCAGAAAGGAGTGCAGTATTCTGCTGCATCCATTTTCAATAAGCTACCACAAGAACTCAAAAATCTTAGCAGTAGCCCAAACTCTTTTAAGTCTAAACTGAAGAGTTTCCTCATGGCCCACTCCTTCTATTCTGTTGAGGAGCTCCTGGAAGAGCTAAAAAATTAAGCAAGTTCCAGTGTTAGATTGTTGATTTTCTTCATTTAAACTTACGACTTGTCACCTGAATATGTTTTTTTTTTATATTTCATTTTATCTGTTTCTAATATAGTGTTATAATTTCATGTATTGACTCGTTCCATGACCATGGAGACTTCTCCTTAATTTGGTCCCACGGAACAATAAATAAATAAATAAATGGGAGAGAAGTTCGTTGAGGCTGTGAAGGAATGAAGATAGGGTGTTTTGTCCCTGAGTCCAGATCATGAAGATATCATAAATGAACCTGAACCAGAGTAGGGGTTTGGTGTTTTGGAAGGCTAGGAAGGTCTCCTCTAGATGGCCCATAAACAGGGTGGTGTAGGAGGGTGCCATGTGGGTGCATATGGCTGTGATGTGGATTTGTTTGAAGTACAAGTAATTTTGTGTTAGGATAAAGTTAGTACAGTGTAGGAGGAATGAGGTAATGGGCTTTGACCTTCACAACATCCTATTCCATCCCAACGCCACTCCCAACTGAAACCCCTTGCCACAAGGATCATATCCCTGTGGAAGACTCAGGTGCAAGATATCCCCAATCCATACACCCAGCATTTCCTATTCCAGTCCCGCCACAGGTTTACCCTACCTCATCAGGGGCCGGAATATCTGTGAAAGCAGCCATGTTATTTACCAGATCTGCTGCAACCATTGAACATATTGTTATCTTGGTATGACTACCAACCGGCTGCCCACAAGAATGAATGGCCATCACCAAACTGGCCAAGAGAAAGTAGACCACTCTGTGGCACAACATGCAGCTGACCATAACTTGCTTGATTTCAATGGCTGCTTCATTACCTGAGCCAGTTGGATCCTCCCCTCCACGACCAACTTTTCTGAACTGTGCAGATGGCAGTTAGCTTTACAACACATACTCCGCTCCTGTAATTATCCCAGCCTCAACCTACAGTAACGTACTGTCCCCACACCCTCCACTCAACAATTTGCACCCCCCTCTGTCCTATCATCTCCTCCCCATTTTCGTCTCCCAGTCTCTTTGTTTGCTGCCCTCTGCCAATGCATACACCTGTCTTTCCCTGCTCCACTTCTTTTTGCTGCTTTTTTCCCCACCTCCCTGCCCCACAACCTTCTGACACTGTGTCTGTTGACATTCTGGTGCCTGCACACTCTGCCAGACAGCATTCCCCTGTCCCCCCACTGGTACACTACTATTCTTTTCTCTTTCTACCCCCTCCAGACTGCTCCTGCCATCCCACATGATAGCTGCATTCTGGCCTGAGCTATCAGAGTTGGCGGTCATGTGAGTGTGAGGTGTGCTTGTTTGTGCGTATGAATGGTGTGTTTCTCTTTTGTTGATGAAGGCTGTGGCCAAAAGCTTTGGGTAATTGCCTTTTAATTGTGCCTGTATGCAACTTAACATCTCTTCTTTATGGTAAGTAGCAGTCTATTGTTTCCTACATTGTTGATAATCCTACATGGAGTTCACGTTGTTTGATTTTTTTTTTTTTTAGTATAGTCTTATATGGGTATGTTATTTTTTTATTTAATCGCATAAGTGAGGTCCTCCCCTTTAAATTTTCCTCCTAAAATTTCCGCCACTTTCATTTTTCTTGTTAGTTTGAATGAAACTCTCCCCTCTATTTCTGTAAGTATTGTACAAAAGACTTGAACATGTATGTTTTGGTACTCATTTGTGATGTTGCACAATGTTAAGTAAAGGAAACCTTTGAAAATTTAATATCCAATCAAAGCAGGCATGTTACAAACTCAAACCTATAACCTACAGCATTGGCCTACAGACCCCATCATTGAATCTATACCAAAACCTCAAATTTCTAAACAGGTACTAATGTTAGATAGATAATTCCTATTTGAAATAAATGCTGAAGTCTTTCTGGACTCATAAATCAGCTACAAAAAAAGACATATTTCTCAAGGCTATCAAAATAATTACATCCCTGGTTGATATGAGAAAACATATTACCAGTATCATAAACATGAGAAGGAAAGTAGCCAGGAGGAAGCAACTAAAAGCGGGAATTACTTAGGTAATGCTAGAAGAGAGATGTTTAAATTGACTGTAGAAGAACTTGACTTTACTCATTCTGGCAAAAGAGCATGGTATCTCGTTTGCAAGTTTGATCCATCTTCCTCATTAATGGTAAAATGCTTCTCTTCTATAAATGTAGAAACTATGGCTACCCACCTAACATTCTACATCATGGACCCTACTGCATAACTTGGTCATTATGTAAGTCAAATCAGAACTAAGGCAGATAAAAACTTGAAGTCAATTAACACATGAGACCATTTTCCCCATAAGAGATACAAAAAAGCAGTGAATATTGGAAAGTTGATCTGAGAGGAAAATGAATAAGTACCATGTGGTTATAATTAAACAGATGGTGTTCCGATTGCTACAGTATGGGCTGTACACATCATAGGATGCTGAAACATCATAGATGCATTCATTAATTGGTGAGCTCATGGAGTATGCTGAAGAAATTAATAATTCCACTTTCTGCCATCGGGTGAAAATATGGTGCTGTAAGCTGTCAGAGTGTGAAATTTTTCCTGTTTTGACATCAGTATGCTGTTTGTTGCTTGATGACATATGTTGAGTTGTTTCGTGAAGCATCTATTGGTTCAGGAAGATTGAAATTTCTGTATGAAATGCAATGGCTGTTGAGAGGAAAGACCATGCAGTGCTGGCAAAGTTGTTTTTCTCAGGACAGCAGCAATAATAGCACTGCACTCCACTACCAACAGAAACAGCTGTGAAGAGGCCCATGTTAATAAATAGGCTTAGGAATATGATCAAGAAATTCGAAGAAACAGGCGAATTACATGTTGCACCATGGAGAGGGATGCAGCTCATTCATATGGCAGTTGTTGAAGAAGTTGATGTAGCTGTAGCTGACCATGTAGCTCACACCTCACATTCTGCAGCCGGTGCTCAAGCTATGTCATGGGAATTCTCTCTCCTCAGGTCAACAGATGAAAAGATGTTGCACTGCATTTTACACTGGTATCCCTACACAATTCAGAATGTGCACCAAATGAAACCCCAATGTAGGCTACAATGCCATGAGTTTTCCCATTGTTTATTGCATGCATGAAAATGCATATGTGGCCGGGGAAGGGACAAGGCACATTTTACCGTACTGATGCCATGAATGCACAGAGCTGTTGCATATGGGGTTCTACTCCACCACATGTTGTGCAGGAACATCCACTGCACTCCACTTATGTGACTGTGTGGCATGTTTTCACAAGCTCTTTCACTCTCAGTCCATTTTTCATTGAAGGGATGACACTTTGTGGGCCTGTTAGGTGTACAGTGACATCTACATATTATTAGGAGCTCATCGTGCAACACGTGAGTTGGGCTTTGCAAGAACACAACTGTCTCCACACCCCTATTTTCATGCAAGATGAGACAACACCACAAGTTGCTTGCCAGGTGAAAGATTTGCTTCAAGAAACCTTCAGTAATGACTTCGTCATTGTTAAGCAATTTCAAGATGTGTGGCCCTCCAGATCCCCTGACCTAAAGTGGTGTGGCTTCTGGTTGTGGGAATATCTGACAGATTGTGTCTATCAGGGTTGTATCTGGACTCTTTCTGATGTGAAGGATAGCATACAACAACATATCACTCTGATTAAACCAGATATGCTGCAAACAACTATGGACCATGCTATGTTATCGGTGCAGCAGTCGGAAGACCAAACTAAACAAACATTGTAACTGGTGACTATATCCTAATAAATGTGCCAGAACCATTGTTAGCAAGTAAAATATCCTCATACTAAGAAGTGATTGAATACGCTTTTAAAATACCAACTTTATTAACAAAATGAAGATCAGTTATAATATCTTTGGATGAATATCCACACAATTATGTACAACAGAAATGTCCTCTACATGATGATCCCCAAGGTAATGGCAGGCAGTAGCTTGAAGACCTGGTTGCTACTGGTTAAGAGTGTTGAGACAAAACTGCTAGTACTGCCAATTGTTAGCATTGGAACTGAACTGCTGATGCAGCTGAATGGAACAGCTGATGCTGCCGACTTGAGGCACTGGGCAGCATTGACTTGACATTGTCCAGCAGTGGCCTAAATAGTCAGGAGAGGGTGGTGGGCTTATGTAGCAAAATGGTGCTCTGACAACAGTGATCAGTTGGCGAGTTTGGCACCCCCACACACCATGGAGGTGACATGTAGCTCCATGGAAAATAGCCTAGGCCATACAAAGAAATTTCTCTGTTTTGATCAAAGCCGTTCACCCATGTCCTCCTGGTGGGACAGCTGCCCATATCTCTCTATCCAGGAGATCAGTTCTGTTCTGGTTATACAATGGTGTCAATATACATGTGCTTTCTGTTCTAAGTGTTGTACTTCATTGACAACTCTATCTTTGGATCTGACTGGATTGTGGTTTTGATGTGACATTATAGCTAAGTTCTTTAATTTACACTTCCAAAGATTTACTGATTATATGGGCTATAGGTCAAGTCTGGCTAGAAACCTTTAAGCAACAAAATTCCATTAGTTGTGGTGTGATACCTGTATGTTCCATAACAACTAGACAACTGTTGAAAACCATTGCCCATGAGAAAGCCATCTGGCATTAAAAGTATCATAAGTATCCAATGAAAATCTCCACAGATGAAATAAGTAGAAAAGTATTGTCATGTAATTAATGCATCAGTGTAACAGGTCTATTTCTTGACTGAATAAAGTTTGCCATTATAAAACTAGCTTTCCAAAATGGGAGATGCCACAGATCTGAGTAACTTCAGACTGATTTTATTAGTAACTGTAATTTAAAAAATAATTGAAACATTATCATGTGCTAGGAGTGTCAAACATTTTGACCAATTTGCTGTTAATAATAAATGCCAATCTAGCTTTCAGAAAAAAGGTTTTACTATATGGACAAACTTCATATCTAATGGTTGATGTCTTAGGGTTCCAAACCAAGAAGTGTTGATATCCTTCTTGATATAGCAAAACATTAAGCGTTTGTACAAGAAAAAAGTTAAAGAAATATCATAAACTTCGGTCCAATTTTAATTTTGCCAGCAGTCTTGAAAATTTTGGGAAAATAAAATACAAATGACTTCTCTAACATCTGACTACTAGTAATATATTGTCAAAGCTACAGTTTTGGTTTCTAAAGGACTCCAATATTCCATGGAACGTTTATACAGTTGTTGTTGTTGTTATTGTCTTCAGTCCTGAGACTGGTTTGATGCAGCTCTCCATGCTACTCTATCCTGTGCAAGCTTCTTCATCCCCCAGTACTTACTGCAACCTACATCCTTCTGAATCTGTATAGTGTATTCATCTCTTGGTCTCCCTCTACGATTTTTACCCTCCACGCTGCCCTCCAATGCTAAATTTGTGATCCCTTGATGCCTCAGGACATGTCCTACCAACCTATCCCTTCTTCTAGTCAAGTTGTGCCATAAACTTCTCTTCTCCCCAATCCTATTCAATACCTCCTCATTAGTTACGTGATCTACCCACCTAATCTTCAACATTCTTCTGTAGCACCACATTTCAAAAGCTTCTATTCTCTTCTTGTCCAAACTATTTATTGTCCATGTTTCACTTCCATACATGGCTACACTCCATACAAATACTTTCAGAAACGACTTCCTGACACTTAAATCAATACTCGATGTTAACAAATTTTTCTTCTTCAGAAACGCTTTCCTTGCCATTGCCAGTCTACATTTTATATCTTCTCTATTTCGATCATCATCAGTAATTTTGCTCCCTAAATAGCAAAACTCCTTTACTACTTTCCTAATCTAATTCCCTCAGCATCACCCGACTTAATTCGACTACATTCCATTATCCTCGTTTTGCATTTGTTGATGTTCATCTTATATCCTTCCTTTCAAGACACTGTCCATTCCGTTCAACTGCTCTTCCAAGTCCTTTGCTGTCTCTGACAGAATTACAATGTCATCGGCGAACCTCAACATTTTTATTTCTTCTCCATGGACTTTAATATTTACTCCGAATTTTACTTTTGTTTCCTTTACTGCTTGCTCAATATACAGATTGAATAACATAGGGGACAGGCTATAATCCTGTCTCACTCCCTTCCCAACCACTGCTTCCCTTTCATGCCCCTTGACTCTTATAACTGCCATCTGGTTTCTGTACAAATTGTAAATAGCCTTTCGCTCCCTGTATTTTACCCCTGCCACCTTTAGAATTTGAAAGAGAGTATTCCAGTCAACATTGTCAAAAGCTTTCTCTAAGTCTACAAATGCTAGAAATGTAGGTTTGCCTTTTCTTAATCTATTTTCTAAGATAAGTCGTAGGGTCAGTATTGCCTCACGTGTTCCAACATTTCTGCGGAATCCAAACTGATCTTCACCAAAGTCGGCTTCTACCAGTCTTTCCATTCATCTGTAAAGAATTCGCGTTAGTATTTTGCAGCTGTGACTTATTAAACTGATAGTTCAGTAATTTTCACATCTGTCAACACCTGCTTTCTTTGGGATTGGAATTATTATATTCTTCTTGAAGTCTGAGGGTATTTCGCCTATCTCATACATCTTGCTCACCAGATGGTAGAGTTTTGTCAGGATTGGCTCTGCCAAGGCTGTCAGTAGTTTCAATGGAATGTTGTCTACTCCAGGGGCCTTGTTTCAACTCTGGTCTTTCAGTGCTCTGTCAAACTCTTCACGCAGTATCATATCTCCCATTTCATCTTCATCTACATCCTCTTCCATTTCCACAATATTGTCCTCAACTACATCGCCCTTGTATAGACCCTCTATATACTCCTTCCACCTTTCTGCTTTCCCTTCTTTGCTTAGAACTGGGTTTCCATATGAGCCCTTGATATTCATACAAGTGGCTCTCTTTTCTCCAAAGGTCTCTTTAATTTTCCTGTAGGAAGTATTTATCTTACCCCTAGTGAGATACGCCTCTACATCCTTACATATGTCTTCTAGCCATCCCTGCTTAGCCATTTTGCACTTCCTGTTGATCTCATTTTTGAGATGTTTATATTCCTTTTTACCTGCTTCATTTACTGTGTTTTTATATTTTCTCCTTTCATCAATTAAATTCAATATTTCTTCTGTTACCCAAGGATTTCTACTAGCCCTCGTCTTTTTACCTACTTGATCCTCTGCTGCCTTCACTACTTCATCCCTCAGAGCTACCCATTCTTCTTCTACTGTATTTCTTTCCCCCATTTCTGTCAATTGTTCCCTTATGCTCTCCCTGAAAGTCTGTACAACCTCTGATTTAGTCCCATCTCCTTAAATTCCCACCTTTCTGCAGTTTCTTCAGTTTTAATCTACAGTTCATAACCAATAGATTGTGGTCAGAGTCCACATCTGCCCCTGGAAATGTCTTACAATTTAAAACCTGGTTCCTAAATCTCTGTCTTACCATTATATAATCAATCTGATACTTTCTAGTATCTCCAGGATTCTTCCATGTATACAACCTTCTTTTATGATTCTTGAAGCAAGTGTTAGCTATGATTAAGTTATGCTCTGTGCAAAATTCTACTAGACGACTTCCTATTTCATTTCTCTCCCCCAATCCATATTCACCCACTATGTTTCCTTCTCTCCCTTTTCCTACTCTCGAATTCCAGTCACCCATCACTATTAAATTTTCGTCCCCCTTCACTACCTGAATAATTTTCTTTTATCTCATCATACATTTCATCCATTTCTTCATCATCTGCAGAGCTAGTTGGCATATAAACTTGTACTACTGTAGTAGGCATGGGCTTTGTGTCTATCTTAGCCACAATAATGCGTTCACTATGCTGTTTGTAGTAGCTTACCCGCACTCCTATTTCTTTATTCATTATTAAACCTACTCCTGCATTACCCCTATTTGATTTTGTATTTATAACCCTGTATTCACCTGACCAAAAGTCTTGTTCCTCCTGCCACCGAACTTCACTAATTCCCACTATATCTAACTTCAACCTATCCATTTCCCTTTTTAAATTTTCTAACCTACCTGCCCGATTAAGGGATCTGACATTCCCTGTCCTGATGTTCTACCAGTTTTCTTTCTTCTGATAATGACATCCTCTTGAGTAGTCCCCACCCAGAGATCCGAATGGGGGACTATTTTACCTCCGGAATATTTTTACAGTACATAGAATATTTATACATAGAATATTTATACAGTACATAGACAAATAAATTACACTCATTGCTGATTTCTTAAAACTAATTCTGGAACACATGTGACAGAAAATCTTCTCTCCCTGTGTAACACTGATAAATTTCCTCATACAATCCAGGTTTAGTGTGTGTTCTCTATTACCAACATGTTATCTCGTTTCTGAGCTAACATTTCAGAAACCAGATGTCACCAAGGAAATTTTTCATCATTTGGTAAACGACATGTATTAATTCCATGTCTACCATCTCATCTCATTCACAAATAATTAGTGCAAAAGAATTAATCACATACATAAGTAGCTTGTATATCTTCTTGTTTCCTTAATCTCTGTGCTGCATTCTTGTATTAAACTAGAATGATACCATGGTCTAGCATGGGTCATATTGTATCTTGTTACAATAAATATGAATATCTGTCATTCCATCAGTGTTGTAATGTACTGGACTATAACATATGAACCTGTCTCTCTTTTTGTCAAATGTTGTGATACAAATAGAAATTTGCAGATCATTGCGTTAAATCAGTTAGGTACTAAAACAGGTTGAGAATAAATATTGTAGTTCATCTGCAACAAATTTTTGTGTTTGTTTCAGATTGATCAAGAGAATATCAAACTAGAGCCAACAGGAGTACTCAGTCTCTCTGATCTCCCTACAGGTGAACAGGGTGCCAATGAAGTTCAAGTTGGTGGGTTAAATACAACAGATCCTAGATTTACGGCGTATAAAAGTTTCAATGGTTGCCTCTCAAGTAAGTTTCTTAACCAGAATACTTGTTATCAGTTTTATGTAGTTTTTGTTTGAGAATTAAAGTAAGTTGCATTGAAAAACCAGTCTGCCTAACAAAACATTTTGCTCATTGGATTTACGTCCATAAGAGTTATATCTATATAGGATTAAAACACAAACTTTACCATCATTTTGTTCCTAAACATAACAATTGTCTGAATCAACTGATTTGATACCACATGTTAATACACTATGTGATCAAAAGTATTCGGACACCACCTAAAACATACATTTTTCGTATTAGATGCATTGTGCTGCCAGCTACTGCCAAGTGCTCCATATCAGCATCCTCAGTAGTCATTATACATTGTGAGAGAGCAGAATGGGACGCTCCGCAGACTTCACGGATTTCGAACGTGGTCAGGTGATTGGGTGTCACTTGTGTCATACGTCTGTATGCGAGATTTCCACACTGCTAAACATACCTAGGTCCACTGTTTCCAATGTGATAGTGAAGTGGAAATGTGAAGGGACATGTAGAGCACAAAAGTGTACAGGCTGACCTCGTCTGTTGACTGATAGAGACCACCGACAGTTGCCGGCCGCGGTGGTCTAGCGGTTCTGGCGCTGCAGTCCGGAACCGCGGGACTGCTACGGTCGCAGGTTCGAATCCTGCCTCGGGCATGGGTGTGTATGATGTCCTTAGGTTAGTTAGGTTTAAGTAGTTCTAAGTTCTAGGGGACTTATTGAACCACCGACAGTTGAAGAGGGGCATAATGTGTAATAGGCAGGCATCTATCCAGACCATCACACAGGAATTCCTAACTGCATCAGGATCCACTGCAAGTATCATGATAGTCAGGTGGTAGATGAGAAAACTTGGATTTCACAGTCGAGCGGCTGCTAATAAGCCACACTTCATGCCAAATGACGCCTCGCTTGGTGTAAGAAGCGTCAACATCGGATGACTGAACAGTGGAAAAACGTTCTGTGGAGTCATGAATCATGGTACACAATGTGACAATCCGATGGCAGGGTGTGGGTATGGCGAATGCCTGGTGAATGTCATCTGCCAGCCTGTGTAGTGCCAACAGTAAAACTCGGAGGCGGTGGTGTTATGGTGTGATTGTTTTTTTCATGTAGGGGGCATGTATCCCTTGTTGTTTTGTGTGACACAGGCCAACATTGATTTTTTAAGCATCTTTTTGCTTCCCACTGTTGAAGAACAATTCCGGGATGGCGACTGCATCTTTCAACATGACTGAGCACCTGAGAATAACGCACGGCCTGTGGCAGAGCAGTCACACAACAATAACATCCCTGTAATGGACTGGCCTGCACATAGTCCAGACCTGAATCCTAAAGAACACCTTTGGGATGTTTTGGAATGCCGACTTTGTGCCAGGCCTCACCGACCGACATCGGTACCTCTCCTCAGTGCAGCACTCCATGGAGAATAGGCTGCCATTCCCCACGAAACTTTCCAGCATGGGCTGCCATTCCCCAAGAAACTTTCCAGCACCTGATTGAATGTATGCCTGTGAGAATGGAAACTGTCATTACAACTAAGGGTGGGCCAACACTATATTGAATTCTAGCATTACCGATGGAGGGCACCACAAACTTGTAGGTCATTTTCAGCCAGGTGTCCAGATACTTTTGATCACATAGTGTACCTTTTGCTGCATGATTTCATCTTGCTAATATTGATAGTGTGCAAAACTTTATGTTTCCATTTCAGTGTATTTTCTAGGAGTTATTCTCAAGCAAGCAGATGTTCACTAAATGACAACACTCACTAAGAAAACTGGAAACCTCACCATGAAACTGTTTCCAGTTTCAGCCTTTCGGCCTATCAGATTCTGAAATAGAATGTAGGCATTTTCATTGGTAATTTTCTGCTCCTGCCAATAGCATTCCTCTATGAATTGCTGATTCCTGCCAGCGTTTCAGAAGTTTATTTCGAACATGGGTTGAAAAACATTTGTTATAATGAGAAATCTGTTGAGTCGTTGTTGCCAAATGTGGGGTCTTACCCACTCATCATGTATAGGGTGCCTAAGGGACACTACAATCTCGAAATGCTATACAACAATTCAAGCAAATAACATTAGTAGTTTTATTTCAATAAAGCAGGTTGACAATACATGCAACATAAATCTGAGTTCTTGCTATACACAATGGTCAAACAAGCAATGGGTATGGATCAGTACAATCTGATATCATAGCTCTCTCTGCCAGGCCATGCTAATACTCTGTGAATCCCGCCCACTAATGTCCATTTGAGGCTGGCAGGAGCGGCACTTATATTCAATTCTTGCAAAGGTCGCTCCTGTCGAGGCGTGGTCCTTGTCAGTGGACTATTGGCTGATGTTGCCTCACCGCCTTCTCTGATCTTGCATTCTTCCTCTTCATTCCAGCACTTGTGGTTACACCAGAATGAAATCAATATAAGAGGATACAACCACAAATCATCTCCAGGCTGGACAAAGCACACTTTGTTCATATCCCGAAAACCACATGTAACATCCACAGTAACCAAGAACACAAGCCCAGCAGGCACTTGTATAATATGCTAAATAGCCATACATTTTTTGTGAGAGATCAAATTATTACTAATCAGGATAGTCAAAGTTTTGGACCCAAAAAGTTAACAAATGTGCTGGAGCCAAAAAATTTACAGATGTGCTGGAGATATGCTAACTGGTTGGTATTTACAGAGACTTCTATTGTTCCTAAACATGTTCTTGACAAACATCCCTACATTACACATATCATATGTTCAGTTATCAAGACTGTATTAAATAAAATAGTGTTGAAGACACAAGACCCCAGAAGAAGCCAAATTTGCATTAACTCATATGGAACATAATCACTAAAACAGAAGAGTACAGATGGCTATTTGCTGCTGAATAATTGAACTGAAATGTACTCTTGCTATGAATATCTACACTGAAGCACCATAGAAAATAGTATAGGCATGGATATTCAAATACAGAGATAAGTAAACGGGCAGAATGTGGTGCTGCAGTTGGCAGTGCCTATATATGACAAAAAGTGTCTGGCACAGTTGTTAGATCAGTTATTACTGCTACAATGGCAGGTTATCAAGATTTAAGTGAGTTTGATTATGGTGTTATAGTCAGTGCGCGAATGATGGGACAGAGTATCTCTGAGGTTGCCGTGAAGTGGAGATTTTCCCATATGACCATTTCACGAGTGTACCATGAATATCAGGAATCCGGTAAAACATCAAATCTCTGACATTGCTGCGGCCAGAAAAAGATCCTGCAAGAAAGGGACCAATGATGACTGAAAATAATTGTTCAACATGACATAAGTGCAACCCTTCTGCAGATTGCTGCAGATTTCAAAGCTGGGCCATCAACAAATGTCACCGTGTGAACCATTCAACGAAACATCATCAATATGGGCTTTTGGAGCAGAAGGCCCACCCGCGTACCCTTGATGACTGCACAAAACAAAGCTTTACACCTCACTTGGATGTGTCAGTATCAACATTGGACTGTTGAGAAAACAGCCTGCCCAGATGAGTCTCATTTCAAATTGTATCGAGCGGATAGATGTGTACAGGTATGGAGACAGCCTCATGAATCCATGGACCCTGCATATCAGCAGGGGACTGTTCAAGCTGGTGAAGGCGCTGTAAAGGTGTGGGACATGTGCAGCTGGAGTGATATGGGAACCCTGAGGTGAAGGTGCTGTAAAGGTGTGGGACATGTGCAGCTGGAGTGATATGGGAACCCTGATATGTCTATATACGATTCTGACAGATGACACGTAAGTAAGCATCCTGTCTGATCACCTGCATCTATTCATGTCCATTGTGCATTCTGATGGACTTAGGCAATTCCAGCAGGACAATGGGACACCCCACATATCCAGAATTGCTTTACACCTCACTTGGGCATGTCAACATCAACATTGGACTGTTGAGAAACAGCCTGCCCAGATGAGTCACATTTCAAATTATATTGAGCAGACCTAGATGTGTACAGGTATGGAGACAGCCTAATGAATCCATGAACCCTGCATATCAGCAGGGGACTGTTCAAGCTGGTGAAGGCTCTGTAAAGGTGTGGGACATGTGCAGTTGGACTGGTATGGGAACACTGATATGTCTATATACGATTCTGACAGGTGACACGTATGTAAGCATCCTGTCTGATCACCTGCATCTATTCATGTCCATTATGCATTCCAGCAGGACAATGGGACATCCAGAATTGCTACAGACTGGCTCCAGGAACACTCTTCTGGGTTTAAACACTTCTGCTGGCCATTAAAGTCCCCAGACATGAACATTATTGAGCATATTGGGGGTGCCTTGCAATGTGCTGTTCAGAAGAGATTTCCGCCCCCTCGTACTCTTACAGATTTATGGACAGCCCTGCAGGATTCATGCTGTCAGTTCCTTCCAGCACTACTTCAGACATTAGGTGAGTCCATGCCATGCCCTGTTGTGGCACTTTTGCTTGCTCATGGCAGTCCTTCAGGGTATTAGGCAGGTGTACCAGTTTCTTTGACTCTTCATTGTAAATGTTGTTGTTGTTGTGTTCTTCAGTCCTGAGACTGGTTTGATGCAGCTCTCCATCCTACTCTATCCTGTGCAAGTGTCTCATTTCCTAATCTAATTCCCTCAGCATCTCCCAATTAATGCGACTACATTCCATTTTTCTCATTGTGCTTTTGTTGATGTTCATCTTATATCCTCCTTTCAAGACTCTGTCAATTCTGTTGAGCTGCTCTTCCAGGTCCTTTGCTGTCTCTGACAGAATTACAATGTCATCGGCGAACCTCAAAATTTTTATTTCTTCTCCATGGAGTTTAATTCCTACTCCAAATTTTTCTTTTGTTTCCTTTACTTCTTGCTCAATATACAGATTAAATAACATTGAGGATATGCTGTCTCACTCCCTACCCAACCACTGCTTCCCTTTCATGCCCCTCTACTCTTATAACTACCATCTGGCTTCTGTACAAATTGTAAATAGCCTTTCTCTCCCTGTGTTTTACCCCTGCCACCTTCAGAACTTGAAAGAGAGTATTCCAGTCAACGTTGTCAAAAGCTTTCTCTAAGTCTACAAATGCTAGAAATGTAGATTTGCCTTTCCTTAATCTATTTTCTAAGATAAGTTGTAGGGTCATAGGGTTAGTATTGCCTCACGTATCTGTGTAAAACATCATTATTAGCTGGTTTATGTTGAGTAAGATCTTCAGGCTTTGCTATATAGTCATCTCTGTAAAACCCGATGTAGTCAGTTAAGGAGGCATGTAATCTGTAATAATTTACAATAAATTTATATATTTTGGTCACTGTATTTTATATTGTGATCAAGACAAACATATATAGTGACATAGTCACCTTTTCCCTGGAATGAAGTTAAATTCTCATCTTCTAAATATGGCACTGAAAGATATTCAATTTCTAACAGGTCCTTATTATCTAACATGGCCAATTCAGGAGCAACTGATCATGCTGCCACAGTTTCAAAATCCAGTTTTATCTCTTTGAATTGATTCCCTGATTATAATGGATCACTGTCTTCTTCAGTTTTTATAGTAGAAGTGAGAGAAAGAGCTTCATCCATTTCTAGTGTAGACAAAACATTAGCGTTCTCCAGATTATTTTGGGGAAGGTCATCTTTCCCACCCAATAATGTTGAATTTCCATCATCTAATTCCTCTATTTCCCACCCTTCATAGTCTCTCAGGTGCTTTTTGCGAACTACCTGCTCTAATCTGAACTGTTAGGATCTATGTTCAAGCCATTTATTCTTTCTTCCTTCTGTTCCTTCTTTTTACATTCCTTCTCAGTCTTCTTTTCATCTCTCTCTATTTCCCTGCCCGCCCACTTCCATGATGTCTTCCTTCTCTTCCTTTTCTTACTCTCTCTCTCTCTCTCTCTCTCTCTCTCTCTCTCTCTCTCTCTCTCTCTCTCTTAGCTGTATCCCACTATGCCAACAACTTTGCTATTTGGTCCATTTTATCTACACTGCTTTCTGTCAAATTAATTCCTCCTTGTGCATCTGATTTCATTCCTCCTCTCTCTATTTATACTTCACTCCTCCTTCCAGCGTACCTGTTCCTTTTCCATTATCCCACTTCTACTTTTCTTTCACTTTTAAACTGTAGACCCTCAGCACAAAACCCAGCAGCCTGCAACATTAAAGTTTTACAAGTTGACACATTCACAAAACCAAGAACTCATGCCCAACAGTTCCTACAGATTTTGTAGTGTTGTGATGTAGGATTTACCTTTCTGGTTTTCTACATTGTGCTGCCAAAGAATATGCAGCACACGAGACAAATTATAGGACATATAATGGTACAGATTCAACTGGAAATGGTTATTGGCAGACCCAGAAATTATTATCTGCTGCAACATTATTAAATCATCCCAAATAAGAGTGGCCAGCCTCACTATGATCCATAAACCAGGGTTAAAATGATCACTATTTCTGTGCCAACAACTAGCAAATCCCACTGTAAATTTCCTTAATAAGCAAAAAGGGAAAAGACACATGCAAAATCATCAAACATCAAGTTGTCACAGAAATAAATGGAATTTATTGTCTTCCATTAGAGATTGCCAAGTCCACATTTTTCATTAAACTCCATCTCCAACTAGCTATTGCCTCCACATTCTAATATGAGGCCTCTTCCTACCAAGCACATTGCAGAAGGCAAGCACGTTGCAGCAGGTTGAGGGTACAATGATCCCTATGGAAGAGTGGAACAATCATTGTTTTAGTATCTCACATTGAAGTTTGTGCTAAATTTTAAGCTTCTGTAAAACTTTGCCAATCTTGGGGATTTTGCAATCTTTTAAATTTGGAATGCTTTTTTATTTTATTTTTTTATTGCTTCTTCATTAGTGGTAGGACCTGTTTTGTGTACCACAGAGGATCAGTACCATTTCTTATCAATTTATTTGGTATATATCTCTCAGTTGCTGCCAATACTATTTCTTCAAATTCAGACCACATCTGGCCTATGCTTATATGGACAGACTGGAAGGAGTGGAGACTGTCTCTTATGAATGTGTCAAGTGATTTTTTAACTGCTTTTTTAAACAGATTTCTTTTGTGTTTATTTTTGGTGTATTTGGATGTTATGTTAATCAGTCTTACTACAATGACCTTGTGATCAGTAATCCTTGTATCCATCGTCATGTTCCCTATTTACCCAGGGTTATTTGTTTCTAATAGGTTAAGTATGTTTTTGCAACCATTTACACTTCGAGTGGGCTCCTGAACTAATTGTTTGATTAATTTTCAGAAAAAGCATTCAGTACTATTTTGGATGACGTTTTATGCCTACCACCATCTCTGAACATGTTTTGTCACCAACATAATTATGGTAGATAAAAGTTACCACCAACAGTAATTGTGCGAGGGAGTAGCTATTTGAAATGAGACTCAAGTTTTCTGTTCAGTAACTGTATCATCCAACTCAGAGAGTTAGCACCAGGAACCAGTTATTAATTTATTACAATTGTCAAGTATAATGTCTACCCATACTAACTCACAAGCACTATCTACTTCAATTTCAGTACATGGTAAACAATTTCTTACAACAACAAAGACTCCACCACCTACTGTCTTTAGTGTACCCTTTTGTGAAGTGATTAGGTTCTTTGTAACAATTCTGCCTGAACTTATCTCTGTATTCACTCATCATTCAGCACCTATAATGATTTGAGTTTCAGTGCTTTCTGTTAGTACATGGAGATCTGGTTCTTTCCCAACACAGCTATGACAGCGTACAACTACAATACCAATTGTTGTGAGGTTTACCCTCATCCTGTGTTTGCTCTGCACCCTTTTACACTGACACGCTTTCTGTTCTTTCCGGAGACCCACTAACCTAAAAAACCACCCAGTCTAACCCACACAGCCCCCACTACCCATGTAGCTGCCCCCTGTGTATAGTGGAGTCCTGACCCTTTAAGCAGAATCTGAAAACTGAGCACCCTATGGTGCAAATCGAGGAGCCTGAAACCTAAATGGTCACAGAACCATCTGAGCCTCTGATTCAGACTTCCCACTTAACTCTGTACCATAAGTCCACAGTCAGTCCTCTCAACAACACTACAGATGGTGACTGTGCCTTCATGTGGCAAGCAAGACTGGAAGTCCTTACCACTTCATCTACTCACCCAAAACCAGAGAGAATCTCTTTCAACTCAAAGGGACATATAACCTGCAGTTGGTTGCACCCTATGCTCAAAATGGCTCCTGAATGACTCCTCCTGGTATGCACACAGATTTCACATTGGATTCCTTCCCCTCCTTTGCTGGCTTATTTCTAAGGAGCCACATTACATGCCTTGTATTGGTGCACCCATCTACCACTAATCCTACTCTCTGTGAATGCCCAGACTGCCAGCCAAGAGGCTTAACACTCCCTGAAACCTGTTCATCAGATCAACTGGGAAGGCCCTTCAATTAGCCCCCCAGGAAGTCTTTTGCCGATTGCCACACCTTGGAACAAACTCCCACTAAACCATGGGTGAGCAGTCAACCTCAATGTGGGCAGTACTTGGGGCAGCTACAGTAATGGACAAATCTGGGGACATTTGGGATGTGCTAGACAACCCGCAGATCCTCACATCTGCCCCCCCCCCCCCCCCCCCCCCATGATAGTGCCCATTGGCAACAGCCTCAGGCTGCATGATCAAAGCTAGCTCTGCCTGGCGTTGTGAGTGAAGGGTCACAAACTCAACTCACATCTGAGCACAGCAGTCACAGTCTCTATCCTTACTAAATATGACAGAAATAAATAAAAATAATACACAAACATGCAGTAAATTTAACAGTTTTAAACCAAAGAGCTCAGAGGAAATATCAAAGTAAGTTGCTTCTTATGGGAAGCTGTGTCAACCCACAAGCCAAATGGGGTACTTTGACACATTGCTGTTGTAAGGGAAACTACCACTCAACTGAATGTTTTACAACAGTAACTTGCTCTTCATGTGAAAAAAAATGCCTGTTGCGATGCAAACAACAGTACTGTGGACTACGCTGTTAATAATATGTAGAACTGTGCCAGATAAATACACAAACACGTACAAAATTTAAGAGTTTTAAACTAAAGAGCATGGGAGAAATTCAAAATAACTCGCTTCGTATCAGAAGGTGTGTCAACTCTCAAACCAAATGTTGTTCTTTGAAGTGCTGCTGTTTTGAGGGAAGCTGCCAGTCCTTGATCATTTCCTGCTCCCACTAATACACCAGATTCATATTATTGAGGAAAAAAACCTTGTTTCAAAAAGCGCCTAGCATCCAGCACACTTTGGTCCATCGATTACTCATATGATTTTGAACGCATCCCTGTTAGTTTTTGAACAAATTATAAGTTTATTTCTGAATGAATCATAAGTTGATTTTTGAAAGCGTGCATGGTGTATGTGATGTCTCTGCCAGGGGAATCCCTGTCGCATCCAGAAATACACTTTCCTGACGACAAAAGGAGACGGGTCTATACGAGCTGAGCGGAATAAAGCCGAATGGGTGAATGCCAATCACTGTTTCTGGGGTTGACTGGTTTGCAAATGATCAGCGTTGTATAATTAATAGCGACTTCCATAGATTCAGACTAGCAGAGTGGAAATAAACGACTAACAGGAATAACAGGCAACTAAGATTACATATTGTCTTCTCCGTGTATCCAAGAAAATGAAATTTTGACAGAAAATTTTTGGCCAGAGCGCTACACTACTAAGGACCAGTTATACAGTCCCCAGTTAGCACCCATTCAAGTTCCATTCTGGGAGTAGTGCGGAAAACGCGTTGTACGCACAGGTAATAACGCCTAACCGGAGAATAAATGCGGGATAACTAATCCGGTGATTGTGGCAGGGTTAGTTAAGTTAACCAGAGAATAAGTTTTGACACTGGCAGGAATAGTTATAGAATTAATGATGACAAAATTGTTAGAATGCAGAAGGAGAAGAAACGTGGACTCACACAAATCATGGAAGAATATGATGATTCCAAATTTATATAAAAATTTTGTACTACTACTTTTTGATCTTGTGCCTCAGAAGCTAGAGAGTATGAATGAAATGTGAAACTATTTCCTAACATAAAACTTTTTGCTTGTAGTAGGCCTAATAGGCATTTGATATTGGTACTTCGTGAATTATATTCTGTGGTGTTATAAAAATGACCATTTGCGCCAAAACAGTCTCGTTTATTTGGTGTGTAACAATTGCTGCAATATTAGGCAGGCCTATTTCGTTTTATTTAGTAGACAGTGACCAAGTACACATAATCAGATCGAGAAACCACACCAGTCTTGGGTACTATTTGTATTACCAGCTTTTCTAGTATTAGACAACGACATTTCGTTTTTTCATGTATCAAAACGTTGACGAACTTTGATGAGGTAATAGATTCTTTCCCAGAAAGGAAAGTACACCATATAAAGCTGCGGCAAGATTAGAGAGGAGAAAAAAGCTAGGACTTGAGAATTGAAGAAATGTGTACTGTCTCGCTTGTCTCTTGTCTTTACCCATTTTATGTATCCTATATTTAATTTTATGTCACACAAAACAGCAAGTTATTAGCTAATAGGCAGTAAAGACTGCAGATTTTCAGAAGAGTTCTTGTTCTGCCAGTTACAAATAATCCCATCCAGTATTAATTACGATATTTTTTTTAAAGAGGGGCAGGTTGTCAAACCAGCCGACTGGGAGCAGGAGAGGCACCACAGGAGATTTTAATTTCCGCTGGCCTGAATATAGTTTGATGGCACCCATTACAATTACACATTTGAATTCCACAGAGTGAAATACAGAGCCTTGCAATAGCAGAATGCTGTGTGAAGAAGTGTGGCACTGCACTTTGGCACACTTAAGACCAAATAACATGTCTTACGTTCCCTCGAACATATATGTTCTATGTATCAGACATCTTCAGAAAGATGTGCGCCACAAAATGAAGATATTTTTGAAAAGTTGATTCTTTAACTTTTTGGCATCCTACCTCAAACGCTCAAGACAGAGGGAGTGCCACTCTCTAATATTGCCATGGTTCGGATATATCGTAGACCAGAACCTGAAGCACAGAGCAGTCTGAGTTGTAGTGGGGAGGTGGGTAGTCTCCATGTGACCCGTGTTTACATTAAGTGATTTTGCTGTTTCCTCTTCATTTGTTGTTCTCACGTCAAATGAAAACCAAATGGATTTCTGTGGCCGGGAGCTATCTAGTGAATTAAAATACACTCTCATAATTACGGAAGAGTCTCCCCGTATCGTCCCCTATGCTCCTTGAGTATGGGACCTTATCATCATCATCAAAATATGTTATTTGTTGCAGATTTTATTTGTTTCCACCTTTCTAACAGTCAAGCGTTAATTGCTTTGCAGAACAATGAAGTTATTTTTGTCAGTTTTTTTAAAGAAATTGTTTTTTATCAATCTTTTCTGCTGAGGCAGTCAATTTATTTGAAATGAAGTTTTTAATTCCACACTATTGGCTAGTTTCAACTGTTCACTGTATTTCAAGTTCATGTTTTCATCTTCTAGCATGTATGGCATCATGCCATAATAAAGAAACAAACATGAGATAATACAGTATTGGTACTCCAAGAAAATTTACATCTGAATCTGGACATACAAATGTGCACTTAAGCCGAATTATGCATTTTAGTACGATCCACAAAATTCCCATGCTTTTGGAGTATCCTCTAATGTCTTTTAATGTTTTACACATACAAACATATGGGCTTCCTGCACCATCGTAGCTGCGCAAGTGCAGCGACACCTGTTATCTGGCACTCGCAATTGCTGAAGCAAATCTATTTTTAACAGGTCGCGAGAAAATATTCCTAATGGTTGTTTGAAAAACATTGCTTTCAAAGAAAATTTCCTTTTATGCAAGATGAACTCTGTGCACGAATGTCCGATGAATTGCTTAAATCACAGAGTGTTTGACTCTCATTTAAAAATCAAATCTTTGAGGGCGACCGGTAAGAATATTTTCGAGCCCAGAAGATCAGACACATAAGTCATTAAAAATTTTACTGGCACATTTGTATCATGTATGTTAAAGCATAACATGCACAATTAAATCAACATTATGTGTGAAAGCTTAGCTTCTCTTGTAGCTTATTAATCTTAGAGACCAATATTATACTTGAAAGCTTTTCTTTTCTTGTAGCAACACTATGTACATTAATTTAAACCATTATCTTTTCCTATTTGTGTGTTTGCGCTACTTAACTATGATTGGCTGACTACATCACATGTCCTATGCTCTGAACATCTGCTGTCATTGGCGGGCGAGATTGCTTGATATGAGCTGCAACCGGCTTACAAAAGTGCATCCCAATCACGATTTCAATCCTTCAGAAAGTAACATGCGATGTTTGGTGGGATTCAAATTAATATGAAAACATGCGGTGTACATGTTGCTGCACATCAGACATCTTTCCAAAACGTGTTTTTTCCCCTGAGTTTCATTTTCTAAAGTGCCGGCAAATTCTATGCCTGTGTATAAAACCACAACCATTCAAAACATTGATAAGTTGAAAAGTATACTGTTACTTAACACGGAAAAAGTGTATTTTCATCTGGGAGAAAGTGTATTATTAACTGGGAAATCTGGGAAAAAGCCAGGAATTTTTTTTCCTCGTCCACCTATACACCCTGTCCTGTTCTGAATGTCATGCCACTTTCCTTGACATTGATCCCATCCTCACTGAAGGCCAGCTACATGCTTCTGTCCACATTAAACCTACTAACAAACAACGGTACTTCCTTCATGACAGTTGCCATCCTTTCCATGTCAAACTTTCCCTCCCCTATGGCATCTGAGGGAAATGTGCTTGTTCAGATGCAGACTCTTTACAGCAACACACCACCATTCTCACATCAGATTTCACTGGACATAATTATCCTACCAGCCAAGTGCAAAAGCAGATTTTCTTGGCCATCATATCCAATTCTAGCACTACTGATCACTCAAAAAAACAACATTGGAGCACACCGCTTCTCTCTCAGTATTATCCTGGTCTTGGATGTATTAATCAGCTACTTTGACAAGGCCATGACCTCCTAAAATCAGGATCTGGAATGAGACCCACTCTGTCTGAGATTTTGCCTGCCACACCTAGAATAGCGTTTTGTTGCCCTCCCAGTCTCCGCAATATCCTTGTCAGACCCTAGGCTCCTTCTGCACCGATCTCCCTACCATGTAGCTCCTACCCCTGTGACCATCCCCACTGCAAGACTTTCCCTATGTGCCCTCCTACCACCATCTACACCAACCCTGTAACTGACAAAACATAGACCATCAAAGGGAGAGCCACCTGTGAAACAGCATGTTGTATACCAGCTGTTGTGTAAACACTGTCTGTTTGCGTTGCTACTGTAAAATAATTACTCCTCCAATGTGATGTTCATGAAGACATCCACACAGTAATCTCTTACCTGAATTTTCTTTACTTTGTTTCTCCTCTTTACTTCTCTGCTCCCCACTGCTTTGACATTAATGTAATGAATTCTGAAATCACTGGTCTTATTTCCACAAGTACTTATTTGTCATTAATTTCTAATGATGAAGTTCCTCTTGATAATCTGTCACATAAACCAGTAACACAAGTAACAACACTACCTAATAAATAAAATTGTACATGCAGTGTGATTCTTATAAATATTTGAAAGCCCTTGAAGTGATGTAAATGACACTGAGACAAGTAATAATATAAGACACATGAGGCTGCAAATGTTGGGAAATGCCCCAAAAGTGGATGACAAATGTTTAACACGTGACGTACCTCATCGCACATGCCGTGGTGGTGCTTGTCGCTCCTATCTTCACTGTAAAGGGCAGTGCTGGACATAAATGTAAACCAATTCATTGTTGTCTTGTATTACTAGTACCATGAGCACTACCATAACACTTCAGATAATGCAAGACTGATGACAAAGGCATTTAGTCCCAAAACCCTGCTCAGTCAATCAAACAGTCAATCAGATAATACAGGAACAAAAACAGAGTAGCCTAGCGGGGTGATGTGTAGAACTACCCTACCAGTGAGGTTAGGATTGACAATCCCATCTACTGTATGTGCAGTGAGGCATGTCATCTGGTGACATCGCATGTTCAACATTTGTCATCTACTTTTAAGGTGTTTCATGACATTTGTGGCCCCATTTGTCTTATATTAAATTACATGTTGCAGGTTATCTACATCACTTTGGGGATTTTTTAAACTTTAGTAAAAATCACCCTGTATATATTTGTAATTTTTGAGCAGATCAAAATAATTAAAAGTATGCTTTGATTACAGATGTTTTTGTGGAAGTGAATTCATACTCAATGAAACCTCTGGAAGAATACATGTTATTCACCAAGGCTGGAAGTAAAGAAATTAATGTGGTTAATCCTCAGGGAATACGAATGGGACAGTGTTCAGTTTTTGATTGGAAATATAGGCCTATATCTGGACCAGCTCTCAACAACAGTCAGGTGTGTATATTTTTTTTTTTCATTAAAGCTAATAATCCTCAATTTCTCAAGTATATATAGAGGCAAGTTATGAAAAACTAAAATTTACCAACAATTATTTCGTAAAACATCACAAAATAAACAAAAAGGGAGCATCTGTACAAGAATATAGTGACAGCCATCAAAGTTTCAGAACTTTTTGTAAGTCAATGAGTTTCACTGAAATGACTTCACAATATGAAATTAATACAATTTATTTTACAAATAATAAGTAACTGTTAATGGATGTACAATTTATAATGCAATTTCCAGATCAGGTGCAACAGTCTGGATTATTGACTAATTAGATTACTGATGATTAAGAAAAGGCAAACCTATGTTTCTAGCATTTGTAGACTTAGAGAAAGCTTTTGACAATGTTGACTGAAGTGCTCTCTTTCAATTTCTGAAGGTGGTAGGGGTCAAATATAGGGAACGAAAGCCTATTTACAATTTGTACAGAAACCAGATGGCAGTTATAAGAGTTGAGGAGCATGAAAGGGGAGTGGTGATTGGGAAGGGAGTGAGACAAGGTTGAAGCCTATCTCCAATGTTATTCAATCTGTATATTGAGCAAGCAGTAAAGGAAACAAAAGAAAAATTTGGAGTAGGAATTAAAAACCATGGAGAATAAATAAAAACTTCGAGGTTTGCCGATGACATTGTAATTCTGTCAGAGACAGCAAAGGACTTGGAAGAGCAGTTGAACGGAATGGACAGTGTCTTGAAAGGAAGGATATAAGATGAACATCAACAAAAGCAAAACGAGGATAATGGAATGTAGTCGAATTAAGTCGGGTGATGCTGAGGGAATTAGATTAGGAAATGAGACACTTAAAGTAGTAGATGAGTTTTGCTATTTGGGGAGCAAAATAACTGATGATGGTCAAAGTAGAGAGGATATAAAATGTAGACTGGCAATGGCAAGGAAAGCCTTTCTGAAGAAGAGAAATTTGTTAACATCAAGTATAGATTTAAGTGTCAGGAAGTCATTTCTGAAAGTATTTGTATGGAGTGTACCCATGTATGGAAGTGAAACGTGGACGATAAATAGTTTAGACAAGAAGAGAATAGAAGCTTTTGAAATGTGGTGCTACAGAAGAATGCTGAAGATTAGATGGGTATATCACATAACTAATGAGGAGGTACTGAATGGAATTGGGGAGAAGAGAAATTTGTGTCACAACTTGACGAGAAGAAGGGATCAGTTGGTAGGACATATTCTGAGCCATCGAGGGAACACCAATTTACTATTGGATGGCAGTGTGGAGGGTAAAAATCGTAGAGGGAGACCAAGAAATGAATACACTAAGCAGCTTCAGAAGGATGTAGGTCGCTGTAGCTACTGGGAAATGAAGAAGCTTGCACAGGATAGAGTAGCATGGAGAGCTGCATCAAACCAGTCTCTGGACTGAAGACCACAACAGCAACAGCAACGGCCTTGCAACATTAACCATATAGCTTTGCTATGCAACTGCTGTATTTCACAAGGACATGTAGTTCTGCTGTGTGGTTTATTGATGAAGGAATATTTGTGGGTTAAAATAGTCTCCCATTTGGGACTGCTCAGAAGGATGTTATCATCAGAAAATATAAATCTGACATTCTTGAGGTCAAAAGTGGAATGTTAAATCCTTTAATCAGAAAGTAAGGTTAGAGAATTTAGAAACAGAAACAGTTAGTTGAAGAATGTCATGATTACTGTCAAGAGCTGCTGATAAAATTTCTTTATTTAACAACCAGTTTTGGTCTGCAAACCATCATCAGGTTCCTGCAGACCAATTGAAAAAACATATGAAGAGCATTACATGACTAAACTATCACTGACCTATTATCTGATAAAAAGGTTAACAAAATCCCACGCTACTGCATTTGTATAATATGTTATTTGTTGGTGTACGCGTTTTAAAGCGCGTGACCTTGATTTGCACTTAGTCTCTGCCGCTGTACGCGTCTTACTGCGCGTGACCTTGATTTTTTGTTTAGTTTTCTGATTTTTTGTTTCGTTTTGTATTAGAGTTGTTTACAGACCAGCTGTGTGGCTGGATTGAAGAGTTTTTAGCAAACAGAACACAGCATGTTGTTATCAATGGAGAGACGTCTACAGACGTTAAAGTAACCTCTGGCATGCCACAGGGGAGTGTTATGGGACCATTGCTTTTCACAATATATATAAATGACCTAGTAGATAGTGTCGGAAGTCCCATGCGGCTTTTCGCGGATGATGCTGTAGTATACAGAGAAGTTGCAGCATTAGAAAATTGTAGCGAAATGCAGGAAGATCTGCAGCGGATAGGCACTTGTTGCAGGAAGTGGCAACTGACCCTTAACATAGACAAATGTAATGTATTGCGAATACATAGAAAGTAGGATCCTTTATTGTATGATTATATGATAGCGGAACAAACACTGGTAGCAGTTACTTCTGTAAAATTGGGAGTATGCATTTGGAACGATTTGAAGTGGAATGATCATATAAAATTAATTGTTGGTAAGGCGGCTACCAGGTTGAGATTCATTGGGAGAGTCCTTAGAAAATGTAGTCCATCAACAAAGGAGGTGGCTTACAAAACACTCGTTCGACCTATACTTGAGTATTGCTCATCAGTGTGTGATCTGTACCAGATCAGGTTGACGGAGGAGATAGAGAAGATCCAAAGAAGAGCGGCGCGTTTCGTCACAGGGTTATTTGGTAACCGTGATAGCATTACGGAGATGTTTAACAAACTCAAGTGGCAGACTCTGCAAGAGAGGCGCTCTGCATCGCGGTGTAGCTTGCTCGCCAGGTTTCGAGAGGGTGCATTTCTGGATGAGGTATCGAATATATTGCTTCCCCCTGCTTATACGTCCTGAGGAGATCACGAATGTAAAATTAGAGAGATTAGAGCGCGCACGGAGGCTTTCAGACAGTCGTTCTTCCCGCGAACCATACGCGACTGGAACAGGAAAGGGAGGTAATGACAGTGGTACGTAAAGTGCCCTCCGCCACACACCATTGGGTGGCTTGCGGAGTATAAATGTAGATGTAGATGTAATAAAATGTTACTTATTCACATAAAAGCATTTACATCATATTAGGCATCATATAATCATTGGCATTATTTGCTGAAATCAGCGAATTCATCACAGGAAATAAAATCACAACATACAGAATAATACAACCAACTATGAATAATTGTGACAAGTTAAAACACCTACAGCTGTCCTTATGATTTTATTTCATTTTGTTGCAACCAGTTTCAATGCTTCAGTGTGTCATCTTCAGGCTGTTGTTGATGCGGTATGGGTTGATATGATCCCTATATATATAACATCAGTTGCCAGCTTAACTGGATATGCAGATAATGTGTCAGCACTCCAACCATCAAGTGCCAACTGACAATGGAATTGTTTGAATGTTTCTCCAGTCAGTTGGGAGTTGGTGGTTGGAGTGCTGACACATTATCTGTGTATCCAACTGATGTGATATATATATAGGGATCATATCAACCCAAAATGTATCATAAAAAAAACAGATACATCACATCTGTACAGAGTTACGTGTTGTCATATTGTAATATAAATTATATTTCCACTCGTAAACTCTGCCGGATAGTGCAATTATTCATGCTACATCAGCAGTCAGTCATGGCACTAGGAATTGAGACAAAACACACACTGCCAATTGCATAGCTGATCACTGTTTACCAGCTGAACCAAAAATGATCTAGAGAATGTATTAAGAAACATGTAGGTAGCAGTTAAGCAGTGTAAAGTCCTTGATAACAATATGAAAAGGCTAGATTGCTACTTACTACATAGAAGAGGTGTTGAGTTGCAGACAACCACAGTGGAAAGACAGCTAACATTTAAACTTTTGTACAACAAAGTCCTTCTTCTGAATTAGAATGCACGCACGCACACACACACACACACACACACACACACACACACACACACACACACACACACACATTGCTATTGTCTCTGTGGCTGCTGACATGTGTGGTAATCTGGGGTAGGAGGTGGAGAGGAGGCATGGGACGGTGAGTGGAAGGGATGGCAGGGTGGGAGTGGGGAAGTGATGTGCTGCTTGTGAGAGCATGCAGGGATATGGTGGAGACAGAATGGGCTGCTAGGTGAGTCAGTCGTTGTGCTGAGGCAGGAGGGAGTGGGTTCAGGGGGGGGGGGGGGGGGGGAAGAGATGTAGAGAAGGGCAAAGACTGTAGGTTTGTTGGTGGAGTAGGAGGTGTAAGTGTGTATGCAGTGTTGGAATGGAAGCAGGGAAGGTGATAGGTAGGTGGAGTACAGAGACTAACAAAGATTGAGACCAAGGGAATTACAGGAATGAAGGATATGTTGTCAGAAGAGTTCCTGCCTTAAATTGAGAAAAGCTGTGGCTGGTAAGAAGAATCCAGATGGCACAGGCTGTGAAGCAGTCATTGAAGTGAAGCACATTGTGTTTGGCAGCACATTCAGCAATAGGTGGTCCAGATGTCTCTTGGTCACTGTTTGGCAGTATGAATGGCATAATGAAAGCTTTATCATAGCGAAAACAGACAAAAAGCCAAGACCCACCAGAGTAGTAGAATTGTACGTGCCTATGAAGAAACTTGCACAGGATAGGGTAGCATGGAGAGCTGCATCAAACCAGTCTCAGGACTGAAGATCACAACAACAACAATGTAACTATTAGTTCCACAGATAGTGCAGAGATTGAAAAAATAAGTGATGAAATAAAAAATATTATTTAATTTGTAAAGGGAGACAAAAATTGAATTATGACAGGAAACTGGAATTCAATAGCAGAAAAAGAAAGAGAAAGCAAAGTAGTATAACATGGACAAGGAATGGGGGGTGTGAGGGGAAGAATTAAGAGGAGAAGCTGCTTGACGGAATTTTACATACACATTTGTTTAAGAATCATGAAAACATGTAAACATAAAAGAGACCAGAAGCCATCAGAAGGTTTCTGATAGATTATGTAATGGTTAAGACAAAAATTTTAAAACCAAATTATAAACTGCAAAACATTTGTAGGATGTGAATTCTTATTAAATCTATTATTTATTTACTGCAAATTAAAACTGCAGAAATTTCAGAAAGGTAATAAATTAATGAAATGGAACCTAGATACACTGAAAGAACTAGAGGTTGCTGAGAGTGTCAAAGGGTGCAATAGGCAACAAAGGGTTGAAACAGAGGAAAAGAATACAATATAAGATGAGAGAAGACAAAGTAAAGGCAGCAGAGGATTAAATAGGCATCAAAGATAAGCCCCAGTAGCATTCCATGAAAAACAAATGATTTATTAAATAAAATTCATGAAAGAATATTATAGAAAAATTCAGAAAATGAATTCAGTAAAAGGGAGAACAGATGTCTATAAACTGAGATTGACAAAGTGTGTATAATGGCACAGCAGGATTGACTAGAGGAGAAATACAAAACTGTGGAAGGAATCATGACTATGGGAAAGATAGTTGCTGCCTGTGGGAAAATAAAGGAAACCTTTGTAGCAAATAATTGAAGGCTGATAGAGGGAGCAATATATAGAAGGTCTATACAAAGCAAAGAAATTTGAAGGGAATATTCTGGAAAAGATTCAATGACTGCATGTTGCTTAAATTGCATTGACTGACCGTCTGTGCAGGGTTCCACACTTAACACTGTAACAACACAACTGTTCAATGCTAAAGCTTCCCGCCAATTAGAGCTGCAGAGAAGAGACTATGGAACAAGCCAGTACCTGCCACATACCAATGCTGCCAACTTTTGAAGAGTTACGAAGGTGGAGGCATTACTCTTTAGTCAAACCTCGAGTATCTTCATATGCATATGCATATTTTCTACACAATCTCCTTTATGAATCAGCACTCAATTTAATACCAGAAGGGTCCACTGTTTGTAGATACTGCTCAGTCATAATTAATATAAAATTCCACTCTGCCATGGAAGACATAGTCATATATTCTCAGCTTTTTTGGTTAATCACTATTATACCATTATTTTCTCCTGCATTTCAAAAGTATTAGGAAAGCTATGTAAGACAAACCTACAAAATTTATAAATAAAAACAATATCCTATGCAGCGAACAACATGGATTCAGAAATAAGAGGTCAAGAATGGGATGCCTTCTGTTCCTTCCATATATAAATGATCTCAGTACAAATGTGAGCCCAAGGATCAGTAATGGGATGTCTTCTCTTCCTTCCATGTGTAAATGATCTCAGTTTAAATGTGGATGCACATAAAACAATCACATTTGCAGATGACACCACGTTCCTAATAAAAGGAGACAGCAAAGAACAATTACAGCAATCAGTAAACAATGTCACAAAATGGCTTAGCAGCTGGGCACAGAATAATCAACTTGTAATAAACAGTAAAAAAACCATTTCACTAAATTTTCACAATGCTCCAAACATGGACAGTTTTATCCCATTGGTCTCTATCAGTAACAAAATAGTTAGTAACAGTACTGAAACCAAATTCCTAGTGCTTGGCTGTGTGAGCAATGTAAAATCGGATAAGCATATTGAATACCCTAATGCAGAACTGAGCAAGACATGTTATCTTCTTTGGTCACTAAAATCATGCTGTAGTGAGAAAACAGTAATGAATTTGTATCATGCCTACTTCAATTCTCACCTTAAATATGGAGTTACTTTGTGGGGAAACTCTAAAACAGGTGATGGCACTTTCAAACTACCAAAGAGGGCCATTACAATCGTATTTGGATGCAAACCTACAGGCTCTGTTTCCGATGTCTAGATATCTGGTATTCCTCCAGTACCATGTGTATACATCATAGAAATCCTCATATTCTTTAAAATAAATATAATAGGTAAGGACTGCAGACTGCAAAAAACCTTGACATGCATGATCACTTTACAAGACAAATCAAAAATTTACATATAACCCAAATCAACACATCTCTGTGCCAAAGAGGTACTTTCCACATGAGAGTTAAAGTTTATAACAAACTTCCTGAAAACATAAAAGCTATTACTGAGGTCAAAACCTTTGGAAAATCTGTAAAATCCTATTTACAGCATCACTGATTTTACTCCATTGAAGAATATTTAAATTTGTGAAGTGTGTTGTATAAATACTTAAGATGTAAAGTGTTTTATTGTAACATTAAATAAGTATGCCTAGAAATCACTTTCAGAAGTGTGCTCATAATGTGACTTGTCCAATGTCTTATGCAAAAGATGCTTTTGTAGACAACAGGACCAATAAATACAATACAGTACAGTCTTGACATATTATTTAAGCAATTAAAAATATTAAAATGGTTATGTTTTGAAATTTGTTCTATACTTATAGCAAGAATATTTGAGTGCATTTTTGTTACAATCCTTTTGTCCATATTGAGTCAATAAAATCTTGGCACCATGTAGTGTCATATCTTTAATGCTTTAACATGGTGAAGACATCTGCTGCCAGTTTTAATACAACTTCAATAGAGAGCTTTTCTTCTGGTAGCATTATAACTCAGTGGATTGAGAGAATGCATCCTGATGAGCTCTGATACATTGATATAGCCAAGCCAACTTCGTCCAAATATTTATGATCTACCCTGTAATCTATTGATAGACTTGATCAATTCTCAAATGTAATTTTACTAATACAACCTATCTGCAGCTTTTATTAATAGCACTGTCATACCTTCACAACCTGAGTATAACTTTACTATCTACTGAGTGCCTCACTGATATTTCGGATTACCAATTAAACTGAGTCCCAACTGGCAAGGGCTTACCTTAACAACTTGGCTTTCTGAAGAAGAGAGCAGCTCTTAAGTTTCTATTTAGCACCTTGAAAAATATTGATTGTCATATTTGTGTCCTCTGGCACTGAAGTCAACCACCAAGTAAGAGACTCAGTATTACGAAGGGCAGCTGATGTCCGTACAGTTAAAATCTTTTGTTGTTGGAGTAATTTTCAAAAATTATATATTGTCATACAAGTGTTGAATTGTTCACTGTTACTCACTGGAAACAGCCTTGATAATTGTGTGCAAATATGCTGACATACTCTCATTTCTACATACTTTTTAATTTGCATTTGTTATTCTAAACAGATCAACACTGTTGTTGTGAATAAACTTCACTCTCCCGTGGTAGACAAAGTTTGTCTTTACCCTCTCAAAAAAAAAAAAGGCTCTGCAGCTCATTATTTTTAGAGACACAGGCTTTTGTATATGTATGATTCTTCTGTTTGTCATAGACTAATATATTTCATCTTTTCTATAACTGTCAGCTCAATAAATAATTGAAAATGGAGATATAAAAGGGCAGTGAACTGCCGTTTATATGTGTATTGTTATAATGGAACCAAATTGAATTTTAAAACACTGTGTATGTGATTTGTATGTAAATGCCCTGAGTTAAAATCACTCTGTGATTGGATTTTTGAGCACTTGACTTCTGGGAACACATCATATTGATATGTAACAACTTGCTTCAGGAAACATAAAAGCCTCAGAACTAAGCAGATTAAATATCCCAAAAGACTGCTTTGCCTCAAAGTTTTGCTGGAGTATATTCAGTAACAAGAGTACCAAGAAGAAACAATACCCTGTGGGACATCATCATTGCCAACTTTAGTCTCAACAACAATTGTAAGAATCCCAAATGGGCACAGTATTAAGGGGACTTGTATGTGAATGTCAAAAAATCAATACTTTTTTTTTTTTTTTTTTTTTTTGTCTTAAAAATTTTCTGTGCTTTTCTGACGAGGAAAAGTTTACTTCCAAGAAAATGGACCACAGAAAATACCAAAATTGGGGGAATTTAAAAGTGGTTGCACACACCACAACATTCCCATGGCACACAGTCTGCTCTGTTAAAAATAAAGTTTTGCCGTTATTTGTTTCGTTTTTATGACTTTTTAGTCCTTTTTTTGTTTTGGCTAACCTGGAAAAACTTTGCAGCTGCTTACCTTTTGTTTATACAGAGAGTCTAGTCATTATTTGCTGTTGTTTTGGCGTGAATATTTTGTTTACAGTGAAGTAATTGTGTGCGTCAGTTGCTTATTGTGTGCGTGAGTTTCTTACTCCACTTGAAAGCAATGGGAAGACTTAAGAAGTTCAGTGCTAAACAATGTAAATTTAGTGGAAAGCGGTTCACCAAATGGATTAACTGTGCTAATACTGATATATAATGTGATACAACACTTGAATTAGCTTCTCAACTACTCCAAGTGCTTCCAAACTAAAACTGAAATCTTTGGACAATAGGCTTGATAGTATTAATGCTGATAATATAGAGACACCAGCTTTTGATTCAGGTTGTGTTATTGTGGAACTCTCTGCTCTATCTGAACTAATAAATAAAATTTTGCAGTTTAAGGATGTGGCAGTAGTGGTGTGAGTGTAGTTGAGGAGATAGGTGCTAGAAAAGTTGTGCATTAAAATTAAGAATTGTTTGTAATTTCTGTGATTTAAGCGAATGTGGTTATACTTGTGGTGTAACTAAAAGAGTGTGTAATACCAATATTAAACTTGCTTATCCTATGAGGTGTATAGGCAAATAGTAGAGAATTGTACAAATTTTCTTGCTTTTATGGACTTACCTCCCCCTATAAGATTTGAGAGGTACAATAAAATTACTCTACAGACTTCAGAAGAAGGAGCAAATGATAGTATGAAAAATGCTGCTCAGGGAAGTGTAGACATGAATGACAGCAACACATGTCTGTCTGCAGCCCTGAATGCATCCTGGCAATGAAGAGACCATAGTTCCCTAAATGGTGTAGTGACAGCTACCTCCTTGGATAATGACAAAGTCATTGATGTGAAATTTATTACTAAGCACTGTCATGGCTGTACTAGGGTAACTGAATATCGTACTTGTTTGATTAATTTTAGTGGTTATAGTGGAGGGATGGAATCTGAATGTATTGTGAAGATATTTCACAGGTTAGTGGAGAAATATGGTGTGATGTATACATCTTACATAGAAGATGAAGACTCAAAAGGGTACCAAAAAGTTTGTGACTCCAAACCTTATGCTGACACAAAAATTGAAAAAATGGAATGTTTTGGACATGTCCAGAAAAAGTTACATACCAGACTGAGAAATTTGAAAAGGACTTTGAAGGGAAAGAAATTAGCTGATGGTATGTGCATTAGTGGACATGGTCGGCTTACAGATAAAGAAATAGACAGGTTACAGCATTATTATGGACAAGCCATAAGACAACATAAAAATGACCTTGAGGGAATGAAAAAGGCAGTACGGGCTACCTTCTTTCATAAATCTTCCGCAGATGACAACCCGTGTCATGTGCTCTGCCCACCTGGCAGTGTTTCATGGTGTTGCTACCAGAGGACTGTTACTCAAGATGAGACCTACAACCACAAAACATTCTTTGCCATTTGTTTTAGTGAATGAATGAATGAAAATAGCCTGTATTGTCTGATTGTGGGCAAATGCCTCCTAAAAGTATGGGTAGCTGCTTTTAAAGACTAACACAGTGAGCTAGTCCACATAAGAGGGTACCGCACTTAATGCACACTACACATTGAATTATACTTGATCTTTTAGTTGTAGTTCTAGTTCTTTTCATTCCTTTCTGTTTCTGGCTATGCTGGTCCACTGTCTTCATACTTGTTTTCTGAATAAGTTCAACCATTTCTGCCTTGGTCTTCCTGTGAGTCTCTTGCTGATGTAGGGGTCCCATGTGGTAGCTTGTGCTGTCCATCTGTCGTCTTGCAGCCTCGCCACGTGACTGCCCCATTTCCATTTGGTCTTCATAGCCTGTTGTGCTATGCCTATTGCTGCTGACATCTCGTATATTGAGATGTTTGATATTCTGTCTTTCAGAGAGATGCCAAGGATGTTCCTGTGCATTTTCCTTTGGCATACCTGCGGAGTGTTTCTCTCTTTGGATCTGAGAAGATATATGTCTGACATCCATATAATAACGCGGGAAAAATGCAGCTTTCGAATGCCTCCATTTTGGGCCTCCTATTTAGGGTTCTGTCTGGCAATATGAACTTTAAGGCCCAGAAAGCTTTATAAGCTAAGGAAACTCTTCATTTTATTTCTTTTTCCATTTCGTTGTTAAAGAAAATTGTTTGGCCTAGGTGTATGTATTGTGATGTACACATTAGTTCTGTTCCTTCAAGATATATTGGGGTTTCTAATCTATTTGTCATTACTTGTGTTTTAGATTTGTTCATTGTGAGACCTGCCATCTTGCTTTGTGTGTTAAGTTTCTGAAGCATTGATTGCGGTTCCCTTGCAGTTTTGGTGAAGAGGACTATGTCGTCAGTGAATCTCACATTTGTTAGTCTCTTGCCATTGAGGCATATTCCATCTTTCTTATTCCATTTTAGTTTCCTGAATATGTTCTCCAGCATGCAGGTAAATAGTTTTGGGGAGATGGCATCCCCTTGTCTAACTTCTCTTTCCACATGGAAAGATTGGCCTTTCTTTCCAGTTTTAACTCTAGCAAAGCTGTTGTTTTGAATGTCTCTTAGTAATTGGATGTATTTTGCTTCTTATCCTTGATTTCTTAGTGCTTTGCTGTAATCAACAAAAGCAAGGTATATTTTGAGGTGGCAATTGCCTGATTTTTCTATTATCTGATTAATGGTTTGAATATGATCCACTGTGCTAAATCCTTTGTGGAACCCTAAATCCTGCGTCTTCTGAGGGTTGGTTCTCACCTAGTGTTTTTGTTAACTGCCTTGTTAGTATTTTCATGAACAGTTTATATAGGTTAGACATCAGGCTTATGAGTCTATAATTGTTTGTGTCATCTTTTGTACCTTTTTTGTGCAAAAGTACAATCGTACTTGTTTTCCACTGGTCCGGAATGTCTTCAGTTTGTATGATTTTGTTGAACACTTCTGTAATGTTTGGTATTAGGAGATCTTGGGCTTCTTTTAAGAGCTGATTGTATATGTTGTCTTCTCCAGATGACGTACCAAGCGAGGTGGCGCAGTGGTTAGCACACTGGACTCACATTCGGGAGGACAACGGTTCAATCCCACATCCAGCCATCCTGATTTAGGTTTTCCGTGATTTCCCTAAATCGCTCCAGGCAAATGCCAGGATGGTTCCTTTGAAAGGGCATGGCCAACTTCCTTCCCTGTCCTTCCCTAATCCAATGAGACCGATGACCTCGCAGTTTGGTCTCTTCCTCCAAACAACCCAACCCAACCCAGATGACTTCCCATTTTTCAATTCAGTGATGGGTGTTCTAACCTCGCTGTGTGTTATAGTGGGTATGGTTTCACTGGTGTTTGGGTCTGGATCAACAGGGTTGTGGTCGGTGGCTTTGTTTGGTAGAGAACTTGTGCAAATTGCTTTGTAGAACTCTGTTGCTGATTTGATTATATCCTCTTTTGTGTTTAGATGTTCTTATGCTTGATTCTTCATTCCTAGTATCCATTGCTCCCGCCCTGGGCGCTTATCCTCTCTTTTCTAATTGATTTGTATGTTTCTGGTATTTGTCTCATTGTTGCTGATCGGTGCTCACAGATATGTTTCTTTATTTCCCTTTTTGTTATTTTGTCTTGTTTTGCATATTCTTCTTTATTCCTGTCTGAAATATCTCTGGTTTTTGACATTATCTATCTGTGGTTGATTAGCTTTACTGTACTGTGGCTTAATTTGCTTCGACTTTTCTTCATTTGCTCGTCTTTGCTTGTGTCTTTGTTAGCTTGCTATATGCATTTTTGTAGTGCATTATACATTTCTTGAGTGCTTTGGTTTGTATTGATATTTGCTTGTTGTAGTTGCTTCTGTAGTTCTTGTTTAAATTTGGCTTTGTTCAGTTTTTCTATTTCTGGTTTGCTTGCTTTTCCTACATTTCTTCGTTTCTTTGGAATTTTTATTTTTGCCCTCATCATTCTATGGTCTGTTCTAAATTTTAATTGTGAGATTACTTGGATGTTCTTTATTACGTTTTGTTTGTCCATTAGAATGTAATCTATTTCATTTCTCGTTTTGTCATCTAGTGAGCACCAAGTCCATCTTTGGTTTTGATTTTTCCTGACGAAGGTGTTGGTTATTTTCAGTTTGTGTTCTTGAGCAAATTGTACCATTCTTTCTCCTCACCTGTTCTTTGTTCCAAAGTTGTGTGGTCCGACTGGTTCTTCGTCATCATTACTGCGGGGGCCAACTTTACTGTTGAAATCTCCAATTATTAGGTTTATTGGTGATTGATGTCTCTCTAAGGTGTCATCTAGTTTCTCATAGAAATCTTCTACTTCTTCATCGGTACTCGTTTCTGTTGGGGCGTATATTTGTATGATTGTTATTTGATGACTTTGTGTGATAATTTTCAAAGCTGCTATGCTTTCCGACAGTTCCATTAATTCTTGTATGGATGATTTTGAGTTGCTTTTGATGATGAAGCCTATCCCTCTTTGTTCTGGCGTTGATCACTTATAATACAGCAGATCGCCATTTGATTTCTCTATGATGGCTTCCCCTTTTATCTTTACTTCGCATAGTCCAAGTATATCGAATTATATTTCTTTTAGTGCATTTTTTAGCTATAATGGAAGTTATAAAACCTTTATATAAGAATCATAGTGACACAAGATTATAAGAGAAATGTTTACATTGTAGGACTCAAAATCTAAATGGAAGTTTGAACAATTTTATATGGGAACGGATCCCAAAAATTGTTGTAGCGGGGCTAAAAACTTTGAAAATAGGTGTGCTGGATGCTGTTCTATGTTTCAGTGACAGTGTAGTGTCAAGGCTTAATGTTATGGAACTGATGGGAGTGCTTGGTGGACTAAATATGCATAGAGCTCTAAAAGCCATTGAACAAAGGAGACTCTTCGAAGCAGAAAAATCAGTGTTGGAAGTCACCAAAGAAGCAAGAATAAGAAGTAGTGTGAGAAAGAGAAGGGAGGAAGAACAACATGGGAAACAAGATGAATATGGACTTAGGATGCATTAGTGCCATGCAAGTTAAATAGAAAAAGCAATGTTTAACTTCAATTTCCCAAAAGTTAAATTATTTCATGTTCTGGTACACTTTGGCTAAAAACTATTAATGGTAGTTGAAATTTTGTATACTATCTTAAAACATGCTTAACTAAAATGTAGACTACTGTTGTAACTTAACTTTGAAAGTAAAATGCTTTTTTGAAGAAAAACCCTGAATTCATTTCCAAAATTTTTATCATCATACTTAAAATCTTTTAGTACCACAGTTTATGAGATCACCATCTCTTCAATAGTCTGTTTTAAAGATAATAGTGTAAAGAACTTACAGGAAAAAATAAATGTTCTACTTTGTTTGTATTTTGAGTAATGTGTACCTATGATGTACATAAATAATTAGCATGGTTTATTTCACTCGCAAAAAAAAAAAAAAAAAAAAAAAAAATACAAATAAAAAGTGTGAGAGCTAAAGCTGTGGTTCATACATGAAAATGTTGCCAAAAGATGTCTTAAAAATGGTAAGCATTATATGGGCTTACAAATCTTATTCTTTGAGTTACACTGTTTAGAAAACTGACAATTTTTTCAAGGTTTCCCCTGGTATTCATGGACCAGTCCCCTTAAATGTGTCTCCTGTTATCTAATGCTAAATTCAGCATGTCCTACAGCAAACAAATCTAAAAATTGGATTCAGATCAGAGAAAACAGTAATAACTTGAATGTACCACTTATTAGAACAACCAAACAAAATTTACAGCCCTGGCTTATGAATTAAAATGTGAAGAAATATACATTGGTGAAATTTTGAAATTAGATTCCAACAACATACAAGCTGCAGTTAAGGCAATCCATCAACATAAAAAAAAAAAAAAAAAAAAAAAAAAAAAAAAGAGAGAGAGAGAGAGATCACACACATGTCATAAATTAGAGGTAAAGATACAAAACAGCCAAGATCTTGGGCATTTTTGACAACAAAATATTTTGCCAATATTATAAAGCACTATTAGTGTCATTTACACTAATGTGAGAATGTTCCATAAAGCGTACACCTTTATATATAAATAAATATGTCATTTATCAACTATACGAAGGCTACAAGACACCCTGAATACAACATGACTGAAAACATTTGCTTTTCCTGGAAGCGATCGTCTCAGCACTGTGGCATGTGTATTGGATTCCAGAATTCACTTGGAAGTCTGTAAATTATGTGGCTTGTCACAATAATGTAGAATTCTGTCATTCACAGTTATTGCATATGCATAGGATAGTTTTAAAAACCCATGCCAGCTGTATGTTGCTTCTGAGCAGTGCACCCTGCACAGTAGGATAAGATGAAGACCCTGTTGTCAACCTCCTCTTTTGAGATTTCTGTCACCAAGAACCCATACAGATATACATTTCAGAGGCCCCAACTACAAATGCTCAGATTTCATCTGATTACAGTTTGAAATGTGTGTCTTGCAGTAATCAAATGCCAGTTGCCAGTGCACAAGGATCCAGTATAAACTCAGACACAGCACAGCTAGTTCACATTTTGGCAATGGTAGTACACTGTGGCTACACTGGTAGATATGGTCATCCTTTGTAATCCTTTATTCCCTTTGTGCTCTGTGGTAGGAAGAAGGAAGCTGAGGATACATACATCTTTTGTGTCCTTAATGACCTCCTCCACATCTCTTAGTACATTAACAATCTTCAACAATGAGTCTTATTGAAATACTGTAGGAACTACACAACTAGATCTGACCCCAAACCTGAAAGCCATATATATTCAAAAATGATGTCTTGTGTTCCTAATTCATTTCAGCTGACGTTAATAAGAATGCTGTTGTATTTTAAATTTTGTTTCCTTAAGTACTATGTCTTTTCTTGGCTTAGGAGCTGGATGATGTACCATTTAAGGAAGGCCCACAAAAGGAAGAATACAAGTCTTTGTATACTGAAAGGTCGGCAGAAGAAGACAGTTCCTCAACTAGTAAGTGGTGTATCAGTTTGTAGCTATGCTTCCCAGTTTTCTAATAAATTGATCTGCTGTGTCACTTTGCAACAGCCCCATACCAGTTAAAAAGGTCTGTAACATTTCATTTAGTTACAGGTTCAGTTAATAGCAAAAAGGATATAACATAAGATCTCCAGAACCTGTTCACATCGGTTAAGCCACAAATTCTGTAACAAAGTTTTGCAAGCCTATTGTCACTTAGATTAAACTGCTAACATAGGGCACAACGGTTTACTTTATGAAATAGTTTGGTGAACAGATCAGTATTTACAGGTTATATTCTTCTATAAAGGCCAAAAGCAATAACTTCACAAAGCTCAGTCAAAAAAGAAATGAGATTATTCACATTATTAAGAAATTATTTGCTGTGGCATATTAGTTCACAACTTCCTTTTTTTCCCCCTTCATTGACCTTTGTCTTGTCTGTAACAAGTTCGATCAAAGTTAATCAGCTCAATGGCAGTGGACAAGAAGTTTGCTACAGTTGAATTCTTGCAGTAAGCCAGAAAATGTAGAGTGCAAGATCTTACACAAAAGATCTGAGACTGATATTACAGATTTAAGTGCTTATGAAATAGGTTCAATTAGGGTTTGTCACCTTCAAAGTAGAACCCATCCCAAACAATGCTGCACACATCTGCAGTCTATTCCTGCCCCCCCCCCCCCCCCCCCCCCCACACACACACACACACACACACAAACACAAACACACACACACACACACACACACACAGATTATGCTATGAACAAATTAACACACACACACACAAACACACAGCAAGAGACTAAAAAAGAATGTTAAAACAGATTCCCAAATACCTTACTCACCACACTCACGCATGGCACTTTGCATGACCTTACCAGACGTGACCACTGGCAAAAGACCGTAAAAACATCTCTGCACGCTCTTATCTCAGCAAGTCATTTATGTTTAACATTTAAATTGTATCCATTGATAATTATTTACCACAAATATTAAATTATTCTTCCATTCATAATTGTTATAAAATTCACTTTTATTATTATTATTATTATTATTATTATTGTTATTGTTATTGTTATTACTATTGTTACATCACCACAATCCACACCCACTAGTCAAGTCCTTCCATTTCCACACTGCATTATTCAATTTTTTTTACTGATTTTCAACTTTTCATTCAGTGAACATTCAGTCAAATATTATATGGCTTTATGCAGAATCTTAACTGTTTCTCCATGGATGACTTACCTTGACACATATTTCCAAATCGGTTTTCTCTCCTTTCGTTGAAAAATTCTTGGTAAAATTCCCCACAGTACACATATACAACAGACAACAGTGCAATAGCAGTGGTATGTGTTTTCATGTGACACTACGGCCTGTTATCTTACATGTTTGTAGCAAACTGCTCTTCTGCCACTGACCTGACCAGTTTTGATTCAAATTTACATAGTCTGAGGATGCAATTTAACATCAAAAACATCAATACAGTAATACCTCACTTCAAATAATTCCTTAGAAATTTGAACAGTGCCATTTCTTTATTGCGAGACCTCATAGTTCAGTTCTGAAGGTAAAATCCCATTACTTTAGCTATTGTAAATGTAGAGCATGGATGATTTAAGATGAAACAAAGGTCAGGGTCAGTGGAACTGGTTGACATGTCTAAGTAATGTGACAACGGGGAAGGATGATTAGGCTATCAAGTGTTTGTATGAATGTATCCAGATGGAGAGCAAATACAGCTACAGTACAAATGACAATAGAACAGTAACCCTGAAAAATGTTTGATTAATCTCTGAGAACTCTTCAGTTTTTTGTACCAGTTTATAAATATTTTGTGACAGAGAGACATTTAAAAATTAATAATACTACTTAGCTTGAGAACAAAGTCCTTCTTCAGAGGTAATAAAATTGAAAATGAACATAGGGAGAAAAAGAAAGTATATGGGGTGATTTAAAGTAGGAGAAGGAGATAAGGGATAGCAAAGTTTCCAAGTGAGTGAGCTATGGTAGAGGAAAAAAGTAACAAGGATAATAAGAGACCAGTGTGAGGAAGCAGAGTGAAATAGGATGAAAAGTGGGGGAGAGTGGTCAGAGAGGGGGGGGGTTTAAATGTAAGACCAGGCCTGTGGAGATGAAGTATAGTTGTGAGAATGAAATATATGTAATGGAATGAGTTTCCACCTGTGTGGTCCAGTAAAACTGATGATAAGGATAAAACAGGAATAGCATTAGTTGTAAAACACTCATGAAACTGTAGCATGCTTTACAGTAGGATAGCAGTCATTCATCTGACAAAAAAATTCATTTGTGTTCATTCACATGTTGAATGCTGTACATGATGCTGCTTTCACAGATGAGTTTTCATTTAAGAGGGAAAGAAATGCCTTGACAAGGCTGGGATGTGAGATAGTGGGACAAAACTTGCACCTGATTCATCCTCAAACCTATGGCCCTTTAGCACGAGATTGACACCAGAAAAAATGAAATGTCATGTGGCAAGGGGCTTCCGTCAGGTAGGCTGGTCACCTGGTGCAAGTCTTTTGACACTACTTCAGCAACTTGTGTGTTGATTGGGATGAGATGATGATGATGACGACAACATAACACCCTGTCCCTGAGTGGAGAAAATCCCTGACTCAGCTGGGAATCGAACCTGGGACCCTTTACGTGGCATTCTGTCGCACTGACCACTCAGCTGTAGAGATGAACTGGCACTAAGAGATGTATAGGGACATGTAAGGGTGTTGCATAGGTTAATTGCACAATGGAATACCACTTTGGCTGTACAGACATGGTTTATGAGAGTTTTATTCCCCATTTTAGGACACAATGAGACCTAGCTAAAGCCTTGATATAAACTTTATTTTGTTGTTTCACTCTTGAATGATGTTGATGAGCTCCATTGTGGTTGGTTAACAGATGAAAAAGGGGTATTAAAAGTATGTAGGGAAAGCAGCTTCAATGGGGAAGTTGTTGTTGAGAGCAGAGGTGGTCACTATTTCCAGGAAAGGAGATGTGGTTTGGAGCAATCTGGGCATTTGGAAAGGTTAATTTCAATGGTGGCAAGACCATGGGTTGTTAGCAGAGAAATGTGGAATCAACAGTGACTAGAAAACAACTAGACATTGGAAGAAGTGTCTAGGGTCTTTGATATAAGGGTATGTGGCAGGCAGTAATTTGAAGTTTCTGGTGTACAAAAGCAGAAATTCTTTGTGTGGGGTGTCATAATGAGGCAGATTTTGAGCTGTTGGGTCAATACATCTTGGGAAGTACACAAAATATTGGTATCTAGGTAGTGGTAAGAGTGAGGAGAGAGATGGACTCAAGAGAGGCCAGAAACAGTGGTCATGTGAGTGTGTGAATTGCATTTACAAGAATGTATATGTGTCTGTTGTCTAATTCAGAAGAAGGCCTTGTGGCCAAAAAGCTTACTTGTTTAGGATTCTTTTTGTTGTGTCTGTCTGTGACTCAACATCTCCACTATATGGTGCATAGCAATCTGTCCTTTTCATGTATTGTCAGTATTCCATCCTGGATTTTTCATCAAATTAAATTTGCTTTGTTCCCCAAAATGTGGGTCCACTGTTGTAGCCTCTGTTTGTTCACAATCTTGTTTATTTTTGTTTGTTTCAGTTTTATTTTAGAAACAATGATTCCCACAGTTGTTATCATTTGTGAATTTTCTGGATCTACACTCCTGGAAATGGAAAAAAGAACACATTGACACCGGTGTGTCAGACCCACCATACTTGCTCCGGACACTGCGAGAGGGCTGTACAAGCAATGATCACACGCACGGCACAGCGGACATACCAGGAACCGTGGTGTTGGCCGTCGAATGGCGCTAGCTGCGCAGCATTTGTGCACTGCCGCCGTCAGTGTCAGCCAGTTTGCCGTGGCATACGGAGCTCCATCGCAGTCTTTAACACTGGTAGCATGCCGCGACACCGTGGACGTGAACCGTATGTGCAGTTGACGGACTTTGAGCGAGGGCGTATAGTGGGCATGCGGGAGGCCGGGTGGACGTACCGCCGAATTGTTCAACACGTGGGGCGTGAGGTCTCCACAGTACATCGATGTTGTCGCCAGTGGTCGGCGGAAGGTGCACGTGCCCGTCGACCTGGGACCGGACCGGACCGCAGCGACGCACGGATGCACGCCAAGACCGTAGGATCCTACGCAGTGCCGTAGGGGACCGCACCGCCACTTCCCAGCAAATTAGGGACACTGTTGCTCCTGGGGTATCGGTGAGGACCATTCGCAACCATCTCCATGAAGCTGGGCTACGGTCCCGCACACCGTTAGGCCGTCTTCCGCTCACGCCCCAACATCGTGCAGCCCGCCTCCAGTGGTGTCGCGACAGGCGTGAATTGAGGGATGAATGGAGACGTGTCGTCTTCAGCGATGAGAGTCGCTTCTGCCTTGGTGCCAATGATGGTCGTATGCGTGTTTGGCGCCGTGCAGGTGAGCGCCACAATCAGGACTGCATACGACCGAGGCACACAGGGCCAACACCCGGCATCATGGTGTGGGGAGCGATCTCCTACACTGGCCGTACACCACTGGTGATCGTCGAGGGGACACTGAATAGTGCACGGTACATCCAAACCGTCATCGAACCCATCGTTCTACCATTCCTAGACCGGCAAGGGAACTTGCTGTTCCAACAGGACAATGCACGTCCGCATGTATCCCGTGCCACCCAACGTGCTCTAGAAGGTGTAAGTCAACTACCCTGGCCAGCAAGATCTCCGGATCTGTCCCCCATTGAGCATGTTTGGGACTGGATGAAGCGGCGTCTCACGCGGTCTGCACGTCCAGCACGAACGCTGGTCCAACTGAGGCGCCAGGTGGAAATGGCATGGCAAGTCGTTCCACAGGACTACATCCAGCATCTCTACGATCGTCTCCATGGGAGAATAGCAGCCTGCATTGCTGCGAAAGGTGGATATACACTGTACTAGTGCCGACATTGTGCATGCTCTCTTGCCTGTGTCTATGTGCCTGTGGTTCTGTCAGTGTGATCATGTGATGTATCTGACCTCAGGAATGTGTCAATAAAGTTTCCCCTTCCTGGGACAATGAATTCACGGTGTTCTTATTTCAATTTCCAGGAGTGTACATCTTCATCTATGCTCCACAAGCCACCTTGTGATGTGTGGCGGATGGTACTTTTTGTACTGCCGTCAATTCACCCCTATTCTGTCCCAACCACAAATAGTTCACAGGAAGAATGATTTCCAGTAAGTCTCTGTGTGGACTCTAACTTCATCTGTGTGGTCTTTTCACAAGATACACATTAGAAGGAAGCAATATTATTTGTTGACCCTTCTAGGAATGTACACTTTCAGAACTTTAACAGTAAACCCCACCATGGTGCAGAACACCTCTCTTATAGCATCTGCTACTGGAGTTGGTTGATCATCTCTGTGATGCTTTTATGCTTACTAAATAAACCTGTAATGAAACAGGCTGCTCTTCTTTCCTCTGTACTTCCTTTATCGATCCTATCTGGTACAGATCCCATATCGACAAGCAACACTCAAGTATTGGTCAAACGAGTTTTATGAGTTACCTGCTTTGTTGATGGACTATATTTCTTGAGGATTCTTCCAGTGTATTTCAGTCTGTCTTTCATGTGATTAGTTTTATGTGGTCGTTCCACTCCAAATTGCTCCATACTCATATTTCTAGATATTTTATGGAAGCAACTGCTTCCAGCGATTGTCCTGCAATTGTGTAATCATACAGTAAAGGGCCTTTCTGTCTGTACAAGCAATACATTACATTTATTTACCTTCAGGATCAATTACCACACATTGCACCAAGCATCAATTATCTTCCTGCATTTCACTACAGTTTTCTAACATTGTGATTTTCCTGTGTCTTGTTATGTCCTTTACGTACGTCGTGAAAATTAATGGATCTATAACACTCCCTGGGGGTACATCCAAAGTTAGTTTTACGTCTGAAGACTTCTCTCCATTGAGAATGATATCCTGTGTTCCGTTTGCTGGAAACTCTTCAGTCCATCAACCAGTTGGCCTTATATTCTGTAGGCTCATATTTTGTTCATTAGGTCGCAGTGTGGACTGCCTTATGCAATTCAAGGAACACAGCATCTACCTGTGTGCTGGTATCTATTGCCTTGTTGGTCTTGTGTACAAAGAGAGTAAGCCGGGTTTCACACAGTCATTGTTTTTGGAAGCCCTCTTGATTCCTAAAGAGGAGATTTTCAGTCTCCCAAAATGTCATAATATGCAAGCACAAAATATGTTACAAAATTTTATAACTTACAGCATTGGAGATATGGTCCTATAGATTTGTGCACCTGTTTGATGACCATTCTTGAAAATGGGATTTACTTGTGCTTTCTTCCAGTCATGAGCAACACTTTGCTCTTCTGTTATCATAGACTTACAGTACACTGCTGCTAGAAGAGAGGCAAGTTATTCTGCATACTCTCTGTAGTATTGCATTGGTATCCGGTCGGGTCCAATGGCCTTCTCTCTGTTGAGCAATTTCATTTGCTTTTCTATCCCATGGTCACTTATTTCAGTATCAGCCACTTTGTCATTCATGTGACAATTTAAAGGAGGCACTCAGTGCAATCTTCCTCTGTGAAACAGTCTTGTAAAAAGACAATAAGTATTTTGGCCTTTTCTGTGTTGCCCTTCATTTCAGTGCTATTATGATCACAGAATGTTTGTTTATTTGTCCATATAAATCTCTTTTTCAGTACATATATTGTACACAGGATATTGGACCTTTTTATCTATTGGTTTTTCAAATGTCAGACATATATTATTTAAATTTTTATAACAAATTGGATCTATACAGTTAATAATTACAATTTTTTAAAAATACTGTATATTGATAATTTATTTCTACAGTTAAAGATACATATTACATTTTTTCTTGCATAAGATACTGTGAGATTGAATAGTAGCAGTTTTTCAGAAGGCAGGCTGTCACAGAATTTTTAAAGCTCTGTAGTTCAGGAAGAGATTTTATATGTCTTGGTAATCTGTTGTGTAGTTTTGTTCCAGCATGATACACACCTTTTTGGCATAATGTGGTGTTACAATGATTAACATGTATGTCACTGTCTGACCTGGCACTGTAATCGTGCACACTTTTGTTTTTAGGAAAAAGGTTTTCTTTTCTCAGCATACTTTTTTTGATATGCATGACTACTTCCAGTATATAAATGCAGGAAAGGGGTAGGATCTTTAGATCTTTAAAGAAAGGTTTGCATGGTTTTCTGCTGCTCACTTGTTTCATTATTCTTATAATTGCCTTTTGTTTCCTGAAAACTGTTGTTGCTTGGTGTACATTTCCCCATAAAATAATACTGTACTTCAGTACTGAATGTACATGAGCAAAGTATACAGCCCTAACTGTTTCTGCACTAGTATTTTTGCAAAGAATTCTTATTACATAGCTCACTTTTGCTAGTTTTGAATTTAGGGATGTGAAATGAGTGCTCCATTTAAGACTTTACTGGATATGAATCCCAAGAAATTTAGTTTCATTGGCAGCACTGATGTTTTGGTTATCTATAAATATTACAAGTTTGCCGCATTTTTATTGGTGTGGAAATTCATAAGTACCGTTTTTTGGGGATTAACTATTAGCCTGTTTCTGGTAAACCATTCAGACAATACTTTTGTAATATCTTTTGCAGATGCTGTAAGATTTTCTTCTTTATTCCCTTCAATCAATAGACTGGTGTCATCTGCAAACAGCACTGGTTCAGAATCCCTAACGCGTGATGGGAAATCATTAATGTACACCAAAAAAGGAAAGGGACCTAGTATGGAGCCCTGTGAAACACCATGACTTAGTTCACATGGTTCTGAAAGGCGTACCTGGAGTTCATTTCCTTCCATGTACTTAATTTCAGTTGCCTGAGAGCGATATTCCAAATATGCTTTAATTCTTTGATTTGGCACACCTCTTACACCATACCATTCAAGCTTCCTCAGGAGCACAGAATGATCAATCACATCAAAAGCTTTTGTTAGGTCTAAGAATAAACCTGAGATGTTTCTGTGGTTGTCCACTGCATTTAAGACATGGTTTATCAGATTGAAAGTGGCTGTTTCAATTGATCGCTGTGGCCTGAAGCCATGTTGACATCGGAAATAATATTATTCTTGTCGAAGAATGTAGTTAGTTTTGAAAGGAATACTTTTTCAATAATTTTTGAAAACACTGACAGTAGCGACACAGGCCTATAGTTACCTATACATTGATAATCACCTTTTTTATATAGGGGTATTCCTTTTGCCATGATGAAACTAGATGCCAATAGCAATGAAATTCTAAATTCTAAATGGAATATGTATCAAACATATAGGTTGAATGCTAGTGGTGGAGGCATGTTTATAGCCATAAAAAAGTATGACAATATCTTGGGGGATTAGTACAAATTTTGAATATGAAATAATTTGGGTGAAGACAAGTATTAAAAGCAGATCAAACTTGGTCATTAGATGCTTTTATGGAGTCCCTACCTAAGGAGCAGTAGTGGCAGAACATTTGAAGGGAAACTTGGAAGTTTTGCAGGAGAGTTTGGGAGGTAGGAAATGGGGTACTGGTGGAAGTAAAACTTTGAGAACAAGTCATGTGTCACGCTTGGTTAGGTCAGTCGGTAGAGCACTTTCCCGTGAAAGGCAAAAGTCCTGATTTTGAGTCTCGGTCTAACATACAGTTTTAATCTGCCAGGATGTTTCATATTGGTGCCCACTCTGCTGCAGAGTGAAAATTTCATTTTGGAAAATACTTCATATAAATTTGCTGGTTAGGTTGTAGTACTAGGTGAAGATTTCAAATTACCAGTTACAGACTGGGAGACTCCTGTGCTTACAGTGGATTTTAGGGACAGGAAATCAGGTGAAATTGTTGTAAATGCATTATCTGAAAATTACCTTGAGCAGTTAATCAGAGAACTGACTCATGAAGGTAACATCTTACATCTGCTGTTGACAAACTGACCCAAACTTTTTGACACAGCCTAGCAGGGAATCAGTGATCATAAGGCCCCTAGAGCATCACTGAATAAGGCTTTAAACATGATTACAAAGGTAGGAAGATCTTTCTGATTAGCAAGAGCAACAAGACACAGATTTCAGATTACCTGAGCAGGCAACAAGGGCATTTCATCTCCAGCACTAACAATGGTGAGTATTAATGGACAAAGTTCAAGCTGTGCAATATACTTTAGACATGTATATGCTGAGCAAAGGTGTGAGGGATGGAAAAGACTCTTTGTTATTTGACAGCCATGTTAGAAAGCTATTACAAAAGCAAAGAGAGCTTCAATTAAAATTTAAACAAATCCTCACAGACAAACAAACGCTATACAAAGTTAAAATCAGTATAAGGGGAGATACATGTGAAGCATTCCACTAATTCAAAAGTGAAATTCTGTATACCAGAATCAACAATGGGAAATCCAGGATGGAAAGCATCTCATCATCTCTGCTATATGGGGAGTAGCAACTATTCTTTTCATAAATTCTGTGTACCGATAGACAGAACATCCTAAGAAGTCAGTAAATGGACTGAAGTCATCTGTCCAGACAGTAGACAGCATCACAAAAAAAAATGTGATGCAGAATTAAATTGCAAATACACACTGAAGATTGTACACCAGAATGTACAGTCATTAACAAACAAAGTTGATGAAATAAATATATTACTCAATTGTGACTGGAAAGACGTTTCTGTTTTTATGTTTTTGTGAGCATTGTTTACAGAACGAGTAACTTCAATACTTAAAAATATTGCATTTTAAACTTGCAAACTGCTTTTGTAGAATGGAATCAAAACATGGGGGAACTTGTATATATGTTAAAGAAAATGTAGATTTGAGTATAGCCTCTGTTTGCAAACTTGGTTGTGAAAGAAACTTTGAAATCTCAGCTGTTAAGTTACTGCCTGAAAAAACTATTATTTTATGTGTGTATAGATCTCCTGTTAGCAATGTAATTTTTTTTTTTCCCCCAAAAAAATTGGAACTTGCTTTAGTCAAACTTAAGACAACTGGGAAAACAGTGGTACTATGTGGAGATTTTAATATTGACTTTGTGAGCCATAGCCCTCACAGGGAAAGTTATTAAATATTATAAAAGGCTACAATATTTGTCTGACTGTTAGCTCTCCAACACATGTAACAAAAACTAGTGTCATTCTCCTTGATCAGGTATGTGTAAACATGGACAAGTGTACATCATAAAACTTTGATACCGGCTATAGTGACCTCCTCTCGCAATTACTAACCATACCTGTAAATCACATTTCAACCAGTATACAAAACATTATCCATAAAAGGATTTATAGTAGGAAATATACTGAATACTTCCAGTATCTAATCAATGAACAATATTGGAGCAAAGTATATGATACCTCTATTACCAACAAAAAGATGTAAAATTTTTTGAACATTTTCAAGCATAACTTTGACATAATTTTTCCACAAAGGAAAGTGATTTCCAAAAGCACAGATAGATTCAAAAACTGGATTACATCAGACATTAGATTATCTTGTAAAAGGAAGTGGTAACTTTTTCTCCAGTCAAAAACTGACAGCAGTCTAGAATTTCTTAGTGATTTCAAAAACTACAAGCTAGTTTTGAAATATGTCATAAAAGAGGCAAAAATTAAGGAAAATGACGTATTATGAAGTCATTCAATAACTCTAAGACCATGTGGAAAGCTGTGCACAATCTTACGGGGAAAAAGACAACTCAGAAAAATATTGTGGTATCACATGGTGGCAAGAATGTCACTGACCCTTGGGCAATTGCAAACAGTTTCAATTCTTATTATGCAACTATTGCCGGAAAATTAGAGAAGGAAACATTTGGAAATCTGCCTAATACTACATGGAAAGAACTTTCATCTATTGAAATAAATAATATATCCATGTTCCTCAGTCCGATAGGCCCAGCAGAGCTCCTCAATACCATTAATTCACTGAAGAGTAATTATTCAACTGGTAGTGTCAGCTTTCTATCCCTAGTACTCTGTGGGCATTGTTGCTGTTTATAGTTCTGAGGTCCTGCATTTAACTAATACTATGTTAACATTTTTTCTCCAATTTACTGTGATATATACGACCCTGTCTGGAATCTGAACACATGTTATATTGCCTGTGAAAGGGTTTCTCTATCCTAAATAAAAACCACCATGTGCACACTGCATTTATGCCACTATTCTAGTAGCTGCTTCCTATGTGTAGTGCTTGGCAGACCTATTAAGGCAAAACCCAGAAGTCTCCACCTGATTGCAGAGGTCGATAATTCCCAGAATCATCTGAGATTCTGGGTTACCTTTCTCTCTGCTCCAAGCCAGAGGACAATGATCAATTCTGGGAACGACACTGCAAAATGATAGCTTTGCTTCCACCCCACAGGTGAGGCTAGCTACCTTCATCGAATTAGCTAGCCACCTGTAGCAACCAAGGATGGCCTCTGAACCTAAATGGCAGGTGACATTGATGCCTACATAAGCCATAATTTGTAGCCATGTGCACCCAGTGCATTTGATCACTGCTGGAAGATCCTCCTTCACATCTCAGATGAGACTCTCCCACAGGCAGACAGAGTGAACACTGGGTTTCTTTCTCAACCTGCCTGCTATTTTTCTGACAGACTCCACAACCCACCAAACAATGGAGCTCCCAGTGACAAGCAATTCCACCCTCTGCAGTTATCTGTACCTCTCAAGAAGATCAGCCACAGTCCCAACAGCCTAGGCATCCCATGCAGGCTCAAATGTACTTTTAGCCACAGGCAATACCTCAAACTTTTGCTAAGACATAAGAAGATAGCTATATGGCCAGTACTCACTTTTGCCTTCCATCCAGAGATTGCAACCCTGCCATAGTTCATCACTCATTACTGTGTCAACTGGCCAGGACATGCAAATGGGAGGATGCAGCAGCATCAAGGATCCCAAGCAACACTATAGGCGCCAGAGTTGCCATAGCATTCATTCCAGATGCCTCAATGCCACTGCAGCCCAGGGCAGCAACATGAAACCTATCGACCGTGGCCAACACAGCTTCCAGCTGTTTACAGACAGTGGCCAGTCCCCCCTACATCTGTACATGACAGGCACAGCCCCTATCCATCTTTAATAAATTATTGTCTGAACCATGTGATTCCTCAGAACTGTAATCCCCTCATTCTTCATTTAATGTGTCTAATCCTTCTACAAATATTAATAGTTCATTTACACTTGACCAACCACAGTACCATATTTCTTTTCTTACATGGTGGAGTAATGTACACCATACTTTTATTAAATGACTCTCCTCTTGACTTGTTTGGGTGTTTGGATCTTATTTGACGCCAGTTTCTTATAGCTACCCCCAACTGCTACTTTATTACCTAGGATCTAACAATTCAAGTGCCAGCTTTTATTGGGTGTGTGATGAGCAATACTCCTTTTTAAAGTTTTTCTGAAAGTCATTCCAGGGAGAGAAATCTTCCATATGAGCTGTTGCCCATTTGGCATTCCCTGCTAAATAACCAAGGACAAAATTAATTTTCTTGGCGTCATCCCAGTGTTTCGGCAATTATTTAGAAAATGTCATTGAGAAGTAAGCAGCATGAACATCCTCTTCTGGTTTAAATTTAGGGAACTGTGTGGATAAGTTTGTCCCACTTTGTAAATGCAATTCCTGAATTAATTCTAGTGGGAACCCACAAGTCTCCATTTATTATTACACTACTGGCCATTAAAATTGCTACACCATGAAGATGATGTGCTACAGATTCGAAATTTAACTGACAGGAAGAAGATGCTGTGATATGCAAATGATTAGCTTTTCAGACCATTCACACAAGGTTGGCACCACTGGGGACACCTACAACATGCTGACATGAGGAAAGTTTCCAACCGATTTCTCATGCACAAACAGCAGTTAACCGGCATTGCCTGGTGAAACGTTGTTCTGATGCCTTGTGTAAGGAGGAAAAATGCGTACCATCATGTTTCCGACTTTGATAAAGGTCAGATTGTAGCCTATCATGATTGCGGTTTATCATATCGCGACATTGCTGCTCGCGTTGGTCGAGATCCAATGACTGTTAGCAGATTATGGAATCGGTGGGTTCAGGAGGGTAATACGGAACGCCTTGCTGGATCCCAATGGCCTCGTATCACTAGCAGTCAAGATGACAGGCATTTTATCCACATGGCTGTAATGGATCGTGCAGCCACATCTCGATCCCTGAGTCAACAGATGGGGATGTTTGCAAGACAACAACCATCTGCATGAACAGTTCAGCGATGTTTGCAGCAGCATGGGCTATCAGCTCGGAGACCATGGCTGCAGTTATCCTTAATGCTGCATCACAGACAGGACCACCTGCGGTGGTGTACTCAACGATGAACCTGGGTGCACGAATGGCAAAACGTCATTTTTTTTGGATGAATCCAGGTTCTGTTTACAGCATCATGATGGTTGCATCCATGTTTGGCGACATCGCGGTGAACGAACATTGGAAACGTGAATTCATCATCACCATACTGGCGTATCACCTGGCGTGATGGTATGGGGTGCCCTTGGTTACACACCTCGGTCACCTCTTGTTCGCAGTGACGGCACTTTGAACAGTGGATGTTACATTTCAGATGTGTTACGAGCCGTGGCTCTACCCTTCATTCGATCCCTGCGAAACCCTACATTTCCGCAGGATAATGCAAGACTGCATGTTTCAGGTTCTGTACGGGCCTGAATACAGTACCTCTGGATACAGAAAATGTTCGACTGATACCCTGGCCAGCACATTCTCCAGATCTCTCACCAATTGAAAACATCTGGTCAATGGTGGCTGAGCAACTGGCTCGTCACAATACACCAGTCACTACTCTTGATGATCTGTGGTATCGTGTTGAAGCTGCATGGGTAGCTGTACCTGTACATGCCATCCAAGCTCTGTTTGACTCAAAGCCCAGGCGTATCAAGGCCATTATTACGGCCAGAGGTGGTCGTTCTGGGTACTGATTTCTCAGGATCTATGCACCCAAACTGCATGTAAATGTAATCACATGTCAGTTCTAGTATAATATATTTGTCCAATGAATACCTGTTTATCATCTGCATTTCTTCTTGGTGTAGCAATTTTAATGGCCAGTAGTGTATCAATCCTAATTTTAGCTAATTCATCCCAGATCTTTTGAAATTCTGCCTGTGTTCTGTTTGTTTCATCTCTTGAATGAGGTGTACTGGCAGATGATTCCACCTTCCTATACTCCTTGTACAATTAATTAGCTAACACACACCATCAAGGTTGCATGGGTGGAACATGAATCTTTATTTTGTTCTAAACATTTAATCTTACTGTAGTGTCTAAGATTTGTTTATGTAGCCCCATTTGGGTACTCCTTACTCATTTCATATCTTTATTCAAACCTCCGTGTTATTCATTTATCTCATTACTCACTGAGGCACATTGTTTAATAACCTCAGACTGTAACTCCCCTGTCAAACTCGGAATGGCAGATGGTAGTTTAGATACTTTATTGTGTTTCTAACTTTTCTTTGGGAGACTCTGTGATATGCTCTTCTAGCTTCTGAACATGTTTATGTATCTTCTCATTTAGATCAGCACTAATAATCTGTAATTTGTTATTAAATTTAATGATGGTATGTTTCTTTGTCTCTGCAGGAGTCTCTGAAATCTAATATCGTGAGCATTTATACTTGTGTTCATAGTAACCAATATTACATCTTGAGCATCTACTTTCATATTTAAGCTAGTTACTTGCTCAGTAAATATTCTGAATATATCTTCTAAATGCTGCTCCATAATCCTAGTTACTATGAGCAAATAGTTACAACAATATCAGTTTCTAACTAATATGTCCTCCTGCTAACAACTCACACACACACTCACTCACACACACACACACACACACACACACATATAGCAAAAAAGAGAAAAAGGGAAAAAAATCATAAATATGGGTTGATTCGCCACTGACATAACTATTGCTCACTGCTGGAACCCGACGATAACAGTTCTAGCTCTGTCCAATGGCGCTGTCGCTCTTCTGACTCATGGACTTAGCAGATTCTTCATAGACATAATTGTTGTCAATTAATTTGGTTATTATTCATCAACAAATTATTATAGATACAGCTATGCCAAATTTTAGTACCAGATTCTTCCTGAGCTTTACCATGTCCTCTTCTCCAAACTCTGTAATGAATTTCATTATTATGTTATCAGTTTCTCTCACCAACATAAGTTTTATTACTGTTTAACAAGTGACTGTTGATCACAATCAGAAGGTAAATTCATACTAGTGTAATCATTCCTTTACTTAGTTTGATCCTGATCAAATCGTTGTCTTTGTCCACATTGATTGAAACATTTATTTCTGTAAACATCCAGTAAGACCATGATAGTATTTTTAAATGGTGCAAGATTGGCAATTTACTTTAAATGTTTGTAAGTGTAAAAGTGTTTCCTTCACAATATACAAATAGAGAGATAATATAGGCACAGCTGCAGGTAAAGCAGGTAGCAAAATTTGGATCATTTGTGGGATGTTCAGCTAATGTAGTTACTCTACAAAGGAGACTGCTTGAGAACACTAATGTAAGCAGTTGTAGAATATTACTTAATTGTGTGGGACCCATACCAAATAAGACTTAACAGGTAATATCACATGTGTAGAAAGAAGGGCAGGTCAACTGGTCACAGGTTTCTTTTAATTATGGGACAGTGCCATGGAAGTTCTGGTGTTGCATCATCAGCTCAAGCAGGCCACAGCAGTCAGACAAGTGAATTGCCAGTTACGAAATTCCAGTGGCAGGCACTGTAATACTATTACCTTGGGATCCTGCACTTCAGGTTGGTGTACACTATTGCAAGGTCAATGCTTTTCAGGTAGACTTGGCAACAAGTGGAACTTCTTGTCACAACAACACCAAATAGATGAATATATCTGGGCTCCAGTGCAGAACAAGGTCATTTCACAGTGATTTCCACAGTGTGGACATAGATGCAGAAATTCTAGGAACTCAGAAATGTTTTTAGCCTGTTTTTCAATTGGAATCTGCTTGGGCCTTTACATTAAATTTTTGTAACAGAGAATAAAGATTACTTACAACTAGCTTAAAATTTCTCAACTGAAAAATGCATATTGTTATCATAAGAGAGATTATATTTAGCAGTAATTCACAAGTACATGTTGTTATATGCTGCCTACATGTGGTGTTGTTTGAATTCATGCACAATTTATATATGTTTGGAAACACTGTTGTCTCCGTATTAATATTTCATGAAGGAGATATCAGGTAATAAACACATCATGCATTTTTTCATATCTAAATTTTTACATGATGCTCAGAGAGGTGCATGTCCTCTGTCACTTCTCAACATTATACATATTTTAAATAAGGATGAAATAATGATGGGCTTAACAGGTCTATTCAACTGTATCATCCAAATCTTTTAGTTCACCATATAACACAATAATGACGTTTTGTAAACCTTTAGAGACATGAACTGTGAGATACAAATTCATGAACATTTGAATAAGAGACACTAATTAGTAGTGTGTACCACCCCATTTTAGTCTAATGACAGCAGCAATGCATCATTTCACAGACTACAAGAGACAATGGAACCATCCTCATCAATGACTGCTCAAATGCTGTTTTAAACCTACAGACATTGGTCAGGGATGTACTCAATATGATCCTGATCAGGTGATTTGGTTCATCCTTATTTTGTGGAGTATTCCTGTAACTATGTGACACAACTGGGGAGCTATAAAGTGCTGTTTGTCTTGTTGAATCTAGAGGTGTCTCAGGGCACTACAGGCAAATGAATGATGTGGTTGAACTGTTTGTACCTGTATTTTTTGTTAGTGAGCAGTAATTATAGAAATATTAGTGTTCCTATTTTATCTAGTGAAACATTCCCCCTCCCTCTACCTGCTGACAAGCAAAATGTGTGCTTCACAATTTTCAACAAACTTGTACCATGATGACAGCCTGAACTGACAAGGACCTTGGGTCATCACTCTAAGTAACCTCCTACCGTACTTTGAACTTTATTTTCCTACAGCAGGGGTATTTCTGTATGCATGCTACTTTCACTACTCTGTAACATGTGGTGACCAAAGCTGCATATATGGGGCAGGATAGCTTCTCACCAGTTGCTGTTGTCCAATACTCAGTCAATGAATCATTTATTTCATTAGGATCTGTCTATCTTTGATAATCTAAGATTACCTCTGTCATCTGTTCATTGTTGTTGATGGGAAATAACTCTGATGGATGCAGTTTTCCCTAATTCAAGGTAGCCATGGCACACCCTTGAAAGGTAGCACATGAAAACAAAGTACTTGCATAACTTCAGAATGGTGTCTCTCATGCATTCTGGCTGCCACAAGATGCATTGGTAATACACATCTTGCATACCCTCCTTTGGACGGCCAATCCAACTGTCAGCCTGAGATATGACAACATCCAAGCCTCATGACAAATTGAAGTATTCCATTTACCATGCTCTGTCTCTCAAAACAATAGTTGTCTCCAATTCAGCTGCTTGAGTCTCACTTGGACACTGGCATAGCCAGTGCCTGAGTGAGACTTGGGCACCATCTCGAAAGGGTTAAGGGCAATACAGCTAGCCAAAAAAGCATTCTAATTTAGATTTATGCTATTACCACAAATCAAACTGGTTGACTTTTGTCTTAACTACAAAAATAGCTGTATGTTTTGGATGATTTTTGTTTTAACTATAGAAGTAGCTGTATTAGCTTTAGGACATTACAGAAATAAGATAAAGTGTTTTTAGTTAATCCCTGTAGGTTAAAAATTATTATAACCATACCAAATTAATATTTTTTTTTCAGTTGTCTTTTTAGTGATGGCTGTACTCTTTGTTGTGATTGTCCTTGGAGCCTTATGTGAAGTGTATCGTTCACATCGCAAACATAAAAGGAGGCAAGAAGCTGAGGTCGAGGCTGCCATAAGATGGCCAAAAACTCAGAAATTTCAAGATCCTGGCCTGCCATCTTCCCTTAAAATGACAGGGTACAAGAGTGTAAGTGTAAAAATATTAATTAATTCATAGATTCAATGTTCTTACAAATGACACTGTAGGAGGAAGAAAGTATATTCACTTGGAAATGAATATTTCTCTTTTAACAGATTCCAGTACAAGACACAAAGCCAAAGCAGCCTTTGGAATCAAAACCAGTGGCAAGAAATGAGTATAAGTCCATACCAGATTCTGTCCCAGACGAAAAAAAGCCAAGTATGAATGGTGAAAGCAAAACAAAAATTGGTAAGCACAAACTGTTCAGTACTAAACTTGTAGTTTGTATACTTGGAAGAAAACTAAGATAACAGTAATATTTTTCTAATAATGAAAATGAGGAATGGGAACATGTTGTTACCTGTGTATAGTTAGGGTTGTGCATTTATGTGTGTCTGGAAGGGATAAGAAGGGAAAGGGGGGGGGGGGGGGGGGAGATGCTTATATGTGAACCTGCTATTATGTGTGTCCATACACCACATCTCGGTGAACTGTTGATGAGTGGTTGCCTTTTCTCATTTCGTGTTATTATTTTCATCCTTTAATTTTCATTATAATAATATAATCAATTTTTAAAATAATGGTAAATACAAAATCAAATAGGAGTAATGCAGGAGTAGGCTTAATAATGAATAGGAAAATAGGAATGTGGGTAAACTACTACAAACAGCATAGTGAACACATTATTGTGGCCAAGATAGATACGAAGCCCACGCCTACCATAGTAGTACAAGTTTATATGCCAACTAGCTCTGCAGATGACGAAGAGATTGATGAAATGTATGATGAGATGAAAGAAATTATTCAGATAGTGAAGGGAGATGAAAATTTAATAGTCTTGGGTAACTGGAACTCAATAGTAGGAAAAGGAAGAGAAGGAAACGTAGTAGGTGAATATGGAATGGGAGTAAGGAATGAAAGAGGAAGCTGCTTGGTAGAATTTTGCACAGAGCATAACTTAATCATAGCTAACACTTGGTTCAAGAATCATAAAAGAAGGTTGTTTACATGGAAGAAGCCTGGAGATACTGGAAGGTCTCAGATAGATTATATAATGGTAAGACAGAGATTCAGGAACCAGGTTTTAATTTGTAAGACATTTCCAGGGGCAGATGTGGACTCTGGCCACAATCTATTGGTTATGAACTGTAGATTAAAACTGAAGAAACTTCAAAAAGGTGGGAATTTGAGGAGATGGGACCTGGATAAACTGAAAGAACCAGAGGTTGTAGAGAGTTTCAGGGAGAGAATTAGGAAACAATTAACAAGAATGGGGAAATGAAATGCAGCGGAAGTTAGCTTTGAGAGATGAAGTAGTGAAGGCAGCAGAGGAACAAGTAGGTAAAAAGACGAGGGCTAATAGAAATCCTTGGGTAACAGAAGAGATTGAATTTAATTGATGAAATGAGAAAATATAAAAATGCAGTAAATGAAGCAGGCAGAAAGGAATACAAACATCTCAGAAATGAGATTGACAGGAAGTGCAAAATGGCTAAGCAGGGATGGCTAGAGGACAAATGTAAGGATTTAAAGTCACATCTCACCAGGGGTAAGATAGATACTGACTACAGGAAAATTAAAGAGACATTTGGAGAAAAGAGAACCACTTGCATGAATATCAAGAGCACAGATGGAAATCCAGTTCTAAGCAAAGAAGGGAAAGCAGAAAGGTGGAAGGAGTATATAGCAGGTCTATAGAAGGGCGATGTTCTTGAGGACAATATTATAGAAATGGAAGAGAATGTAGATGAAGATGAAATAGGAAATATGATACTGCATGAAGAGTTTGACAGAGCACTGAAAGACCTAAGTTGAAACAAGGCCCTGGGAGTATACAACATACCATTCAAACTACTGACAGCCTTGGAAGAACCAGGCCTAACAAAACTCTATCATCTAGTGAGGAAGGTGTATGAGTAAGGCGAAATACCCTCAGACTTCAAGAAGGATACAATAATTCCAATCCCAAAGAAAGCAGGTGTTGTCAGATGTGAAAATTACCGAACTATCAGTTTAATAAGCCACAGCTGCAAAAAACTAACATGAATTCTTTACAGATGAATGGAAAAACTGGTAGAAACTGACCTCGTGGAAGATCAGTTTGGATTCCGTAGAAATGTTGGAACACGTGAGGCATTACTGACCCTACAACTTATCTTAGAAAATAGATTAAGGAAAGGCAAACCTACTTTTCTAGCATTTGTAGACTTAGAGAAAGCTTTTGACAATGTTGTCTGTTATATTCACTTTCAAATTGTGAAGGTGTCAGGGGTAAAATACAGGGAACGAAAGGCTATTTACAATTTGTACAGAAACCAGATGGCAGTTATAAGAGTTGAGGGGCATGAAAGGGAAGCGGTGGTTGGGAAGGGAGTGAGACAGGGTTGTAGCCTATCCCCAATGTTATTCAATCTGTATATTGAGCAAGCAGTAAAGGAAACAAAAGAAAAATTTGGAGTAGGAATTAAAATCCATGGAGAAGAAATAAAAACTTTGAGGTTTGCCGATGACATTGTAATTCTGTCAGAGACAGCAAAGGTCTTGGAAGAGCAGCTGAATGGAATGGATAGTGTCTTTAAAGGAGGATATAAGACGAACATCAACAAAAGCAAAACGAGGATAATGGAATGTAGTCGAATTAAATCAGGTGATGCTGTGGGAATAAGATTAGGAAACGAAATGCTTAAAGTAGTAAATGAGTTTTGCTATTTGGGGAGCAAAATAACTGATGATGGTTGAAGTAGAGAGGATATGAAATGTAGATTGGCAATGGCAAGGAAAGCATTTCTGAAAAGAGAAATTTGTTAACATCGAGTATAGATTTAAGTATCAGGAAGTCGTTTCTGAAAGTGTTTGTATGGAGTGTAGCCATGCATGGAAGTGAAGCGTGGACAATAAATATTTTAGACAAGAAGAGAATAGAAGCTTTTGAAACGTGGTGCTACAGAAAAATGCTGAAGATTAGATGGGTAGATCACATAACTAGTGAGGAGGTATTGAACTGGAGAGAAGAGAAATTTGTGGCAAAACTTGACTAGAAGAAGGCATCAGGGGTGGTAGGGCATATTCTGAGGCATCAAGGGATCACCAATTTAATATTGGAGGGCAGCGTGGATGGTAAAAGTCATAGAGGGAGACCAAGACATGCATACACTAAACAGATTCAGAAGTATGTAGGTTGCAGTAGGTACTAGGAGATGAAGAAGCTTGCACAGGATAGAGTAGCATGGAGAGCTGCATCAAACCAGTCTCTGGACTGAAGACCACAACAACAACAACCCTTGTGATAAGTAGATGCAGAGATTAATTATAATGACCACAAAAAAACCACAAAGTAACATTTTATTTCTTTTGAAATACACTCTCTCTCTCTCTCTCTCTCTCTCTCTCTCTCTCTCTCTCTCTCTCTCTTTCTCTCTCTAGCCTTTAGGTTAATGGGAATTGTACCATACTGACCCAAAAATAAGCTGCACTTTTTATCCACATTTTATCGTCAAAAACTTAGGAATCAGCTCTTCTCCACTACCTGTCTTTTTACAAACAATTATTGTACAAAAATTAATCTCATTTGCAACAATACAACTTGCGTCTGTAGCCAAAACTGATGACTAGAATTTTATTATGCAACATTGCAAAATTTTACCAGTGCTTTATTGGTGTTAACATTGTGTAGTTCTACCAATATTGTTTTGTTATCCTATAGTTCAGTTTCAGTTGGAAATTGGTAAGAATTCCTGGTTTATGATGATATGAAAAACAATTTAGAGTGAAAAGCATCATCAAGCCAAAGAATTTGGTGTAGTTACGATGCAAGCTTCAAACTTACAGTTGTGCCCTAAGTCAAGCCCACAGAGAGGCTGGAAAACAGTATGGATTGGATGAATCTAATGTGTGACATTTATTGGCTTCAAAAGAAAAATGGAAGAAGCCAGTTTCAATGAGAAAATCATTCACGGGGCCAAAATGTGGCAAGTATCAGGAACTTGATGCTAAGATTCTTTCCTATGTGCAAGATAAGAGGACAGATGTCTCATCTCACACAAAATTATTCAACTGTTGGCCTTAGTGAGATGGAATAACATTTTTCCAGAGACATATCCTTATCAACAATAGAAGGCCTCAATAATCACAAAAGTCTTAAACATGCCACAACAAGAATTTCTTCAGTTTATGTGGAGTTATGGCCTTACTCTACGACAAAGTACTACTCTAGTACAGAGAATGCCAGCAGCTTTCGAGCAGAAACTGGTCAACTTCTGGCATTTCATCATCTAGTTGCAAAAGGGTCACTTATACCATTTTTCGTCAGATTGGCAATGCTGATGAAATACCAGAGTTTTTTGACATCCTGAACACTGCAACAGTTATCATGGAAAGGGCAAAAAGTATCTTATTAAGGTGAACCAGAAACGAAAAAATTGAATAACTTTGATGTTAGCTGTTACAGCTGACGGGGCAAAGTTTCCACTTGTGTCATTCTGAAGAGAAATACCATGATCAAAGAACACTTTCCTATGGGTTTAGTGATTTGCTGCAACGAAAAGGTCTGGATGACAATGCAACTGATGGTTGACTTCTTGTCTACTGTTTGGTTTTGGAGACATGGGGCACTACTTCCTAAGAGAACCATACTAGTTTTTGATGCTTTTAAGGGACATATCTAACACCTGAAATAAAAAATAAACTTGCTGCACAAAAGGTAGATCTTGTCTTAATATCTGCAGAAATGATTTCAAAACTACAGTTACTAGCTGTTGCCCTAAGCACACTGTTCAAGGACAACCTCCAAAAAATGTATTCAGATTGACTCCTGGAAGAAAATTATGTACTTGCTCCATCTAGTAAGATTAAGAAGCCACCAGTTACCCATATGTGCATGTGGATTCTAGCTTCATGGTCCTCTGTATCATCAGAGTCAACCATAGAGGTGTTCAAGAAATGCTATGTATTGCATAACCTGAATGGGAGTGAAGATGATGTACTGTGGAAAGAGAATGAAGAAAATAATAAGGGTGAGAGTGATGAAGTGAATACTGGTGCTAATAGTGATGAAAGTAAGAAAGACAGAGTATGTAGTCAATGCATTGCATCAAATGTTAGAACAAAAGGTTAGGGTACGTACTTATGTCTTACATGTAAGTACAAATACATTTTTGGTAATTTGTTTCCTCTCAGTCAGTGTGCGGCTTATTTTTGCACAAAATCTTGATTGTTTATTATTATTATTATTATTATTATTATTATTATTATTATTTTAATTCCTCAAAATTTAGGGGTGCAGCTCATAAGCAGTGGTGGCTTATTTTCAGGTCATTACAGTAATATAAATATATCCAATATATCCACCTCCATAAGGGACCGGTCAGCACTTCTGATTGCCATAGAAAGGACCTGGGTTCAATTCCCCATACCATCAGGCATTTTCCCTTCATTGCAGGACTGTAACTGGGAGCACTCACCCTTACGATGCCTACTAGGGAACTACATTTATGAGAAGTAGCATCTCCAAGGTCTGGAAAGTTGCCAGTGGCTTGGAGGGTGGTGTGTTGACTCCATACCCTGCCGTAAGGCATCCAAATGAGAACAGTTAGCAGAGTATGACACAGAAGCAAATCAGAATCACGTGGTCCTCTGAGCCTGATAGTGGAGAGAAGGGGAAGGAGGAGTTAGACAGAGAGAGGGAGGAGGAGGATAAGAACAGGAAAAGGCAGTAAGAGGAAATAGACAGACAGAGGGAGGGGAGTAGGAGATGGACAGAGGGGGGGAAGGGGGTAGGAGGAGATGGTCAGAGAGAGGGAGGAGCAGATGGAAATAGAAAAAGTAGAGAAGGTAGTGGACACACAGAGGAGGACAAGGGGATGGATAGAGAGAGGGGGGAGGAGGAGGTGAACTAGGAGAAGGAGGAGGAGGGAAGGAGGCAGGTGGAAGATGGAGAAGGATAGTGGGCTGTTTGCTGTAAGATGGAGTGGTTTTAACAGGAAGCATAAAAGGGTGTGAGGAGGCAAGTGAAAGAACATTGGATATAAGGAGAAAGGATGAAGAGTGGCAGGACATGATGAAGTGTGAGGAAGAGAGGAGAGTGAAACAGGAGGTAGAATAGGACAGAGATATAAATCCTTTCTTATTATTCTGATGAGACAGCAGAGATTGAAACCTAAATGTGTGCAACATAAGTAAAATAAAGGAAAGGAACCACTAATCTTTAGCTGGCTGATGTGTGGTGCATAGAAACACACACTAATAAACAGTATTCATACTAGCTTTTCAGCTTTTTCTCCAGTACAAGTACACACATTCAGACACACAAACGCAGCCACAGAAATGCACACAACCACTTCTATGCTTTGACTCTGCAATATATCTAACACAAGCACACATGAGAGAAGCTAGTATAAGTATAATTTTTTACTACAATTTATTTATAAGCTAGATAGCAGCAAAGTCCCGTTAAGTCACTTGGCTATAAATTGTTCAAAAACTGAAGGATGCAAAATGAACGTAACTTTTCATCATCTTGAATTGCTGTGGCTGAGTAGTATGGCATGCCCTGCAGTGTTGAAAACTGTTCCAAGGTGTACTTGTGATGGCTACCATTGTTCAACATATGAATTTATTCCCTTTTTCACTTCACAGTCCATTGAGCAAATGGTCTGGACATGTGGTTTAATATGCTGGTTCTTACTTGCCTTTCAACAGTGCCTACTCTTGTGCCTATTATTGGCTCCTTTGTTGGCACATATTTCTAATCTCTTCACCATCACTTTTAACTTTAATAGTATTATTTCATTTTGTTCTCCTCTGTGTTCTTCTTCACCAAAAAATATCTGATCACTCATCGCTACTAGTAAGGTATTGATGCATGGTAGCAGAAACTGAAACATCAGGTGCCACACTCACTCCAACTTAAAATATCAGAACCACAAAACTTTAAGAAGGCAACAGTTAAATCAAAACTTTTTAATTCACTGGAACACCTGTTTCTGATGACAAGTGGTTATCACATACTTTTGTTTTTCTCCTTCTCACTCTGGCTATTTTTCTCATTTCAAACAATAAACAATCATTCACTACTTCACTCACCCTGCTAGTTTCCACCACAGTAAACATAATCCAAAGAGCTCCAAAGACACAGTAATCCTACTGTCATAACTTTACAATAGCATGCTGGGAAAATGTAATCAGCCTACAAAGGAGGTTTTTTATAAAACACTCGTGCGACCCATCATAGCATACAGCTCAGATGTGTGGGTTCCAGACTAAATAGAATTATCAGGGGATATGTTATGTATACAAAGAATGGCTGTGCATGACTTTGATTCATAAAAGAGTATTATGGAGATACTGAAAAATGTGAACTGGCAGACACTTAAAAGAGATATAAATTATCCCGTGAAAGCCTACTTACAAAGTTACATGAACAATATTTAATTGAGAAATTTAGGAATGTACCATGTATTACTTGCATAGGTACCACAAAGACAAGCTTAGATTGATTACAGTGCACACACTGACATTTAATCAATCATTATTTCTGATCTCCACATGTGAATGGAATGAGAAGAAGTCTTTGTAATTGATACAACAGGATGTCACTGCCATGCATTTCACAGTGGGTTGCAAAGTAGAGATGTAAATGTAGATGCAGATGAACAAACTCCTATTGTATAATGATAAATGATATGTCAGTTAGCAGTTTTGCCTGATAGTCTACCTGTGTAAAAAATAAATAAATAAATAATATCTGTGTAGACTGTTCAGCCAGTTTGACAATTGATGTTTTTCCTCAGTAAATGATTGAAATTTATTTCAGAAGTTTTAAATTTGTGTCCTGATAAGGGAAAAACTGAAACAAGTAACATGGAGCGGTAGTAAAGTCCAGAAATGCTCAAGTAATCTGTAAGGAATTATTCATAAAGATCATTACAATTGTGGATTCATGTCAAGAATTTATTTGTTTTGTTAACAAATAAACTATGTAATGCTTCATTCAGTATGAGGAACAGAGCTAAATGTTCAACTGTTACTTTTACAGATAACACGGATAAAGAATTAGCATGGGAACCTCTAAATGAAAATACTGGTCTTCTGCAAGATAAGGTATTTATGTAGTAATAAAGCTCCTTGTTCTAACTCCAAAAATTACAAACTTTAAAGTCTGTAATTACTGCTGTCAGTGACCCAATTTGGTAAGATAATGACTTACCAAACAAAGAATTATCTATGGTTGATCATTTAAGTTTTAATCATCATCATCATCATCATCATCATCATCATCATTTAAGACTGATTATGCCTTTCAGCGTTCAGTCTGGAGCATAGCCCCCCTTATAAAATTCCTCCATGATCCCCTATTCAGTGCTAACATTGATGCCTCTTCTGATGTTAAACCTATTACTTCAAAATCATTCTTAACCGAATCCAGGTACCTTCTCCTCGGTCTGCCCCTACTCCTCCTACCCTCTACTGCTGAACCCATGAGTCTCTTGGGTAACCTTGCTTCTCCCATGCGTGTAACATGACCCCACCATGTAAGCCTGTTCGCCCTGACTGCTACATCTATAGAGTTCATTCCCAGTTTTTCTTTGATTTCCTCATTGTGGACACCCTCCTGCCATTGTTCCCATCTACTAGTACCTGCAATCATCCTAGCTACTTTCATATCCATAACCTCAACCTTGTTGATAAAGTAACCTGAATCCACCCAGCTTTCGCTCCCGTACAACAAAGTTGGTCGAAAGATTGAACGGTGCACAGATAACTTAGTCTTGGTACTGACTTCCTTCTTGTAGAAGAGAGTAGATCGTAGCTGAGCGCTCACTGCATTAGCTTTGCTACACCTCGCTTCCAGTTCTTTCACTAGGTTGCCATCCTGTGAGAATATGCATCCTAAGTACTTGAAACTGTCCACCTGTTCTAACTTTGTTCCTCCTATTTGGCACTCAATCCGTTTATATTTCTTTCCCACTGACGTTACTTTCGTTTTGGAGATGCTAATCTTCATACCATAGTCCTTACATTTCTGATCTAGCTCTGAAATATTACTTTGCAAACTTTCAATCGAATCTGCCATCACAACTAAGTCATCCGCATATGCAAGACTGCTTATTTTGTGTTCACATATCTTAATCTCACCCTGCCAGTCTATTGTTTTCAACATATGATCCATAAATAATATGAACAACAGTGGAGACAGGTTGCAGCCTTGTCTTACCCCTGAAACTACTCTGAACCATGAACTCAATTTACCGTCAACTCTAACTGCTGCCTGACTATCCATGTAAAGACCTTTAATTGCTTGCAAAAGTTTGCCTCCTGTTCCATAATCTTGTAGAACAGACAATAACTTCCTCCTAGGAACCCGGTCATATGCCTTTTCTAGATCTATAAAGCATAGATACAATTCCCTGTTCCACTCATAACACTTCTCCATTATTTGCCGTAAGCTAAAGATCTGGTCCTGACAACCTCTAAGAGGCCTAAACCCACACTGATTTGCATCCAATTGGTCCTCAACTAATACTCGCACTTTCCTTTCAACAATACCTGAGAAGATTTTACCCACAATGCTGATTAAAGAGATACCTCTATAGTTGTTACAATCTTTTCTGTTTCCATGTTTAAAGATTGGTGTGATTACTGCTTCTGTCCAGTCTGATGGAACCTGTCCCGACTCCCAGGCCATTTCAATTATCCTGTGTAGCCATTTAAGACCTGACTTTCCATTGTATTTTATGAGTTCCGACTTAATTTCATCCACCCCAGCCGCTTTATTGCACTGCAATCTATTGACCATTTTTTCCACTTCCTCAAGTGTGATCCTACTTCCATCATCATTCCTATCCCATTCTACCTCGAAATCTGAAACATTACTGATCACATTTTCACCTCCATTGAGCAACTCTTCAAAATATTCCCTCCATCTGCCCAAGGCATCCACAGGCTTCACCAGCAGTTTTCCTGACCTGTCCAAAATACTTGTCATTTCCTTCTTACCTCCCTTTTGAAGACTGCTAATTACACTCCAGAATGGTTTTCCAGCAGCTTGACCCATAGTCTCCAACCTGTTTCCAAAGTCTTCCCACGATTTCTTCTTGGATGCTGCAATTATCTGTTTGGCTTTGTTTCTTTCTTCAACATAATTTTCTCTGTCTACCTGGGTTCTGGTTTGTAGCCATTTTTGATACGCCTTCTTTTTCCTTTTACAGGCTGCCTTGACTGTATCATTCCACCAAGCTGTTTGCTTCATCCTACTTTTACACACTACTGTTCCAAGACATTCTTTAGCCACTTCTAGTACTGTGTCCCTGTACCTTGTCCATTCCTTTTCCAATGACTGTAATTAACTACATTCAACTAACTGGTACCTTTATGAGATCGCTGTTATGTACTTGTGCCTGATTTCCTTATCCTGAAGTTTCTCCACTCTTATCCTCCTACATATGGACCTGACCTCCTGCACTTTTGGCCTCACAATCCCAATTTCACTGCAGATTAAATAATGATCAGTGTCATCAAAGAATCCCCTGAATACACGTGTGTCCCTCACAGCCTTCCTGAATTCCTGATCTGTTATTATATAGTCAATGACAGATCTGGTTCCCCTGCCTTCCCAAGTATACCGGTGAATGTTCTTATGTTTAAAAAAGGAGTTTGTGATTACTAAGTCCATACTGGCACAGAAATCCAAGAGTTGTTTCCTGTTCCTGTTGCCCTCCATATCCTCTCCAAATTTACCCATAACCTTTTCATACCCTTCTGTTCGATTTCCAATCCTGGCGTTAAAATCACCCGTGAGCAGAACACTGTCCTTGTCCTTTACTCTAACAACTACATCACTGAGTGCCTCATAAAAACTATCCATCTTATCTTGATCTGTCACTTCACAATGTGAATATACTGACACAATCCTAATTTTCTTGCTAGACACTGTCAAATCTATCCACATCAGTCGTTCGTTTACATACCTTATTGCAACTACACTGGTTTCCATTTCTTTCCTGATGTAAAGCCCTACACTCCATTGTGCTATTCCTGCTTGGACTCCTGACAGGTAGACCTTGTATTCTCCCACTTCCTCTTCTTTCTCACCCCTTACCCGAATGTCACTAACAGCTAAAACGTCCAGCCCCATCTTACTTGCAGCCTCTGCCAGCTCTACCTTCTTCCCAGAGTAGCCCCCATTGATATTAATAGCTCCCCATCTCATTACCATTTGTTTGCCAAGTCGTATCTTTGGAGTCCCTGGTTTGTCAGTTAGAGGTGGGACTCCGTCACCTCCAAAGGTCCGAGGCATTTTGCTCTGATTGTTGCCAGCATCATATTTAAAGTACCAGGGAAGCAGGTTGCTAGCCTTACTTGCCCCGAGTCCCATTGAGTTTTACCCCTAACGGCTGAGGGACTAACCGGTGGATTTGGTAGTCTTTGCCGTATGAGCACAAAGGTGACCACAACTCAGAATATGTCCGAGATGCCCAGCCTTATTCCAAAGTAACTGGTATCCCGACTGTCGGGACCACTTACTTGGCCACTCATACGTTGCCCGTGGTTCATGAACTAGGACATGACTACAGGAACCCACACCATCTCAAAATACAAATGTGATGCAATTAAATTTTAATGATAATATCCAAAAACCCCAATTTTTTCTTACTGTACTAAACTTGGGATGCAGTTTCCTTGGCTCTATGTGATCGGTAAATTAAAATTTAATTCATCTGGGAAGACTGCTAAAAAGACTCAATCCAGGGCTATAAAGACAAATATAAAAGGAACCACTTACAGATAACTCTTTCCCGTATCAGATGGCCCCACCCTGAGGCCATCTAAAACAAATGTTGGGTTAAATATTTAGCATCCAGAACCAGATTTTTTCCACCTGCCAACTGAGAGGCAACAGTTGAAGAAAAAAGGACTATTCACAGCCTAGGAAAGAATGTTAGCAAACACTGTCAGGATGAAAGGAACATCAGCAATGAAATGCCCTTGACATTTCAGATTTAAAAACCTGATTCATTGAAAGTGGCAGTGTCATAGAGAAAATGAAAGGAAAAAGGAAAGATTCATCAAAAATATGATACCACAGGGAAAGGAACTAAGGATTTAATAGTGCAAGAGATAAGAATGAAAGAAAGAGAAAAACACTAGTGGAAACCTCTAAAATATAAATGTAAAATAAAAGGGGGGTATTAATTTAAAAAAAAATTAAATGCGCAAACTGCTTTGCTCAATACATCAATTTGAGTTGTGGGACCCAGGCATGTGGCATTGTGTAAGTTGTCATCTCCAATGTTTTACATGCTAGAGTTGGGGGAAATGGAGCAATTAAAATCATCTGTATAATGTGGCAAGTACCAAGATCATGTCACATTTGCTTTATCAGAGCACCATGTGTTGCCAATACAGATTCTGTGCATGTGGTAATTCATTCTTATAACTGTGTAACTACGGCACAGACAGAGAAAGCTGCATAATTATGGCATTTCACCTGATACACAGTATAAGAATCGCACAGACGCAACTCCTGAAGTAGACCTCACCACTGATGGTACTAACATTGCAGTTATGGAGGTAACATATGGAAAATTATGCACAATATGAAACACTGAGCAAGGAAATGAGGTTCAAGAGATATATTATTTTGGGTGATAAACACTGGGCCAAAATAATAAAGTACAAGAAGAGGTAAACTCTTTCATTGTTCTCGAGATAAAACAGTATTTTTAAGAGTGGCCAAAACAGGATAAGAAAGTCAAATGTTGAGTTAAATATTTGGAATCTAAATGGCAAAATTGCTTAAAAATACTTGCATGTACTTACATGGAAAGGTAAACTTCAAGAAGTGTCACATGGCCTCGGACACTCTTATAAAGCAGATTAATCTGCTTCAATCAGCAGAACATGATCAGTATGAAGACATGTCGTAGTGCAAATGAGTAATGTATAATGATAAAGTTTCATTGAAAAATTAAAAGAAAAAGAGAACAGCATATAACTAATGATCTAATACATATCACTGATCTCTAGTGCAGTTCAGACTGAGGCATACACTATGTGATCAAAAGTCAAGACACCTGGCTGAAAATAACTTACAAGTTCGTGGTGCCCTCCACTGGTAATTCTGGAATTCAATATGGTGTTAGACTGCCCTTAGCCTTGATGACAGCTTCCACTCTCACAGGCATACCTTCAGTCAGGTTCTGGAAGGTTTTTGAGGAATGGCAGCCCATTCTTCATGGAGTACTGCACTGAGGAGAGGCATTTATGTTGCTCTGTGAGGCCTGGCATGAAGTCGGTGTTTCAAAACATTCCAAAGGTGTTCTATATGATTCAGGTCAGGACACTGTGCAGACCAGTCCATTATAGGGATGTTATTATCATGTTGAAAGATGCAACCGCCATCCCCGAACTGCTCTTCAACAGTGGGAAGCAAGAAGGTGCTTAAAACATCAATGTAGACCTGTGCTGCGATTGTGCCATGCAAAACAACAAGGGATGGAAGCCCCCTCCATGAAAAACATGATCACACAGTAACACCACCACCTCCGAATTTTACTGTTGGCACTACACACGTTGACAGATGACGTTCACCGGGCATTCGCCATACCCACACCGTGCCATCGGATCGCCACCTTGTGTACCATGATTTGTCACTCCAAGCAATGTTTTTCCACTGTTCAGTCATCCAATGTTCACGCTCTTTACACGAAGCAATGCATCGTTTGGCATTTACCAGCATGATGTGTGGCTTATGAGCAGCCGCTCGACCATGAAATCCAAGTTTTCTCACCTACCACCTAACTTTCATAGTACTTGCAGTGTACCCTGATGCAGTTTGGAATTCCTGTGTAATCGTCTGGATAGATTACAGATTATGACCCCTCTTCAACTGTCGGAGGTCTCTGTCAGTCAACAGATGAGGTCGGCCTGTACGTTTTTGTGCTGTAAGTGTCCCCTCACGTTTCCATTTCACTATCACATCAGAAACAGTGGACTTAGGGATGTTTAGGAGTGTGGAAATCTGGCATACAGATGTATGGCACAAGTGACATCCAATCACCTGACCACATTCGAAGTTCGTGAGTTCCACGGAGTGCCCCAATTGGCTCTCTCGCAATGTCTAATGACTACTGAGGTCGTTTATATGGAGTGCCTGGCAGTAGATGGCAGCATAATGCACCTAACATGAAATCATATGTTTTTGTGGTGTTCGGGTACTTTTGATCACGTAGTGTGCATTCTCATTGTCATTGTTTCAGAAACAAAAGAAGTTGAGATACTTTTACTGAACAGAAGTCACTAGGAGAAAATGGGTTTAAAGTTAGTTCAAACATGTTTGAGATGTACAGAAAAACTGTTGATGAGGCACTACATTCAGGTCAATCAAGAATGAGCATACTGACTTACATCAATCAAGTGAACTAAATCCTAGTACAAAATTAGTAATCATGTCTTACTCAAGACACTGAATTGGTGATAAGTTATGATAATGTTAACACTGCATTCCTAGTTTTAGATAAGCAGAATATCTGCTTATTCAGTATATTCCCAGTTTTTGCAACACAAATTGACTGAACAGCAGATGGCAATTCTGATAGAAACAGCTGAAACATTACATTGACATGTGTAGCCAAGATCCATATTTTGTGTAAAGTACCATAATAGGATTTTATACCTGCTAGTAGTAAGTCAATCCAAAATAGGGAAGAAAACCACCGAAATGTATTGTTCTGTGCATTATATTGTGAGAGGCAAAGACATTTGACAGCAGCTCTTTTGTAATTCCAAGAGAATACTCACTGACACTTTGCAGCACCTTATAAATGTTCCCATAAATGTATTTCTGTTAACTGAGATTACTTTGAAGGTGAAGAATGTCATCTTGTATTTATTTTCTGTTTACTTTGTTTCACGATACTATTCTGCATACTTTTGGATGTAGCATCTAAACTGCTTCTTTTTTTTTCGCACTGTGTGAATTACAGAACATCTTAACTTGATTTTCTTTATGGAGGCAGTCAAATGAAAACTGAACACCTGCCACAGTGGGACCGTGAAATAGGCCCATTCAAAAGTCATCACCACACATGTTAAGACATTTATCCCACTGGGAAACAAGACAGTCAATTCCTGTTTTGTAAAACGTAGTCAGTCACTGACGGATCCACACCACTCTTGCAACTTCCTTGTCTGACTGAAACCAACATCCACGGATATTGTTCTTCAGGTTGCCAAAGATGTGAAAATCACATGGTGAAAAATCCGGGCTCTACAGAGGATGTTGGAATATTTCCCAAACAAATCATCGATGGTAGCATTTGCCCAGTTGGCAGTCTGGGGGCAGTATTTATTGTGCATCAGGATGATCCCATCCACAGCATTTCTACAGCCCAGCAGTACAAAATATCTCTCATCTCGCATGCCAAAGAAATCCAAAGCTGTTCAAACAAGTTCAGATAAGTATATGATGACCTTCTTGACTGCAGGGACCCACTGCCCATCAAGTTCCTCGAGCATGAAACCACAATCAAAGCAGAGACACATTGCAGGAACTGTGATGCACCATATAAAGTCAAAACACTCAGGAATACCATTGGATGGAACGATCCTGTTGCATGATAATGCCCACCCCACACTCCCAATTGGATGAAGCAATTTGGTTGGGAAACACTACAGCATCCTCCTTAGAGCCCAGATCTTTCACCATGTGGTTTTCACATCTTTGGTGACCTGAAGAAAGACATGCATGGACATCAATTTCAGTCAGAGGAGAAAGTTGAAGTGTAGGTATAATTGTGGATCCATCAGTGCCCAACCACATTCTATAAAACAAGAGTTGATCGTATCATTTCTCACTGGGATAAATGTCTTATCACATGTGATGATTACTTTGGAATGGAACCATTCCTTGGTCACATTGTGACAAGTGTTTGATTTTCATTTTACTGCCTCTCATAGCATTAAAGAGTAAACATACCAGAAATTTAATGTCTGTACCCTAAGACATTACACTCACTTTGGGTCAATCCGTACCAAGTGGTCCAAGAAAAAAATAATTGGTTGCTTGACCATCTCAGAAAAATTTATATTTGCTGGGTGAATTCACCAATGTTTAGTAGTCGCAAGACTTTTTTTTAAAATTTATTGTTTATTATTTTGAAATGGTGGCCACATTTGTTTCAGGCCGCATGCGTTTTTCATATTTGCAAGCACCTACATTTTTTACAAATATTCAGTAGTGGATTGTGCTAAGCCTTTCAGATAAAATGCATTTAGTTTAACACAGTCTGGGCTACAAATTAACGTCATTATCACTTAGCTGAATATATTCTTTAATATATTTTAATAGTTCCAAGTTATCAGTTCCAAATTTAAAAAAAAAAAAAAAACTCAATTTTTGAAGAGTAGTTTTCCAAAGAAAGATTAATTTCTCAGCTTTAATATTTTTTCTGCTATTACACTGTATAGTATGGTTACTTTTTATAGAGTCTCAATGGTGAGCAGCTTACACTTAAGCAAATACACTATTTTAAAAAATGGATTTTTTTAAATTTTCCCATTTTGTGGCCTGCAAAATCTTTGTTGGGGGACCAGGTAAAAATCTGAAAATTTCACAATTAATAGACCTTTATGATATCAAACTTCAGTATAAATTTAAACTTTGAGATTCAATTGGAAGTTATGGAAAAAACAATTACAAATACAAGTCAAAAATACATTTTTTTAATATCTGGAATATCTTGGCTTATGGAATAAAATATATCAGTTACAGTATATAATTTAATCATGATTACTTACTTTTTTTATTGAAAATCAGCCTACTAATTACATTATATTGTTCTCTTGTTGTTTGTTTTTAGTACAGGGTTATTACAAATGATTGAAGCGATGTCACAGCTCTACAACAACTTTATTATTTGAGATATTTTCACAATGCTTTGCACACACATACAAAAACTCAAAAAGTTTTTTTAGGCATTCACAAATGTTCGATGTGTGCCCCTTTAGTGACAGCCGATAGTCAAGCCGATAATCAAGTTCCTCCCACACTCGGCGCAGCATGTCCCCATCAATGAGTTCGAGAGCATCGTTGATGCGAGCTCGCAGTTCTGGCACGTTTCTTGGTAGAGGAGGTTTAAACACGGAATCTTTCACATAACCCCACAGAAAGAAATCGCATGGGGTTAAGTCGGGAGAGCGTGGAGGCCATGACATGAATTGCTGATCATGATCTCCACCATGACCAATCCATCGGTTTTCCAATCTCCTGTTTAAGAAATGCCGAACATCATGATGGAAGTGCGGTGGAGCACCATCCTGTTGAAAGATGAAGTCGGTCTCCAGTTGTGGCATGAGCCAATTTTCCAGCATGTCCAGATACACGTGTCCTGTAACGTTTTTTTCACAGAAGAAAAAGGGGCCGTAAACTTTAAACAGTGAGATTGCACAAAACACGTTAACTTTTGGTGAATTGGGAATTTGCTGCATGAATGCGTGAGGATTCTCTACCGCCCAGATTCGCACATTGTGTCTGTTCACTTCACCATTAAGAAAAAATGTTGCTACATCGTTGAAAACAAGTTTCGCACTGGACGCATCCTCTTCCATGAGCTGTTGCAACCGCGCCGAAAATTCAAAGCGTTTGACTTTGTCATCGGGTGTCAGGGCTTGTAGCAATTGTAAACAGTAAGGCTTCTGCTTTAGCCTTTTCCGTAAGATTTTCCAAACCGTCGGCTGTGGTACGTTTAGCTCCCTGCTTGCTTTATTCGTCGACTTCCGCGGGCTACGCGTGAAACTTGCCCGCACACGTTCAACCATTTCTTCGCTCACTGCAGGCCGACCCGTTGATTTCCCCTTACAGAGGCATCCAGAAGCTTTACAACTGCGCATACCATCACCGAATGGAGTTAGCAGTTGGTGGATCTTTGTTGAACTTCGTCCTGAAGTGTCGTTGCACTGTTACGACTGACTGATGTGAGTGCATTTCAAGCACAACATACGCTTTCTCGGCTCCTGTCGCCATTTTGTCTCACTGCGCTCTCGAGTGCTCTGGCGGCAGAAACCTGAAGTGCGGCTTCAGCTGAACAAAACTTAAGGAGTTTTTCTACGTATCTGTAGTGTGTTGTGACCATATGTCAATGAATGGAGCTACAGTGAATTTATGAAATCGCTTCAATCATTTGTAATAGCCCTGTACATCGCTCATTGAACATTTGAGAAATTTGTTCACTCAGTTTGGGTGTTAGATTATAAGTTCACCCAGTCACAGTTGTAAATTCCATGGGGGACAGCTTCCGTAGTACATTTTTAAGTGGCATCCAAACTTGATCCTTCTCTACTTTTTTTAAAAGATGTCCTTGGTCCTGGAGGGTGTTAAAATACAACATGTACATCTTGGTTTTAACAGTCAATATTATCAACTTTGCCAACCCACCACTGTTCGTCGTAAACACAAGTCACTATGTCTTTATTTTGAAGAAACAGTTGTACAAGTTTTCCACATTGATGAAATTCACTATCAGGTGAACTTGATGTGATCTCACACTTCTGTAAGTTGTGTGAATGGGGTACAAAACAATGAAAAGATCGAGTGCCTTTAATCTTCTGACAAGTGTTGTACCTTTCCTTCAAGACACTGTCATAGACTTCTTGTATTTCCTCATATTGTACAAAAACATAGGTAATTCCTTTGATATGTTTTTTACAGAATTCAAACATTTCTTGAGGTGTTATGATATGATTGTCATTGGTCCACTGCAGACGTGCTTTTGTGACAGCTCACTTTGTTGAACCACCGACACCATCACAAGCATTCTTCCCACGGCATGAAGTGAAAAAGTGCCATTTTTCATAAAACCCAAAATCTTCTTTATGAAAGGAGTTGTTAATAATTTTCTTTTTTTGTTTTTATATTGACTTGCTGTCCCAACTGAACATTAAATCAATTTTTTTTTATGGAAGGGTGGTGCTGTTTAATGCAGTTTGTTAATTTTAGGTGAAAAATGTGAACTGCTGTAGTGTTGTGTTCAAGGTAGTCACTTATGACACAAAAGCTGTGGCTCATTAGTTTATCTTCATCTTCATAATAGAATACAAATGGATGAACTGTGGCCTGCTTGTTTACCCAGTGTCTGCCCCAATAGCTGAGTGATCAGCTCGGCGGGCTGTCATGCCAAGGGCCCCGGGTTTAATTCCTGACTGGGTCAGAGATTTTCTCTGCTCAGGGACTGGGTTTTGTGTTGTCCTCATTATCATTTCATCATCATCAGTGGAAGGCAATGGGAAACCACCACTGGAATCACTTGCCTAGACACTCAAGTGGTGGACCTCTCTGACGAGGCTTCCCCCATGACAAGACCTGTCGTAAGGCAGAACACAAAGTTTTTGTTTACCCAGTGGTGCCCTTGTACTTCATCTTGAACAACAAAGAAATAATTTTCCGAAAAGTCAGCAAGAACTAAGCATTCATCAGCTGCCAATGTTTGCTTTTTGTCTTTCAAAAATTTACTTTGAGCTTTTGGAATAAAATGATGCATTTTCAAATTTCAAGGTTAGCCACCAACATTTCAAAAAACTCTTCTCGTGATTTTATGACTGTCACCATTTCAGTTCTGTCTTGCATCACCCATTATTTGTATTTTATATTGTCAGGCATCAAATCATCTTCTTCGGATTCTTCAAACATGTCAAGTAAGGCTTGTTTGCCTGGACAATCTTCATATTTTCCCTTGATCATACAATTGTAACTGTCAATATTGCATACCATAACATCCAAAAGGTCTTTATAGTCACCTCCAAGATTGGGCCCATCTATCATCAACTTTACATTTTGATGATATAAACGAACACAAACATTATGGGTGCCAGATGCCCCTGCGACAATACACCATCTTGGTCTCAGCTCGCAAAACTTTGATCTTCCAATTTTAATGTCAGGATTTTCTTTTTTTAAATTCAGTGAATAGTTCATTTAAATTACACAATATTAACCTTTTTTGTCTTTGAATCTCAGAACCAGTTTCTTTCACAGAAACACAGTCTTTTTTGCCAGACATCAAACGGCTGTTATAGTCATCATCATAATACTTAATAAATTTATTGATTGTGTTTTCATCAACCAAATTAGATGCACTTTTCTTTTGTAATGCTGGTAAAATTCCCTGTTCTTTTACTAATTGCCTTGTTAACTTAACAAGACATTGTGACACATTAAATTCATCACTAACTTTTGCTCAACTCCAAGAATTCAGCAGTAAACAGATAATCTTAATTTTATCCTCTTTGTTTGAAGTACTGTGTTTAGTTTTTAGTTTTCCTATCAAATCACCATATTAGGTTGGTGAAGTTTTAGAACTTCCATCTGTTTTAGTACAAATTGTATTTTGAAATGAAACTTCCGAATTCTTTTTGGCTGTAGCTGCCACTTTCTCAATTTTTGTATTCAAGGCACTTAGTTTTCTATCTTGACTTAGTTTTCTAATTTTACTAGCAGGCGATATACCCAGAATTTCACAAGCTGTAACAACTTTTTTAATGGTTGCTGATAAGTCACAAAATCCTTTATCTGAAGTTTCACTATCTTTTCTCTTGTGGATTGCGAATATCTTAGAATAACATGTTGGACACAATGATTTTTCTGGTATGAGATTGACAAAAGGGCTTTTTTTTTTTTTTAGAATAATGATCAAATGTTATTTCTCGCAGATCTTTTGTTATATGTTTCTTATAAGGGTTCATGCAAGACTGACCAAAAAGGTGATGAAAATTTTTTAAGTATTTTATTTCATGGTACTTGCATGTTGATTTGAACTCTGGGCCAGCTCATAAGTAAAACAACACTTTTTCTTCTTCACTGTAATCTTCGATTAAAGTAATGTCTGTAGGATACTCTCCATACACACTTTTATGACATGCTTCATTAATAACAACATCAACAGAACACTGAGACACCATTTTTCAACTGCACACTTCAAGAAATTCTATCTAAATAAGTGAGTAGACAATTGTTGGTCTAAGGGAGAAGACAACAATCAGACTTTTATAGGCTTGCAGATGCAATTGTTAGCCTGCTGAAACAATTACCACAGCATTGTTTCGACAAATATTCATTAACTAGTGTAATGTGGTGTGTTACATTATGCAATTGGCATACTTTATTTGATTAGCCTACCAGATATCACAGATGTTAATAAACGTATTTTTGACTCGTGTTTGTAATTTTTTTCCATAATTTCCAATTGAATCTCAAAGTTTAAATTTATACTGAAGTTTGATATCATAAAGGTCTATTAACTGTGAAATTTTCAGATTTTTATCTGGTACCCCAACAAAGATATGCAGGCCACAAAATGGAAACATTAAAAAAATCCATTTTTTAAAATCGTGTATTTTTTTAAGTGTAAGCTGCTAACAATTGATACTCTGTAAAAAGTAACTATACTATACAGTGTAATAGCAGGAAAAATATTAAATCTGAGAAATTAATCTTTCTTTGGAAAACTACTGTTCAAAAATTGAGTTTTTTTAATTTGTGGCTGATAACTTAGCACTATTAAAAATATATTAAAGAATACATTCAGCTAAGTGTTAATGATGTTAATTTGTAGCCCAGAGTGTGTTGAACTAAATGCATTTTATCTGAAAGGCTTAGGACACTCCACTACTGAATAATTGTAAAAAAATGTAGATGCTTGCAAATACGAAAAAACACACGCGGCCTGGAACAAATATGGCCACCATTTCAAAATAATAAACAATAATTTTTTTAAAATATTTTTGTGGCTACTAAACATTGGGGAATTCACCCAGCAAGTATAACATTTTTCTGAGATGGTCAAGATACCAGTGCTGGACCACTTGGTATGGATTGACCCCTTTCTGTAAGATGTGTGGTTATTTACTGAACACAATATTTTTACTGCTCACCTTTACCAAATAAAACTTTAGTTCCTTTTACCCAAAAGAAAATGATGTAGGAGGAGATAGGGTAGTGATATGTCCTACACTGAGGTTGTAATCAGATAACATTTATTTTTTATTCCACACAAAAATTCAAAAATACAAGCTTGTCAGCTTTAACTTAGTGTGCTAATTGTACTTAACCATGAATTAATGACTGACAATAAAGATTATATAGTGTCTGCTCACAAAAGCTCTTCAAAGATTATGAATTCCACAGAATGAATCACAATGACAGGATTTCTGAAATAGTTTCTGATAGGGACACTAGATCTTAAATTCAATTAGCCCTGGTGTCTGTTTAGGAAGTGCAACAAAGGCAAAGTCCATTCAGTAGTATAACAACGGCAACCACTGAGCACCGTTGACAATCCAATTTCCACACAAGAATACCAGTTGTGGAGCACCAATTCCACAGCAGGCCAAGATGGAGGAGGCAAAGTTTTCTGTGCAGTGGCTAGCAGCATTTAGTGGGTGCAGTGGACTATGCTCCAGATCAAGCTGCTGCTAGAAATCAGCAGTGTAGATCCTGGTGGTCACTCTGCTTCAAAACTTTGTGCAGAGGCTCTGTGAATTGGACTGGTTGAGAGCAGCCAGGCATCAACCTAAAGTTGTGCCTGACAGATGATATCTGTTTGATGCTTGGATTATATATGGTTCAAAGAGGCAAAGAAGTGCTTCCAGTTGTGGCACTGTTGTCAGGATGCATGTGTAGCTGGTCTTGAAGCTGGCATCTTTCCTGGTGAAGCCAGCCCATCATTTTCCCATGATGCCAGCTGGAGTTCCACTTCAGAACAGACTGGCATGTTTTGGACACAATCCATTTCACTATGGTTGATACACCATGCCTGCCATACTGTTGCCAGCTGGGTCTGCCAAGGGAAGGTATCCTGTGGAGCCAGAACACGGGCGACTTGGAGACATTACCTGTAATGCAGGTAGTTGTAGTCATAGATGAAGGCTTTGGATACATCAGACAGGATGCAAAGTAAACTAGAATTGTAATCTGCTAACCAATACTTGAGGCATACAGAGTGAACCTGAACTCCAGGTTGTTCAGGGATAAGTGACCATTGTCTCTGGTGGCTCATTACAGATCAATAAAATTTTGTTTTATTTCTTACCCCCATTTATATTTGTATTTCTTTTCCAATGAAAATATGTCCACAGCAATGCCCATATGGATGGTATGTGCTGCATGTCTTGTTTGGAAACAAATTTATTCAGTTCAATGACTGTACTTGCTGTTGACAACAGTGATGTCCACTCACTCTTTGCCCTTGGCACTGTTCAGTCGTGTCATGGGTTTGTTTTCTGCAATGTTAGTTGTACATTAACAGTGATACACAGCAGCAAAGCTAGGTTTATTGATGAAGAGTTGGTCGATGTGGACCTCATGCTAGGGTTCACTGAATGCAATGGAAAGACAACACAACAATGCTATGTTAAGCTATTCCTACAGCAAAGGCAACCAAATCACAGTACTTTTACATCTATGGGTTGTTCCATTACTCTGAACTTTGTGTTATACATTTTAGTGACTGTATGTTATGGAGATTCATTGCAAAGTTATTATTTTTTTCAGGGACAAAGGTAATTGGGGTAACAAAATAAATAAATCATAAGTACATTATTACTATCTATTGAGGCCAGCAAAGACCATGTGTCCTTTATACCAAAATACTCAGAAAATATCCTTGAACAACCTGCAAAATTTTTGGTGGAGTTCGGGTTCACTCTGTGTATTTTGTGGCCATAAGTCTATGGATATGCACTCTTATCCTTTCAGAGACCACAGCCATATGTGTAGAGCAGCAATAATCCAAACTTTGGTCATCTAAATGACTGCTTAACTGAACTACTACTTGTTCATGCCTGTTACTCTCCCCATTCTGAGCTTTTGCCCTCCTCCCCCTGCCCTTGCACTAATGCTGAGTTGCCAGCAATAATAACCATTTGCTCTCTGTTATGATCACTTGTACCTTTACCATGTAAAGTAAACTTGAATATAAAATGTCTAATATAAATGTGTTGTACTTTCTATGAGACAGAAATATGAGGTTAATAAAAGGACAGGATAGATTGTTACTCACTGTAAAGATGACATGTTGAGTTGCACATAGGCACAATGAAAAGACCATTACAATTTAGCTTTCAGCCAAAACCTTCTTCAAAAAAGAAAACACACACACATTCACAAATTCCTTCACAAAAGCAAGCATACCTCATACACATATGACCACCATGTCTGGTACCTTGGACTAGAATGCAACTGTCGCATTGAATGAAAGCAGGATTCTGCAGATGGCAGAGAAGGGGGAGGGATAGCAGGGTATGGGTGGAGAGACAGAAGAGCATTCCAACCTGGAGTTTCCATTATTAGATTGATAAAATGCTAAGAGGAAGGTGAATTCAGAACCAAGTTATCTACTGAATAGGGCTACAAAGTTAGTAAGCTCACAAAAACACATAAAAACAGAAGAAAAGCATCATAAATTTTATATCTAAGCTTGATTCTACGGATAGATCTACAGTTTGTAAAACTATGAAGCTCAGCATGAACATGATTTTAGATTGTGCTGTTTACAAGTGTTTACACAAGAAAGATCACAAGGAGAATCCGCCTTTGGTCCCATTCTATGTGAAAAATCAGTTCAGTTTAATGAAAACCTTGGAGAGCTGTTGAATTTTAAAGCAAGCACGTGCCAATTAAAACACTGTTGTAAGTCTAGGCATGGCATTTGTGAGCTTCAGACACAAGAAGAAAAACTTTCCGCTGATTCTTTCATAATCAAACTATGGAAGTATTGAGGAAAGAAAATTATGCTCTCAAAAATGTTTGGAATGCTTACAAAGCTGGGGTCAATCAGAAAGCTTTTCCAACTCATTAATGTGTCTGTGATGCCTATCATTTACACCTCACAAAAGAGCGCCTGGATAAATACCTGTAGTATCATCTTCACAGAATGGTTTATGGAAGTTTTTGAACACTCTGTAAAATCTCATCAGTTAAAGAATGGTAAAAGGGAGAAATAATTACTGCTCCCTGATAATACACCAACTCATCCATTGTTTGATATTTTAAATAAAAAGGTTGAGTTCATAAAATAAGGTCTCTTCCACGTAACATAACTTCCTTATCGCAGTCTATGAATCAAGGCATTATTGAGTCTTTCAAATGGTATTACAGAAGAGAATTGTTAAGTAAGTTATTGAGAAAGGGAAGAAGAGGGAGAAGAAAGTCTGTTTATAAATCATGAAAATATTGATTTGAAAGATGCGTCCTAGATGATCGCAGCATCATGAGATAGTGTAAAGAAACAGTATTTGGAAGGCCAGGAATAAAACTTAGGGGAAGTGCTCAAAGTCTAATTGAAAATGACAAACAGAAAGATATGTCCAAAATGCTCAATATGCTAAAAGAACACAGTTGCCATGAATGTGACGAAGATGACATTCAAGAATGGATGAGTATCCACGATGCAGATCCACAACACTAAATCCTACAGGATAGCAAAATTGTAAACCTCATCACTGATAAAGCTGACATTGCTACATGTCTCTCACCTAGTGGTCGAAAAAATGAAGATCAAAATATACCACCTCTTTGTGAAGCATTTATATGTTTAGATACTGCCTTCAGGTGGTGTGAAGCTTAAGATGAAAGTGACCAGTTTCAGATATTTGTCCTGAAAAGTGTAACATAGCTGCTTGTAAGTGGGGAGACTTGCTTTCACAGACCGCAGTTAAGGATTTTTAAAGCATTGATTCTATACGTATGTACTGTACATGCAAAATTCAAATGTATTGCATATTTTTTGTTTACTAGGCTGTACTACATACATTCCTACTGTACTTGCCCTTGTGACAGTAAAAGAGATTCATGTTATTATAAATATATGTAGTTTTTATTGGTAAATAAAAGTATACTGTTCAATTATCTGAACAACCAGTTTTCTGGACTTTTATGTCCCCTGAAACTAACAGGATGTGAGATCTCATTTTGCTACAGTTACATTATGAGAAAACCTTTCTATTTAGTTCTGTCATATTCAGCATTGAATTTGTTTCCATTTGTCCTGAAGCATAATAAACAGGTGTTAGTAAGTTTTTGGGCAAATTGATATGGCACATAATTGATGCTCTAATTTATACCTAAGTCTTCAGTGGAGTCCAGTTAGGGTCTGTGCAGGAAATTTCAGCAAATAGATTCAAATTTCTTTTGAAACTATGGCAAAGTAGTTCTTGCTTTCAGGACAGAAGGATAATCATATTGATCTAGAAAATGTCACTATGGGAAGTATACTATTCCCTAAAATGTTTTTGTAAACATTTGCATTGATTTAATAGTCTGAGTCAAAAGCAGAGTAAACAGCTTCAGATCATCACACCTTCCTCCACTGAATTTCACTCTTAGCACACTTCCAATTAAGTACCCTTTTCCATGCATCCACCAAGTCCACATATGCCTGGTAGAGTGTTACACCATAAACTGTTTGTTACTAATCATCCACAGAGCCTCTTCTGTTGGTGCACAAAGCAATGATGGTTTTGTATATCATTTGTTTTTATGAACACCAATGTGTGGCAACAGTGCAACCCTAAAAAGTGATAGTTCCTTGACAGTGTTTGTCATTGACTTCTGTACCCCAACTGGAATATAAGACAAAGCTCATGCCAGAATACTTTACTGTTTGGTGATCCCCATCTGGTCTTTGATTACCCTAGCAGGACAGTAATTTGGATTAGTACTTCCCAAGTGTCTTACCTCTGAAATAGCATTGCTGCGAGTAGTCATAGACAAATTTAACAACTAGGCACATGTAGTGCCCAAGAGAACAGCCTTTTCACTTAACACTTCATTTGAACTCCTTGAACTCTGAGACCGAACTGACATACTCTATTATTATTTACTGGAATATACACTGTAATTCACATGACAAGTTAAATTATGCCACACCAGGACTCATGTCTGCAACATTACCTTTTGTGGACAGTGAATTACCAACTGCACAACTTATTCTGGCCTCCCATAGATGAACTAAAAGATTGAAACTGTCACTTGTTTCCTTCCATAACCTCAATGCTCCCAAAGAACCTCTTTTTCAATTTGTTTATGGTCATAGTGTCTGCAGGTAAAATAGTTAAGCATATCACATACTCTAGACAATTTTCACTACTGCTGAAAGTATTTGCAAAGTCCAGAGATACATATGTATCAAAATACCATCTCATTTTCTTGGTCTGAGAAATCTCTTCCCAACCACTACACGGGGGAGAAATGCCCTCTTCATTGTCATCATTGTTCTGCAAACATTTCATGATAACCATTGACAAGCAACTCAGAATCAAAGCATAAATAAATCCAGAATGCTACAAAAATCCTCACAAATAAACTGCACAAGCAATAGCAAGCAAATGCAAACACTGCCTCTTTTTTTTATGTGTGACTTAAGGCCAATTGACACTGGCCATCACGTCACATCATGATCCATCCCATCAAAACATTCTGAAATGCATTTCAAATGGTGGCATCCACACTGACCGTCCTCTCCCATCAGGTCATGTCACATCATGGCACCATCAAGGTTTCTGGGGAAGAAAGCTTTGCTGGCTGACGTCATCCATCTTTAGTTGATCACATGACCCCCAGGCTCATTTCCTCTTTATACATGGCCATGCTCAGATCTTCATATTTTGTTTCATGGTAGTTTTTGTGGTTAATATCAATTGTTTTTTGTTCGTTATTCGTTATAAATTGTTTTGTTTCATAACTTCTCTTGCTAAAATTTATAATAAATGACAAAAGATTAATCAATGCAGTGAGGCAACAGTCTGAATTGTATGACATGAATGTACTAAATTAATTACTTTCAGTCTACTACATTTATAAAGCAAATTGTTTTACATACTGGTAAGGTATTTAATATCTTACAGTGAAATGGATTACACTATGGCTTCAACTTGAAGTGAAAAAAGTACTGTGGGTAGAATCAGATTGATTAGTAGATGGAATTTGTCTGTATGTCGTCAGACATTTGTATTGTTTAATAAAGAAATGGACTGAAACATTCAGAGACTGCAAGTTGTTTGTTTAAATATATGTTTGTGGCAGGCTTATTTACTGTCAAGTAGCTGTCTGAATTGCGTGTGTGAAACAGTTTAGCAAGTGTAAGCAGTTAATATTTACGTGGTTTCATTAGCTAGCCCCAGTACAAATCAGGCACTTGAACTATTAAAAGCCAAATACAAGACATAAAGAAAACCCATTTAAATCTTGAAGGGATAGGTATCGAGGGACATAATACTATTGTATGTAAGTTTTCACCATACCAGCAACTAAACTTAACCTTAAACAAACCGATTTTTCATGAGATGTGATGGTAGCTCATAACACTGTGTTCCTTTTAGTAATTCTGAGTGCAATTTAATGTAACAAATGAAAAAATTGATGCTTCAACTTCCTAAAATGCAAAATGAAGATTCCTCTCCCTCAAACTCCTTGTATAGTGTGTGAAATTCCCTTTCTGTACCAGTTAATGACATTATTTGGACCCATGCTCTTTTATGTGTTGTTTTGCACTTCTGTTGTCTTTCTCTAATATACAAACTATCCCTGCAATCTGTAAACCATTTGATTCCAATAAATGTCATTTTCGTACAAATGTCAAGCTACTACATTGTGTATGTGCACTTTGTGCATAAAAACAGTTGAAAACCACCTTGCAAAGATTACAATTCTTGCAAAAAGAACAACTGAGGACAGCCATACAAGTTGAGATCATGTGACTTGAATTGACTTGATGTGCCACGGGCAGTGTGAATATATCTTGATGTGATGGAGCCATGATATGACAGTGTCATGACAGCGAGTGTTAATTGGTCTTTATTGAACTCAGAAAGTGACTGACTTCTTCCACATGCTGTTGTGGTGTTTCTTAACCATCACTGTGTGTGTGTGAATTTATTCAGAGAACTAGGGATTGAATTTATTGATATCAGTTTATGTCATGATAATCACTTTTTCAAAAACAAACCCATCCATTAAAGCCAATTCAGACTGTGCATCACGGCACCATCACATCGTGGCACTGTTATGTCAAGGAGTATTCACACTGTCCATCACAGCACAGCACATCAAGTTAATTCAAGTCATGTGATCTCAAGTCACAGGGCTGTCCTCAACTGTTTTTTCGTGCTACTTGCTATCTTTGCAAGATGATTTTCAACTGTTTTTATGCACTAAGAGCACATACAAAATGCAGTAGTGTATATATGTGGATGCTGTAGTCAACATTTGTATAAAAATGACATTTATTGGAATCAAGTGGTTTGCAGTTTGCAGGGATAGCTTGTACATTAGAGGAGGGAGACAGAAATGCAGAATAATGCAAAAAAGAGCGTGGACCCAAAAAACATCATTACATGGTACAGAGGGGAAATTTCACATGCTATGCAAGGAACTTGAGGAAGAGGAATCTGCATTTTATAGTTTAGAAAGTTGAAGCACCAGTTTTTTCATTTCTTATGTAAAATTTCTCCCAGAATTACTATAAGGAACACAGTATTATGAGCTTTCACAGTATTATGAGCTTTCATCACATCCCATGAAAAATTGGCCTCATTTAGGTTAAGTTTGGTTACCAGGTCAATGCAAATTTTTGTGCAATAGTCATATCCCCCTCAATAGCTTTCCCATAAAGATGTACAAGTTTTCTTTCCAACTTGTATTTGGCTGTTAATAGTTCAAGTGCCGTATTTGTACTGGGCTTAGGTAGTGAAACCACACAAATATTGACCACTTATGCACGCAGAAGTGTTTGTGTTTTGACATTGTTGCAATGCCTGAAGTTTTCAGTCCATTTCTTTATGAAACATTACAAATACCTGACAACGTATAAATAAATTCCACTTACTAATCAGATTCTATCCAAAGTACTTTTTTCAGTTCATGTTGCAGCCAGATTGGTATCCATTAAATTGTAAAGAATTAAATAAGGTACTGATATGAATAAAAATCCACTTTATAAGTACAATAGAGTGCACGTAATTTAGTACATTCATGTCGCAAAATCCATACTGTTGCCTCACTGCTTCGATTAATCTTTTGTCATTTAGTATAAATTTTAATGAAAGAAGTAACAAAACAAAACAATTTATTATGAATTAGAAACAACATACAACAAGTGTCAACCATGAAAGCCACATCAACACGAAATGGTGGAGCTCAGAGCATGGCCGGTTAATGTGATGAAATGAGCTTGGGGATCACTTGATGGACAATTGACAGATGGCGTCAGCTGCCAAAACTTCCTTCCTGAAAAACCTTGATGGTGCTGTGATGTCATGTGATGGGACGGGATGACCAGTGTGGATGCTGCCATTTGTAAAGCATTGCAGAATGTTTTGATGTGATGTGAAATGACATGATGTGATGTGATGGACAGTGTGAATTGGACTTTATATTAATATTTTTTTAGCTCCATAGGATCCTACACTGAGTGCACACCTGTCCTTAACCGACATAAGTGACCATAAAGGACTGCCCAGAAACTTGTAAGTCTTATGGCCATTTTACATGATACTTTGTAGCTGTTGCCTCGAGTTGTTCCCATTGTTAATCTTGCTTACTGTCTGGACTCCAGCCCAACAGTGAAATGGACAAGCAGTAACAATCATTTCTTGAAGTAAGGCAGTCTTGGTTACAAAATCCTTTTTATGCACAGGGAATGGCATGTTGAGACCTGTTAAGGCGTCATCAGATTGATGTAAAAATTACTGTGGAAAACCAACATTCATCTGTTAATGCCCACATATGGCATTAAGATGAGATTTATCATCCCATGACAACAGGATGATGGTTCCTTATAAAATTTTATCTTAATACCATATGTGAGCCCTTAATGCAGAAATGCTTGTTTTCCACATTACTTTTTATGCCAATCTGATTATGCCCCAAAAGGATGAAATGAGTTGTTTCCTGTAAATAAAAAGATTTTGCAAACAAGACTGTCTTATTTCAAGAAATTCATAGGTGGTTACTGTACCAGGAGCCCAGCATAGAATGGAACCATTTTTAGTATCAATAATTGTTGCTAGTAGAAATCCTTGGATAACAGAAGAGATTATGAAATTTAAATGAAGCAAGCAAAAAGGGATACAAACGTCTCAAAAATGAGACTAACAGGAAGTGCAAAATGGCTAAGCAGGGATGGCTAGAGGACAAATGTAAGAGTATAGAGGCATATATCACTAGGGGTTCGGTAGATACTGCCTACAGGAAAGTTAGAGAGACCTTTGGAGACAAGAGAACCACCTGTATGAATATCAAGAGCTCAGATGGAAAACCAGTTCAGAGCAAAGAAGGGAAACCAGAGGTGGAAGGAGTACATAGAGGGTCTATACAAGGGTGATGTACTGATGATGGTCGCAGTAGAGAGGATATAAAATGTAGACTGGCAGTGGCAAGGAAAGCATTTCTGAAGAAGAGAAATTTGTTAACATCAAGTATAGACTTAAGTGTCATGAAGTCTTTTCGGAAAGTATATATATGGAGTGTAGCCATGTATAGAAGTGAAGCATGGACGATAAATAGTTTAGACAAGAAGACAATACAATAGGAGCTTTCGAAATCTGGTGCTACAGAAGAATTCTGAAGACTAGATGGGTAGATCACTTAACTAATGAGGAGGTACTGAATACAATTGTGGAGAAAAGGAATTTGTGGCACAACTTGACTAGAAGGGGCAACAAGGGATCACCAATGTAGTAGGGGAGGGAACTGTAGAGGGTAAAAATGGTAGAGGAAGACCAAGGGATGAATATACTATGCAGATTCAGAAGGATGTAGGTTGCAGTAGTTACTTGGAGATGAGGAAGCTTGCACAGGATAGAGTAGCATGGAGAGCTGCAGTCTCTGGACTGAAGACCACAACAAAAACAACAACAATTGTTACTTTTGGAAGTTGCTCTCAAGGCATTACACAAATTGGATTAATACAATTTCCAGCAATATCTCCAGCCCATAACTGGACTGAAGCACTCAAGATTCCTGCTCAGCAACTGAAGAAGATTGGTAGAGAAGTTGTAGAAATATCATACAAAACAATAACGTTAACTCAGCTTCAAATATCTGGTGATCATCAATGTCACTGAAAAAGTTTGAAAAATCTTGATCTCAGAAAGAGAAAATAGAGTGTTTATTCATCAAAAGCAAGCAGTAACAGTATTGTGTTAAGTAAATAACTATAATTTTTGATGAGGTTTCTTGAAGTGTCTTGAATTTTTGCACTTGCTTCAGGATGGGTTTACTCCTTAATAATATTTGTTGTTGGTAATAGAAATTAGTTTTTTGTCTTCTTGTGTACCTTCCAGAGTGAGTTGTAATAACCTAGTTCAAAAGTGTCCAACAGCTACTATCAAACATTTAGCAAGAACATCTTTACCAGTCAAAAGAAAATTAAGAAATATACTTGATTAGCTATTCACATAAATTATTCACACCTCCTGTTTACTCCTTTTTCTATTATTGAAGACATATGTAACTGTTATTCTTATATAAATATTAGTGCTTACTTTCAAACATTAGTTTAGCAGTAGCTAATAAGCAATAGGTATCTAATATAATTCAGGAAGCAACAGCTTTTTAAAAGTAACATCTTTCCTACTAATTTTGCTGTATTAAATTTGGTCTGTGTTAACACAGATATTGTGGATTAGTCCAGCAATAGTTTTCTGTTTATACAGTGTACTGATTCATTTTCTAACATCTGCTTATTTTTTCAATTACTATTTGTTGACTACTTATTTTATACCTAAGCAGGTTCTCCCTCTTCATAATACCTTCAAAACATGATCAATGAACTAATTAATTAATTATATGTGTTAGAGACAAACACTGTACCATGAATACAGTGGATTGTGAATTGTGTTTTATTCATCTCATGACGTACATTTGCAATCCATTTGGTTTGCGTACAGGAGACAAGTCAAAAATTTATAATACAGTTACAATGATTTTTACATTAATAAATCATAGCACTACAATAAATAATAACACTATAAGGATATTTCTTGGAATGTGTAACACCTGTATCCAGCTCAAATTTTAAGTTTTCCCTGCATGAATTCATCCACTGAGTAACAACACTTCAGTGTCAGTACCTCATATAGCTTTCTTTTAAGTGATACTGAATTCATCTGCATCAACTTGTTCCCTTTTAATTTATTACAAATTTTCATTCTCATTTGTTGAGGACCCTGGGCAAACAGTCTGAGGTGGTGGGTGTGGAGCATAAAATTTTCTTTGTTTCTAGTATCATGTGAATGGACAAAATGGTTTCTCTCAAATAATTCATGTCTGGTGTACAAGAATATAATAATCTCATATATGTATAAGGATGGAAGAGTTAATATTTTAAGTTTTCCAAATAATGGTCGACATGGTGCTTTGTGATTTGCAATGTGCATATTTTGAATGATATTTTTCTGTATTTTTAGTATCCGCACTATGTTTGTCAAATTAACCCAAAAACAATATCATACCTAACAATGGATTCAAAGTAGCTTGTATATGCTAATTTTTGTGTCTATATCAGTTGCAGTTGATAATATTTGCATTGCAAATGCAAAGCTGCTCACTTTGTTTGCCAGGTATTCAATGTGTGCCTACCAGCTCAAATTTTTATCTACATTTAAACTGAAGAATTTGACTGAGTCAACTCCTTCTATATCTTGGTTGTTGTGTACAGTGTTAATCTGCTCACATTTTGACTGTTTGGTTTTGAACTGCATCATGTGAGCCTTAGACATGTTTAGAGTCAACCCATCTAGCTGAAACGAAGTTTCTGAGGTGCTGAGGGTACTGATCACAGATTTCCACAGTTATTATCTTTATCTTCACTGAGTGTCAAGATGTGAGTAGTAGTCATACACAGATTTATTGCTCTCTAATCTTTGTTCAAACAGACTGAGACATATTGTGGACATCAGCTGTTCTCCAACGAAGCTCAGTTATCACCTGTATTTCCTAAATGTTCCAATTACTGTGTCTAGTTGGTTGCCACCTCAACTCCATGTGGTTTCATAAGTCCTATGATGAAAGAGAATCTTCAGGTGTGGTATTAAGTGCCACGTAAATGAAAATGCAAATTTAAAATTAACAATATTGAAAAAAAGTGAAACTGAAACTATAATACACTGGTGGCAATTACAGCTACAACACTAAGAAATATAGCAAATAAAAAAATTTACTTATTATCAATATACAGTATAGTAGGAAGAATACATCATTAAATTTGTGGGTGAGCTGGGGTACATGGGATGGGAAATTTAGTACACATAATTTCTACCCCCCCTTACTCTCACACTATAAACCAATCTTCAGAAATTACATGAAGCTAGGAATGACTTTTGTAGCATAAGTTTCATGAGATCAAATTTCGATTCCCAGCTGGGCCGGAGATTTTCTCCGCACAGGGACTGGGTGTTGAGTTGTCCTATCATCATCATTTCATCCCCATCGACGTGCAAGTCGCCGAAGTGGCATCAAATCGAGAGACTTGCACCAGGTGAACGGCCTACCCGACGGGAGGCCATCGTCACACGGCATTAATTAATTAATTAATGAGATCAAATTATAAATAACATCTCACAAAAGTTGTGCTGCCAAAGTTGTTTCCAAACTAAAAAACAAGAGAATAATAAGAGAAAACATAACATATTTGTAACTACTACATAATGCATTTATTGTATACATACAAAAACAAGCATGTATTACAAGCTACTGGATATGCTTCATAAATAAAACACGTATGTCAATAAATAAATAAATACATAAATAAGTAAATAAATGTATTTCATTTATTTGCAAAGACAGAACATACCTCCTTGAACAGAAACATTGATCCTGAAATTCTGATTACTACATTCAAAGCAATTTATAAATAATTAATAGTTTATGTTGCAATGTTTTTGTAAGCTATATTTTAAAAAAGTCACAGAAATGATATAATCATTATAATTATAAATGTGAATGACTAAATTTTGAAATAAGTACAATGAACAAAAAATAATTGCTTTTCAGCAATAACAAATTTTACACTAAATTCGCGTTTTTACTCCTGTGCACCAAAACCACACTGAATGTAAATTTACCACATGTGCACTATTGGACTGTGTCGTGAACTAATATTTTTTTATTTATTTATTATTTTACATGTCTAATTTCGTAGGACCAAATTGAGGAGCAAACCTCCAAGGTCATGGAACATATTGGTACATGAAATTACAAAATAATAGTAATAACAGATAAAATAAAATGTTTATGAACCCAAAAAAAGAAAAAAGAAAAACAGCCATAAGTTTTTGTATATGTAATCAACAATGTAACACCTTGACAGAGAAGGAGTGACCCATGAGGAAACTTTTCAGTTTTGATTTAAAAGTGCGTGGATAATTGCTAAGATTTTTGAATTCTTGTGGGAGCTTATTGAAAATGGATGCAGCAGTATACTGCACACCTTTCTCCGCAAGAGTCAGGGAAGTGCAATCCAAATGCAGATTGGATTTCTGCCTAGTTTTAATTGAGTGAAAGCTGCTAATTCTTGGGAGTATGCTGATATTGTTAACAAGAAAGGGCAGCAAAGAATATATATATTGAGAGCCCAGTGTCAGAATATTCAAACTAATGAGCAGGGGTTAACAAGAGGTTCGTGAACTTACACCACTTATTGCCCAAACTGCCTGTTTCTGAGCCAAAAATATCCCTTTAGAATGGGAACAGTTACCCCAAAATATAATACCATGTGTTACAAGCGAATGAAAATAAGCAAAGTAGACCACTTTTCGTCTTGAACTATCACTTACTTCAGATACCATTCGTATGGCAACATTAAGTCTTCGATCAAGATCCTGAACATAGGCTTTACATGACAGTTTGCTATCTATCTGAATACCTAGAAATTTGAACTGTTAAGTTTCACTAATTATATGCACATACTGTGAAATTAAAACATTGGGTTTTGTTTAATTGTGTGTTAAAAACTGTAAAAACTGAGTCTTACTATGATTTATGAACTTATGTCATGAACTGCATGATTTGAAATAGTGCCAATATGTATCATATTCTCCAGTATGTGACAAAAGAAAGTGCACTTACCATTTCCATTACAAGTTCCTACTTTTGGTGACAACAGTGGCTCTAATTCAGCTGGGTATTGAGTCAAACTGAACTTGAGTGACAGATAAAGTTATGTCATTCCATGCTGCTTCAGCTCCATGCCACAGTTCATCAATTGTAGTGGCTGATAAGTAGTGGCTTGCCAGTCTTTTGGTAACTGATGACAGGATGTTTTAACACATTAGCAATCTCGAGAATGTGCTGGCCTGTGCAAAAGTCAAACATGCTGTAAATGAAGATAGCCTGTGACAGCATGGACAACAAGTGATCATAGATTATCTTGCTGAAAGAAATGTCACTGAAACCTCTAAGAGAGGGCAGCAGCCACCACCCTTAATGCTTGAGAAATGTAAAATGCTTGAGAAATGGAAAAGCTGCTGTCCAAATTACTGACTGTTTGAACCAGAGATGATTGTATTATGCACCCAGTGGCACAACATACCATCATGCCAAGTATGGGGCCAATATATTAGTGTTGTTGTTGTTGTTATGGTCTTCAGTCCAAAGTCGTGTTTGACACAGCACTATACTAGTATATCCTGTGCAAGCCTCTTTATCATTGCATAATTACAGCAGATTACATCTGTTTGAACCTGCTTTCTGTACTTCAGTGTTGGTCTCCCTCTACAATTTTTACCTTCCACACTTCCCTCCATTACCATACTGACGAGCACTTTAAGCCTCAGGATGTGTTCTATCACTTAATCCCTTCATTTAGTAAGCCTTCACAAAAAATTTCTTTTTTCTCCAGTTCATTTCAGTACCTCCTCATTACTTGTTCAATCTACTCACCTAGTCTTCAGCATTTCCCTCTAGTACCACAATTCAAAAGCTTCTGTTCTCTGCTTAGATGAACTGTTTTTCACCAACATTTCACTTCTGTACAAGGCTACACTCCTGGCAAATACATCCATAAAAATTTCCCAACATTTAAATTTATATTTGATGTTAACAAATCTTTCTTTTTCAGAAAGGCTTTCCTTTCCATTGTTAATCTGCACTTTATATTCTCTCTCTGCTACACCAGTGTCCATTAACTTCTCTTCAAAGTTCTTTCGCTTTGCTAACAGAGTTGTAATATCATCAGCAGATGTCAACCTCTGTATTTCTTCTCCCTTAATTTCAATACACTTTCCAAATTTCTCCTTTACTGCTTGCCTGGTGTCCAGATTGAATAATATCAGGGGTGGACCACAACCCTGTCTCACACCTTTCTTAACTACTGCTCCCTTTTCATGTTCTTAAGTGCCTATAACTGCACAGTGGTTTCAGTATGAGTTGTATGAATAACCTGTCATTCCATCTATTTTATCACTGCTATCTTCAGAATTTCAAAGAATGTTTTCCAGTCAACAGTGTCAAAATATTTCTCGAAATTTACAAATAGTGTAAATGTAGATTTGACTTTCTTTAACCGATCTTCTAAGATAAGCCTTAAGATCAGTTTGTTTGTATGTGCCTACTCAACTACTGCTTCCTTTTCATGTCCTTCAATTCTTATAACTGCAGATTGGTTTCTGTATGAGTTATGTGAATAACATTTGTTTCCTCACTATCTTCAGAATTTGAAAGAGTATTTACCAGTCACCATTGTCAAAAAATTCTCTAAATTTACAAATGGTATAAATGTAGGTTTGCCCTTATTCTTAACCTACTATAGCCCTTCTATAGATTCCTTCCATGTTCAGCTTTCCCTTCTTGGTTAGCACTGGGTTGCCATCTGAGCTCCTCATATTCATATAACTGCTTCTTTTGGTCAAATGTCTCATTCATTTTCCTGTAAGTGGTATTTATTTTTTCCCAAGTCATGCATGCTTCAAGTCTTGCATTTGTTCTCTAGCCGTACCTGATCAGCCATTTTGCACTTTCTGTTAGTCTCATTTTTTAAATGTCTGGACTGGAACCGCAGCACAGGAATTAAAACCACTATAGCAATGGTGAAAGAGGCATTTTATAAGAAAGAAGAACTTTCTGCAATAGTATGGACAAAGATTTGAGAAGAAGAATAATTTGAGTAAAAAACTAATTAAGTCTGTATGGAGTGTCCTCCTGTATGCTGCTTAAATGTTGCTACTGAGGAAGAAATACAGAGCAAATCTGGAGGCTTTTGACTTGTGGATGTGGTGGAGGCTAGAAAAAATAAATTGGATTGATAGAGTGAAACTTGGAAAGCTACTGAGAAAAGTGCAAGAGTGAAGACAGTTACCAAATGTAATAAGAAGGAAACGAAACTGGATTGGAATATATTAAGAAAGAAGGAGGGGTGATAAAAAACATCTTAGAGGGATATCTGGAAGGAAAGAAGAGGTGAAGGAGTATGAGATTTCAGATATCGGATGATGTGTTGGACAGCAACACAGCACATATAGCAGTTTTAAGAAGGATGCAGTGGATCACAGGATATGGAGATGCAAAGGACCTGCAAATATAGCAGAAAGCTATGTAGGAAACTGTACACCTTGATGAAGATTTCTCGGGTCTCCAGCCGGGTGGTAATGTTGATATCTCGCGATGTTACGGGAAGTGTCATACTACCCATCTTCGCCAAAAGCCTTCTGGTGCTACATATCTGCAGAAGCCTAACAAGGACTTGTTGAATCCATTACATGCAGAATTGCTGCTGTATTGTATTTCAAAGCCGGCTGCTGTGGCCAAGCAGCTCTAAGCGCTTCAGTCTGGAACTGCGCAACTTCTCCGGTTGCAGGTCCAAATCCTGCCTCGGGCATGAATGTGTGTGATGGCCTTAGGTATGTTAGGTTTAAGTAGTGCTAATTTCTAGGGGACTGGTGACCTCAGATGTTACGTCCCATAGTGCTCAGAGCCATTGGAACCATTTGTATTTCAAAAGTGGGCCAACACATTATTAAGCAGGTGGTCACGAAGTTTTGGCTCATCAGTATAAGTACAGAAATTATGAAAGAAGTTAATAACAGTAATTATTTTGCTGCAAGCATGTACATAACAGTGTGCCTTTGTGCTATCTTTAAATAAGCCATGTAAAGGTATCTTTGCCATTAGTCAAAAACTGAAAGTGTATTTTATGAAAGATTGAAACATAGCAGTAGTTGTATTACTCATTTGTAAAAGTGAAGGTAACCATGCAATATTATTCTATGACTTTTCCAAGGTCTTTCATTTCCAACTTAATAAATTAATTGGGAAATTATAGTATTAATGACGTGTATGGCTCGGTGGTTAACAGAGTAAATAACAGATTGCAAACACATAGACCAGGGTCCAATTGTTTCTAGGATTTTTCTGTCGCTTGTCACTTCTTTCAAGCTTCAAAATGATTTATTACTGTGAAAAATGCCAAGCTGCATCGTGGTTTGGAGGCCCTGACTGAAACCAGCTCTGAGATTGCAGGCGTGTGTGCAAGTCGCGTTTGTGTGTGTGTGTGTGTGTGTGTGTGTGTGTGTGTTTGTGTGTGTGTGTGTGTGTGTGTGTGTGTGTGTTTGTGTGTATGTGTGTCTACTGCTGACAAAGACCTTAATGGCCGAAAGCTATAACTGTGTGAATCTTTTTACTGTGCCTATCACAACTCAGCTTCTCCGCTATATGGTGAGTAGCAACTTTCCTTTTCTGGTATTGTTACATTCCATCCTGGATTTTCCATTGTTTGATTTAAAAGTCATCTTTGTTTTCTATATGCATAGATGTTTCATACTGTATTTGACAAATGCTTGCAGGAGGAGGTGGAGGGGAGAAACTTCATGTAATAATTACGATGCTGTGATGTAGAGATTTACAAGTACTGATTTCTTTATTTTGAGTACAATTCCCCTCTCTGGCTGTTCTTTCTTCTTTCCTTGGACTTCATCTCCTGTGTAGTCTGGCCTGTGCTGGAGATAAAATTCATGCTTATCTAGGTTCAACAAGTTACCAGATGAGTGAAGTCTCTTTTTGTAGACGTACATCTATTCTCCCAACTTATAGGCCTCTGTAAAGCCCCATATACAATTGTCTGCAAATTAGATTTGACAAATAATCTATTGTTAACAAAATTATAAACAGCTCAATGTCCGTTCCCTAACAGGCTTTAGTGCAGACTCTGTGGTGGAACCTGCTCTTCTTCTTCTTCTCTTTCTTCTTCTCCTTCTTCTTCTTTTTATGAACTAGTCCATTGTCAAGGATTGTACTGTTCTATGGTGCAAAACATGTCTCAGAGGCACTGGTGCATTTCCATGGAATAATCCCCAAATCAGCAATCACTGGAAGGCTTGATCAAAATGCAAAGCTGCCCCCTTCCTGCAGAAATGTTGTTTCCATTACACTTATTCACATGCACAAACAATACAGATCCTCCACCCAATATTGTATTTTCAAAAGTGCCAAAAAAATATTAATAAAGATTAACTCTGTTTTTAGCAAGCATCATTTGTCGGTACTATTAATATTGTGCAATTCATCACTTCACAGAAGTGGTTTCGTTACACCTCAATGCCTGTGCATCACACAGCACTTCATCTTAAATGTGAGTTATGGTCAGCCAGTCTTCTCTGTCATTTGTTACTTTCTATCTTCTCTTATGTTAGTATATTATGCTTTCCAATGCATTTGCACAGCTGTCTTCATTTAATTTTAATTTCTATTGACTGCTGTTCTGGCAAGTGCCTGAGATGAAGTTCATGTTTCATGCCATTGGCTGTCTCTGCCATCTGCTTCTTTTTTTTTTTTTTTTTTTTTTTCATTGGCTTGTGCTGAAACAGGGGTTTTGGACCCAGAACCAGAAGTTTGATATTTTACATCTGTTTTTGAGGATACTTGTCTTACTTACATTTTATGGCCTTCCCCTGTCTGGCATGGAATACAGTTATTACCCCTGTCACTGTTTCATCATACTCCTACATTAATTCTTTAATTAAATGTAATACAAAAATGCAACAATAAATTTTATGAATTATTTGAACCTTTTCAAGCATTTTAACTTATATTGAAAAATGGTGCGATTCTTGTTTCACATTTTTATTCAGCCTGTTGTCTTAATGCAAACAAAATGAATTGAAGCACACAGTTACGCATAGGGCTAACCTTATTCATGGGAGAGTTCAGAAAACGTGGCTGATGACTGTGAGAGGGAGGCAGCAGTGGCAATATAGGAATGCAGATGGGGACAGGAAGACATGAATGTGGCTCAAGTACCAGCATCCGTGAGCTTTCACATCACTTGACAATATGGCGGATGGATGGTTGCGAGGGGGAGATTGCGGGGAAGAGGATATATGTGCAGGATGAGTACAGTTAGCGTCCAAGAACAGGGGTGAAGGTGAGTGCAGAGCAGAAGCCTCAGGCTTTTCAGTAGCTCAAGAAAGGGTTTGTCCAAAAGATACTAAAGTTCTCCATTTTGTTTATGTGCCTTTCAAGGCCTCACAGCCCCTACTATTTAGTGGCTTCTTACCTTTACTCTGCACATTATTTACATTCTATCAGGAAAAAATGTTCAAATGCTTGTGAATTCATAAGGGACCAGACTGCTGAGGTCATCGGTCCCTATACTTACACACTACTTAACACTCTCTGTACCAGGCCTATTTTATGCACCCGTCCCTAGAAACCGGGCAATTTTACCAATATTAAAAAAATTACTGCATCAAATCTACTGTTTGGATTGTGGCAAATTTGGTACCATCTTGAAGCTGCACATTTCTACTTTAATTCTGAGTGAAAGAAACTACTTTACAATGCACAGCTTTAAGGTACAGTTATAGAAATCACTTAGATGTTTTAAGAATTTAGAAAAAGTCATACGAATAAGGGAATACAATTGTGATTTATTTTTAACCAAAATTGTGGCACTACATTACATGTTTCTGATAGTATACAGTATTACATATAAATTTCACACAGAATCATATTGTTTTTTAGTGTGGAAAATTTTAAAGCAAGGTTCCAGGCAGAGTGCAACGCCACACTGTTCACATTCGTATCGTGTCTCTTTGCGAGAAGCCTTGCCACTCTGTTTCTTGCTCCTGGAACTGCACACGTGACACACACGAGCAGCATACTTCTTAGTAGTTGCAGGTATGTGCTGCAAAAAATGTCTCTTTGTTAGCCGACCTACAGTTCCTTCATTTCTTGGAATGAATTCAAGTGTGTCGTCTTCAACAAGCTGAACTGCAAGCACTGTTATAAAGTCTGTTATTGTAATTTTCTTCCTGTGCACTGCATTGTACAGCCAAAATGCATTTGATACTCCCATAAGCAGCAAATGGAAATATAATTTTCGCCACCATTTCACAGTTCTGTGCTGGAACGGATTGTACTGCAGGCGTTGGTCTCCAATATCCACTCCAATTTTATTGAGGTTGTAATCAAGTACCTGAAGTGGTTTCAATACTACAGACCCATTTCTCTTAGTATGCGTACCAAATGTTGCTTGATGCCTTGTAGACAATGTATACACATCTCTCTTATCTTTCCACTTCATTGCCAATACATTATCTTTACGCCGAAAAGACATTTCGCCCTTTTTCAGCTTAGCAGATACTAAATCTTTAGGCAATCCTTTCCTGGATTTGTTCACAGTACCAACAGCTCCAGTGCCTTTCTCTGCCAGTTGCTGAAATAGCTCTGGACTGGAATAAAATCGATCTAAATACACAGTGTGGCCTTTGTTCAGCAAGCTGCTGTCAGACAACAATCGCAAAATAACCGCAGACGAAGAATTGTCAACAATATGCTTACCAGCATAAACTTCAAAATTTACAACATAGCCACTACTGGCTTCAGCAACAGCATATACTTTCAGTCCATACTTATGAGGCTTATTTTGCATGTAAACACGGAAACTCACACGACCTCGAAATGGGCAAATTCCTTCATCAATTGTCACTTTTTCTGAGGGACGATATGCCTGGATACATCGCTCCTTCAAATTATTATAATATGGCAAAACTTTGTAAAGTGGATGAAATCCATCTTCGCCTGGTTTTTTCTGATTTGAATTGTCAACAAGATGCAAGCATGACAGTATCTGAGTGAAACGCAAACGGCTCATGACATGGGGACAAAAGTTACAACTAAGAACAGGATTAGTGCTCCAATGGTCCGCAATTTTTGGCTTTTTCGAAACACACATGTGGAAAATAATACCCAAGAAACGCCTCATCTCACTTATAGTCACTGGCTTCCACGAACTCAAAACTGAATGGGGCTTCAGATTATTTCCTCTTCTTTTCTTCTGTATTGTCTGTGATGCATACAAATTTGTCTGTCTCTTGAGTTCATTTACGTCACTGTCAGTAAGGAACACTTTACTGCAATCCAGTACAGAACTCGACTCATCAATATCCACTAGTATCTGCCTGGGTGTCGTGTTGACAGGCAGAGGTCGGTAGGTGTCAACTGCAGTCCACTCACTGTCTTTCGGATACGGCACAGCTGCTGGATTTGAAGCAACACCTTCAACATCATTCTCGTCTTCATCTGAAGACAAACTGTCATCAATCTCGTCTTCTAAAAAGAATATCACATTATGTGTAACTACATACATCGTTTACACATGTTCAACAGATATGTGCGTACTGCACAATTACGTGGAAAATTCGGAAATACGTACCTTCAAACACACCATTGCATTCAGAATCGTCTGAATCACTCTCTACATTATCCAGAGTGTCGCTATGATTGATCAAATCCGCAATTTCTGCGTCTGATAAACCGCGCCGAAACATGATGACAAACAACTGAATGATATACAGACTGAGAACGCAAAGATAAGTTTTAACATGAATTACAGCGCTGCCGTGACATCTATGGACGCATTTTGTTAATAAACATCTGAAAAACGTATAGCGCTGGCCAAACCCGTAGAAATAACGTTGCAGTGTTTTGAATGAAATTAAATGTAGCGGCCCGTAAATTTTACGGGCTTGGTGATTTTCGCGCGATCCCAGGCCCGTAAATTTTACGGGCTTGGCGCTTAGAGTGTTAAACTAACGACAACACACACACCCATGCCTGAGGGAGGACTTGAACCTCCAGCAAGAGGGGCCGCACTATTTGTGACATGGCGCCTCTAACTGCGCGGCCATTCCATCAAGACTTTCAATTACCAAGAACAAGTATGTTTCTATCCAATTTGCCAGATCCATGGTCAAATTAGCAGCACATGTTTTACTACAGGCTGTGTGGAGCTGAAAATCCTATATTATTCGCAGAATATATATGGCCACTTATGTGCTACCATTTTCTACCATTTGTCATCTGGTGCTGGATAAACGCCTCCTCAGCAGTTGTGCATGTACAAGCATCTTGAGTTGTTTACATCTATGTTTGTCCTACATGTTTTCTAATGTCATTTAGTCACATTCTGTTACTTCATTTTAATGTTTATTTATTTCTTTATCATTTGGAATCCAGCAAAGAACTTCCTTGTCTCCTCTATCTTCTTCTCACTTGGCTGCAGGTCTGGCTAACTCTATTTCTTTTCCATCACAGTCATGATTACATCTTTCACTACAGCTGATTATCTGATTCATTTGTTTCTTTTTGCCTCTCTAAGCAATATCCAACCTGCATTTCCCATCCTCACTGAACAATGGTTTCAACATCTGTTGGTACCAAAAGTCAAGATTGATAATACACATTGATTGTAAAGCTTCCTTCAAGTTGTATGTGAACTTATAAATTAATTAGATATCAGCATACATCTGCATGTAAATTTTTTAGAGAAATAGGGGAGGTCAAACATAAATAAAGGGGATGAATTATGATAATACAGGGTGATTCATGAAGATATGCAAATATTTTAATATGTTATTCTACAAGTAAAAATAAAGAATAAAGTTCATATAAACATAGGTCTGCAAATGTTTAGTTACGGAGTTACGGCTAATGAAACATGTTGCCTGAAATTTGGCAACTTCGCTAATACAAAGCCATCACAAAACTGCAAAAGGTTAAAGTAAAGCACAATTTCCATTTATTTTGTTATGTCCCAGAAATGTGTCTGCAGTAGTTTTGCAGAACATCAAGAGAAGCAAAGATTATTATACAAGTAAATTTATTTACTTTCCTGCACAAGCAACAAAATCTGTTCATACACATGCAGCTAAATACACTGAACGCAGTGGAGACAAGTTTTGAACATTTCTTGTGAATGTATTGTGAAATTGTACGTACACTGTACAACTTCCTTAACACTGAGCTTTGTTTCTTCTGGTTTAATAGGAATTCACTTGTATTATGGTATTAATAAAAGCAGATTATCTGACACATTCATACAGTTTCAGTTAACATTATTACTATCATTTTTCGATATTTAAATTCTCGACGACTTCTGTTGAAAACTTGTGCAATGGCCTGGAATTTAAAAAACAAACTGGGCCAAGTAGTTAATAAAGAAAATTTTTTATGAAATTATGTCTTTGCTTCTCTGGATGTTCTGGAAAACTACTGCAGATACACATCTGGGACATATTTTATTAGATTCACCAGATCAATAACAACAAAATAAACGGAAATCATGCTTTACTTTAACCTTGTACAGTTTTGCGATGGCTTCATATTAGCAAACTTGCTAAATTTCAGGCAAAATCTTTTCTTAGCCGTAACTCCCTAACTAAACATTTGCAGACCTATGTTTATATGAACTTTTTTCTGTAGTTTTACTTATAGAATAACATATTAAAATATTTGCATATCTTCGTTAATCACCCTGTATGTGAGGAACATGTGTAGTCTATTGCATGGAAAAAGCATGTAATAAGCAATAATGAATCAATAAAATTAAAGAGCAGAGAAACTGTTTAATTAATTAATACCTTTAATTTTTCAAAGAAATAAAAACAGAACAAAAATCAGCTTCAATTTCTCACACTTCATGTTAATAAAAGAGTGTGAAACATTGGGGGAAAAACTAATGTTAAATACTTGCTAATTGCAGTCTATAGAAGATTTGTCCCAGAAGATCCCAAATGATGTAGGGTATGAGAGCAGAAATGCAGATAATCTATCAGAAAGACCAGTAAGTACAAATTTATCGAAACTTGCTCCACTCAGCTCAATCAGTGAAGTTACTCTGAGTAACTATGATTCTGACAAACTTGCAGTGAGTGCCAGTGACAGTGATGACAGATGTGAAGTATATTAGTCTTTTATTTATATCCGCTAAAAGTAAAAAGTACTTAAAAATGTTTTGTACAAAAATATGTGTTCAGATATTAAGCATTTATTTAAAAGGCTTCATGCTGATACAAATCTTCATTAGTTAAAGTACTTTAGTGTGGTAGCTGTAGTGAGCACTACTGGAAATGGAACTATCTTTTTTTTATTTTTAGAAGCTGTAAAAATAATGGTATATTCACATTAAATCATCATATGTGGTGATCACATAAAATATATCATTAAACTTTTGCACATGTATATGAGTTGTAGCAGTATTCTTATAAAAATGAATTTCATACATGTATGTGTCTTTTCATCAACTGTAAAGGTTGTCACAATCACGTAAATAGCTCAGGTTGGGTTTCAAACCAAGTGTTTTTTTAAATATATAATGAATCATAGCTGTCAGCCATAACTACAGGAAACAGCAGGATGTGAACCCTCATTCACTTTGAAATTTAATTGAGATTGAATGTGCACTGCTGACACATTTTTCATTAGCAGTGAGAATACTAAGCCAAGGATAGAGGCAGTGCAAAAGTACTCTAAATGTCTATCCATTTCTACTTTTTCTTTCTATATCCCCTCCAAAGTCATTTTCTTTTGTAGTAGTTTTCCATAAGTAAGCTACGGTACATTTTCCCCAATCTGCCCTCTCAAGTACGGAATGAAAACGTTCCCAATACAGTTGAATTCTTTATCATTCCATGCACTTTTCTTGTTATGTCTCAGTAAATGCTTTCAATTTCTGTACTGCACTTATATTCTATCACTTTAACTGTGATTCTTACTGAAGGATACATAAAATGTGTGCACATTAAAGCTTAATTTGTACACATTTATTTTACTCCTAAGATAATTTATTTGTGAAATGAAAGACATTTTATTTCTATAACTGTAACACAATTTAGCAAGAGAAAACAAGACAATGTTGGGCATAGATAAAAGAATCTTAGCTACAATAATACTGGACAAAAAATTGTGCTGCACCTCATGGATGAAATTCTGTCCATTAACAACCCATGTCTAGATAAAGAATCTGAAATATTCAAGAGTTTCATTACCATGGCTGTCAAGATAGTAGTGATCATGGGATTTACTTTATAACTTGGATATTTGATCCAAATTTATGTATTTTATTAAGAATTATAGCTGGCTTTGCAAAACCGTATCTCTTACACTTGCTATTGGTTGTGGCTATTATATAACTTATTGAAGTTAGCAGCATTATCTTTCCACACTAGGAAGAAAAAAACCTATCATTATGAAAGATTGAATGACATAGTATTGACTGAATATGAAAAAAGATTTAGTCATATAGGATGATTCATTCACATGGTAGATAAAGAAATATTTACCTTTTCTTCAAATTAATGGTATTGGCTTTTTGTTATTGTCACCCATGTTGCTTTAAAATTGTTTGATTATTAATCATTTGTATTCTTAGAATTAAGATTAATTTTAATTCAGAAGGCACTAAATTCATTTAATTATGGCATTATATTTATTATTGTCACCTGACTCCCCTTCAAATTTCATTTTCATAGATAAAATAAGCTTTGTACAGCAGTTTCTTTTGCTACTAATATCCAAAATTCAGTACACAGTGTGAGTACTAATGATGGGGGAATATGAGCATATATGCATTTAATTATTTATTGTAATTCCTGAGAAAGAAGTTTATGTCTCCGTAAAACTCGCCTTTGCGTACCACAAATGTACAAATGTACATTTATGTAAACAGTTATATGTTACAACCACATCTACTACTATGAGGATTATTTTATATTCTTGTGTTTTAGTATGTCACCCTGTCTATTTCTGTTAAAGGAGGTGACAATGTTAAGAGTTTTTATTTATGGTTATAAAAGTTTTATTTTATTGCCTTAATCAGTACAGAAGTGTTACAAGGCAACAAAGCATTGTGTATGGTTGTAAATTCACATGTACTATCATTTCTTAATAGCCACAACTTTGGCACTGTAAGAAACAAATATACATATATATATATTGAATTATTTCTGTCTTTCACATACTTAATCTGAGTCATTTGCATTCTCATCTCAGATACTCAACATACATCAGCAGTATTCATATTGGTCCTGGGTCATATCTTATTTTTGTGTGTGTGTGTGTGTGTGTGTGTGTGTGTGTGTGTGTTGCCCCTCTTCTGAAACTTCCCCTGCTGAAATAATAATAATAACGCATTTTATTTTAGTAATTCTTACTCCATTCTTAAAAGCAAAAGTAATTAAAACACAACAGTTTTGAGCAACTCTGTAGTTCAAAATAAATTTCATTAAATTGATGCCAAAGTAAAAAAACCTAAAACTAAAGTTGGTAACACAAATGCAAGCTTGGAGGTAATGGTGAATCTCCATGCATAAAGTTTAAATGGCATTTCCTTTTTTGTTTCTGGCCTTGTTAATCAGTTCAGCCATTCAGTTTTTGGAAAACTTGTATTTTAAAGTGGAACTATATACAATGCGGCAATGTGATATTGTTTGTATATAAGTTACTTTGCTATAGATAACATTACTAGAGGTGAAACTCATGTAGTAGCAAGAGAATAAATATGAATACATGAGGCCTTTAAACTACTTTCATGATGCTTAAAGAAGTGAGCCACTTACTCACCTGCGCATATGTTCCAGAACTGTAAAAAAGTGTTATGGCTACTTTCACCCAGACACAATTCACTCTTCTTTTTCTATTTCAGTCAATAACTGCCATGCTACAAATGCTCCAGTATAATTAAGCCAATGTGAAATGAAGAGTTTGCTAGTTCCTCCACACGAGGATGTTTCAGATGATTTTTAAAAAAAGATAAAAATGCAACAAAGTAGTAAAAATAAGTGTTTGTATTGCTGGTGCACTGTACCTCTGTAGTAACTGGTCATTGTCAGATACAATCTCTCAAACAGTAATACTGGTCAGGAGAAACAATACATTTTATAATACTTCCATGGGACTCAGAGGTTAAGGAATTTATAGGGACTCTCATTAGTTGTTTCTTATGATTTTGTGGGGTTGTTTAAGATCTAATTTTAATTGCGTTTGTGCTCCCTAGCTGAAATGTTACTACTGGAGTATGGTTCTTTCTCTTGCTATTCCAAATTAGGATCACACACAATCTTCTATCATGTGAAAACAGCCAAGAATTAAGTAAATGAGAATGATGAATGTCATACAAGATTTTTATGGTTAATCATAAAGATATAAAAATTTAATCCTAGAACCATTGATATTGTTCTGATTTATTATGAAAATGTAACTGTTGCACATATTGTGTGTGTGTGTGTGTGTGTGTGTGTGTGTGTGTGTGTGTGTGTTAGACCCAGTTTAAAATTTACAAACTGTGCTTTGGATTTAAGAAATTTACAAACTGTGATTTGGATTTAAGAGCTGACAGCTCAGATACATTTTTTCTGGAGTGGGGCATAAAACTGATCCAAAAAAAGTACAAATAGACACACACACACACACACACACACACACACACACACACACACACATACACACACCCGTGCTCCTACATTGTGCTGCCTAGACACACATTGCTGGGACTGCATTTTGGCAAGTGGGCTGAGGTGGGGGGTGTCATGTCAGGAGGAATGGGTAGAGGGAGACAGAGGGAGGAGGCAGAAAGAGGGGTTGTGCATTGGTAGCTAGTGGTTCAGAGACAGTCAACTGGTTTGCTGGCTATGAATGTGGAAGGGAGGGGTGACAGGTACAAGGGATATGCTTGTGACACACAGTTGTTGGAGCCAGGGGGAGTGGCACATGCTAAATGTGTCATGGGGACATAGACTGGGATGGAGTGACAGGACACAGGAAGGGGAAACTTTTGTGAAGGCTGTGGGGAAAGTGGGTTACCTGAGATGGTGGCCAGGATGATTATTGGAGCAGAAGAGGATGTGTTGTAAGGATAACTTCCTGTTGTAAGGCTAACTCCTATCCGCTTACGCAGAGAAGCTGGTAGTAGAGAGAAGGATCCAGTTGCCCGTGTTGTGAAGCAACCACTAAAATTGGACATACTGTGCTCAGCTTCTTGTTGTGCCAGTCGGTGGTTGACTTTGTTCTTGGCCACAGTTTTATGGTGGCCATTCATTCTGGTGGACAGCTGGTTGATTGTCATACCAGTATGAATCTGTGCAATGAATGCAGCAGAGTTTGTATATGACATGGTTGCTTTCACAGTTAGCCCTGCCTCTAATTGAGTAGGATAAGTCTGGACAAGACTGAAGTAGGAAATGCTGGGTGGGTGAATTGCGCAGATGCTGCACCTCGGTCTTCAACAGGGATATGATCCCTGTAGTAAGGGGTTGGTAATAGGAGTGGCATAGTGATGGACCAAGATGTTGTGTAGGTTGGGTGGGTGATCGGATGTGACGTTAGGAGGGTTGGGAGTGATCTTGGATATGATGATCCTCATTTCTGGGCATGATGCTAGATAATCAAAGCCAAGGTGAAGGATGTGTGTCAGTAGTTCCAGTCCAACGTGATACTGAGTGTCACTCCTTTGTAGCTGATTCTTGAGGTGGTGGGAGAATTAGGGACATGTGAGGATGTGGCGTGAGAAATCTGCTGCAATCACTGCACAGCTTTTTATGATATGACAATCATTCGGTCAAATGGCCACCACCAAACTGTGGCTATGAACAAAGGTGACTGACTTGTGGCAAAACATGCAGTTGAACATAACATGCTCATCAGGTTACCTTCCTTTCAGAAGACTGTTGCACGCAGTGACTGTTATATTGACTTGTAAATAATAGATTTCAGCCATCAGTCATTCTTTTGATTTTTTTTTTTTTTAATTGGCAAATTTAGATTTCATTTAGAAACTAGCCATTCTCAATGCTAAAAATACAACAGGTACATAGTTAGATGATGACATAAAAAAGTTGCAATTAATGGCTTAACTCATATGGTTTGTATATTACATACCACTATCATTTTTGATCAATGCATGTAATGTCTGTTGGTCGGGCTTCATCCACAGTTCATTGAATACTAATTTTTGCGGAGGTCAGGCTCTGTGGAGAACACATAGGTTGGTTACATGGTGCCATCTATGTGAACTACATATAAACCTCAAGGGAAGTAAACTACTTCAAATTTAATTACATAAAATGGAACATAAGTAAAAATCTTACATTGTTGTCTGACTTATTTCATATTTATCATCAAGTAATAAAGTAAAATAAGTCAGACAACAATGTAAGAATTTTAGTTATGACATGACCATTTTCACAAGTGGCCATGCCTCTGATAGGGTAGGATGAGACTGTGACAAGACTTGAGTAGGATGTACTTTTTGGGTTATCATACAGATCTTGCACCTGGGCTTCCACAGGGGTATGACCTATTTGACATGGGGTTGGCAGTGGGTGCAGTTCAAGGATGGACTAGGATACTCCATTAATTGGTTGGGCTGTGGAACATCATTTTGGAAGTATGAGAAGGATTGTTGATAGGCTGTTCCTCTTTCCTGGGCACAGTAAACCCTGATGAAGGATCTGGGTCAATTGTTCCAATCTGGGACAATGCAATGTGGGAGTGACTTTTTTTAAATGAAAGGGATGACAGATTTCAAAATGCAGCTCCTGTTTAATGGTTAATGGGCTTCCCTTATCCCCCTCGCTACACTGAAGTATGTAAGATGCATTACCTGAAGTGCCCTTAATATAAAAATATTGAACTCTCTGTGAATGTACACTGTGTTGATTATTTGTGATAAGTTAAAACCTTGTGCCACTTGAAACTTGAGCCTAAATGTGTTCCTTTCATGGGTGTCCCTTATTTTGACCCAATTTATTTTTTATTTTATTTATTTATTTTTTTTTTTTTTCAAAAAAATTTATCTCACCCCTTTTCTGTTGGTTAGATTTACACTGGAAAGAAATTTCAGCTCAATAGGATGACACTGACCCATGCTGAGCAAATTTTAGGTTTTGTAGTTTTTAGTCAGTGTAAAAGTTATTGATGACTGCACAAAATCAAAATTAAATACCTTTCTGTTTTTTAGGATGTGTTTCGTATTCTTGAGAATATTTTCTTTTCAGTGTTCTGTCTTGCAATCAGGGTACTTTCTATAGTATTCTTGACACAGTGCAAGACATATTTCTCTTGCTCCTCATCTATGGTCAATAGTCCTTGCATTAATTCAACACACCTTTCGGCACAATCATTAACAGCTTCTAACTCCTTAACCATGCCTTTAGTGTCTAATTATGAAGTGCTGCTTGTCCATGTTGAAGGACATTCTTGAATAAAACTACTGTCCATAAACTTCAGGCAAGAGAACAGATTTCTGCTCTTACTTGACACAAAGTCAGTTAACGTTTTCTCTTAAGTGAAGATAAGACATATATTAATGAACTGTAAACAATAAAAATGGTAATTAGAGTAATATTAGACTTACCATATAATGGTCCAGCAAATTCTTCACAAAAAGGAATATATCAGTTTTCTGCTTGTAGGTCCTCTCTGTTCAAATTTGCTACCATTTTGATTTTGGTTTGTATGTCTACTACATCATGAAACAGCAATAACAGAGGCAACTGTTCTGATAAATAAGTTTCCTTATAACTACTTTTGAAAACATGGAATCTATCCTTTTATATGATTTCAGATCTTTTAAGAAGCAGAGATCCAGATGAGGGGGTTCTACAGCTTCACTGCACTGAAACTTACAATGAAAAGAGAGACATCTCTCACTGAATTTTTATTTTCAATAGATAGTTCAATTTATGTCTAACAGAAACATTTTAAGCAATAAATTGCTTTGCTATTCATCTTGCTTGATGCATACTGTTACCTGTATAGAAGAAACTTTAAGGTAGTAACAGACCTTGCCACATTGAAATGGTTACTGGTATTGAAAGATCTGTTGGGTAGATTGATATGTTGGGCTCTGAAATTAAATCAGTTTGAGTACGAGGTAATCCACACTGTGCAGAGCTCTGCGAGTTCACAGTAATGACCTCTCACTGTTGGTTTATCTAATTCACTTTCATAAAAGTTTAACATCTCCTTATTTTCAGACTCATTAAAAAACAGGTTTACAATGTTTTGCTAGTATGAAAATTACAGACACTGATACTTTCCAGATTTCTCTCAAATACTGAAAAAGCTGGTATTTCAGGACTGTTTGTTACACTATGTACTTTACATTTAAGTACACTTTAAAATAAGTTCATGTATGTGACGACTGCTTGAAGAATACACTAAATCCTTGTCCAATTTATGTTCAAGTAAGATGCATGTCCCATTAAGACAGACACTGAGTAAATTGTGTCGCTCCAGAGAATTTGTACATTGTCTTTGACGCCCTAATTTGTTAATGCATTCAAACAGCATTAGCTTGCTCTTTACCAGAACCATTCTGTAATTCTGGAATGCCAATGAGCTGTTCACTGTCCCCAAATGTAACAATGAAGTCTTTCTTGTTTTGGGTCCCTCACATTTAAAGCTGGCAACAGTTTACAAACCCAATGGACGTTAAGAACTGCAGGGATATCTTTCTTGAAAACTGGTTTTACTGTTTCAGGCTGTTCTGTTCTGTTCTCTTCTCCTGTCTGATTCTATGAAGAGAAAATTTATTACTACAGACCTTTCCAGTATTTTGACTAAGTGCCTCTGCTGTGACCTGAAGAATGTATACAGTAAAATGTACAGGAGCTCTTACACTCAGCTGGCATGTATCCAAGGTAGCCATTAATTATTGAGTAATAAAATCTTTGGTACCTCACCTTGCAGCATTCTTCAGTGAACTGCTCTCGGAAATGCTTTCTAAAACCTCATCATGTCAGTTTCATCTGAACTTGAAAATGTCTTATCTTATTCATCAAATGGTGGAGAAAGAAGAACAGCAGAAGATGTAGAAGCAGATGCTGTGCACTTTTGTTTCTCTCATCTTTTCTCTTCTTCCAGTTTTCTCTGCCTCACCCTTTCTTCTTAATGTGCAAGTATTCGGTTTCCTCATGCAGGATAACCTTTAAACCCTGCCTCTCCCAGTTCAATTAAAAGCCTCCTGTCTTCTTCCAATTTGAATTTTTGTAGAGCATTGCTACATATGATATCAAATACACTCCTGGAAATTGAAATAAGAACACCGTGAATTCATTGTCCCAGGAAGGGGAAACTTTATTGACACATTCCTGGGGTCAGATACATCACATGATCACACTGACAGAACCACAGGCACATAGACACAGGCAACAGAGCATGCACAATGTCGGCACTAGTACAGTGTATATCCACCTTTCGCAGCAATGCAGGCTGCTATTCTCCCATGGAGACGATCGTAGAGATGCTGGATGTAGTCCTGTGGAACGGCTTGCCATGCCATTTCCACCTGGCGCCTCAGTTGGACCAGCGTTCGTGCTGGACGTGCAGACCGCGTGAGACGACGCTTCATCCAGTCCCAAACATGCTCAATGTGGGACAGATCCGGAGATCTTGCTGGCCAGGGTAGTTGACTTACACCTTCTAGAGCACGTTGGGTGGCACGGGATACATGCGGATGTGCATTGTCCTGTTGGAACAGCAAGTTCCCTTGCCGGTCTAGGAATGGTAGAACGATGGGTTCGATGACGGTTTGGATGTACCGTGCACTATTCAGTGTCCCCTCGACGATCACCAGCGGTGCACGGCCAGTGTAGGAGATCGCTCCCCACACCATGATGCCGGGTGTTGGCCCTGTGTGCCTCGGTCGTATGCAGTCCTGATTGTGGCGCTCACCTGCATGTCGCCAAACACGCATACGACCATCATTGGCACCAAGGCAGAAGCGACTCTCATCGCTGAAGACGACACGTCTCCATTCGTCCCTCCATTCACGCCTGTCGCGACACCACTGGAGGCGGGCTGCACGATGTTGGGGCGTGAGCGGAAGACGGCCTAACGGTGTGCGGGACCATAGCCCAGTTTCATGGAGACGGTTGCGAATGGTCCTCGACGATACCCCAAGAGCAACAGTGTCCCTAATTTGCTGGGAAGTGGCGGTGCGGTCCCCTACGGCACTGCGTAGGATCCTACGGTCTTGGCGTGCATCCGTGCGTCGCTGCGGTCCGGTCCCAGGTCGACGGGCACGTGCACCTTCCGCCGACCACTGGCGACAACATCGATGTACTGTGGAGACCTCACGTCCCACGTGTTGAGCAATTCGGCGGTACGTCCACCCTGCCTCCCGCATGCCCACTATACGCCCTCGCTCAAAGTCCGTCAACTGCACATACGGTTCACGTCCACGCTGTCGCGGCATGCTACCAGTGTTAAAGACTGCGATGGAGCTCCGTATGCCACGGCAAACTGGCTGACACTGACGGCGGCGGTGCACAAATGCTGCGCAGCTAGCGCCATTCGACGGCCAACACCGCGGTTCCTGGTGTGTCCACTGTGCCGTGCGTGTGATCATTGCTTGTACAGGCCTCTCGCAGTGTCCGGAGCAAGTATGGTGGGTCTGACACACCGGTGTCAGTGTGTTCTTTTTTCCATTTCCAGGAGTGTAAACTGCCTAAATTATTTATGAACTTCTCTTCATGGCACTAAAACACATCTTGACACTTTTTTCATTTTTTGCAATTTTCTCCAATTCAAATGCAAATTAATAAGTTTTTGTGAACAGTGCTGAATAGGTCTTGTTAGAATTCTTGCTTTCTCCTAAAATATAATGCACTCCCAAACCAAAAGATCAGATTTTCACTAATAGTTAATTTTATTTCCCATATGTTATAAAATAATACTTCCAGCACCTGACTATTTTATTGTAATTTGTGTCCAGTTATTTAGTGTATTATATCTCCTATTAAAAACTCACCTTCCTTTTCACTGCATAATTGACATGACATCTTAAACAGTGATGGGAATATACATGTAACACAATCAGTAGCAACCAACTAATTGCAGTGTTCATGCATGTACTGATAAGCTGAGGGGACATCAGCACAATAGCTGTGACCAATGTGAAAGATCATGTTCCTCATGCAAGTTCTTGCTAAAGTCAGCACGATTTACAGTGCTTCAGTCATTACAAAATTTTGTACAGACATGTTTTAGACTCATTCAAAGAATATTGGTGTGTGACTGCTCAAAAATATTAAGGAACATGCTAATGCATAATGCACTATCAGTTGTGCTGTCTGAGCATACCTCATCAACCAGGTTATCAAAGCTTCCACCTGCTACCTATTTGGAAGTAATAGGAAGAAGCCTGTGACAGGTCAGGTCATTGAGATGGTCCATGATGTATGCTCAGGCATCACAGTTGATAGTGCTTCACCCATGAAAGGTAGATACTGAGACTCAACAAACAAATTGTAACTTTCCACCATTTTAAGAATCAGATAAGACATTTTCAAGTGCAGATGAAACTGACATGATGAGGTTTTAGAAAGCATTTCCAAGAGCAGTTACACTGAAGAATGCTGCAAGGTGAGGTACCAAAGATTTTATTACTCAATAATTAATGGCTACCTTGGATACATGCCAGCTGAGTGTAAGAGCTCCTGTACATTTTACTGTATACATTCTTCAGGTCACAGCAGAGGCACTTAGTCAAAATACTGGAAAGGTCTGTAGTAATAAATTTTCTCTTCATAGAATCAGACAGGAGAAGAGAACAGAACAGAACAGCCTGAAACAGTAAAACCAGTTTTCAAGAAAGATATCCCTGCAGTTCTTAACGTCCATTGGGTTTGTAAACTGTTGCCAGCTTTAAATGTGAGGGACCCAAAACAAGAAAGACTTCATTGTTACATTTGGGGACAGTGAACAGCTCATTGGCATTCCAGAATTACAGAATGGTTCTGGTAAAGAGGAAGCTAATGCTAATGGTCTGTAATTAGTGTGGTATTTATTTGACACATTCAACAAACACCCTGAGGCTATTGATGACCCATATTCCTCACTCTATCCATTCTTCCAGAGGGTCACAGCATCATTTCATCTCATCATCCACACTTTCTCTTTCTGTTTTGTCTGTTCTTTCTAATGATTTCTCTATCAGCTGTTTTGGTTGTACATTCTTTTAACCATATAACTGTACAAAGGACACTTCCTTTTTTTTCCTTTATATCTGTTTTCTTATTTTGTGTTATCATCTTTGTGTGTTCTTTTCCATCATTTCTGTCTCAAATATATACTTCCTTCATCTGGTCATCCTGTAATCATACTCCTAATATGTTGTACTTTAAGACGTCATAGTTTTCTTTACTGTTTCTCTTGTGCAGAAGTTTTTATTCTTCTCCAGGTCTGAAGAGTTTGAGTCACTTTTCCTGATATCCCAATAAGTTGTGTCAGTCTTTCACACATTTATTCACATGTTTATCTATCTAGTTAAATTACACATTTAAAATTAGATCATTCATATTTGCTTTTCTCATTCTCAGTATCAGTGGTTATGTTTCATATTTTTAAGTACCATAGCAGTTTTTATCTTCAGACTCTGTACCATTTGACTCCAATAATTACTTATTTTATGAAAGGGTGTCATTCTTTCCACAGCTGAAGATCATTATACATCACAATATGATTTGAAATACATGTTGTCCTGGAACATCATAGTAGATTAAAACTGTGGGCCAGATCAGGACATGTACATGGTCTGGAATATAGTCTTCATCTCCCAGGAAGTTTTGAAACAGTGCACTCTCTGCTCAAGGGTGAATTATTCATTCTGGAGACATATTGTTCTGCTTATATGGAACTAAGTAATGAACACCAAAGAATGATTGCAAGACAGTTTGTATTTTCTAACCATGACCCATAAAATATTACTAATAAAGGGTTCAGTTTATAAACTAACAGTAATCGAGAAGTACAGCATAATATTTTTAAAGTTATGCAAACTATTTACATTCACGTAGTAACTCCTTATAATGTTGCAGGATAAATCTGTGGCTCTAGCATAATCAGATTTACATCACATTCCAATATTTTCAGGTGTATAAACAAAACCACAATCATACTCTACCATATAGTATTGATGAGCTAGGAAGCATTGAATTCACTACGACTCCATATGCCTGAAGTGATACGGATGTTCAGACAGAAAAAAACGAGTACTGCTTATATTAAAGGTGAACCGGCAAATTAGCAGACAAAAATGATAAATTTATAAGGGACAGTGTAGCATGAACTACTGGGATAATGCTGCATGTTATTTCCTTATGTCACAAAACTGCACAGAGTATGAAGTGTACTTTGGGTGCAGATGTACAAAGTATATATTTTCACAGTCAAATCAGAGATTCGGAAAATCTTGCTTACAGTTCATCTTCTAAAGAGATGCACAATCTTCTAAGAGCATCTTGCATGTCACCTTACCACAGCTATTGAGATACAAGCAGAGATTTGATTCATAATTAATTCAAGTATATTTTCAGTTGTAAGATGAAAGAAGAATCACAGAAGTAAACTTGTAACACTATCTGAAGCTTCCCTGTGCATCTTAAATTTTCTATCCTTCTCTAACTGCATGTGAAACTGTATGTTAAACTCTTCTGAGAAACTTCAACATAGTTCTTAGGATACCAAAAACCAAACTTTGTTTCCTTGTAATTTATTGTAAACAGTATGTTTTGCTGTAATCCAAATACGTCATTCATTTAACAGAGCCTACTAAATTAAGATATGTAAAAAATGGGTTGCCTGTTGGCAAGAAAACTATGTATTTCATTTTTACGTTTAGACAGGTTAGATGCATTGACTATCAGAGATAATCCAACTTATATAATTTATCGGTATTATTTTGTATGTTGAAGTGTCTCTTTGCATGTTGGGATAAACCTCCTCACTTCTGGGTTCTTCTCACATTTGAGCATGGATCTTTCCTTGTACAGTTACATGTCTCATTTCTTTTATAATGTTCATAATTGTGTGTTGTATCTATGTTTTAATATGTTGTGTGTTATCAGGGGCAGGGTCAAAGAGCAGACGGGAACACAAATGGGGTCAGTAGTGTGTCTCAAGTGAGCTCTCCACCACCTTTTCCACCAATTCCTGAAGAGAGAGTGGAAAACAGAGGTTAGCACTGTTAGGTAACACTGTTATGCAATTTATATATCTATTTAAAAAATTTAAGTTAAGAACTAAGGGCATAAATAAGAGGCTGTGGTAAAACAGACATGTAAAACTCTTCAAAAGCAGACATTGTGTCAAAACTGACCCATCAACATAAAATAGGGGATAATGAACCTCAAACTTTTGAAAGCAAAGCTTTGTTTACTATCCATTTAGAAAAAAAAGAAGAAAATTAAAAGAAACCAGATGAGAAATGGTATAGAAAGATAACAGAAATGGGAAGTGATTGGGCAGTTGGGCACAAACAAAAGTGAACTCTGTGTTGCATAGATGAGATTGAGCACAAACCAAAGTGGCTGTCATACTGGTACAGATGAGGTTCTATGCCAACAGAATCAGTTACAAGATGGAACCAGAATTGATAAGAATGAAAGTGGCAGAAAATGTGAAGGTTAAGACGAGGAAACAAACAATTGAAGGTTGGACTAGTAAAACCAAGGCATGGAACAAAGGGAATAAGTTATCAAAAAGAAGAAAGAAATGAGTGGAACTGAGCAAAAACAATTTTTTCAAAGTAAAAGCATAGCTGAATTATCAAGACTGAAGTAGAAATAGTAGAAATCTGTCTTTAGGTGAGCCCAATTGTGCAATTAAATGTTACCATTTATAGATTTACAAAGAATTTTGGATTAGAACAAAATTTTACCCAAAATGTTGTATATACTGCTCCACAACAGAATAATGACAGTAATGTAACAGCCTGTTTGATTCAATTCATTATCCCAATTTTGTGTTGGTGTTACCATTGCCACAATCTTTGCTTTCATTAACTTCTGAATTTCAGATCTGATAACAGAATCTGTTGACTCTGATACTTTTTATAAATAATATTTTGACTTTAATCTTCAAAAACTTTAATATTCTGTTAAGAAACACATAATCTGTTGTTCTTTAAATGTAATAAACTTTTGATAGTGAAAAAATAACATGTAATTTGTTACAGTATCTTCCTATTTCATTTCTGTCATTCAAAAGCAATTAATTTTTGTAGTGGCCTTTCGGCTGTTGTTTTATATATATACCAAAACAGTCAAATATTTAAGTCAAAAGAGTAAACAACAAAGTATATTGATAGAATTAAAACTGTGATGTTTGCTGTACTTCCATAATGCTTTTTGAAAGTTAGAGAACATAGTCAACTCTTATTCAATTTTTAATGTTAGGGAAACTAAAACTATAAAAAAATGAATTTCAGATATGATAGCACCAGGTAGTACATCTGAGGCTCTAAAACCACGACTCACACCTGGTGCAAAACTATCACCCATATTTTTGAATGAAGAGCGACGCACATTTGAGAATCCAATCAGTTACCTTGGAGGCCCACGTCTTCAGTCTTCTGTTGCATCAAGAGACAGCAAGGAGTCAGTGCTCTCACTCGACTGAGTGTTTCATAGATGTGTGTTAAAATTATGAGAAAGGCAAAACAAACAAGAAACAGTGTATTATTTTTTGTTGCCTCTGTTAAGTACTGCTTTGACAGGATATATTTATTAAAAGAAGTTCTAGTGAGTGGCCAATGGAAGTGATTTGTATATATGAACTTATGACCTCACTTACATTGGAAAACTGTGTGGAAGTGATAGGACAAGAGGAATTTGTGTATATTCTTTCATACTGAGCTTTAAAAGAGTATTTTTGAATGTGGTATTTTAATCTCGATTTGCAAAATATGTGGAACAACTGCAGGCACATCATAGAAAATGGCAAGAAAACTGCAATTTGGGGGGTGGGGGTGGGGTGGGGGGTGGGGGGGGGGGGAGGTAATAATGTTACATAATGAAAACACAAGTTGGAAGCTGTATGTGAAAACCTGTTGGCTACTTTCCTTTTAAGTTCTCTGCCCAAAGGTGCCATTTAATTGACACTCTATAAACAGGCTAAATGTTTTGTTACTTACGATCTTTGTCATGTGTTAGCACAGTACGTATTTTACTTGCTGTAGCTTGTTGTTTGAAATTGTGTTGCTATAGCTCAGCTGTTAATTCTGTTAAATGAATGTGATTTGATTCTAGATAATTCTGTTGTAGTGTGTTGTTCTGAGTCTCCTACAAAGTAAGATATATTTTCGTAGTAATGAAATACACAAATGACTTACCTGTGCTATTATGTTGTTTTGTGTTCATTTCTTGGCATTGTGCATCTTTCTCTTCTCTTTATTACATTTAGAGGGAAATACAAATAGTGCCCTTCAAGTACAAAAAAATAAAATAAAATTTTAAAAAAAGCATGTTACGACTGGTAGATTTAGAATTTCATAAAAATTTTCTCTGATCTTTGTCTCATTGGTTGTGGCTGCTAATCATGTAGCATGACATGTTTGACCCACAGATATCTGGTGTTAATCTTGTTGGCAGAATGAATTTTCCACACTGAAATTTAATTGGCAAGTAGAGGTATCATGTACAGTTAACTGATTTGACAATACGCCATGTACTATGGAGTGGAGTGTTTGTTACTGGTGAACCAGCCACTGGATGGAGCCCTTGCACTCAGCTGATCCTTGTCACTGTTTTGAGAGAAGTAAGCTGACAGTTTCTTCCTTCTCCATTTCTCTACTTGCAAATTCATTTATAGCAACATATCTACAATATTTTCATCACACCCATCTATGCTCTGCAGTTACACATTTGTCACATCATACCTAACAAGACAGTAACATTCTATCCCTGTTGAATAACGTTACAGAATTATTCCATTGTCTCCAGTGCATATTGACAAGTATGGGCTACTGTTTCAAACACATTTTTCTCTTCAAAATTCTAGCACACTGAGAGAAACATTATTCATTTACAATCAGAGTCATTTTTTGTCCAGTGCCCATTGCAAGCACATTATTTTTCAGTTAAGTGCTCAATTTCACAATACAATTGATCTTTAAGGCAGGGCAACTACCAGAGTGACATGACACATTATATATCTTGTATTTAGCTTATAGACTGTACAAAAATATGAAAATGAGCTGTTGTCCATTGGGTGTTTGTTTTTATGTACTTGGAACATGTACACAATGTGATCAAAGGTATTCAGGCACCACCAAAAACATAGGTTTTTAATATTAGGTGCATTGTGCTGCCACCTACTGCCAGGTACTCCATATCAGCAACCTCAGTAGTCATCAGATATAATGAGAGAGCAGAATGGGGCACTCTGCAGAACTCATGGACTTGGAACATGGTCAGGTGATTGGGTATCACTTGTGCCATACGTCTGTACACAAGATTTCCACATTCCTAAACATCCCTAGGTCCACTGTTGCTGATGTGATAGTGAAGTGGAAATGTGAAGGTACATGTACAGCACAAAAGTGTACACGCCAACCTCATCTGTTGCCTGACAAAGACTGCTGACAGTTGAAGAAGATTGTAATGCGTAATAGGAAGACGTACCCAGACCATCACACAGGAATTCCAAACTGCATCAGGATCCACTGCAAGTACTATGACAGTTAGGCAGGAGGTGAGAAAACTTTGATTTCATGGTCGAGCAGCTGCTCATAAGCCACACATCATGCCGATAAATGCCAAACAATGCCTCACTTGGTGTGAGGAGCATAAACATTGGATGGTTGAACAGTGGAAAAATGTTGTCTGGAGTGATGAATCACGCTACACAATGTGGAGATCTGATGGCAGGGTGTGGGTATGGCAAATGCCCGGTGAACGTTATCTGCCAGCGTGTGTAGTGCCAACAGTAAAATTCGGAGGTGGTGGTGTTATGGTATGGTCGTGTTTTTTGTTGAGGGCCTTGCATGCTTTGTTGTTTTCCATGGCACTATTACAGCACAGGCCTACATTGATGTTTCAAGCACCTTCTTGCTTCCCACTGTTGAAGAGCAATTTGGGTATGGGGATTGCACCTTTCAACACGATTGAGCATGTGCTCATAATGCATGGCCTATGGCAGAGTGGTTACACAACAACAACATTCCTGTAATGGATTGGCCTGCACAGAGTCCTGACCTGAATCCTATAAAACACCTTTGGTATGTTTTGGAATGCTGACTTCGTGCCAGGCCTCATTGGCCAACATCAACACCTCTCCTTAGTGCAGCACTCTGTGAAGAAGTGGCCGCCATTCCCCAAGAAACCTTCCAGCATCTGATTGAACATATGCCTTTGATAGTGGAAGCTGTCATCAAGGGTAAAGGTGGGCCAACACCATTGAATTCCAGCATTACCAATGGAGGGCACCGCGATCTTGTAAGTCAGTTCCAGCAAGGTGTCCGGATACTTTTGATCCCATAGTGTATATTACTACAAAAATGAAATGCAATCCTGATACCAATAGCCACAATATCATTCTTTATGAGAAAACCAACAATATGCTAACTGTTGAAGACAAACTTAAATTGAAAAGGACACAGAATAATTTAAAATTCTTATGCACATACTTATGTTTCTGTAATGGTGTTTTATGGTCACACAAAAGGAAATTACATAGAATGTTCCCTAGCTAAAATGCAATACTTGTAGGCCAGTGGTGACTCCCTGCACATGTAGCTGTACATAATAGTTTCCTGATCAAAATGAGGTGACATCACAGCAAAAAAAGTTATTACCAAACAGAATGCAGAAAATTTCAAGGCAGTCTGAGAAATGTTGACTGGAGTGATATATACGCGTAATAGATGTCAATTGTAAATTTAATGTATTTCTAGCTGTATTTCTATGAATAAAAATAGCTGCTTTCTCATCAACACAATAAAGTCCAGCAGTAATAAGACTCCTAAACACCAAGGATTACAAAATGAATCAAAATATCATGTAGACAGGAAAGGAAATTATACTAAATTATTAGGACAAGCATAGAGTTAGGACTGATTTCATATTACAAGAAATCCTGTGCTGTCTTACGGAAAGCGATACAAAATTAAAGTAAACCTCTGTATAATGCTTGAAATAAACAATTCAAATTATGCAATAAAATCTGTAAGAGAAACTGTGAAATTATTTAAGGAATGTGAGGATTAATTATGAAGCAAACAGCCAAATAGTAAGAGTCATAAGACAGGTAGTCAAAATATTTACTAATAACTTCCTGGAAATAGTTCAGAACATTAGCATGGACAATTCAAGAATTAAAGCAAAAGGATACCAGCAAGAAACAATGCTATTTCCACATGCAGCCAAATCTGAATTTTCCATACACTGACAAGGAAACTGAAAATGGAATTGATAAAATTGTTTCATGCTTCCAGTGGAATCAATTGGTATAAAACCCACAAACTACTGGCTGCATGATCCTTGGTCATTTTCATCATCATCATCATTTAAGACTGATTATGCCTTTCAGCGATCAGTCTGGAGCATAGTCCCCCTTATAAAATTCCTCTGTGATCCCCTATTCAGTGCTAACATTGGTGCCTCTTCTGATGTTACGCCTATTACTTCAAAATCATTATTAACCAAATCCAGGTACCTTCTCCATGGTCTACCCCAACTCCTCCTACCCTCTACTGCTGAACCCATGAGTCTCTTGGGTAACCTTGTTTCTCCCATGCGTGTAACATGACCCCACCATCTGAGCCTGTTCACCCTGACTGCTACATCTATAGAGGTCATTCCCAGTTTTTCTTTGATTTCCTCATTGTGGACACCCTCCTGCCATTGTTCCCATCTACTAGTACCTGCAATCATACTAGCTACTTTCATATCCAGAACCTCAACCTTATCGATAAGGTAACCTGAATCCACCCAGCTTTCGCTCACATACAACAAAGTTGGTCGATAGATTGAACGGTGCACAGATGACTTAGTCTTGGTACTACTTCCTTCTTACAGAAGAGAGTAGATCATAGCTGAGCACTCACTGCATTAGCTTTGCTACACCTTGCTTCCAGTTCATTCACTATGTTGCCATCCTGTGAGAATATGCATCCTAAGTACTTGAAACCGTCCACCTGTTCTAACTTTGTTCGTCCTATTTGGCACTCAATCCATTTACATCTCTTTCCCACTGACATTACTTTTGTTTTGGAGGTGCTAATCTTCATACCATACTCCTTACTTTTCTGACCTAGCTCTGAAATATTACTTTGCAAACTTTCAATGGAGTCTGCCATCACAACTAAGTCATCCACATATGCGAGACTGCTTATTTTGTCAGAATGAGATTTTCACTCTGCAGTGAAACTTCCTGGCAGATTAAAACTGTGTGCCGGACTGAGACTCGAACTCGGAGACGAGGTACTGGCAGAAGTAAAGCTGTGAGGACAGGGCATGAGTCATGCTTGGGTAGCTCAGTTGGTAGAGCACTTGCCCGCGAAAGGCAAAGGTCCCGTGCTTATTTTGTGTTCACACATCTTAATCTCACCCAGCCAGTCTATTGTTTTCAACATATGATCCATAAATTATACGAACAACAGTGGAGACAGGTTGCAGCCTTGTCTTACCCCTGAAACTACTCTGAACCATGAAATCAATTTATCGTCAACTCTAACTGCTGCCTGACTATCTATGTAAAGACCTTTAACTGCTTGCAAAAGTTTGCCTCCTATTCCATAATCTCATAGAACAGACAATAACTTCCTCCTAGGAACCTGGTCATATGCCTTTTCTAGATCTATAAAGCATAGATACAATTCCCTGTTCCACTCGTAACACTTCTCCATTATTTGCCATAAGCTAAAGATCTGGTCCTGACAACCTCTAAGAGGCCTAAACCCACACTGATTTTCATCCAATTTGTCCTCAACTAATACCCGCACTTGCCTTTCAACAATACCTGAGAAGATTTTACCCACAACACTGATTAAAGAGATACCTTTGTAGTTGTTACAACCTTCTCTGTTCCCATGTTTAAAGATTGGTGTGATTACTGCTTTTGTCCAGTCTGATGGAACCTGTCTCGACTCCCAAGCCACTTCAGTTATCCTGTGTAGCCATTTAAGACCTGACATTCCACTGTATTTGATGAGTTCCGACTTAATTTCATCCACCCCAACCGCTTTATTGCACTGCAATCTATTGACCATTTTCTCCACTTTCTCAAATGTGATCCTATTTCCATCATCATTCCTATCCCATTGTACATCAAAATCTGAAAAATTTACTGATCGTAATTTCACCTCCATTGAGCAAATCTTCAAAATATTCCCTCCATCTGCCAAAGGCATCAACAGGATTCACCAGCAGTTTTCCTGACCTGTCCAAAATACTTGTCATTTCCTTCTTACCTTCCTTTCGAAGACTGCTAATTACACTCCAGAATAGTTTTCCAGCAGCTTGACCCAAAGTCTCCAACCTGTTTCAAAGTCTTCCCAAGATTTCTTCTTGGATGCTGCAATTATCTGTTTGGCTTTGTTTCTTTCTTAAACATAACTTTCTCTGTCTACCTGAGTTCTAGTATGTAGCCATTTTTGATACGCCTTCTTTTTCCTTTTACAGGCTGCTTTGACTGTGTCATTCCACCAAGCTGTTTGCTTCATTCTTCCTTTACACACTACTGTACCAAGACATTCTTTAGCTACTTCTAGTACTGTGTCCCTGTACCTTGTCCATTCCTTTTCCAATGATTGTAATTGACTACATTCAACTAACTGGTACCTTTCTGAGATCACTGTTATGTACTTGTGCCTGGTTTCCTTATCCTGAAGTTTCTCCACTCTTATCCTCCTACATATGGACCAGACCTCATGCACTTTCGGCCTCACAATACCAATTTCACTGCAGATTAAATAGTGATCAGTGTCATCAAAGAATCCCCTGAATACACATGTGTCCCTCACAGCCTTCCTGAATTCCTGATCTGTTATTATATAATCAATGACAGATCTGGTTCCCCTGCCTTCCCAAGTATACCGGTGAATGTTCTTATGTTTAAAAAAAGGAGTTTGGGATTACTAAGCCCATACTGGCACAGAAATCCAAGAGTTGTTTCCCGTTCCTGTTGGCCTCCATATCCTCTTCAAATTTACCCATAACCTTGTCATACCCTTCTGTTCGATTTCCAATCCTGGCATTAAAATCACCCATGAACAAAACACTGTCCTTGTCCTTTATTCTAACAACTACATCACCGAGTGCATCATAAAAACTATCCATCTTATCTCGATCTGTCCCTTCACAATGCGAATATACTGAAACAATCCTAATCTTCTTGCTAGACACTGTCAAATCTATCCACATCAGTCGTTCGTTTACATACCTTATTGCAACTATGCTGGGTTCCATTTCTTTCCTGATGTAAAGCCCTACACTCCATTGTGCTATTCCTGCTTTGACTCTTGACAGGTAGACCTTGTATTCTCCCACTTTCTCTTCTTTCTCACCCCTTACCCGAATATCTTACTTGCATCCTCTGCCAGCTCTACCTTCTTCCCAGAGTTGCCCCCATTGATATTAATAGCTCCCCATCTCGTTACCATTCGTTTGCCGAGTCGTATCTTAGGAGTCCCTGGTTTGTCAATTAGAGGTAGGACTCCGTCACCTCCAAAGGTCCGTAGCATTTTGCTCTGATCGTTGCCAGCATTAAACTTAAAGTACCAGGGAAGTAGGTTGCTAGCCTTACTTGCCCCAGGTCCCATTGAGCTTTACCCCTAATGGGTGAGGGACTAACCGTTGGATTTGGTAGTCTTTGCCGTCTGAGCACAAAGGTGACCATGACTCAGAATATGTCCAAGATGTCCAGCCTTATTCCAAAGTAAATGGTATCCCGACTGTCAGGACCACTTACTTGGCCACTCATACATTGCCCGTGGTTCATGAACTAGGAGATGATAACAGGAACCCACACCGTGAACCACATTTTCAAGCAGTCAAAAATATAACAACTCTCTCAAAGTCAAAACCTACCACAGAGTTAAAGATATCTTGAGAAAATTACTAAAATTCTGTTCTTCACATATGTGCTATGTGTTTTGACACATACAAGATACATCATTATCACTGGGTATTTTTCCAGGTTGAAATATGTTACTGTCACACCCATTTACAAGAAAGTCTATACAGCAGATATTAATAATTACCAATGAATATCAATGCTTACTTGCATCTAAAAAGTACTGGGAAAGTTTATCTACATAAGAACAGCACACCTATTTCAATAAAGATACTGAGTTTCAGTTTGAATTTCAAAAGGATCGTGCCACACAACATGCCACTTTTCAATTTGTGCAACAGATTACACAAAATTTAAATTATAAAATTTGTTAACTGGTATTTTTTGTGGATTTTCAAAACATTTGATGGTGCTGTTTACTGTATTCTCAGCTATTATAGCAGAGATTTTCCTAGTAACTGATTTCTGTTCCATCTTAATAAAAGAACACAGATTAAAAACATCTACTCACCAAGTGGCAGTAGAAGAAAACACTCATAAAAGTTAAGGAAATGTGCAAGCTTTCAGAGCCAGTGGCTCCTATTCAGGCAGAAGGGCTGAAGGAAAAGTAAAAGAACTGGTGAGATTTAAGAAATGGGGAGGGTTACAGAAATGTCACAAAGAACCCTGGGTCATGGAAGACTTACTGGATAGAATGGGAAGGAAAGCAGAGGAAATCATTGGAGAAAACGGAATCTGCTATGTTTGGGAAATAAAATAATGTAGGAGACGGCAGGAACAGTCAATCACTGCAGTTAGGCAAACAACAATTGCACAAAAACCTGAAAGAATTGTGTAGAAGCAAGGCAAGTGGTGAGTGGGAAAGAAAAGAACAGTGCTGTCAAATTTGCAAATAAATCAGTGAAAGACGATCAGGAGAAGGCCTTGTATTGTATAGTGAACCATACACAAAGAGTGATATGCAAATTAATAAATAACAGTGGATCTGTCTAGGAGTGTAGAAATCAGTAGTAGAAGAGATGTTGGTTAATAAAGGTGGTACCCATAAACAAATGAGCTACCTAGCACATAAGATTGAAAACCAACAACAGTCTTAACAAGGTAAAGAACAGAAAAGACTGACAAGGGGGTTACATAAGAAGGAATGGTGCCCACAGGAGCTAATATAGCAATGAAAATAATCTATTTTTGAAAATATAATTGGATGGATAAAAAATCTTGTCATTAAGCAGTGCCAAGAGGAAACACACATAAAAGTTAAGGGAATGTGCCACCTTTTGGAGTGAGTGGATCCTTCTTCTGGCAGAAAGGTTGAAGGGGAAGGGAAGGGAATTGGCGAGGTTTAAGAAATGGGGAGATAATGGAAAAGTCACCCAGATCAGGGGAGACTCACCAGACAGGATCAGAAGGAAAGGTTTCCACACTTTGACTCCAGAAGTAACACTTCTGTGTCCCTCCAAAATATTGAAGAATGGTACCTCCCCACAAGTTGCCACCTTACTCACTGATAACAGTCATCCAGGGTGGTACAGAACTGTAATTCAACAATGAATATAATGCTGTGCCATTCGTTAGCAGTCCGTGTTTCCTGGTCATGACACCACACCAAACGCCATTTGTGTTGTGTTGTTAATGGGAGCCTAAGCAAGGGACAGTAATTTCCTAGTCTCACCACTGCTAGTCTTTGACCAGTGGTGCGGGATGACAGAATATTGCAGGTTCTCCATTACTGCTTCTTGGATAGAAGTAGTAGACATAAAAGGGTTACTTTTGTATGTATAATTATTTTAATTACTTAAAAAAAATTTACCTGGATCTGAAGATGATTGAGTTTTTCAACCAAACAAATTATCTAATTATTGTTTTCTAATTGTGATTTAGAGAATTAAAACTTTTAAATAATTAAAAAAGAAAGGTTTATCTATAAAAATATATATTTGAGATCACTTCTCTACATATGGACAATGTCAGATAATAATATGATGAGGTTACTATGATGTGCTTGGCGAATAATACTCTCTTATGGTCAGATGTGGTCAACCAGAACTTTCATGACAAGGATGCCTGTCTTCACATTCCCATGCAGTCCAACATCTGTCAGTGGTAACAGCCAAATGTCCTGCAGACCAAAATAATGTATGATTTGATCAGCCAGCCTAGTGGAGACCCACAATGAGGCCACTTTCAAACTCTGTCAGGTGCTGATAACGCTGTCTGACATAATCATGTAGCATCTCCGTGTCCTTTGCAGTGATCGCTTAACATCTCATACTGTTCACAAGGCTTACACAGCCTATCACGCCTGGTAATAACACTGAAGATTAACAATGCTAATGCACTCTGGTTGCTGTTCTACCTGCCACAGAGAATTGTAACTCTAATCATTAACATACTTGCCAATGATGTGTAATAGTATAATAGTATGACAATATATTGACATCTCACCAAATCTTCTGGGTGCTTGCTTTTTTTTTATCAGACAGTGTAGTTGACTTACCTTTTTTAACTTAGATTCACTAATGTCTATGGCATAATATCTGTGGCAACTCATCACTCAGAAAGACTGTGTTTATGGCACAGAGGTGTACACTCTATGTCCTCTATGGGTAGCTACTTAAACAGTTGGGCACACTAACAATAGTCTTACTGTACATTTACTCCCTTATGAATTACATTGCCAACCATCAATCACAGTACTAAAATAACTGTGTGGTGTGTGTGTGTGTGTGTGTGTGTGTGTGTGTGTGTGTGTGTGTGTAATACTGGAAGGAGAAACATCTTATACTATCTATCACTCAGTCTTAGTGTTGAACAGAAAGGAGTGAGGTACTGATCAGTGATGTGAATAATCTTATAACCAGTAAAATTAATCTAAAAAGAAACTGAAATCATATCTGCTTGACAATCCCCATCCTTAGAAGACCTTCTAAATGGATAATATGAGAGAGAGAGAGAGAGAGGACATTGCAGTTATGATCCATGGAAAATGTAAATAACTAAACTAATCTATTAAGGAGGGTACTGAGTCGTCTGTCAAACACTGCAGTTCACTATAAAAGAAACTGAAACGTTGAGAAAGTAAAATTTGATACCATATATGTGTAAAGGTAATACATGTAAATGATTTGAGTTTCAGACCTATATACAAGGGTTAGTCAATTATTATCCACAAAGTAGTTATAAAATTTTATTGTAATCAAGTAGGAAACTTACAAGAACATCATTTTTTGACATAGTCTCCTTTCGTTTCAATGCGCTTGGTCCATCGTTGTACAAGCTTCCTGATGCCCTCATAAAAGGAGATTCTCGGTTGAGCTGCAAGCCAGGGATGCACTGCTTCTTTCACTGCTTCGTATGAGACAAATCAATGGCCCCTTAATGCCTGTTTAAGTGGACCAAACAAGTGATAATCAGAAGGGGCAAGATCGGGACTATAAGGAGGACGATCCAGTACTTCAGATTTGAGTTTCTGGAGCTTTTCAGCTATGTCGGCAGCAGTATGCATTCAGGCATTGTCGTCCAACAACACAACACCATTTGGCAGCAATCCTTGGTGCTTGCTTTGAATTGCAGGCTTCAGCCTAGCAGTAAGCATCTCACTGTAACATACACTGTTTATTGTTGTGCTCCTTTCCCCATAATTTTCTGGTACTAGACCTTGTGTGTCCCAAAAAACCATAAGCATCAGTTTTCCTGCAGTCGGTTGGTTCTTGTACTTTTTCTTGCATGGTAAATTTGGGTGTTTCCATTCCTTACCCTGCTGTTTACTCTCCGGCTCGTAATGATGGATCCATGTTTTGTCACCGTGAATGAACCTGTCTTATCAGTTGTCCCCTTTGTTACCATAGCAATCCAAATATTTTTTGCAAGTGCGTTTGTTTAGGCAATTGTGTGAGTTGTTTTGGGACCCATCTGGCACAAACTTTATGAAACCCAAGTCTGTTGTGGATGATTTCATAGACAAAACTGTGAATAATTTGCAGGTGATGTGCCACTTCATCAATAATTAATCATCTGTCTAAGAGAATCATTTCACGTGAACGCTCAATGATTTCTTCATTTGTGGTGGTAAACAGTTGTCCAGCTCCTTCATCATACGTAACACTTGTGCAATCATTTTGGAATTTTTCAATCCATTCATAGACACTCTGTTGTGGCAAAACACTGTTCCCGTACTGTACCAAAAGTCTTCGATGAATTTCAGTCCTGATATGCCTTCTGTCCACAAAAAATGCATCACTGAATGTTGCTCTGCTTTGGTGCAAATAGACAGTAGAGCAGCCATGATTAACAGCATGCCAGCAATAACGCAACTAACCTAGAAGCTTGCAAATTGCAAAGGTATAACAACAAATAAACAAAGTATGGGTCATCAGCATAAAACAACAGTACTACCAAAATAAACAAAAATATAACTAAATTGCAGATAATAATTGATGTACCCTTGTAATAAAACCCATATTGAGTATTGCCAGCCATGTTGCCAAGTGACTGTCAGCTGCACACATCCAGTTACTGACAGGTCTGGCAAACTGAAAATTCAAGGGAGAATAATGTCGCGTGTTTTGGAAATATTGCATGAAAATTTTGAGCATTTTATAGTAGGACGTTTTCTTATTGGAATTTATTACCAGTAGTGTGACAAAAAAGGGTGAATGTGACCTAAGTGATTTTTGTTGCGCCACAATTTACCCAGCAGTTGTGACTTCCGATATTTACCTTTGACACATCCAAGCAGCACACTCCAAATCACATTCCTACACCTTCACACCGAAATTGAAATGAGTCAATACAGCTAAAGTCATGCAGGTTGTCTGCAGCATAGGTCTGTTATGATTCAGCACTCATTTTGAGCCAACAGCTGCAATCTGCTGGATACTCTTGTTAATCAAGCAATGGAAAATCCAGAATAGAATGTAACAATATTGTGAAAAGGAAAGTTGCTACTCACCATACAGCAAAGTTGCTGAGTCGTGTGTTATTGCTGTCTAATTCTGACGAAGGCCTTACTGGCTGAAAGCTAATTTGTGACAGTCTTTTTGTTGTGCCTACCTGTGACTCATCATCTCCACTATATGGATCCTCTTGTTAGATGACCAGTGTAAGAATGAACATTTTTGTTGGGACAAAACAGGAATATAGCATCAGTGTCATCTCTCCTTCACATTCATATTCATTGACAGTGTTGTAACTGAGGATCACATGTGATACACTATATAGCAATTACTCTGCTCCATGTAAATTTACAAGGACAATCAAATACATGTTCTATGCAGAATGAGGTGACAAAAGTTGTGGGATAGTGGTATGCACATATACAGACAGTGGTAGCATCATGTAACCCAGGTATAGAAGGGCAGTGCATTGGCAGAGCTGTCATTTGTACTCAGCTTCACGTGAAAAGGCTTCTGACGTGATTATGGCCACATGACATGAATTGACAAACTTTTTACATGGATAGGTAGTTGAAGCTAGATGCATAGGACACTCCATTTTTGAAATCTTTAGGGAATTCCATATTTCAAGATATACAGTGTCAAAAGAGTGGTGGTGAGAATACCAAATTTCAGGCATTATCTCTCACCACGGACATCACAGTGGCCAATGGCCTTCACGTAACGACTAAGAGCAATGATGTTTGCATAGAGTTTTCAGTGCTAACAGACAAGCAACTCAGCATGAAATAAATGCAGAAATCAATGTGGGGCATACGACGAATATATCCATCAGGACAGTGTGACTGAAAGTGGCATTAATGGACTTTGGCAACAGACAAACGAGGCGAGTGCCTATGCTAACAGTATGACATCCTCTCCAATGCCTCTCCTGGGCTATGTCGGTTGGACCCTAGATGACTGGAAAACTGTGGCCTGGTCAGATGAGTCCCACTTTCAGTAGGTAGGAGCAGATGATAGGGTTAAAGTGCGGTGCTGACCCTGTGAAGCCATGGACCCAAGTTGTCAAAAAGGCGCTGTACATGATGGTGGTGGCTCTATAATGGTACAGGCTGTGTTTACATGAAATGGACCTGGGTCCTCTGCTCCAACTGAAATGATCATTAACTGGAAATGGTTATATTTGGCTACTTGGAGTCCATTTGCAGCCATTCATGGATGTCATGTTCCCAAACAACAATGGAATTTTTATGGATGCCAGTGCACCATGTCACCAGGCCACAATTGTTTGCTGTTGATTTGAAGAACATTCTGGACAATATGAGTGAATGATTTGGCCACACATTGAACATTTATGTGATATAATCGAGAGGTCAGTTTATGCCCAAAATTGTGCACCACCAACACTTTGACAATTTTGGATGGCTCAGTATTTCTGCAGAGGACTCCCAACAACTTGTTGAGCCCATGCCATATCTAGTTGCAGCATTTTGTACTATATTTGTTAATAAATGGGTTAGTGTTACACTAGCTTGGTGTGGACTACATTATTCACTTTTCCTATTTACTCATTTTATATTTGTGTAGAAGAAAGAAAGAAGGAGCTGAGAATATCAAACTTTTCCACCAGTCACAGCAGCAGCAACAATAGTAGTAGAAAAATTTAAATGAGAACCACTAGAAAATACTGTGTACCAGACAAATTGCTTGGTCTTATTGTATTTATGTTCTTGTCTTTGAATTTAAGTGAATGTATAACATACAATAATGCAAAATAAGCTCACGTGAGTTAGCACTTTCTTCTGGCAACCGCTTTGTGTTTTGTTGTGGAGAATATAATAATTTTCTGCAACTTGTGCTTTACCAGAACCTTGCCTTAATGGCTCCATGTGCTGCTGGTCTTATTAAAATGTTGGTTCTTATTTGCAAAGAAACAGCAACATAAAGAACTTACAGTGTATCAGCAATCAATACAACAGGTTACGGAAGAACAAAAAAGTGCTAATACAATCTGTTAAGACACTGGATGGAATTACTGAAACAACAACACCAAAACAAGCCAGCTTTCATATCATAAGAAATTGAAGAACTGCAGAAATACTTATTTTCTTCTGACTGAACTACATTTCAAGACACACCCAAGTCACAAATGATGACCAGACATGAACATATTTCCTGTCGTGGATTGGCTCTCAAGACATTTAAAATGTGATAAAATGATTGGGCAAAAAAGCAACTGAAAATAGTTTGTGTGTGTCTGTTTAGCTAGCTCCAAAGGCATCATCTCATGAGATGTGAAAACATGTATGAGGAGCTGGTGATGTCAATGTCGAATTCCACATTCTACTACAATGTGAAGCATGAAATAAAGAATCTGGTATGTCAGATTTTTGCCTCATGGAGAGGAATGTGGCCAGTGAGAAGTGGCATTTGTTTTATGTCACAAGCAGAAGGAGGAGGGGGAGATCAGTGTTTAACACCCCGTCAACAATAAGGTCATAGAGATGCAGCACAAACTCAGATTAGGGAAGGAATGGGAAGGAAATCAACCATGCCCTTTCAAAGGAACCATCCCAGCATTTGCCTGAAGCGATTTAGGGAAATCATGGAAAACCTAAATCAGGATGGCCAGACAGGGGTCATGGGTTTGAACCATCACAAGCAAAAAAGAGCCAATGTAATGCATGGAATTTTTTTTTTTTTTTTTTTTTTTTTTTTTTTTTTTTTTTTTGAGCATATGATATGAATATAAGCTGTTTTTCAGTATCAGCACACTCAGGATCGTGAAAACATGTCATTTTAACTATGATTTGTTATGGTAAAATTACAGGAAACAACCTATCAATAGTTAAAGGCTTCCTGTATTTGATGTTTGATGTTTTAGTGTTATAACTTGTGTTCTATGAAAGTATACCGTTTCAGTGCTATGGCCATTAGAAGCACATCATTTTGGTATAGTTTGTCACACTTAAGTGTCAAATAATGACATTTGTAGATACAGCTGTTACACAATATATACCATATAACTGAGGTGCTGCAGCCTTGTTGAAGCTGTAGTGTAGTTGGTAGCATCATGAAGTTTAAGGTGAAAGATAGCAGGTTAGCATCTACCTACCTCTATTTTTTATTTATTTATCTATTTATTTATTAACAATGAAATCAATCAATTTTTGACAAAATAAATTAACTGGATAGATAAAAAACCAACTCACCAAGCGGCGTCAGAACACGACATAAAACAAAAGACCTTCTCATCCCATCCACTAAGTCTCCCCCGAGCTGCAGTTCTGGATAGCTTTCCCGAAATCTACCCCTTTTCCTAGACCTCTCCAGTCATTTTTCTCCACCCCTCTTCCTTCCCCTTCAACCCTCCTGCCTGATGGAGCAGCCACTGGCTCCAAAAGCTTGCCTGATGAGGAGGAGGAGATTAGTGTTTAACGTCCCGTCGACAACGAGGTCATTAGAGACGGAGAGCAAGCTCGGGTTAGGGAAGGATGGGGAAGGAAATCGGCCATGCCTTTCAAAGGAACCATCCTGGCATTTGCCTGAAAGGATTTAGGGAAATCACGGAAAACCTAAATCAGGATGGCCGGAGACGGGATTGAACCATCGTCCTCCCGAATGCGAGTCCAGTGTGCTAACCACTGCGCCTCCCCGCTCGGTTTGCCTGATGATAACCTCCTTTTATGTGGGTGTTCTGCCATTGCTTGGTGAGTAGATTTTTTATCTGTCCAATTAATTAATTAATTTTTTTAAAGTTTTTTCTCTTTCTTATACATTTAATAGAAGTATTATTTCAAGGCATCATTGTTATTTATCATAAATAATGTGTTTGCTGCAGTTCTTGTTGCTTAGGCCTACAACTGGAATGTTTCTCCAGTAGCCAGATATCTTAATGTGGCTTCCAGTCTATGTAAGCAAACAGAGGTTAAGTACTGGAAGTTTTTACTATTATGAAACTTTGCGTAAAATATTTATTCCTATCTCTGGGGTTTATGGACTGTTCATGTTTGTATCTTGCAAGTAAATATCTTTTCAAATTGTGGTGAGTAGGTTCGAAAAAAGTATCCTTTCCCACTTGAATGAAATTACAAAACAAATTCTAATCCTGAAACCTGTATGTAGTACCTTACTTCAGAGAGATGGCAGTCAATACATCATTAGGCATGTGCAAACTGACATTATACACTACACTTAACTATATTCAATTTAAAACAGAAAAGAGATGGATATCCAGTTGAGCTGAAGAATAACTTCTACTAATATGTATATCAGATCACTGTACAGCATTATGGAGTGTTCCTCTATCAGGAATTTGCTGTTCAAGCCACTGACAAGTCAAAACCTTCTTCACAATTTTCTCCACTCTTCTTTGACAGTTGCTAACAGAGTCAATGCAGCTATTTCATGTGCATCCATTTTTGTAAAGAAACTGTTTGATTTGTGCACCAGATGCAGTCAAGAACTGCCACTGGAGATTGCTGCAGTCCCAAATTGCGATGAGGAGCATGTTCCACCAGATGTAGCAGTTCATTTCAGAGCCTGCAGCGACCACAACAGACATCATGTCTGGCAAGCTTTGTGATGAGAATCAAGTCTCATGTCAGGACAGCTAGTTTAAAACAACTTGCTACATCTCACGGAACTTATTCCTCATCACGATTTGTGATCACTGTGCTCCCCAGTGGCAGTTCTCAGCTGCAACTGTCATGCATATCAAACAGTAGATTAGATTAGATTAGTACTTGTTCCATAGATCATGAATACGACACTTCGTAATGATGTGGAACATGTCAGGTTAATAAAAGTTGTCTATACAAGATATTACATCATTACGCAAAATATTGCATGATGTTTAATCTTTTGTGTGTGTGTGTGTGTGTGTGTGTGTGTGTGTGTGTGTGTGTGTGTGTGTGTGTGTGTGGAGGGGGGGGGGGATTACCCACTTACTACATCCAAAAATTCATCTAATGAGTAGAAGGAGTTGCCATTCAGAAATTCTTTTAATTTCCTTTTAATGCTATATGGCTATGTCAGACTTTTGATGCTATTAGGTAAGTGACCAAAGACTTTTGTGGCAGCATAATTTACCCCCTTCTGAGCCAAGGTTAGATTTAACCTTGAGTAGTGAAGATCATCCTTTCTCCTAGTGTTGTAGCCATGTACACTGCTATTACTTTAGAATTTGTTCGGACTGTTAATAACAAATTTCATAAGTGAATATATATATTGTGGGGCTACAGTGAAGATCCCTAACTCTTTAAATAAGTGTCTGCAGGATGATCTTGGATGAGCTCCAGCAATTATTCTGATTACACGCTTTTGTGCAATGAACACTATTTTACTCAATGATGAGTTACCCCAGAATATGATGCCATACGAAAGTAGAGAATGAAAATAGGTGTGGTAAGCTAATCTACTGAGATGTATATTGCCAAAATTTGCAGTGACCCTAATAGCATAAGTAGTCGAACTCAAATGTTTCACCAGATCCTCAGTGTGTTTTTTCCAGTTCAACCCCTCATCAATGCATACATCTAGAAATTTTGAATATTCTACCTTAGCTACCGATTTCTGATCGAAGTCTATATTTATTAATGGTGTCATTCCATTTACTGTGTGGAACTGTATATACTGTGTTTTGTCAAAATTTAATGAGAGCACATTTACAGAGAGCCACTTAATGATTTTTCCGAAAAACATCGTTTACAATTTCATCAGTTAATTCTTGTCTGTTGGGTGTGATAGCTATACTTGTATGATTGGCAAAAAGTACCAGCTTTACATCTTCATGAATATAGAATGGCAAGTCATTAATGTATATTAAGAACATCAGAGGACCCAAGACTGCACCTTGCAGACTGCAACTAGCTGAGCACCATGATCAGAAAGGCCATTCTCAACAGGACAAGACTTTATGTTTTTAAACTTATCTTGGTCTATTATCTAATGTGCTGCTGTCCTTTACTACCCGAGTAGGAAAATTAATGACAGATGTCAAATTGGAAGAACCGAGCAAGACTTCCAGGTCAGTCTTCCTATTACACTTTTTCAGTGAATCAACATTGAAGTCCCCACAAATAATAATTTGCTTTCCCCTATCTGACAGATAGCACAACAAAGCATCCAAGTTTTCCAGGAATAAATGAAAGTTTTCTGAAGAGGACCTATATACTGTTACAATTATGAAAGAGCCCTCCTTCAGTTTAAGTTGACAGGCACATGCTTCTATATGTTGCTCTAGACAAAACTTTTTTGTATCTAAGCTTTTTACGCAGTGACAACTTTTGACATATATGGCAACTCCTCCTCTCACCTTATTCCTTCTATTCATATGTGCAACTAGTTTATAACCACTGATATTTACCTTTTCCATATCAGACACAATGTGATACTCAGACAGGCATAGTATATCTATTACATTATCAGATTCAATGTCATCTAGACAAACCAGGAGCTCATCTACTTTATTCTTCAATCCCGGTATATTTTGGTGAAAAATGGTAACATTAGTTTTTACTTTTTTTAGTGAGAATCTACTTTTTTCTTTAATCCACCAATATTTTGGTTAAATATGGTAACATTATTATTTACTTTACTGTTGTGAGAATCTTGTGAGTTTTGGACCTCTTTAGCACCTGCCTGCCTGAACTTCTCATTGGACACTGATATTAGACTAAAAAAGAGTTTCATCCATGAGTAATAGTGTCCCACCTTATGGATTTCGCTAACAACCCTGCCAGTTTACCCTTCCCTTTCCTATTGAGGTGTGCCTTGTGAAATCCGCCCTATCAATAGCCTAGACAGGAACCAATCCAATGTCCGACAGAGTGGCCACCCTACACAACTGATTCAACTCCATATTTACCCTCCTGACAGAGCGGTTCAACAGTGGCTGATCATGCCGCACGAAAGCACACACCAGCCCAACGTTGGTATGGGTCGTTGCAGAGGCTATTTTCACCAGGTCACACTCAATCTGTAGCCCTGATCCCTATCAATACTGTTTCCCACTCCACCCACTATCATCACATGAACCTGCTTTGAGAAACCCTTGCACAAGGAACCGATATCCTCCACCACCTGGTTAAGACATGCACTTGGCTTGAAAAAGTTTGTGACATGGTGCCTGTCACCACATTTTTCCTGCAAAATCTGGCCCACACCTCTCCCATGGCAGCTACCTAGCAACACAACTTTCCTCTTACTTTTTACTTTTTTTGAAACAGTTGGTTTTCTAGTGAGATTCTGTTGCATCTTAACTACATCTACTTCTACTGGAGCCTCTTCCTTACTTAACTGTGGTAGCAAGGAAAATCTATTGGTTGTGCCAATTGGGAAACCGTCAGACACTGTTCTCTTTCTGTGGCCCCTGTTCCCAGCTACCACTTCCCACCGCCACTGCTGTTTACCCCCCCCCCCCCCCCCCTCCTTAATGTCTTCAGTTCTTCCCTCGTTTCGCATTCGGGAGGACGACAGTTCAATCCCGTCTCCGGCCATCCTGATTTAGGTTTTCCGTGATTTCCCTAAATCGCTTCAGGCAAATGCTGGGGTGTTTCCTTTGAAAGGGCACGGCCGATTTCCTTCCCCATCCTTCCCTCACACGAGCTTGCGCTCCATCTCTAATGACCTCGTTGTCGCCGGGACGTTAAACACTAATATCCTCCTCCTCCTCCCTCGTTCTGTCCAAATCAGCCTGAAGGGCTCTAATTTTCTCCTCCTGTTCAGCTATAATTCTATATCTCCATGAAAATAGGTGCGGCTAAAATAGTTGCATTAACTATGTTACTGTCTGTCGAAAGAGAGTGGAGAAAACCATGAAAAATCACAAAAAGATTTCTGGAATCATTGATGGCTTGAATGACAAATTGCTGGTAGAGGAACACTGTACAATACTGTACAATGATCTGAAGTAAATACTAGTAGAAGTTATTCATTAACTCAGTTATCTTTAATGACAAATTCTTGGTAGAGGAATGCTGCATAATACTGTACAATGATTTGAGATATATACTAGTAGAAGTTATTCATTAACTCAGTTGAATCTCCATCTCATTTTCTGTTTTAAACTGAATGTAGTTACAGTATAGTGCATAATGTCAGTTTGCACATGTATAATATTAATATTCTCATAGTTGTATTAATTAAGATGTACTGACTAGCATCACTTTGAAGTAACATACTTCATATAGGTTTCAAGATCGGGATTTGTTTTGTCATTTTATTCTAAAGGAAGAGGAAATTTTTTTGAAGTTGTTCACTACAATTGGAAAAGATATTTACCGGCAGGATACAAACATGAGGCAGTTCCATAAAAGCAAAGTTTCATAACAGCAAAAAATTCCAGTATATAACTTGTGTTTACTTTCTGACAGAGACTGCAAGCCACTGTAAGGTTTCTGGCCACTGGGGAGACATTCCAGTAGTAAGTCTATGCAACAAGAACTGGAGCAAATTCATTATCTATAATCAATAACAATGACTATCGCAGATAATACTTCAATTACATTACTAACAAAGATGCAGAATCTTTAGGAAACAAAAGCTGGAAAAAAAATTGGAAGTAGCTAAACACAAAGCTGTTATCTTTCACCTTATAGATCATGAAGCTAACAGCTATGCTACAGCTTAAACATGGCTGCAGCACACTGTGTAATGGCCACATATATATATATTTCATTACTTGATATTAAACTAAGACAAATTGTGCACAAAACAATGCACTTTTGACAGATCATCATTGTACTGTAACACTGAAACACTATACTTTCAGAGCATACAAGTTATAATATTGAAAGCATCAAATATGGAAAGCTTTTAATGACTGATATGTACCTTCCTGTCATTTTATCATAACGAATCATACCTTAAACAACATGTTTTCGAGAAATCCTCAATGTGCTGATGTTCTGAAACAGCTTATATTCATACCACATACTCTGTAGGAAAAAAAAGATCCAGAAAATATGGAGTTTATGTCAATACAGTTTAGCAGCTCCTATGTTCTGCTTGTGAAATAACTAATGCCACATGTCATTAGCCACATTCCTCTCCACAAGGTAAAAATCTGACATGCTAGATTCTGTATTCCATGCTCCGCAACTCTAGTGGAAGTAGAATTCCATGCAGTGATGTGACCAGCTCTTTCTCCACGTGTGTTTTCATGGTCCATGAGAGGATACCTTTGCAACTGATTGTCCTTCCCATGTTCCTGACCACTCATCAGTGTCTCTTGTATGTTGTGAATGGTGACTTATTCTCATCTAAATACTGTATTCCATCCTAAATGCAAAAATCTTTTGAATTGATCAGTGAAATGACATCATAGCACCAAATATGAATTTCGTAGTATCAAAATGCAATCTGAACAGTGTATATTTGATTTATGAAGTACTACAAATGATATGCAATTTCAGTTGTTAAGAATGTTAATAAGAAATGTCATATGTTGATAGGGCAATTTGGATTGCCATAATATTGCATACTACTCATGAGGCGACATGAAATTCTATTTTGCAGTATTATATGTTAAACTTTCTTGGATTTATATTTTAACAAAGAATATAGCACTATTACATGAAATACACAGATTTATTTATAAGGACAAAAAAACAATATTTTTCATTGCCACAGTTCCCAAGAACTTACATTAAACCAAAGAATAACTCTCAACAAATATAAAATCTATGTAGCTTCAAACACTTTCCTTACTTAATTAAAATGCAGTTAAAAGTGTGACTTACATGACTTCCATTTTATCACATCAAACAATACTCTTCTTCTCAAAGGTTTTATTATGCTTCTGTAAGTTGATCCCATACTGAAATATACTGTACATTCATCTCTCCTCCCATCAACTTTTCTGAAATAAAGAAATACTTCATTTTAATGTGTTTTGTACAAAATTTTGTACAAAATTTTGGTTTATCAGCCTTGGGTAGCCCGATTGTCAATCTAAATATATTCTAGTTGCTTTTGCTTTCACATTCCTCTGAACAAACTAGTCAGCCAGATGATTTCCTTTATAACATCATCTGCCACAATAAGCACAATAAGCCCATCAACTTTTCTGAAATAAAGAAATACTTAATTTTAATGTGTTTTGTACAACGACAAAATATGGGTTTATCAGCCTTGGGTAGCCCGATTGTCAATCTAAATATATTGTAGTTACTTTTGCTTTCACATTCCTCTGAACAAGCTAGTCAGCCAGATGATTTCCTTTATAACATCATTTGCCACAATAAGCTCTGCCTCATTTGCAGATGTGGCAATGATTTTGCTTCGTCATGAAGTAGCTCCGCCAACAAGAAAGATTTTAAGAGACCAGTCATATTACATCCACCATCACTATAGGACACCACTATTCTTATTTGATGACAAAAAAAGGCCCACATCAATAATTTTCCCTATGATATATCAAAGTATTTGTTTCAAGTTTGATAAATTGTCTGAAATAGTAGAACCAAGTAATCTTGAAAATAACTTACTCCACAGGAAATATCATGTCTTTTTCCAATCAGCAGGTTGTAGCAGCAGACAACAAGACATATCAGTAACAAGTTGTCAGCTGATTTGTTTGGCAAAGGTGTCAAAATAATTCATGCAGTGGCTACCAAGGAGTGCTGTGATTAAATTTCTCCTTGCTGCAGAGCAACTCTCTGTCTGTTCCAACCAAAACTTCACTTAGTTTCCAGCCAAGCTTGGCTGATATACCTACCTTTGTAGTGATTATTCTATCTTACTTCATTATACATTTGGATTGTTCTGCATACGAAACAGTGATCTGGGTTATTCTAAAATAAATGTTGTTCGTGATGCACCATAATTAATATTTCATATCTCTACATGGCTAAGTTACGAGTGCTTCACATTCAGTTCAGAAGGCTATTTACTAGTGCTTCAACTTGCTCGCAACAAGGGAAATTACATTACTCATTATCTGCAACTTTAGTCCTCAACGTATGTGGTTTGTTAGTCATAGGTGTCTAAAAAAGTTTACGTTGTTCGAAACCAACACATTCATTAAAATGGTGTCATACACTTTCTGACTTACTACTATTATACCATCATCAAAATGTTGCATTTCAAAATCCAAGTAATACAGGTATGATGCTGTTTTTGAAGTTATCTCAATATCAGTTTTCAAGTCTTCGATAAAATGTTCAGCATCCACTTGTTTTGTAGCCTCTTCTAACTCATCAGCCACATAAAGAATAACAATAAGGTTTTTATCATCAGCATCAATATGTATGTATAGGCCTGCTGCACTTGTCTTGAATCTTATTGCTAACAAAAAAGAACCAAAATGCTTTTATGACATGCTGAGGATTTCTTGAATCCATAAAAACTCCTTAGGTACAAAAATGTTTGGATAACATATTTAAATTTATTATTTTGATTTTAATATTTTGCAGGCAGTACTAAAACAATAATCAATATCCATATTAATATTATAGATGCAAAAGTGTGAGTCTACTACATTTTCGTTCCAATTTCCAAAAAATTTGGTATGGAGATAGCTTGAACCCTGAGGAAGAACACGGGCTACCTTAGGAAGGGTACAGTACAAGATTTTATTAATTTGAAAAATATTATGCAAATTATGGAAAAATATTTACTCTTTGAAAAAGCTGTTTACACATTATCATATTTGTAAAAATGCTTTTATTGGTTGATATGTCCTATGTAATATGTTTCAGAATTTTGAATGCAATTCTTATACAATCCTCAACACATTTAATTCAGATTTCCATACTTACATTATTGAATGGAGAAGGAACAATGTCTGTTTCGTTTTCATGGTTAAACTGTAGAACCCATTTCGACTAAAATTGGGTATGGAGATATACCAACACGGCCTAAGCCAAAATCACAAAAATCAGCAGGTGGCCATCTGTTCATGTCTGCTTACTTGTTATTAATTGGCTCGTGAACAACACTGACCATTCCTATCCAGTATCGTTACTGGTGATGAGAAATTTATCTTTCTGCTAATAATAAGGAAAAGAAAGGAATGATTGAGCCCAAACAAAGCAGCAGCTCCCTGTACAAAGCCCCGAATGCAGCCACAAAAGATAATGTTATGCATCCGGTAGAACAGCGTGACATCGTGGGTGGAACAGCAACACTGCGGTGTATTAAGAGTTGCTTCCCCAAGGTGTAAGGACCACTGCTGACATTTCTTGTCAACAACTGAGATGTTTGCAGACACAATCCAGGAAGAATGCATGAAGTGATGCTACTTCACAATAATGCCCACCTGCATTCTGCTAAAAAAATAAAAACACACTATAAATGAGTTGGGTTGGGAAGTCATTCTGCACCCGCCTTATTCACCTGATCTTGTGCCCTCAGATTTTCACCTTTTTCCACTCTCTATCAAACAGCCATCAAGGAACTTTGTTTCCAAATGAAAATGCACTTCAAACATTGCTCTATGAGCTCTTTGCCAGAAAACACTGTGATTTCTACAGTTGTGGAATCAAAATGTTGTCCCTGTGTTAACAGACTGTTGTAAATAATAAAGTAGAATACATCATTGATGACAAAAGTCTCTGTTATGGGTATCTGCTGTGCTTGTTGAACTCAAGGAAAAATGCTATGAACTTATGTGCACCAACCCAATATAATAGTTACAGGCAAACATCCTGGAAACCTCAAGAATAATAAGCAGTTGCCAGTCATGACACTTCAGTGATTACAAAGATGGTCAACCAGATTATGGGTTACAGTTATAGTATTCACTACAGAGCAACAGAAAAACATGGAAATACTGGTGCTTTTTTACAGATTTTCTAGTATTAAAGATGAAAAATGACACCTACATATTGGTAAAAGCAATGAAGTGATCAACCCACATCCCACTGGGCATAAACCATTAGCATTAACATTTATAATTCAGCATTAACACTTATAATGAAACATGTTAATTCTGGATGCCAAAATAATTTCCCACAAAACAATAATTTTTACAGAACTTTTTTTTTGTAAAAGAGCAGCAGCAATTGCTACACATGGCTTGTTACTGCTTCTAATTCATTTCACAAGAATAATAATACAAACAATGTGCAGGAAGAAGGTATTGGTGATACTGGATATTTCATTTCATTTTCATTTCATTTTATTATCTTCCTGTATATCATTTACATGATGTAGGAATTGTCACAACAAAGTTATCATACTAGTACAAGTACTACAGACATAATAATGGAATATCACTTTCAAGGCATTTTTTAAAAGTACAAATTTAGACATATAAATTAAAATTTTTGGCAATAAATTTACACACAATCAAAGTACTCATCTACGTCATAGAAAGTTTTGCTTAAAAGGTAATTTTTAAGCTCAGTCTTAAATTTTACTTCATCTATTATTGCCTTCATGTACACTGGCAGAGCATTGTAGACTTTTATTCCAAAATAACTTACATGCTTTTGGGTTTGTGTTGTCCTTACCCTTTCTACATACAAATTCTTACAAGTTCTAGTATTATAATTATGGCAGTCCTCATTTGTACGTAGATTTTTCATATGTGCTCTTGTACACAGAATGCTTTTAAAAATATACAGTGATGGTATTGTGAGTATTTGCAGTTCTTTGAAAAGGGGCCTACAATGAGTTCTTGGAGAGTTATGTGTTATGATTCGTATAGCTCTTTTCTGAAATTTGAAGATATCTGTTAAGCTTGATTTAGTTTTACCCCAGAACACTATGCCGTAAGACACGATGGACTGAAAATAAGCAAAATACACTAGTCTAGTACAGTCTGTGCTGCATATTCTAGATAATATCCTCAATGCAAAACATGCCGAATTGAGCCTTTGGGATAAGTACTTGAGATGGTCTTTCCAGCTTAAGTTTTGATCAATGTGCATTCCCAAAAACTTTGTGGATTGTACACTCTCTATCTTCTTATCCATTAGTTTTAACTGGAGGTCCATATCTTGAGTTGCTTTGCCATACTGTATATAATTAGTTTTACTTAGATTAAGTGTTAACTCATTAGCATTAAACCAATGTTGAATATATTTCAGGACTATATCAGTTGTGGTAGTTAATGATTTTTTATCATCACTTATAATTATGCTAGTGTCATCTGCGAACAACATTATTTTGGTAGAAATATTAGGATTTTTTATGTCATTTATATAAAGCAAGAATAATAAGGGACCAAGAACACTGCCCTGTGGGACACCTATCTCCAATTTCTTTGCATCTGAGACCCACTTGATTTTCTGATTTTTATGTTCTGCGATGATTTCTACTACCTGAGTTCTATCTTGAAGGTAAGATTCAAACCACTGCTTCACAACTCCCCTTACACCTATTGCCTCCATCTTGTTTAACAGAATTTTGTGATTTACTGTATGAAAAGCTTTAGATAAATCTAAGTTAATTCCTACTACACATTTTTTATTGTCGAGACTCCTGACAATCTCTTTGGTATAGGCATGGATAGCTGATTCTGTGCTGTGGCCTGAGCGAAAGCCATGTTGATTGCAGTTTAGAAGTTTGTGAGCATCTAAGTAATTTATGAGTCTGGTTTTCATTAATTTCTCTAGAATTTTTGAAAATGATTGGAGAAGGGATATTGGTCTATAATTTTCTACCTTGTATGGATCTCCTTTTTTAAACAGAGGTCTAACCTTAGAGATTTTCAACCTCTCAGGAAAAACACCTTCACTGAAAGACAAATTGGCAATATGTACCAGGGGCTTTATAATTTGTTTGGCAACTTTTTTTATTATTGACACAGGCACTTCATCCACACCTGCAGACATTTTTGATTTTAGACTCTTTATCACCTTTAATATTTCATTATCATTTGTGGGAGTTAACAACATACTACTGTCTACTTTTGGGGCTGTTAATTTCTCATGTTTGGTAAAGTTTTTACTTAATGACACTGGTACACTTAAAAAGTAATTATTAATGTAATTTGCCAGAGTTTCATCTTTTAATTCAATATTTTCACTACTTTTTAGTACTATTTCCTGATCCTTGAGGCCCTTACCTGTTTCCCTTTTCACAATTTCCCAAATAGTTTTTGATTTATTGCCTGATTTTCTTATTAATTTATCATTGCTTAGTAATTTTGCTTTTGTAATTACTTTTCTATATATTTTTTTGTAATTTGTTACATATTCTTTAAACTTGGGGTCAGTCCAACTTTTCAGTCTATAGTTAAGCATTTTCATGGTCCTGGAGGAATTTCTAATACCTGTTGTGATCCAGGAGTTAGCATGTGTATGCCCAAATGTGTTTGTTTTGACAAGTTTCTTAGGAAAATAGATTTCAAAATTCAACATAAACAGGGAAGAAAAAACATTATATGCAGTGTTTGTGCTAGTTTGTAACAGTACTTCTGCCCATGATTGGTTAGTCAGTGTATTTATGAAGTGACTGCAACTATTTGTGGAGAAGGTTCTTTTGTACATTTGGTATGAACTATTTTTGGTCACAGGGGCTATGGAAAATTTAAGGATAAGTGCATTGTGATCAGATATTCCTAGGTCAACATTTATTACATCTATATCTGTGGCATCTATATTTGTGAAGATATTATCTATGAGACTTTTTGAAGACTTTGTTATTCTTGTAGGGTTAGTTATATGTGGATACAAATTGAAGCTATGTAAAACATTCAGGAACTGATCTTTGGATGCACCTTCAGTCAATAAGTTGACATTAAAATCTCCACTTATAATTATTGTTGATTTTTTATGATGTAATATTTTGAGCAATGCCTCTAACTTATTTCTAAAAATTTCAGGATCACCACATGGTGATCTGTACACTGACATTATTATTAATTTACTCTTTTGCATATTCAACTGTATTGCTGCAACCTCAAAATGTTTTTCTTCATTCAAGGATTCAGTTACAGTCATATTTTTAACCTTTACTCCAGGTTTTACATAAATGCAAACACCACCATGTCTTGTTTCCTTCCTGCAAAAATGGCTTACTAATTTGTATGGAGAAATGCAAATATTTTCTAGTTCATAACTCATGCACCAATGTTCTTGAATGCAAATACAATCTATACTAGCTTCACTGGCTGCAATCTCAAGTTCTAATATTTTATTTTTAATGCATTGTATGTTAAGGCTCATTATTTTTAAATTATTGACATTAGATTGAGAGGAGTTTGTACTCATGTTTCCCAATGTTACCGGCTGTTCCTTGCTGAGGCTGGGTACCAAAAATCCTTAAGAATTACACGTTTCCTGCTCCTTGTATTTCTTACCCCTGGACGTGTCACCAAACTTGTTGTATCTGTAGTTGTAGCTGCTGTTTCAGTGGATGCTGGAGGTGTTTCTGAAGCTGATGATTCAGTGGATGTTGGAGATGCTGCCAGTTTTGATGCTGAGTCTGGTTTTGTAAGTGATGTTCCAATTGATACTGGAACTTTTGCTGAAATTGTATTTTCGTTTAAATCTTGAACTACAGTTGGCACTGACGTTACTGTGGACGTTGAAGCTGCGTATGAAGCTGATAAATGATGCTCCGATGGTGTTGATTTTTCTTCTGTTGATGGTATCTGAGTGGCATTTTGTACCACTGTTCTTGCCTCTGTTCTTCTGATTGATGGACTAGTCACAGATTCTAGACTTGATTTTGAACCTGCTGGGGAGGGTGGTACATCTGCTGCTGATGATAATGGTTCAGCTGTTTTTGATGATTTCGACACTACTGACAATTTGGCTGATGTGGCTGCTGTACTGGACGACACTTCAGATTTTTTTACTTCTTCTAACGTCAAAGAATCTTCTGTTGCTACCAATGATTGTGGGACATCAGCTCTTCCTATTTCCACTAATGTTGATACTTTAATAAGGCCATTTTCAGACAGTGTAATAGTGTTTCGTTCTATTTTAGAGTCTTTAATAGCATTCGATATTTCAGCACTCATGGCTTCTTTCCCTTTCATGTTTCTGTGAAATCCATGCTCTGTAAAATGCTCTCTGCAATCACTATTTATCCCAACGTATGTAGCATTAGGATAACCTCGACATATCTTAGGGAAAATTCTGTTGGCGGTAATAATCTCAGTATTCACGCAAGAGTTTACCATGAGATCATACCTATGAGGGATACTGACAACCAAAAATTTCACTTCAGGCATTTTACAAATTACTTGCTTTAAAACTGTTGTAGCACGTCTAGTTTCATTGTGGTATACATCGTTGGCGCCTCCAATTATCACACATGTGCTGCCATTCGTCATAGATTGATTACAGCTATTTAAAACTTCACATAGTGGCGCTCCTGGTTTGACTACGCCAGTTACCTTGAATCCTGTTTTCTTAGAACTCATAATTTCGGCTACACCTTTTCCATGGCTGTCTGCTAGAATAAGGATTTCATGTCTATTTTCCAACGTGTGTTTTTTGTTTTGTTTACAAATAGCAGGCCGATTTGTTTTGCTTTGTGAGCGCAATTTAGCGTTTATCACAGAACTGTCCGTGTGGATGATGGTACAATTTGATTGTTCTTTCTCCTCTGTGCTATTTTCAAGCACACTAAACCTATTACTTAGTTTTAAAGTAAGTCCCGCTGTTTTTGTTTTTGGTCGTGTGCTGCTTATTTGACTGGTATTTGAGAACTCTTGTAGGCTAGATTTTGAGGAATTTCTCACACTTATTACCAAGTTTTCAAGCGTTTTTGCGTATTTTATAATATAATCGAGTTCTTTCCTAAGTTTGCTCTCTACATTCACTTGCAAACCTGCCCTGTGCATTTCACTGGCACTGTCCCGCCCGTTGCACTCTATACCGCAGTCGCACTTATTTAGAACTTCCGATCATGAGAAACAATGGGTATGGCACCACTTATGATTGAACGCACAGATTCTTAATCCATTTAACACAATTTTATGGCATATGGTACACTTCACTGACGAAATACGATCACAAATTACCGAGCGATTTGAAACTACGTGTAAACTCGCCGAAATGTTCACATAATGGTGTCAGTAGTCAAGAATTGACAAAAAAATTGCAAAAGTGGTTTCACATGGGGAACCATGTCAGATGTTAAACCAAGTCCACAGAAGATTTTCAAGAACAGTCAAAAGGAACAGTACCAGCACAGTTCAAGCACAATGGAAGGGGGGCATAGCCAGGAGTGAAGGTGGTGAGGGAGACAGCAGTGATGTGATGCGGATGTCCATCTCCAGAGGTTCTTGCAGCAGGGACCACACTGGGAGGTCGACTTGGAACTCCTGTATGTGGTACAGGCAGACGAGGCGTCAGCCTGCACGTGAAGATGGAGTGGTGTGGGGAGGAACTGTGTCCCCTGCCCTGCGTGATTGGCTGGCAGCATTCGAACTGCAACACTCCATAGGGGGTTTACCATAGCTTGGAGGAGCATGTGGTTGACCCTGTGTGGGAGCGGGCGGCAGCCGGTGATTGACTGACGAACTGGGTCTCTGGTTGCTTGGGGTGAGTTGTCTTGCAGCAAGATGAAGTTGTGGCTATCGTCAATGAGGATAGTGATGACTTCCACACGTTTGGGTGGGACGTCGGTTTGCAGAACCACTAGAGGGAGTAGGGGAGAGGAGGTAGAGACAGAGGACGAGAACTCGAGGAATGGCATTGATGGTGATGCAGACGCATGTTCGAGTAAGGACTGCGGCGGCAGCTCTGAGGGGTCATAGCGTGAGTGCGAATCCTCAGTACTGGAGGGTGCATAATGTCGTCGGGCTTGAAAGACCCTCGGTTGAGGTGTGCCGATTTCACACAGTGGAGAGAAACAGTGGGTGGCAAACCTTTAATCTGGATGTCCATTGTGTTAGTGGTGTGTTTTATGGCCTCGTATGGACCTGAATATGGTGGGACAAATGGGGCCCGGACGGTGTCGTCAATGGTGAGAAACGAGTTTGCATGAAAGGAAATCAGAGGACATGTAGATGTAGGAGTGGGGGGGGGGGGGGGGGGGGGGGGGGGGGGGGGAGGGGGGGGGGGGTCAGGGAAATGTTTGCAAAATGTGTTTGGATCTTTCTTACGAAGTTGGGAAGAGGCGTGGGATTGCCGGGTACAATGACCGTAGGGGAAGGAGTACCCATAGGAGGGCCTCAGTCCAAAGACTGTTGTGACACCGCAGTGCTCTCTTAAAAGTGCAATGCCACCATTCTACTAGTCTGTTTGCTTTGTGGTGGTAGACAGTCGTTCAACATTTGTTGATATCACACAGCTGGCAGAGTTGGATGAAGAGTGTGGATTCAAACTGCCGGCCCTGGTAACTAGTGACGGTAGCGCGGCAGCCGAAGCAGAAAATCCAGGAAGAAACAAAAGCCTTAGCCATGGTTTTGGCGGTTATGCTGGTGAGAGGTATGGCCTTTACCAACTGAGATAAATGATTGCTGCAAGAAAGAACATAACAGAAGCCCTCTGAGGGGGCGAAGGCGGTCGATGAGGTCAAGGTGTACGTGGCAAAAGCAGCCAGATGGAATGTCGAATATGCGGAGAGGTGGATTAGTGTGGCTGGTGACTTTGTTGTGCTAATAGGTGATGCAGTTCTGGGCCCAGGTCTGACAATCATACTTCATGTCTCACCACACGAATAGTTCCGACACAAGGCATTTCGATGACTTAATTTTGGGATTTGCTAGAGAAGGTAGTTTGTCAAACACTGAACAGTAGAGGGGGGTGGGGATGAGAGGTTGGAGGGTGCTGGTGGATGAATCACACCAGACTTCCTGTCATCAGATGCTGGCGAATTTTGTTTCAGTGAAAGACAGTGAAGCGGAGGGGCTGTTGAGAAGTTTCTGTGTATCCTTTTCCTGGTTCTGTAGGGACACAAGGTCTGAAAGGTCTAGGACCGTTGAGATGGTGCCAATGCAGGACAGGAAATCTGCAACAATGTTGTCAGTGCCTTTCATATGGTGGACGTCAGTAGAGAACTGAGAGATGAAATCAAAATGCCAAAAGCAATGGGGGGAGGGGGGGGGGGGGGGGGGGTTGGAGGGGATTTGCGTGTGGCATCTGCTACTGGTTTATGGTCGGTCAGGATGTGGAAAGGTCGGCCCTCAATGTCGAGGCAGGAGTGTTTCACCACCTCATAAACTGTTAAAAGTTCACAGTTGAAGGCTGAGTATTCTTGTTGGGCGTATGAAAGTTTCTTCGGAAAGAACTGAAGTGGTGTGACCACATCATTGCGGCATTGTTGTAGGACTGCACCTACCATGAAGTCACTGGCATCCTTGTTGATGAGGAGTTCAGCATCCGAAATTGGATGAGCGAGGGTGACAGCTCGTACGAGAGAGTCTATCAGGGCCTGGAAGGCTGTGCGCATTGGTTCTGTCCACAAAACGGGCACGTCCCTGAAGTTTGCTTGCTGGTGAGGGCGGCCTGGGTGTTGGCTGCTGCAGGCAAATGACAATGGTAGCAGTTTATCATTCCCAGGAACCGACGGAACTCTTTGTATGTGGTAGGGAGTGGCATGGATAAGATTGATTGGTACCTTTGATTCAGGGGGGTGTATACCAGCGGCCGAGACTGTGTACCCCAAGAATTGGACAGATTGATGACGCAGTTGCAATTTGTTGGTGTTGATCTTGACTCCATTTGCTGAGAGAGTGTCCTTTACTATTGTGATGTGGTGTTCCTGATCTTGCGGGATATTGTCGAGATAAACAAAACAGAAGTGGAGCAAGAGAGATTCAATGAAGTGTTGTCACATCTGGGCAGCATTTTTTAACGCTAATGTCATGAAATGGTACTTGTACAACCCGACAGGGGTGATAATAGCCATTTTCAGAATGTCTTCAGCTGCAACTGGGATTGGGTGACAAGCACATTTGCAATCCAGTATGCTGAAAATTGTAGCACCTGTGAGAAGATGAGTGAAGTCGGAAATGTTCAGTATAGGATAATTGTCCATCACAGTTCTAGCGTTCAAGTGTCTGTAATCACTACACATATGAAATGAGCCATCCTGTTTAGGGGTAAGGTGTATGGGTGACGACCAGTTACAATCGGAGGACTGTAAAATTCCCATCCCATGAAGTTCCTGTATTTCCTGGTGAGCCGAGCATAATTTGAGTGCGTTAAGGCGGTGAGACTTGTGGCAAACAGGCGGGCCCTTGGACGTGACGGTGTGATGAACAGTTCTGTGATGGTGGAAACTGAATGTTCAAAGACTGCACATGGGCGGGGCATGGTGTCGGTTGATTTATTAGGGGCACAGGGCTTGGAAGCTGCATAGTTGTCTGCTCGAGAGGGGAATGGCAGTGCAAAGCTCACATTTTTGTTATGTTTATGCCAGCATGGATGGCAGTCTGCGAGTGCCGAGCATGAGGCGGGTGCAAGCAGTGCACGTAGAGGCTGTCTGTTGTCCTCAGTGTGCAAGAGAGGTTCACTCGGCAGTTGCGGCGATGATGGTGTGCATGGAGCTATGGAGCAAGCCATGTGAGGAGCTGTGAGAGGAGAGGGAATGTTTAACACACTGGGCGGGTGCACGCATGGCAATGGGGAGGCATGGTCAGAGCCTGGACAGCTGGATTCTCAAAATGCGCACGAGTGTCAGTTTGCGAAACACGTGAGAGAGACATTGAGCGGAACACACTTGTTGGGGGCACGCTAGGTGAGTGTAACACTGTGTGGTTGAGACTGGGGGTCACACGAGATAGGTGTGGGGTTGCTAACCTGTGTGCTGTTGTTGGTGGAGCTGTCAGGTGTGGGGATGAAGGCTCGGGTGTCGGCACTGCCGAGCGGTGTGAACTGATGTGGGGTTGATTGCAGCAAGCTCATCTTCTGCGTGAGTGATGCGATATTTCAAAGCGGCATTCTCACAGCAGATGGCCCATGTCTTGGCCAGGACACAATTCACAGTTGCACAACTCCTGCTCACAAGAGCCGTACACTGATGCACTACACAGTTAACAGCAGCCACACAGGATGTGAGAGTTAGAGGTGTGGTGGAACAGAGAACCTTGAACAACATTTGGAGACAGCTGGTGGTGTGATAAGAAGTTGAGTCCCAGGACTGGTTCTACAATGTCCACCACGTGGAAGATCCAGGGGAGGGAGAGGCCGCTAGAGAGGTGGAGTTAAAGCTCGATGAAGCCACTAGTCTGGAGTGTAGATGAGTTCATGCCTCGCAGGAGAGAGCGTGTGCATGTGACCATTGATTTAGGTACAATTGAGACGTCAGCACCGGTGTCCATGAGGAGGTTACGACTCGAAGAATAGTCTTTGACATAAAGGTGGCCATTCAACGGGATGGAGACATGGACGGGATGTAGCGTGGGTTGGTGCTTATTGGACAATTGGCTTTTCAGATGCTTGCATGGGGGGTGGCACTTTTGTGTTGTCACCAAATACGGTGTGGTACCAACAGTGAGGGTGCATTGGGAGAGGAGGCAGCTGATTGTCCTCTATGTGTTTGGGTTTGTACACAGCGTTGGTTGGCGCAGGCGAGATATGCAGCGGCTTGGTAGGCAGAGAGCGCGCCTGCTGGGAGCCAGATGGCACAGCAGTCTGGGGGGCGGAGTGCGGCCAGCCCCGCCTGCAGCCAGGCGATGGTTGGTTGGTTTGTGGGATGAAAGGGACCAGACTGCTACGGTCATCAGTCCCTTTTTCCAAAACTTCAAACACCCGCACAGAATAAAAACGAACAATGGACATGACAACAGACGACTTAGGACAAGAAAGACACAGACTGAGACCAGACAAAAGGAATTAAAATCACACAGTGTGACAGTGGTTGGCTGACCATAGAGACAAAAAAGCAAAAGCCAACCACCGAGAAACACACTAAAAAATAACCTAGTCTAAAATCTTAGGCCAAAGGCCAGACTCATAACAAAAAATGACAAACACTCAGAGTAGGTGATAAAAAACCCCTGTCCGAATAAAATGCAAAACTAAGCCTGCCACGGCAGTGTCATCTGTTAAAAGGGCAGGGAGCGTATCAGGCAGCGCAAATGTCTGCCTGAGTTCAGCTAAAAGCAGACAGGCCAACAAAATGTGGACCACCGTTAAAGCCGCCCCGCAGTGACAGAGAGGCGGGTCCTCACAGAGCAGTAAATATCTGTGTGTCAGCCAGGTGTGGCCAATGTGGAGCCAACAAAGGACAACTCAGTCCCTGCGAATGGCTCGCATGGATGACCGCCACACAGTCGTCGTCTCCTTGACAGCACGGAGTTTATTAGGTGTGGTCAGATCGCGCCATTCAGCGTCCCAAAGCGCGAAAACTTTGCGGCGTAAGACTGCTCGCAAATCAGTTCCCAGGAGACCAATGTCCAGAGGTGGTTCAGTGGTGGCCTGTTTGGCCAGGCTGTCAACATGTTCATTGCCCTGGATGCCGACATGACCAGGGGTCCACAGAAAGACCACAGAACGGCCGCAACGAGCAAGAGTATGTAGGAACTCCTGGACAGCCATCATCAGACGAGAGCGACGGAAACACTGGTCGATAGCTCATAAACCGCTCAGGGAGTCGCTACAGATAACGAAGGACTCACCTGAGCAGGAGCGGATATACTCTAGGGCACGAAAGATGGTGACCTGCTCAGCAGTGAAAACGCTGCAGCCAACCGGCAATGAGGGTTGTTTGTAATGGTCCCCTAGAGTGAGAGCATAACCGACATGACCAGCAACCATCGAACCATCAGTGTAAACAATGCCAGAGCCCTGATACGTGGCAAGGATGGAAAGAAAATGGCAGCGGAAGGTCTCCGGAGGGACTGAGTCCTTCGGGCCCTGTGCTAATTCCAGCCAAAGCCAAAGGGTGGGGCACACACCACGGGGGTGTATGCAGGGGGGTCCAGAAAGGAGGTGGAAGAGGGAAAACCCCAAACCCAGAGAGAAGCTCTCGTACGTGGACCGTGATCGTACAACCCGACCGGGGCCGACATTCTGGGAGATGGACGACTGACTGAGGATACAGGGGACGATAATTAGGATGCCTGGGCAAGCTACAAACATGTGCAGCATAAGCGACCAGTAAACGTTGGCGCCATAACCGCAGTGGAGGGACACCTGCCTCCACAAGTATGCTGTCCACAGGGCTGGTCCAGAAAGCTCCAGTGGCAAGTCGGATCCCGCTGTGAAGGTTTGGGTCCAACACCCGAAACGCAGAAGGGGATGCTGAACCATAAGCCAGGCTCCCATAATCCAGACGGGACTGGATTAACACCTGGTAGAGTCGTAAGAGGGTAGATTGGTCGGTGCCCCAGCTGGTGTGGCTCGAGCATCACAGAGCATTAAGATGCCGCCAACACATCTGTTTAAGCTGCTGAATATTTGGGAGCCAAGTCAACCGGGCATCAAAAACCACACCCAATAACCAATATGTCTCCACCACAGCAAGACGTTCGCCGGCAAGATAAAGCCACAGCACAGGGTGAACTGTACGTCACTGGCAGAAATGCATAATGCAGGTCTTGGCAGCTGAAAACTGGAAGCCATGCACTACAGCCCAAGACTGCGCCTTGCGGATAGCGCCCTGCAGCTGACCTTCAGCACCTGCAATGCCAATGGAGCTAGAGGCAGAAGTCGTCAGCATACAAGGAAGCTGAGACAGATGTTCCCACCACTGCAGTGAGCCCGTTAATTGCAATTGAAAACAGGCAGACACTTAAGACAGATCCCTGTGGTACCCCTTTCTCCTGAACTTGGGGGGAACTATGGGAGGCTGCAACTTGCACGCGGAAGGTACGATGTCACAGAAAATTTCGTATGAAAATCGGCAGCGGACCCCAAAGACCCCAACAATGAAGCATAGAGAGGATGTGATGGCGCCATGTCGTATCGTATGCCTTCCGCATGTCAAAAAAGACAGCGACAAGGTGCTGACGGCGGGCAAAGCCCATACGGATAGCCAAATCCAGGCTCACCAGATTGTCGGCGGCAGAGTGGCCTTGATGGAAGCCACCCTGAGATGGAGCCAGAAGGCCCCGAGACTCCAGTACCCAACTCAACCGCTGGCTCACCATGCGTTCGAGCAACTTGCAAAAAACGTTGGTGAGGCTAATGGGGCGGTAGCCGTCCACCTCCAATGGGTTCTTGCCAGGTTTCAAAATGGGGATAACAATGCTTTTCCGCCATTGCGACGAAAACTCACCCTTGACCCAGATACGGTTGTAAAGGTCGAGGAGGTGTCACTGGCAGTCCACTGATAGGTGTTTCAGCCTCTGACAGTTGATGCGATCTGGCCCGGGAGCTGTATCAGGGCAAGCGGCTAGGGCACTTTGGAATACCCACTCACTGAATGGAACATTGTAGGATTCAGGATGGCGTGTATGAAATGAAAGGCTCCAACATTCCAACCGCTCTTTAATGGAGCAGAAGGCCAGTGGGTAATTCGCGGAAGCAGAACTCTGGGAAAAATACTCTGCTAAGCTGTTGGAAATTGTGTCGGGGTCAGTACAAACTGCTCCATTCAGTGCCAGAGCAAGGATGCTGACAGGGGTCCGATAGCCATAGAGGCACCTAATCTTGGCCCAAACCTGCGATGGAGAGATATGGAGGCCAATGGTGGAGACATACCATTCCCAGCACTCCTGTTTGTGTTGGCGAATCATGCAGCGGGCCCGCGCATGGAGCCACTTAAAGGCGATGAGGTTTTCTAATGAGGGATGCCGCTTGTGATGCTGGAGCGCCTGCCTGCGATCTTTAATCACCTCAGCGATCGCAGGCGACCACCAAGGCATATTCTTCCACCGAGGGCACCCAGAAGAACGGGAAATGGCAGATTCTGCAGCAGTAACGATGCCGGTGGTGACCGAGTGAACCACCGCATCAATGGCTTCATTAGAAAGAGGCTCAATAGCGGCAGTGGAGGAGAATAAGTCCCAGTCAGCCTTATTCATAGCCCATCTGCAAGGGCGCCCAGAAGAGTGACGCTCTGGCAGTGACAGAAAAATTGGAAAGTGGTCACTGCCACACAGGTCATCATGCACACTCCATTGGACAGACGGTAAGAGGCTAGGGCTGCAGATCGAAAGGTTGATGGTGGAGTACATGCCGCACACTGAAATGTGTGAAGGCACCATCATTTAAAATGCAAAGGTCGAGCTGTGCCAATACACGCTCAATGGTGCTGCCTCTGCCCGTCCCACTGATCCACCCCACAGAGGGTTATGGGCGTTGAAGTCGCCCAGTAACAGGAAAGGTAGTGGCAATTGGGCTATCAGCACAGCCAAGACATGCTGTGGGACATCACCATCTGGTGGAAGAGACAGACTGCAGACAGTAACAGCCTGTGGCATCCACACCCAAACAGCGACAGCCTCTAAAGGTGTTTGTAGAGGGACAGACTCACTGTGAAGAGAGTGAAGGACATAGATGCAGACGCCACCAGATACCCTTTCATAAGCTGCCCGGTTCTTATAATAACCCCGATAGCCACAGAGGGGGGGGCGGGGGAGGGGGGGGGGGGTGTTCACATTGCTGGAAACCAAGTTTCTTGAAGATCAACGCAGAAGAAAGGGTGAAGGCTGAGAAATTGTTGGAGCTCAGCAAGATGGTGGAGGAAACTGCCGCAGTTCCACTGGAGAATGTCATTCATTGTCCATGGCTGAGAAAGGCGTGAAGGGACTGGGGAGGCAGATTACGCCACTGGGTCACTTGCTGCCACCGATTCAGTACCCGCATGAGTGACATCCATTGCATCCGAGGGTCCAGCGAGATCCAGGTCCTCAGCAGACGCCAGAATCTCGACCTCATCCTCAGACGCTGAGCTTGTAGGAAGCAGTGGGATGGGTGCCACCGATATGGCTGGATTCTTGAGAGCCTTTTTCTTTTTCAGCTTTTCGCGCTGCGCCTTCGGTGGTTGCGGCTGGGAGGGCTTCACTGGCTCAGTCTCAGGGACAGACGAGGGCCGTGAAGCCCTACGACCAGTGACCGGTGGTTGCTTCAGCCACTGGCGGGTGTCTGCTTTTCCACTATTCTGAACTTGCGAAGGGAGGTCCCCAAGGGACCGCTTCCTGGCGAGAGGAGCCGTAGAAATCTTACGCTTCTCCGGCTGGGAAGTGGGAACTGATGTCCCAGATGGTTGGGGGGGTGTTGCTCCTGAAGTAGATGGAGCAGGAGCAACAGGGAGTGAAGTGCCCCCCCCCCCCCCCCCCCGCCACCCCAATCAAGGGGGCGGGTGGATTCTGACAGATCATAGAGCCAACTGTACGTGACAACACGGGAGATGGGAGAACCGTTGTTACAGCAGCGGCGTAGGTTGACGTCATTGGCACAGGATGTAGCCTCTCATATTTCCACTTAGCCTCAGTGTAGGTCAGACGGCCCAGGGTCTTATATTCCATTATCTTCCGTTCTTTCTGAAATACCCTACAGTGCGGTGAGCAGGGGGAATGGTGTTCTCTGCAGTTAACACAGATGGGAGGCAGGGCACATGGAGTATTGGGATGCAAAGGACGTCCACAATCTCGACACGTGATGCCGGAAGTATATCGGGATGACATATGCCCAAACTTACAGCATTTAAAACACTGCATTGTAGGAGGGATACATGGCTTCACATCACAGAGGTAAACCATCACCTCGGATAGCAGGGACAGGGTCGGTAAGCGGCCTGGTGGTGGCTACAAAGGCGCAACCAGTTCTGTATCTGAATCCCATGTATCACTCATATGAAATGGATGCTGGACTGGTGCAGTCGACGCAGATGACACTGCGTAGGGTACAAGCAAGCTGTCTGTCAGAGCAGATGAGAATGGCACTGAAACACTAGGAAATGATGCTGTCAAACTGTCTGATGCAACATTCGCGGTGCAGAAGTCAAACATGGAAGGCATGGCTGGCGCACTGTGAAAAGCGAGTGGGTGAATGGCTGCAGAGGGGAATAAACCACAGTTAGTATCATTTTTTTTGGAAATTTGTGGTAAGGTCTTATGGGACCAAACTGCTAAGGTCATCGGTCACCTAAGCTTAAACACTACTTAAACTAACTAACACTAAGGACATCACACACACACACACACACACACACACACACACACACACACACACACATACCTGAGGGGAGGACTCGAACCACTGACGGGGGCAGCCGCGTGAACCATGACAAGGCACCCCAGACCGCTCGGCTACCCCACGCGCCAGTTAGTATCATTACGTGGCACATTGTTCACATAAGCTGGGGGCCCGTAAAGTGCACTGAGGGTCCTAATGGTCACTGGGGTTGGAAACTGGCCTGGAAATGTTCGTGATATACACTGGGAATTGTCCACTTTGTAAACCGATGAAGCAGTAAGGTGATGGGGCATCGTGGGAGCACAATCAGTACATCCGGTCTGTCCTAACAAAGGCAAGGTAGCATACGGCACTGTTGTAATAGTTGTCCGAACAGCCAGCGGTTGATATGTAGTTTGGGCACAAAATGCAGATTCCACTTCAGCATGATGTAATTCAGGAACATTGCTCTTCTTGTTATCATTTTTGAAATGCACGTGTCAATGCACATTCGCTGGAGGGGCAAAGCCTGAGTCTGCAGTCACATGTTGCAATTTCAAGTGGCGGAAGTGTTGAGGCGACAAAACTGCCTGAAACGTGTTGTGGAATCCAGATGGTGGTGAAGTGACAAAATGTACCATAGCAGGTGCAGGAGCTCTGATATCCAAGTCTGCACAGCAGGATACATGGCCAAGCAGAAAAAATGAAGGCATAAACAAAGGCATGATGAACTGGCGCGCAAATTCTTACTCGGGTCACCACTGCGGGATTTCTGTTGGATTGTAACCCAAGGAAACACACACATTTCTGTATGACTCTGTATATTTCATACAGACATCCTCATTACAACAAATCATACTTCGAACGCAACTGAACAAGCAAGATAGCATGGGCCGTTAGGTTCCAGATCAAAGAACTTGTGATGACGGAGATATATCTTTCATACTTGTCAAAGCCACAAGAGTAAAATCACATTCATTATGTTGAACTGTAGCATCAGATCATTGGCATCTGCTACATGTGTTGTTGTCATAACTATCAGATATAATTATGAGCCAACTATAGTTTAATTCTTTTATCTTGGCGGCTCGCGCATGCCCGCCCAAACACGGGAGATTGCTGCGTTGCCAGATGCAAACGACGTACGTACCAAGAGAAGCATGTAAATGACTTAATTTTGTTTTGATGTTCAGCGGAGTTATTGTGCAGCATTAAATGTAGTAAAACATAGTATAGTATAGTTTGCAAACTTACGTTTAGGGGGGAGCACGCAGTTTATGAAGTAAAGCCACCACGGGCCGCATGAACCCTTTTGCTGCTACAGAGACATACTCCCCGCATTCTACGCTGTGCGCGGTTTTGTCATCACTGCACTGCTCGCCTGTGTTCACACATGGTGTTCCGACTACTTTGACACTTATCATTCGATTTCACAAAACTATTTGGCCCAAAAATTTGATTTTTACACATCATCTTGACTGATACCTTCCCCCTGTAAATGACTTAATCTTGTTTCGATGTTCAATGGAGTTATTGTGCAGCATTAAATGTAGTAAAACATTGCACGAAATATTGAAGAGTTTGCAGAGGTAAAAATCCATAGCGTATACTTTCCGTATGGTCGATTTTAGTTGCCACAATGTTGAGAATGAAATGTGGACAAGATACCTAAATATCATATAAAATTTACTGTATAACAATACCTCATTTAATTTAAGTACCAGATAGGTGTCTTACGTAATATTGAGAAATATTCCGTCTTTCACGACTGTATTAAAAGTTTTATTTATACCAGAGTCACTTCTGATTAAAACAAAGTTGGCGACGTGCACAAAACTGAATTGTGGACGTAATAAAACATAGAAAAAACTAAAATATATTGTCAGTGAGGCACAGTGCACAAAAAATTTGTGTTTGTTACAACGGACAGCAAATACTTGCCACAACATAGATCAGTCAACTAAAACATTGAATATGATGATGTTGCCAAAGCAGCGAAGCAAAGAATTGCATCCGACAATCAAGTAGCTTGGCAACGTACGAGCCGAAATTCTGGTCTAAATAATAGTTTTAATACTGTCGCAAAAGAATATATATCAATATGAATAGTAAAACAGTGACTGCGGAAGAGAAGATATACAAACAAAACAGATAACATGAATATTGTATGTGTGCCTTTTCATTGTTTCTAATTGCTATAAAAAGAAATATTGGAGGACAAAATTAGAAAAACCGAAAACTTATTATGATTATAATGAAGAGACAAAGCACTAGAAATTTCAAAAAATTACATTCAAACGAATAAAATTCATGAAGTAAGACACTTTGATATTGTTTTTAAATAAAGAAAATATAAAGCACCGATCAAGGTTTGAACTCAGATCCTCTCACTTGACAGCCTAACATCTTAACCATTACGCTAACACAACTCGTCATTTAAGAGACACTGGAGGACTCTAACATATCACGCAAAATACCGACAAACACTGTTGGTATGACTATGAATTACTCACGTTACATCAAAGTACAATAGGAAATAAACAATTACTGCTGTTCTTTATCGCAAAAAAGTTCGTGAGAATGATACAAACACCTTTCCTTGCTATCGCCTGAATTAGGAGGCTTATTGCTTGTTTGGTTTAATTAATTAGTAGAATATGAAGCAATTGGTATAAAGAGTGCTTTTTCCAAAACTTTCTATTAAAGAAAGTCTGCTGTCAAGACTTTGTTTTTGTTCAATTACTTTATTTATGACTGAATGTTTCTAAAACTGAAGACATTCGTCCGTGCTCTGCACTGCAGTCGAGCTCTGGCAACGTTGTTCTCTGCTCATTGGCTGACTGTGTTTTGTGACGTCAGATGCGCAGAACTAACCTAAACTCGGCCGCCATCATAAATGACGCGCACTTTAGCAAGGCTGTATGCAGCAGAAGCAGTGATCTTTCATTCTTTGAATTTTGGTGTTACATACTTCTTGCACTGTAATGTGTACATAGTTACAGAGTGTCCCCATTATGAGCTAATACTCAACATTTAGGGACGATTCTAGTTTAATGTATAACTGCTCCTAATCTGTTCACTGCTTGGAGCTGTTATATATTTGGGTGTGTTTATTCCAATAAATAAAGTTTCTACAAGAGTGGTATCTCAAGCACTGCCACTTGGCTTGATAAACACATCCTTATCAAAGGCTGGACAGCCTTAATTTTAGTTGCACCTGACAACTGGTGACCTCTACCTGATTTTAAGCTAATAAGGACTAAGCCAAGACCATAATTTTTACAAAATTTCACAAGATGCAAAACAAACTGGCTCTAACACATTTAGCTACACGCTTACCTCCATTCTGATTGCGTAACTCTGTACTATGGTTCACACAAGTTGAAGTGAGTTTTTATTATGCCGGAAACTCTGCTGATTCAACAAAGCTGCCATAGTAGTGAGGCAGCTAGATCCCTGTTTTGCCACAGAAGTACAGGATGTCATAACTGTGCCCCTGGTGGCAAATTCTTATGGCGAGCTCGAGACAGAATTAATTCAAAGACAAAAGTACAAATATTTATTTAAAAAAAAATTATATAAATAAAAACAAAGATGATGTGACTTACCAAACAAAACCGCTGGCATGTCGATAGACACACAAACATACACACAAAATTCAAGCTTTCGCAATCAACAGTTGCTTCGTCAGGAAAGAGGGAAGGAGAGGGAAAGACGAAAGGATGTGGGTTTTAAGGGAGAGAGTAAGGAGTCATTCCAATCCCGGGAGTGGAAAGACTTACCGTAGGGGGAAAAAGGACAGATATACAGACACACACACACACACACATATCCATCCGCACATACACAGACACAAGCAGACATTTGTAAAGGCAAAGAATTTGGGCAGAGATGTCAGTCGAGGCGGCAGTACAGAGGCAAAGATGTTGTTGAATGACAGGTGAGGTACGAGCGGCAGCAACTTGAAATTAGCGGAGGTTGAGGCCTGGGGGGTAACGAGAAGAGAGGATATACTGAAGCGCAAGTTCCCATCTCCGGAGTTCTGATAGGTTGGTGTTAGTGGGAAGTATCGAGATAACCCGGACGGTGTAACACTGTGCCAAGATGTGCTGGCCGTGCACCAAGGCATGTTTAGCCACAGGGTGATCCTCATTACCAACAAACACTGTCTGCCTGTGTCCATTCATGTGAATGGACAGTTTGTTGCTGGTCATTCCCACATAGAAAACTTCACAGTGTTGGCAGGTCAGTTGGTAAATCACGTGGGTGCTTTCACACGTGGCTCTGCCTTTGATCGTGTACACCTTCCGGGTTACAGGACTGGAGTAGGTGGTGGTGGGAGGGTGCATGGAACAGGTTTTACACTGGGGGGCAGGTACAAGGGTAGGAGCCAGAGGGTAGGGAAGGTGGTTTGGGGATTTCATAGGGATGAACCAAGAGGTTACAAAGGTTAGGTGGATGGCAGAAAGACACTCTTGGTGGAGTGGGGAGGATTTCATGAAGGATGGATCTCATTTCAGGGCAGGAGTTGAGGAAGTCCTATCCCTGCTGGAGAGCCACATTCAGAGTCTGATCCAGTCCCAGAAAGTATCCTGTCACAAGTGGGACACTTTAGGGGTTCTTCTGTGGGAGGTTCTGGGTTTGAGTGGATGAGGAAGTGGCCCTGGTAATTTGCTTCTGTATCTGGTCGGGAGGGTAGTTGCGGGATGCGAAAGCTGTTTTCAGGTTGTTGGTGTAATGGTTGGTTGGTTGGTTTGGGGAAGGAGACCAGACAGCGAGGCCATCGGTCTCATCGGATTAGGGGAAGGAAGTCAGCCGTGCCCTTTGAAAGGAACCATCCCGGCATTTGCCTGGAGCGATTTAGGGAAATCACGGAAAACCTAAATCAGGATGGCCGGACGCGGGATTGAACCGTCGTCCTCCCGAATGCGAGTCCAGTGTCTAACCACAGCGCCACCTCGCTCGGTGTTGGTGTAATGGTTCAGGGATTCCGGACTGGAGCAGATTCGTTTGCCACGAGGACCTAGGCTGTAGGGAAGGGACCGTTTGACGTGGAATGGGTGGCAGCTGTCATAATGGAGGTACTATTGCTTGTTGGTGGGTTTGATGTAGACAGATGTGTGAAGCTGGCCATTGGACAGATGGAGGTCAACGTCAAGGAAAGTGGCATGGGCTTGGGAGTAGGACCAGGTGAATCTGATGGAACCAAAGGAGTTGAGGTTGGAGAGAAAATTCTGGAATTCTTCTTCACTGTGAGTCCAGATCATGAAGATGTCATCAATAAATCTGTACCAAACTTTGGGTTGGCAGGCCTGGGTAACCAAGAAGGCTTCCTCTAAGTGACCCATGAATAGGTTGGCGTACGAGGGGGCCATCCTGGTACCCATGGCTGTTCCCTTTAATTGTTGGTATATCTGGCCTTCGAAAGTGAAGAAGTTGTGAGTCAGGATGAACCTGGCTAAGGTAATGAGGAAAGAGGTTTTAGGTAGGGTTGCAGGTGATCGGCATGAAAAGAAGTGCTCCATCGCAGTGAGGCCCTGGACATGTGGAATATTTGCGTATAAGGAAGTGGCATCAATGGTTACAAGGATGGTTTCCGGAGGTAACAGATTGGGTAAGGATTCCAGGCGTTCGAGAAAGTGGTTGGTGTCTTTGATGAAGGATGGGAGACTGCATGTAATGGGTTGAAGGTGTTGATCAACGTAGGCAGAGATACGTTCTGTGGCAGCTTGGTAACCAGCTACAATGCGGTAGCCGGGATGATTGGGTTTGTGAATTTTAGGAAGAAGGTAGAAGGTAGGGGTGCGGGTGTCAGAGGGGTCAGGAGGTTGATGGAGTCAGGTGAAAGGTTTTTTAGGGGGCCTAAGGTTCTGAGGATTCCTTGAAGCTCCGCCTGGACATCAGGAATGGGATTACCTTGGCAAACTTTGTATGTAGTGTTGTCTGAAAGCTGACGCAGTCCCTCAGCCACATACTCCCAACGATCAAGTACCACGGTCGTGGAACCCTTGTCCACCGGAAGAATGACGATGGATCGGTCAGCCTTCAGATCACAGATAGCCTGGGCTTCAGCAGTGGTGATGTTGGGAGTAGGATTAAGGTATTTTAAGAAGGACTGAGAGGCAAGGCTGGAAGTGATAAATTCCTGGAAGGTTTGGAGAGGGTGATTTTGAGGAAGAGGAGGTGGGTCCCGCTGTGACGTAGGATGGAACTGTTCCAGGCAGGGTTCAATTTGGATAGTGTCTTGGGGAGTTGGATCATTAGGAGTAGGATTAGGATCATTTTTCTTCGTGGCAAAGTGATATTTCCAGCAGAGAGTACGAGTGTAGGACAGTAAATCTTTGACGAGGGCTGTTTGGTTGAATCTGGAAATAGGGCTGAAGGTGAGGCCTTTGGATAGGACAGAGGTTTCGGATTGGGAGAGAGGTTTGGAGGAAAGGTTAACTACTGAATTAGGGTGTTGTGGTTCCAGATTGTATTGATTAGAATTTTGAGGTTTTGGGGGGACTGGAGCTGGAAGTGGGAGATTGAGTAGATGGGAGAGACTGGGTCTGTGTGCAATGAGAGGAGGTTGAGGTTTGCTGGAAAGGTTGCGAAGGGTGAGTGAGTTGCCTTTCCAGAGGTGGGAAACCAGGAGATTGGATAGTTTTTTGAGGTGGAGGGTGGCATGCTGTTCTAATTTGCGGTTGGCCTGTAGGAGGATTATCTGAACAGCCGGTGTGGATGTGGGAGAGGAAAGATTGAGGACTTTTATTAAGGATAGGAGTTGACAGGTGTGTTCATTGGCTGAGTTGATGTGTAGGTGAAGGATTAGGTGGGTGAGGGCGATGGATTGTTCAGTTTGGAACTGGTATAGGGACTGATGGAAAGAAGGGTTGCAGCCAGAGATGGGAACTTTAAGTGTGAGGCCTCTGGGGGTAATGCCAAATGTCAGACAAGCCTGAGTAAATAAAATATGGGAGTGTAATCTGGCTAGGGCGAAGGCATGTTTGCGGAGGGAATGTAAATAAAACTTAATGGGGTCATTGTGGGGATGTTGTGAGGGTGACATGGTATTAGAAGGTGGAAAGCTTTCTAGTTCACCTTTATCTCTTCCCATATATTTATATTTTTATATATATTTTTATATTTATATTTTTATTTTCATTTTCATTTCGGCCTCATGTTACACTTTCCACCTTCTAATACCATGTCACCCTCACAACATCCCCACAATGACCCCATTAAGTTTTATTTACATTCCCTCCACAAACATGCCTTCGCCCTAGCCAGATTACACTCCCATATTTTATTTACTCAGACTTGTCCGACATTTGGCATTACCCCCAAAGGCCTCACACTTAAAGTTCCCATCTCTGGCTGTAACCCTTCTTTCCATCAGCACCTTCAGCACTTAAGGATCAAGTAGGATGTCACACCAGTTCAGATAATTTGGAGCAGCCACCTACCAACACAATTCAAGATGATAGTAGTATCCCAAACAGAGAGGTCATTAGACATCAATGCAGAGCTTGTAGATGGACTTCAAGAAGCCATTGCTCCTGCTCGGGTTAGCGAAGTAACAGAGACATGCAACAATGCAACAGCAGCAGCAGCAGCTGTTGCATATGCCAATTACAACTCTCTAGTAGCAAAGGTTGATTTATTATGTACAAAAATCAGCAAGCTGTCATCTCAAACCAATACCATCAACAAAACAGGGTAGAACAGTGGTCGTCAAACTTTTCTGCTCAAAAGCTGATACTGACATTGTGGAGTAGCATATCAGGCTGCATTCATACTAGTCTTATTATTAATTGGTAACCTACATAAATTAGTATATTATGAGCCACCAATAGACTAGTTGTTGGTAAGTACTCATTGCTAAAAATGAGAACTATTCAGAACACTTTGTGTCAACTATTCTCCGTTTCAGATAGTTGGCAACCTCAGCGACATCAAAGTTGTGACACTAACTGCCTAACAAAGTATTGTTGTGTCGGCTTTGTGAGCAGATGATAAACTGATTATTAATAGTAATTTTACTTATATTTAAATGCATTATACAATTTGAGACATAATCACAAATATTTACTAAATGTTTTGAATGTAATTTTACTGCTAATCATCACAGCATTTACAACAGCATTCCTTGGTACTAATATTTACCAGATTTGTAGATGATGGTTTCTATATTGCACGTTCACAAATCCATGATACTTCTGTTTGAAATTTATACAACAGCAGTTGACTGGTACAAGTCATGCATGCCTGTGAGTTAACAGTACTGTAAGACAAACAATAAAACATTAATCTTCTCATATGCTCTAACACTGTAGTGGCCACACTACTTACCCTTTCCTTGAGGTAAGCAGCCAACCTAACTCAGGTCATGGCCGAATTATCAGCATCAATTATGATTAAACACATGTACAATATTACAGTATCTGTAAGTATTTTTTAAATATTTATGGAATAGTCTGTCAGTTCCTGGAGGAACAGAGACATATTAAAAAGCTGAATACACATTATTAATGTTCCTACAGTACAATTTACTTAATAGTTTGTTAAGAACTGGCCTTCAGCTTCCTAGGCCATCATCAGATAACTTAATAATAAAGATAGTCTACACACCTTCAGCCAGAGTTCATAGCTGTATAAAGATTGTTTTTCAAAGCATATGTTACATTTTATTACTATATCAATACAAAAACTGAGCAGGACAACTACAGTGTTACGAAATTCTTAACTTTAGTTGTTGTTTTTGGATTTGGCTGTTAGTAGGTGCATATGATCATAACACAGCTGACAATCATAGTCTGCACAAGTACTTGATTAGGGTCACATGTGGCCTGTGAGTCGCAGTTTGATGAGCACTGCCACAGAATATCAACAAGCCATTCATTGACTAATGCTATGTCTTTAAAGCAGAACATTCCATATACTGGTACCATAGCACATTTGGTGCTGTGAGAGTGTACTGCACCATGTTCCTTCCAAAATGCCAGCAGTAGCTGGTCATAGGCACAGCCAATTGCTAGTCACTATTTATCAATGGAAGGAAATAGGGCCAAAAATTTTTGGTGAACACTGGTTCAGATCTGAGTATATTGCCTCGAACTTCATCACATCGCTGTAGACCACCAACAGCATTTGCAACACTCTGTTACAGCAATTCCCTCCTTTGACTAGACCTCCAGGCAGCCCTAAACAAGTGCAACATAATGTGGAGCACCATAGTAAAACTGCTGATGGCCCACCAGTATCATACAGACCAAGGCCTTTGGCACTCAATTGCTTGGCTATTGCTAAAGCCAACTTTGACACCATGTTCAAATAAGGCATTATCTGACCATACATCTAGTGCCTAAGAAGTGTCAAGCATTGCATCAGTGTGGAAATTTATCACCCACTTAACACCAAAACTGTACCAGACTGCTACCTGGTGCCATTGTTGAGGGACTATAATTATGTGTTTCATGATGCAGCTATATTCAGTGTATTCAATTGTGACAAAACCTATACCCATATACTGGTAGCAGAGGGAGACGTACCAAAATCAGTGATCACCACTCCATTTGAGTGCTTATGGAATGCTGCCTAGACATGACAATGATTTATTGATTCAGTTCTGCAAGGCCTGCCATTTTTCTTTGCACACCTTGATGATATTCTTCTCTTCTCAGCCACAGGAGCAACATAAACAACATCTTATTGAAGTATTCAAGTGTTAGAGCAATATGGTGTGCTCCTGAACACAGCTAAATGTGTGTCCCAACAATCCAAGATTACCCTCTCTGGCCATGACATACCTTCTCCAGACTCTCTATCGGTATTAGAAAAGGTTGAAGCCATCCGGCAGATATCAAAGCTGAACAACACTAAAGAATTATACCAGTTCCTAGGAATGTCCAATCTCTATTGCTGCTATCGACTGCATTGGGGAACTGCAGGAACCATTAACTACAGCGCTTCCTGGCCCAAAAGTTTGAGGCAATCCTCTAGTCCAATCAGCTGATGGAATGTACTCCACTTTTGATGCCACAAAACAGAGTGTGGTGAAGGCTGCACTTCTCACACATCCCAAGCTAGATGCACCCTTAATGCTAGTTGTAGATGCCAGTCAGAAAGCTATTGGTGCAGTGTCGCAACATGCATCAGATGGCTCATGGCAACCACTTTCTTACTAGGCTCACAATCCATCAATGTCACACCAGATGTGGAGTGTCCATATCTGCAAACTTCTTGCCATGTATGAAGCAGTCAAGTACATCTCTAACTACATGATTACTCCTAAAAACAAAGATGAGGTGACTTACCGAACAAAAGCGCTGGCAGGTCGATAGACACACAAAGAAACACAAACATACACACAAAATTCAAGCTTTCGCAACAAACTGTTGCCTCATCAGGAAAGAGGGAAGGAGAGGGGAAGACGAAAGGAAGTGGGTTTTAAGGGAGAGGGTAAGGAGTCATTCCAATCCCGGGAGCGGAAAGACTTACCTTAGGGGGAAAAAAGGACAGGTATACACTCGCACACACGCACATATCCATCCACACATACAGACACAAGCAGACATATTTAAGAACAATATATTAAAGGTCTTTAAATATGTCTGCTTGTGTCTGTATGTGTGGATGGATATGTGCGTGTGTGCGAGTGTATACCTGTCCTTTTTTCCCCCTAAGGTAAGTCTTTCCGCTCCCGGGATTGGAATGACTCCTTACCCTCTCCCTTAAAACCCACTTCCTTTCGTCTTCCCCTCTCCTTCCCTCTTTCCTGATGAGGCAACAGTTTGTTGCGAAAGCTTGAATTTTGTGTGTATGTTTGTGTTTCTTTGTGTGTCTATCGACCTGCCAGCGCTTTTGTTCGGTAAGTCACCTCATCTTTGTTTTTATATATAATTTTTCCCACGCGGAATGTTTCCTTCCATTATTTTGATATCATTACATGATTACTCCGTAATTCTCAATTAAGTGCCTGGCAGAGGGTTCATCGAACCACTTTTAAGTTATTTCTCTTTCGTTTCACTCTGGAACAGCACGCACGAAAAATGTACACTTAAATCTTTCCATGTGAGCTCTGATTTCTCTTATTTTATTATGATGATCATTTCTCCCTATGTAAATAGGCATCAACAAAATATTTTCATATGCCAAGGAGAAAGTTGGCGATTGGAATTTCATGAGAAGGTCCTGCCATGACACAAAATACCTATGTTTTAATTTCCACCACCTCAATTCATGCATCACATCTGCGGCACTCTTCCTTATTTCGTGATAATACAAAATGAGCTGCCCTTCTTTGAACTTTTTCAATATCCTCCTTCAGACTTATCTGATAAGTATCCCACGTTACACAACAATACTCCAGAAGACAGCGGACAAATGTAGTGTAAGCAACCTCTTTAGTAAACTTGCTACTTTTTCTAAGTGTCCTAATAATAAACTGCAGTCTTTGGTTTACTTTCCCCACAACATTATCTATGTGATCTTTCCAACTAAAGTTATTCGTAATTGTAACCCGTAAGTATTTAGTTCAGTTCACACCCTTTAGATTTGTGTGATTTATAATGTAACTAAAATCTTGCAGATTCCTTTTATTAGTCATGAGGATGACTTCACACTTTTTGTTATTTAGAGTCAATTGCCACTTTTGCATAATACAGATATCTTGTCTCAGTTGTTTTGCAACTGTTTTAAACTTTACAAAATGGGGAACGCCAGGTATTACTTCTGGTTAACTCTATGACTACCTGACAGTTGTTATGAACTGTAACCTTTCTGATAGGAAATCATAAATCCAGTTACACAACTGAGACAGTATTCCTTAAACACACAATTTAATTATAAGTCACTTGTGGAGAATAGTGTCAAAAGCCTTCTAAAAACATGGAATTAATTTGATGTCCCCTGTCATTACTTCATGGGAATAAAGAGCTAGTTGTATTTTACAAGAACAATATTTTCCAAACCCATGTTCACTATTTGATGCTAAACCTTTTTTCTTCTTATTTTTTTTTTCTTTCAAAATCCTACCACAAATCAATGTTAGTGATATGGGTCAGTAATTCATTGGCTTACTCATATTTCCTTTCTTTGTGTATGGATCTTTCTACGATTGAGCAATTGTGAATGATTACTAAGAATGGAGTTATTGTATCAGCATACTCTGAAAGGAATTTGACTGGTACACACTCTGGACCAGAGGCTTTGTCTTTTTCAGTGAGTTAAGCTGCTTCAGTACACTGAAGGTATGTAGATTGTACTTTGCCTTTCGCCTCAGGTAGAAGCTAGGGAACATACCACCTACATGGATCATAAGCCATTGACTTATGCCTTTAAGCAGAACAGTAACAACTGTTCACCTCATCAGTGTAACCATCTAGAATTTATAGCTTCATTTAGGACTGATGTAGAGCACATTACTGGACCTGTCAGTGTAGTTGCTAGTTGCTGATTGCCTATCATGCATCAACAGTGTCAAGTCCTATTAATTTCACATAGACAGCCTACACAACTTCCAGAACATCCAGTGAAGCAAAGAAGTAATTTCGTAAATTTTTTGATTTATTAACTACTTGGCCCAACTGCAGACAACTGCAAAAATTTTCAACAGAAGTTGTAGAGAATTTAATTTTGGAAAAATGATGGTAATGACGTTAACTGAAACTATACGAATGTGTCAGATAATCTGCATCCCTATTTCATAAATAATCTACAAACTACAACAGTTACTATGTGGTTTCACTTAAATACACTGAACAATTCAGAAAACTAACACCTTTCAAGGTTAGGAAATGACTGAAACAACTCACTAACAGTTTCCAACAATGACATAAACATTTCTACATTCTTAATGAAAAGTAAACAAATTTACTTGTATAATAATCTTTGCTTCTCTGGATGTCCCGGAAAACTACTGCAGATACCCGTTTGGAACATGTTTTATTAGAATCACCAGACCAATAAGAATAAAATGAATGGAAATCATGCTTTAGTTTAACCTCATACAGTTTTGTGATGGCTTCATGTTAGCAAAGTTGCTAAATTTCAGGCAAAATCTTTTATTATCCATAACTCTGTAACTAAACATATGTGGACCTATGTTTATATGAACTTTTTTCTGTAGTTTTACTTGTAGAGTAGCATATTAAAAATTTGCAAATCTCCATGAATCACCCTGTATATGAAAGCAGATTGGTCCCTGAATGTTAAACATTAGCTCAGAATGGGGAAATTCTGTAACTATGTATGTATTACAATCCAAGGAGTAGGTGCAGCAGAAAGTCAAAGAATGAACTGTCACTGCTGCTACTGCCACATGCAGCATCACTGGGTAGCATGTAATTAAATCTGACAGCTGCAACAAAAACACACAACACACATAGGAGACAATATCAATTTGAAACTACATCAACTCCTTTGGTGGAAGTGGAGCATTATCACAAAAATGTGCAGGAAAGTGCACGCGACATCCCAATCAAGTTGTGTACACTGGCTGTGGTTCTGTGTCAGATCGTTGTTGCATCTGCAGGAGTGGTGCTCGTGTGGGAGATGAGGTTGTCTTTGTGGTGCTTCAGCTGGTAGTGCTGCCTGGAAAATATAAGCATGTTTGACGCGATTGAGAGAAAAGTTTGGTTGGTCTTGTGTGGATATCTGCAGAGAAATGGCAACAGTAAATTCTCATGGGAGAAGTAATGCTTCATCATAAATAAGTTCCGCTGACGAGGAAGCTATGTCTGGCTTGTGCGTGTTCCACAGACCAAGGAGAACTATTGGGAGACAGATCATTCAGTTAGTGTCATGACACATGAGTGCAGCTTTAAGAGAAAAGTCCCATCACTCAATCATGCTGTTACTCACCAGATAGTAGCAGGTTCACTTGAGGTGCATGAATCTGCAAAACTTTGCGTGCTGGGCGAACAAGTCAGACTCAGATTGTCTACCGCTGTTGGCAGTAACGTGCAATGGGCAACCAAATGTAGATAACCATGCTGACACAAAAGCAGAGGCTAATGTTTCTGCAAAAATATTGCCTACCAACACTGCTTCCAGCCAACGAGTAAAACGATCAATCGTAGTCAGGAAGTATTATTTGCCATTCAATGGAAGTATTTTCCTATGACTTCGATATGCACGTGTGTGACATGTTTTATTATATTCACCAGATCAATAACAACAAAATAGATGGAAATCATGCTTTACCTTCACCTTGATCAGTTTTGCGATGGTTTCATATTAGTGAAGTTGCTAAATTTCAGGCAAAATCTTTAATTAGCCATAACTCCATAACTAAATGTCTCCAAATCTGTTCATTGCTTGGAGCTGTTATGTGTATGAGTGTGTTTATTCTGATAAACAGATCACAAGAGTGACACTTCAGATATTACAACTCAGCTTAATAAGTACATGCTTATCAAAGGTCACACCATCCTAATTGTTGCAGCATCTTAAAAATCTTGTTGGAACTCATAATTCACGTGTATACTGTAAATAATTAGCCACAGTTTCAATGTACAATGGACATCTCATCAACACTGCTGAAGATATCTTGTTAGCATTGTAGGACATATTCAGGAACCTTGGAGTCACCAAAGCATTGGCTTTTACGTATATATTTTTTTCTTTATTGGCATTTGGTTATCCCTGAATTGTCATCCATCACATTTACACACATACTCTTGAGAACTATTAATCACAAATGAAGTGTGGGAGAAATGACTTCTTAAATACCTCTCTGTATGCTGTAACCAGTCTAATCTTGTCTTCACAATCCTTACAGGAGAAACAGAGAAGAGTCTAAAGAATATTTCTGGAATCTTCACTTAATATTGGTTCTCAAAATTTTGTAAGTTGATTTTTGCACAAATTCAGATTTTTCAACATTTCTGTGACACACACAGCGAAAGGTGGATATACACTGTACTAGTGCCGACATTGTGCATGCTCTGTTGCCTGTGTCTATGTGCCTGTGGTTCTGTCAGTGTGATCATGTGATGTATCTGACCCCAGGAATGTGTCAATAAAGTTTCCCCTTCCTGGGACAATGAATTCACGGTGTTCTTATTTCAATTTCCAGGAGTGTACTTTAACAATATTCTATGTTGGAATGCACAAGTGAGCTGTAAGCAGCCTGCTCTGTAGACTGATCACATTTTACAAGTAGCTTATCAATGAACCAACGTCTGCCACCAGCCTTACTTATGACTAATCCACGTGATCACTTCATTTCATGTCCCTACAAAATATTACACTCAGGTGCTTGTATGAGTTTACTGATTCTAATTGTGAATCATTCATGTATTCATAGGACCCGCCCAGATAGCCGCGTGAATATGCATGCTGCTTCCAGGATTTAAGGAGGTGCACCGGCCTTGGATCAAATCTGCCCAGCGGATGAAGAATGTAGGTGATTTACAACATCTGACTAGTTAAATATTGAGTCAGCATCGACATCCTGCTTCAGTTTCACATTCCTAAACATTTCAAATGCTTTCACATGGGATAATGCTAGTTGTAGACAGACGGGATACACAAATTCCATCTTGTGTGTGTGTGTGTGTGTGTGTGTGTGTGTTGGGTGGGGGAGGTCACAGGAAGGGCATCTGGTCTGGCCACCCTCCACCGCTTATATTGCCAGGTCCAATAGTAGCCTACTGGCCCTGTGAGAAATGGGTTAAAGACTAGGAAAATGAAGAAAGGTCTCATATATTTTCATGGGTGTGCTCCTGAATCTAAGCAGTTTTCAGAGAAGGTGTTAAGCAGTGTTCCACTCAGTGTATTGTCACACACACCATTTACAAAACTTCAAGTGTCCCAAGCAATTGTTGGATGATTAATGCCTCCTCCTTTGATGACAACAGGTCTGTGGAATGTATGTAGCAATGAACTGATGTTTTCTATAAAGTTTCCGGTTACACCTGGGGTGAGTCTGATGGTCGATAGAAAGACTAAATTTAAGCCCATCATTGATACTGACTCTTACCCATACAATCTTACATGGGTGTTGAATCTCTCTCTCTGTGGACCGGTGTATCTTGTCTACTGCAGCAACTACACAACTCCATTTCCTATTACTGTATCCTTTCGATATACACTTAGAGCTACCCCAAAATCTCACTGTTGTCAATGTCAGATTTTAGGCAGCCTTCTGTATTAAGCTTTTTAAGACAGCTGCAAACTGTGGGCTTTGTTAGGAATGCTTTTGCAATTGAGCTCTATGATTTTGCTCATGTCATCTGTGGGATTCACTTTATTTGCTCTTAAAGCTATTGTTATCTGGACTAAATGCAGTCAACTAATCTAAAAACGTTTCATGTGCACACCACATGGTCACTATCTGGATGGCAGCCTCTGAAGTGTAGAGCATGGTTGACCCACTTGCAGGGACCTTAATGTTGTAGATTATGAACTCATAGAAACTCTGTAAGCGGGGCTAGTCTACTAAACATTTTCTGTCACTCACTGGAATGATCCAAGGATGACCTCAGACCCCAGAAAGTGGGTATTGTTCATTCCAACATGCTCCACAATATGCAGCTGGTTGCACCTGCCTCCTGCCTATGATTAATGGACCACCTACTCTTCTAGCACTTCATTGATGGTTACAGCAGGATTCCCAAGTGAAATGTGTCTTACTAAGTTTCAATTTCAGTGGAAGACAGCACCATGTATTTATTTGTTAGAGAGATCAGTGTGCCACCCTATGTTATCCTTGGTCCCTGCCACACCATATACATGGCCTCTAGACCTATCCCTGATATGTCGCTGAGAGTGAAGCATACAAATGGTGACAACCGAGCAAGGTGGCGCAGTGGTTAGACACTGGACTCGCATTCGGGAGGACGACGGTTCAATCCCGCATCCGGCCATCCTGATTTAGGTTTTCCGTGATTTCCCTAAATCGTTCCAGGCAAATGCCGGGATGGTTCCTTTCAAAGGGCACGGCCGGCTTCCTTCCCCATCCTTCCCTAATCCGATGAGACCGATGACCTCGCTGTCTGGTCTCCTTCCCCCAAAAACCACCACAAATGGTGACAGAGCCTGTATTTCTTGCAAAGGAGACGGTACCCTTTGGAAAGGATAATGCTTGAAGTAGCTTTGGTATCTATGGTACATCACTCTCAGCAGTTCACCCAACACACACATTCAAAGCAGCTTCCCATCATTTCACAGTAGTAAGACTGATTTCCAGCTGCTAGTGAAAACCAACTAACTCATCCTGTGCCCAAAAACCAGCTGCTAGTGAAAACCAACTAACTCATCCAGTGCCCAAAAACAGCACTGTGAGTGCTGTCCTGTTCAGACATGTGCAATGTTTAGTTGAATGTAAAATAAGTAACTTTAAATTATTCTTGCTGATATTGGTTTTTTTTTATGATGTGTTATGCTACAAAAACTGGAAGTTTTCTTTTAGATTTGAGCTACAATGCCCAAGAAAGTGATTTGTACAAACAATTCTAAAAAGGTACTGCTGCTAAAGCTTACAGAATACACAACTGTAGCTCGCATTTATTACAGAAGATGTTACAAACCCTCATAAGTATCCAAAAATTCTCAAAAATACTCTTCAGCTAGTAAATATACTTTGAAATTAGGTAACAATTGTTTTTGAATAAGACACTGTTACTAACAGTTTGTGAAATGCAAAAATTTGGTTCCAATTCATGATGTAATATGAATTTTGCGTGACCTGAATGTTCAATAATAAACAATATATAATGATACACATAAGTCTTAGCACAAACAATGAAAGATTATGAGAAAACAACGTGAACAGTAAGATATTAGAATCTAGAATTTGATTCGGACCAATCTGGCACATGTGGTCTCATACAAAGAAAAATCTCAAAGTCTGCTTGATCACTTAAATAACCATGTGAAAGGCACAAATTTTTATCTTAGCTGAACTTGTGATATTGGCAATAGTGTGCCATGTATCAATACTGCAGCATCTTTTTACCACAGTCAAAGCAGTGAAAGTCAAGGAGCACCAACGAACCACGTCCTCTGCTTGGGGAGGCTATTCTGTTATGCATTAACTGTCGTTTACAAAAATAAGAACGAACAAAGTATTCAAGCATGGCACCGCCAGAAAAATAAGCATAAAGTAACTCTTCACAAACAAAAAGAAATGGCTACGAGGGTCATTCCAAAAGAAATGCTTACTATTTTTTTTAAAATCCATCTTTTATTCTACATGTTTGAAAGTCTTACAGTGTGTAGAGACATCCTTTAGGAACAATATTTTCATTTCTCCACATAATTTCCATCCCTCTCAACTGCCTTACGCCATCTTGGAGCCAGTGCCTGCATACCCGCACGGTAGAATTCTGGACCAACCTGTTGGAGCCACTGTTTGGCAGCGTGCACAAGGGAGTCATAATCTTCAAACCTTGTTCCACGAAGAGAGTCTTTCAGTTTCCCAAAGAGATGATAGTCACATGGAGCCAGGTCAGGACTGTAAGGCAGGTGTTTCAGTGTTGTCCATCCGAGTTTTGTGATCGCTTCCATGGTTTTTTGACTGACATGTGGCCATGCATTGTCGTGCAACAGCAAAACATCCTGCTTTTTCCGTTGTTGTTGAACATGACTCAGTTGAGCTTGAAGTTTCTTCAGTGTCGTCACGTATGCATCAGAATTTATGGTGGTTCCACTTGGCATGATGTCCACAACCAAGAGTCCTTCAGAATCGAAAAACACCGTAGCCATAACTTTTTCAGCAGAAGATGTGGTTTTGAATTATTTTTTTCTTGAGTGAATTTGCATGATGCCACTCTATTGATTGCCTCTTCGCCTCTGGTGAAAAATGATGGAGCCATGTTTCATCACCTGTCACAATTCTTCCAAGAAATTCATCTCCACCATTCTCGCACTACACCAAAAGTTCGCTGCATACCGTTTTCTTGTTTCTTTGTGAGCCACTGTCAACATTCTGGGAACCCACCTGGCACAAACCTTTTTTAATGCCAACACTTTCAGTATTCTGCAAACACTTCCTTCCCCTATCCCAACGTGGGGTGACAATTCGTTGACTGTGATGTGTCTGTCAGCAGTCACCAATTTGTTAACCCTCTGCACATTGTCTGGAGTGTGTGCAGTATGAGGCCTGCCACTGCGAGGACAATCCTCAATATTGCCGTGCCTGCTTTCATCATCTAACCTTCTTGCCTACCGAGTAAGTGTACTGCAATTGACAGCAGCATCTCCATACACCTTTTTCAACCTTTTGTAGATGTTTCCCACTGTCTCATTTTCACAGCACAGGAATTCTATGACAGCATGTTGCTTCTGATGAATGTCAAGTGTAGCAGCCATCTTGAAGACATGCTGTGACGGCGCCACTCACGGGAACAGGTTGAACTAAGTTTGAAAACAAGCTGGAAGGATGTATCTACACACTGTAAAACTTTCACACTCGCAAAATGAAAACTGTATTTTTACAAAAATAGTGTGCATTTATTTTGGAGTGACCCTCGTAGAATGCAAAATGGTTTTTTGGTAATGGAACACAATTCAAATCAAAAGAGTTTGAAGGTATATAACAGAGAGTGCATTGCTAATACGACTAATTTCATTTCACCCTGCATCAACTGGAAAGCTGAAAGATTTGTTGTAACTTTAAACAAAGAACCTTAGCTGTATAAAATGTTTGAAAAAAGCATATTTGTGACATCAGCTGTACAACTGCATATTTATTCTCTTCCAGTTTCGATTATTACAGTCATCATAACAGGAGAAATACAGTGTAATCAATAAACCAAACACACATTTTCGCCATATATGAGCCAACCAAATGTAGAACATACATAATTGTCATAATAGTCTGTCTTAACACAGTCCATATAAACATGCTGTGCCTTGGCACAATAACAGTAGTCCACACTTGGTGACAACTCTATGTGTGCGTTCAGTACTGTAGTTGTGTCCAGGCACAGCGCATTTATGTGGACTGTGTTAGAACAGACTATCATGACAATTACATATTTTCTACATTTAGTTGGCTTATTTATGACAAAAATGTATGTTTGATCCACTGATGTACACTGTCTCTCTCCTGTGAAGATGACTGTAATAACTGAAACAGGTAGAGAACAAAATATACAACTGTACAGCTGATAGCACACATTTGTTCCCCCCCCCCCCCCCCAAATTATCTAACAATAATAGACAGTCACCAACGAAAAGCTCTGTGTAAAATGTGGCAGTGACATATTATTTCACTGTTCACACTTATTTCCAAACATAACGCACTGGTGTGCAGAACTTAAAGACATAATATGTCAATGCTAAATAACATATCTTGATGAAATTTCGCTCATACTTAGCAAAAATTGCTGCAGTATCATGCAGAAGGTAAGTGAAAGAAATATGCAATAATGTAAACAGAAATTACGCTTTTATTGAAGATCATTAATTACACTGACGTCAGTGTGATTTGTGATGGTGCCCTGGACATTACAAAATGCGGGATATGGTTCTTAACCCATTTCTACCTGAATTAATTTTCACTTCTGAATTTTACAAATCAAATATTTATTTGTTCATTGTCATTAATGAAACATACTATAACAAGATAAACAAAAGTAATTAATAATTTAAGCAAAAGAGGGTGTTACATAGGGACTAGGAAGAGCATACAGTTTATGTGAAATGCACAACAGTAAATAAAATAAAGCAGTGTATGTCATTTACATTATGGTTAGGCAACAGCATTCATTATTTGTGATACCATTCAAAACACTCTATGCACAAACCAACATCACATTTGCAATACATTGTTCTTGGAGTTCCTTTGCAGTTTTCTGCAGTGCAGCATCTTCCTTTTTTCTGTGGCACCATAACTACGAGGTGATTTTTTGTTGTTGTATCTGATGTCCTGCAGCACTCTACTTTGATACAGTTTACCTGCGGGGTGACCAGGACCTCTAGGGATTGTTTCATTGGAAGTTAGGTAACACTTCAGAGTGTACAATTGAAATTGCAGTTCTGGCATATTAATACCTGTCTTTTTATAGAAAAGCCACACATTATGAACAGACACATCCAGTAGCCATGTAAAAATTGGCCACCTCCATTTCTTTCCTCTGATGCTAAGTCTATATAACACTACATTTTTGTACATTCAGTCAGTTCCCCTCATATTTTTATTGTATTCTCCAGTAACATGTGGTCACAGTACAAGTATTCTTTTCTTCTCTTGTCTTGAATATCTGCTCACAGAGCTTACTGGATCGATCCCATAGCTGGTCACGGTAATTGTTACTGCAGAATTATCTAGCCGACTGGTAATAATCTTTCCACTTTCCTTGCTGCTCTTGTAATCAAAATCTCCTCTCTTATTTCTTTTGGATGTTGTCTTAGAGGGTATAAGCTGACATTATTTAGAATAACGATTCTCACAAATAGTGCCAGTTGCACCATAACCTCGTTCTTTTAGGTGAACCAACAATGTTGGTGATGTAAACAGATTGTCAAAATAAAATGTGAAGAGCTGATTTTTACTTTTATCAGGAAGTGAATCAATCATTTGAACCAGAGGTGCAGCACATTTTCCAAATGCTTTCTTGCACACTTTGTTTCCTCTGTGGATCAGTTCCCTGGTGTACTTGAAAATCCACTAGGTAACCCATGTTTGTGATTAGGCACCATGCCTCGTACCCAAATTTAATGGGTTTACCTACCAGAAATTGTTTCTATCCATGCCTGCCAAAATAGTTTATCATGCTCTCATCATAATCCAAATCTTGCTCAGGCTGAAAGTGGACAGAAAACACTTTTCTTAACATATCAATTAATGGGCGAAGTTTCCACATTTTATCATTTACTGTACATTGATTTGTATCTTTGTAACGCCGGAAATGCATACCCTCCTATTTCCATCTATTGTACTATAAATTTTTTCCTCATTTTGTTACCTGAAGATGTGACATTTCTGTGTCTTTTTATATTGAAATTGTTTTACAATTTGTATATATATATTTATGTCAATGTATAATTGGTTTGTTTTGTAAATATTATTTGTATTTTTACTCTGGGTCTTGTGTAGGGAAAATTATGCTATCAAACGATTACATTGATAGGTTGTGTGGAGAACCAAAGTGTTTAGGATCTTGGGAGTGTTAACTCTGGCGCGTTGAGCACAGGCAGAGCAGAGTCTGGCTGGAGTAGGGAGGTGGAGCATGTGTTTTGAATGACACTCCCATGGGTTGCCATGCTTTCGGGGTTTGGCAGCATGTAATTGCGCTTGACTTGCTATGTTAGTTTCGGGCACGGTGTCGCGGACGGGAAACATTAGCTGGCACACATCAAGAGCCCGTTTCACCTGGTGACCATGTTGGGAAGAAGGCGCGCCAACATCCAGCTTCTACAACAGCAACGGCCGACAATAAGTGATTGTCGCCACCTCCTCGACCGATGACTTCAAATCTTCAATCAAACAACAAGGAAGACTGAAAGCACGTAAAGTTTTAGAACTGTATGGCAGACCTCAGCTTTTCAAACTGTTCCATTTGCATCACTAAAATTGCTCACTGTCCCAATTGTATTACCAAGCAGGGTCCCTTCCTTTTTCTGAAATGAACCCGAGTGTCGAAATTCAAATGCCAGCATTAAAGTAATATCATTCCATTTCACTGCTTTAATTTCAAAGTTCAGTTAAAGTATTCATAGCTGACAACAATAACCAAACAGAACTACATTTAGATTACACAAGCACAAATTAATAGTGTGAGTTTTGTTACCATATTTTAGCTTACCTGTGACTGCAGCTCAGCATGGTATGTACTAAATTTTACTATTGTTAATTGTTCAAAATCATTTAATTCAAGTTCATATCTCTTATTTCTAAATTGCGTAGATTCAAGTTGCTTTTGAGATGATTGTTGAGGTGGCCCAAGACTAACCTTATTCAATTTAATTTCACAGTGCTTCAGAAACAAAGTTCACTATTAATTTCAGTCACTAAATTAACTTGCAGTTTTCCGGTTTTATTAATTCTTTTGCTAAATAAGAGTCGAGGCACATGAAAGGGAAGCAGTGGTTGGGAAGGGAGTAAGACAGGGTTGTAGCCTCTCCCCGATGTTGTTCAATCTGTATATTGAGCAAGCAGTAAAGGAAACAAAAGAAAAATTCGGAGTAGGTATTAAAATTCATGGAGAAGAAATAAAAACTTTGAGGTTCGCCGATGGCATTGTAATTCTGTCAGAGACAGCAAAGGACTTGGAAGAGCAGTTGAATGGAATGGACAGTGTCTTGAAAGGAGGATATAAGATGAACATCAACAAAAGCAAAACAAGGATAATGGAATGTAGTCAAATTAAGTCGGGTGATGCTGAGGGAATTAGATTAGGAAATGAGGCACTTAAAGTAGTAAAGGAGTTTTGCTATTTGGGGAGCAAAATAACTGATGATGGTCGAAGTAGAGAGGATGTAAAATGTAGGCTGGCAATGGCAAGGAAAGCGTTTCTGAAGAAGAGAAATTTGTTAACATCGTGTATAGATTTAAGTGTCAGGAAGTCATTTCTGAAAGTATTTGTATGGAGTGTAGCCATGTATGGAAGTGAAACATGGACGATAAATAGTTTGGACAAGAAGAGAATAGAAGCTTTCGAAATGTGGTGCTACAGAAGAATGCTGAAGATAAGGTGGGTAGATCACGTAACTAATGAGGAAGTATTGAATAGGATTGGGGAGAAGAGAAGTTTGTGGCACAACTTGACCAGAAGAAGGGATCGGTTGGTAGGACATGTTATGAGGCATCAAGGGATCACCAATTTAGTATTGGAGGGCAGCGTGGAGGGTAAAAATCGTAGAGGGAGACCAAGAGATGAATACACTAAGCAGATTCAGAAGGATGTAGGTTGCAGTAGGTACTGGGAGATGAAAAAGCTTGCACAGGATAGAGTAGCATGGAGAGCTGCATCAAACCAGTCTCAGGACTGAAGACCACAACAACAACAACAACAAATTAAGTCAGAGTGTAGCGAAATTTATTACTTCTGACAAACATTCAGTTTTCACACAACACGTGTCAACCTACAGTTGCCACGCTTTTAGTGCTAATTATATGTGCATTAACCTTTCTTTTTCAGTTATTATAGCAGTTGTCCATAGGACTGGTGACCATAATTTTCCCCAAATCTCAAATATCTAATTAACGCCAGTTAATTGTTAATGTAGTGACCGCACATTTACTTTCTTTATTAACTTTACCCCTTTTCAAAATTAATTTCCACCACTTTCATTTTCATTTTTCCTTTCATTTAGATGTAACCCTTCCTCCCTCTTTACCGACAGATTAACTTCGGTGATGATTGCTTTTCCCAAATTTCCATTAGGTACACGCGGTTTAATTTTTCACTGTCATTAAGGTCGATAAGAGACGGGGGGAGGTTACACGTTATCACATCATTGAATGAATCTCATAACTGTTTAAAATCTGTCTCTTCTCACCATATTGTGCACCATTTCATCTCTCATGTCCAACCCTGAATCCCAGTAACATCTTCTACGTACAGAATTATAGCGTGAGTGAATTAGAATTCCTAGAAAACCTTTTCTCTCTTTGTTTATTATTTTGTGATCTGGGCAGGTCTTGAACAAATACTGAGAAATAAGTACCGAGAAATTTAATTATTTCATCTTTCCAAAACAGTTCAAAACATGGAACTGGGACAAGCTCCTGTATTTACTGTGATCATTCTCTGAAAATAAAGTTTTATCTCTTTGCAGATCCTCTCTTCTCCAATCTCTTATTACAGCTTTTCAGATCTGTAGCTTTTCTGTTTCATCTGAAATGACATTTCCTGGTTTATCAGCATGAGAGCAGTCAGTCTCAGGTTCACACCTAACCTGTTTTTGTTGGTCAATACCGCTTCTACACCAGCATGAAGTTGCTTGGTCCAAGATTATCTATCTTTCCACCACCATCTTTTTCACCAGAAAATCTTCATGCAACTCTACATTAGCTTCAGGAGGCTCAATAAATATATCTGTTGCACCTTCTTCCCCCTCCTCAAGAATAGCCAGGATTTCATGCATGGACAGGCCTCTGAGGAGGAATGAAACATTATATTCGTTGTTCTGCCTAGCGTAAAATATGTGGGACACACAATTAAAAACTGGATTTGGAACCAAAATAATGAACTGCATTTTGTGGTTAACCTATAATACAAGGGTGAGTCAAATGAAAACCTTAAATTTTTTTTTTAATATTATTTATAGTGCAGAAGTGGTACAGGGCTGTATCACTTTTCAACACAATCTCCCCCACGCTCAATGCAAGTTCTCCAGCACTTACAAAGCGCATAAATTCCTTTACAAGAAAATTCTCTTGGTAGTCCACGCAACCACTCAAGCACCACGTGGCATACCTCTTCATCCTCCCATTGCATCTTTGAGTAGTCCAAACATATGGAAATCACCTGGGGCAAGATCTGGTGAGTATGGTGGATGAGGAAGACACTCAAAATGCAGGTCAGTGATTGTTGCAACTGTTGTATGGGCAGTGTGGGGCCTTGCATTGTCGTGTTGCAAAATAACACCTGCTGACAGCAATCCACGTTGCTTTGTTTTGATTGCAGGCCACAGATGATTTTTTAGGAGATCTATGTATGATGCACTGGCAACAGTGGTACCTCTAGGCATGTAATGCTCCAAAATGACGCCTTTTTCATCCCAAAAGAGTGTCAGCATAACCTTCCCTGCTGATGGTTCTGTTCAAAACTTCTTTGGTTTTGGTGATGAGGAATGGTGCCATTCCTTGCTTGCTCTCTTCGTTTCCGGTTGGTGGAAGTGAACCCAGGTTTCATCCCCAGTAACGATTCTTGCAAGGAACCCATCAATCACCTTCTTGTTCGAAGCACCAAAGAAGTTCTTCACAAGCATTAGTACGTCGTTCTCTCATTTCAGGAGTCATCTGGCTTGGCACCCATCTTGCAGACACTTTGTGAAACTGGAGAACATCATGCACAATGTGGTGTGCCGACCCATGACTAATCTGTAAACATGCTGCAATGTCATTCAGTGTCACTTGGCGGTTTTCCTTCACTATGGCTTCAACTACTGCAATGTTCTGTGGAGTCACAACTCGTTGTGCCCTACCTAGACGAGGAGCATCTTCCACTAAAGTCACAGCATTTGCGAACATCCTACTCCATTCGTAGACTTGCTGCTGTGACAAACATGCATCACCGTACTGAACCTTCATTTGTCGATGAATTTCAATAGGTTACACACCTTCACTACTGAATAACAGAATGCTGTTCTTTCTTGGTGAAAGTCGCAAGTGGGGCGGCCATCTTTATACTGATACTGCGACGGTATGTGTGCATCTGCACTATGCTACCACCTACAGGCCATTCTGCACGCTGTGTGTAGCACCCTTACCAACTTACAAGGTAACAGCGCGAAATTTCGATTTGTTATTACAAATTTAAGGTTTTCATTTGACTCATCCTCGTATAACATTATAATTAACCAAAAGATTTAAAAATTGTGTGGTATATTGCTTCAGAAAATAGTTCTTACTTCTTTTTCCAAGACATAATCTTATTCAGAAAAAGTCTTTAGTAAGTGAATGACCAGAAACTGTCCTCTTCCCACTTGCTACTGGCAGAATCCCACTTAAATATCAACAATAGAGCTTCTTTAATTGAGACACATACAACGACAGGCATTTCAAAGGCACACATTGTTGCCAACAAGTGAAAACAATGGTAGAATGTTACACGACATATATGTCAAGCTAGGCAGAAATGGGTTAAGGACAGACACAGGGCAAAGTGCATTCTTGTATTTAAATATACATATCTCCAAAAATATTACAGCTAAAACAGTAAAGCTTGAGACTATTATGTACAACTTGATGCTTGATATTCTGTGCAGCTTTTGATTGAAAATGTGCATCGACATAGATTTTATAAGAATTTGTATTTTTAAATACCATTGTTTCTATAACATACCTTTACTCGTAAACTAATCAAGCAATAGAACTGGAATTTCTCAGTTTACATCTGCATAAGAGGCTAACAAAATGTGTGGAACAGATTTTTGTTTAAGTTTGAAAGTAATTTTTCAATTTTGTGTTACCAAGGATTGCTCTATTTTTCTCAAATTTTAAGGGAGAACTTTTCTCAGAGAAAAGATAACAGAAAAGTGCTGCAGAAGATTATTCAATAAGCATTTCTTAAGAACTATGCCAAACTTCACGATGTTAGCATTTATAGTTCCTGATAAATGGTACACTATAACTCAAGAAAGTCAATTTACAGCAATTTGCATTTAAAGTTTTTGTTTCAATTTTTGACAATATTGCTATACCTCTAGTGACTAATGCTGTCTACATCCATAATATTTATTTATTCTCTTTCTTGTCTTCCTGGAGTAATCTCTTCCCCTGGCTCCTTTGCATAGCCACCTTCTGCATTTTTCCATCTGCTGTCTGAGCTTTGTCCAGTCGCACTTCATCAAGGCTTCTGAGTATTTTCAGTGTGAATGCACCTGGATGGAATCTAGTCTCTGCAGGCACCTAGCCTCACCTGCATTTCCACAACTGGACACTTAACAGGCATCACATGCAGCTGTCTTCACAACAATTGAGGACACAAACACTGTTTCTGGACAATGGATCCATGTAAGGTGATAGTAGCTCTCATTTGTATTCTGTGTACACAATTTTACAGCAGTCTAGGATTGGCTAGGTACCTGAAAGTTGATTTTATAAAGTCTAAAACAGCAAGTGGCAAACCATGTTTGTGGGTGTATGGCTTTCCACTGGCTTCTTCCTGAAGATATTTACACCACAATATGTCACAAAGGGAATGTATCATCCGTGGAAAATTTGTGAAGGAATATTGCCCACACGGCTTGCTGCATTGTTTTCACGCTATATAAGTTATCCCTAATAGCTTTTCCATAATATATTTGTAAAGTGTGAATTTCCTTGCCTGTCAGTCTGTTAACACCTCCCAGCAAGTGTCCATCTTCTAATTTCTTGCCTTTCATTTCTTTCTTCAATCTGAGAAGTCCACCTCCCATTCGCTTTGGAAGATACTCCACACATTCCAGTTTTTCAATTTTAGTTTGTGAGCCATAAGGTTTGCTCTTTGAAACATTCTTAAAAGCACTGGAATCTCCCATCACCTAGATACTTCACATACCTACCACCACATTGTTCAACTAACCTTTGGAATATTAGTTTCATCCCAAGTGCTTCAAACCCACCACTTGACCCCCTGATAATTCTTGCTGCACACTTTCTTGTGTTACTGCTGCCACCTTTCTTCTTTGCTGCCTTCATTGTTTTTTCTTGTGTCACACTGAAAGCAATATTTACTCATTACTCAGAAGTCTAAGATTTTCCCTGTATTCACACTAATGACAGATGATACACCATGAAATGATGTATGGGCCCTCTTCATCCAGGTTCCATCACAACAGACGCACAGATCTTTCTTCACTACACCGTGTCCTTCTTGTCCTTCATTGTTCATATCTACAGCCTCCTCAACAGCTGCTTTCATGTCCTCCTTGCTCTCAGTTTCAAGAGCTCTGAGGAGTTTTCTATAGTACTCACTGAATCTATTACTGATGCAGGTATGTTCATCAAGCCACAAAACAAATTTGTGCCTCCTCTGCTTACACCTATGCATCTCATGGCATAACAATCTTGTATTTGCCTCATAATTCTTCCCATGGAGAGCAGAAGTCTTGAACTGAAACTCATTTACATACTTTACACAAAATATGTTTGTCATTGTCATCATACAGTCAAGGCCCTATGAGCCACAATTAGCCATATATACATAAAACATTAATCATACGGACAGGTATTTCTAAGTCAGTTAACCTAAATCCAGTGGAGAAGTTGTCTCTGGCACTGTACATGGCATCATCAGTTCCTTCACTAATTTTCTTCTTCGATGAACTCGGTGACTTTGTCAAAAATTGTTCTTCACACTTAGGAGCAACATGTGTATCTCTGTTATTTAAATCTCCTGTACCTTTTACAAGTGAAATTTGAAATTTCCTCACTTCTGAATCTGTGTTTTCTGTCACAGTCCATTTCGAGCAAAACAGATTGATACATACAAAACTAAAAACTAAATTAAGCTTGTAGCATGAACTACTCAAAAAAGCAACATTGTAAACAATTGATCAAGCAAAGATAATCTTTCTAACAGTGTTCCAGGCTCATCTGTAGTTCATTTGATTGTGTAAATGAAAAATTAATGCACAAATATTTCTAGCATAGAAAAGGTGTGGATCACAGCATAAAAAGATGGGGCATGGCAGGCTCAGGCCCCCAAAAAAACTTTTTTAAAATTTATTTCTAGCCAAATTCATTTATGAAACTTTACAATGTTATTCCTAAAGAATTAATTTAATAAATTAAATAATAAAAAAATCGAGTTTTTTCACAATTTTACCCTACATCTGCCCTTAGTAGGGTGTATGATCACCACGGATGGCAGAGTATGTCCACGCTGACCACAATGCTGGTAAGGAGTTCTTATGGTAGGGTGTCCCATTCCTCCTCCATTGTGGCTGACAACTGCTGAATGGTTGTTGGCACATTTGAACATGCTGCAGTGCGTCTCCTCAATACTTCCTACATGTCCTCATAGGGATTTATGTCAGGAGAACGAGCAGGTCAGTCCAGTCACCAAAACTCCTCTCATTCCAACGGCTTTTTTATGTGGTTGCACATTGTCATGCATAAAACTGAAGTCAGGTTCGAATGCATGCAGAAAAAGATGCACATGGGGAAGGAATATAGTGTCACAATAATATTGACAAGTGAGTGGGCCTCACGACATATGAGCATACATCCAGCATTGTCAAACATGTTCATTTTAGTGGTCTCAGTGGGGGGAGGCATACTCTCACAAGTGCATACTGACCTTCAAATCTTTGTACAAGGTATATTCACCAACTAGTGTTATTGTGACACTGTACTTGTTCCCATGTGCTTCTTTTTCAGTGTTGCATTCAGCCTTGACTTTATTTTTATGGATAACAAGTGTAACTGCATTTAACTGTGCAGGTGGAGCAGCTCTTGGAGCAAGAGCATAATCGGTGAATTGCCTGACCTATCTATTCCCCTACCTTCAGTCCATCAAACACATGTCAGATGAATTGACGAGATGTATTACAGTATGTCCACATGCATCAACAAACATCCAGCAGTTGTCAACCGCACTGGAGGAGGAATGGAATGCCCTGCCACGAAAACTGCTTACCAAACCTTGTGGCCAGCATGGGTGTACATTGCAGATCATGCACCGCTGTCCATGGTGATGAAACATCCTTTTGTAATATCTTGGAGACTATAATAAAAAATGGTTACTTCAGTGTAATTGTTGTCTTCGAATGAAAGTGTCATTTTTGTTCATTTCATTGCTTATTTCTTTCAGTTACCTTCTGTGCTATTCAACAGCAGTTCTTTCTAGATACAGTCTGAGTTTCATCCAAGTTTCATCAAGCCATGTTATTTGGCAGCAACACATCATGAAAAAGTTACTTTTTTGATTAAGTTTTGCACACTAATGTATTTCGTAGTGCCTTAAGTTGAGGGAAAGCATGACTTATTGTATAATAGGTTGGAATTTTGCAATTTAGTTATTCTGTATGCATATGAATCAAGCAGAATAGCAGAGTTCAGGGAGGTACAAGGCAGCCAAGTTTCGCCACTTTTACATGAAGTGATGAGGAGAAAAGGGTTCACTAAAAGTGAGAGGAAGCCATGTCCCAGAGAGTGGCAAAAGAGATGTCTTGAGTGTCCTAGGTAAAAATACTGTTTGGTTAAGAAAAATACATCCTAAAATTCTGACAAGAGTTTCTCGTATTAAGAATAAGCATTAGTCAGCATTGGAGCTAAAAAACATATTTTAATTATGGATGTTATAAAAAGTTACATACCTGACATCACAGGCAGAAACAGTTAACAAATAGGACTAGCATCCCTTGTTTGAGGCAAATCGTAATGGGGGTTGGCTGAGAGCAGACCGTGTCACTGGAGATGGTCTAAGCTCATTGGCACACTAAACTGAATTGATATTTTATCTAATGTAGCAAAGAAAAACTAAGTACAATGGATAGGTAGTGACTGATTGGTGCCAGAAAGTTTTATTTTGAATGGTGACAATAACTACAGAAATAAGACATGGTTAGCTCGAATGAACAGACCCTATGTTGGCCCACTGTTTCATGTCTGTCAACTTTTACTGGTAAATAGGGCTATGTTCCTTATCATACTATGTATACCACACATGGGAAAAACTTGTACTGAGATACCTGTGTTGCACCACGAACCATAGATAACAGGGGTGAAGGATGGCTGTGGAGATGTGTTTAGGTGAACAGATGTGCAACTGTTGGGGAACCAAGGGGGCTACCGACAGTGTCTCCTCAACAACAACTGTTCAGAAAATACTGCTGTGTATGGGCCTCAGCAGCGAGCACCTGTGTTATGCATGCACCCATCCTGAGTGCTGTTCATCAGCGACAAAGGCTGGAATTTGCACACCAGTACCGCAACTGGACATGCACTGAACGGCGACAGATTGTCTTTTCAGATGAATCACATATTATGCTCCAATGGACAGACAGCCGTTGGTGTGTAGAGCCCTGCAACAATTGTCAGAAGGGTCCAGATTACAGGAGAGAGTGTTATGGTCTGCAGTATATTTCTGTGACTTTCACTGAGTGATCTCGTCATTCTGTAAGGAACAATGGATCAACACAAATATGCATCTATCCCGGGGGACCAGGTACACTTCTACATGCAGTTTGTTTTTTCCTTGGCAGAATGGCATCTACCAGCAGGACAACGCAACATGTCACACCAAACACAGTGTACATGCTTGGTTACAAGAGCACAAGGATGAGTTTTGTCTACTCCCCCAGCCACCACACTTCCCAGATTTAAGCCCAGTCAAGAATATGTGGGACAACCTCAATAAGGCGGTTTGTGCCATAGATTCTCAACCAAGAAACATAGTGCAGCATGGCTCCACATCCCTGTTGGTGTCTTCCAAAATGTCACTGACACTTTTCCTGCACGTCTGCACTGCAAAAGGTGGTTATTCAGGCTTTTTGACAGGTGGCTGCATTAATGTGACTGGACTGTGTATTTTGCACAAGTGTCACTAGCTGGTGTAGTTAGTTTGTAGAGAGAAAGGTGCACAGATGATTACTCTGGAATCACTGGCTCCTGTGAAGGCTCCTTGACTTCTGTTGGGACATGCACATATCTCTGATTTTGGATGTGATACTTTTATGCACCACTTTAATTAGAGGTCACAACAGAGCCTCAACAGCATGTCTGGTTTTACCGAATGCATTGGGTACCAGAACTTGCGCAGTGAACAAGTGATAAGTGACTTTTGCAGGCTGCAACATCACTGTTAGGCCAGCTTGTGATAGCAAAGAGGTGAATTTGCTTTAGAGTTTGACTGTTGGTACCTGCAGCTCAAACCACTGCCAATGCAAAGTGGTACTTTTTTGTGCTTTTCACCTCATCATCATCATCATCATCATCAGGATTTCCTTCCAGTGAGCCAGGTAGGAACTTCGTGAACGATATGCCTCCATTGGTTTCCGTCCTGGTATAGCTTTCCCCTCTCCACTACATCCCATGTTTCTCCTCTCCTCTTGAGTATCTTCCTTAACCTGGTCTGTCCATCTCTTTCTAGGCCACCCAATTGGTCTTCCTCCTGGTACCTCCATCTCCAAATACTGGCGTGAAGTTCGAGTCGGGTGCATTCGTTTCACATGATTGAACCACTTCAATCTCAAAGCACTCATCCTCTCCTCTGTAGTCAATGTCACCTGCAGATCTCTCCTGCCTGTCTCCTATCCTATTCTATCCTATCCTAAACCTCTCCTTTTTCCTTACCATTATCAAACCCATGCCAGGGATATGGCGAAGTCCTTAACGGCAGCTATGGTGGAGAACATCATCTTTGGTACAGCGCAGCTGGCAGAGGAGGCACCCTTTCCCTCCTAAGAGCAAATGAGGAGTGGAACCACTGTCTTGTGGTGAAGAGGGACCTTCAAAGGCTGAGGGAGTAAACCCTGAAAGAAAATCCTCAGATGCATTAGGCTTAGCAAGCCAGCAGATGAGAAAAAGTTGTTATTGCTTGCAATCAAAGAATGAGCCTTGGACTAAAAATACCTAATGTAGACAGCACTTCTTGTTCACCTGGAACGAATGGCAGCTCTTCACAGCCTGAAGAAAAACCAAGGAATGCAAGAAGATACACTAAACAAGAATAGGAAACTAGAACCCAACAAAAAGGAAAAAACAAGTTGAGAGTGGAAACATTAAATGTAATAACCTTGACAGGAAAGACTGAAGAGATTGTAGACATGATGGAGAGGAGAAAGATTCATATCCTTGGATTGAGTGGGACCAAGTGGAACGGAAAAAAACTCTTAAAATTGCTGAGAGGTGGGTACAAATTATTCTGGCAGACCACAATAAAGAGGCAAAAAATGAAGTGGGGTTTGTGTTTCACAAAGACATTGACCCAGTTACAGATGTGAGCTTTGTGAGTGGAAGGATAATTAGAGCAAGAGTGAACTTGGGAAAGAATAGTTTTACTATACTCCAAGTGTACGCAACTCAGCAAGGGTGCAGTGAGGAAGAAAAAACGAAATTCCTTGAAGAACTGGAAGACCAAGTACGAGAAGATAACATGATAATTGGGGATCTTAATGCTCAGATTGGCATGGATAGAAATGGATATGAGGAGGTGACAGCCCCTTTTGGATACGAATGATGAAATGTTGGGGGTGAAGAAATTCTAAATCTGTGCATAAGGAATCATCTTTTAGTGAAGAATACATTCTTCAAGAAACAAGATAGCCATAAGATTACTTGATATCTTTGGGATGGCAAATCTAAGACAGTTATAGACTATATATTAACAGACAAATTAATTGGAGGAAAAGTAAGGGACACTGAAGTCATACCAAGTGAGCACTTGGATAGCGGCCACAGGTTACTAGTAGCTGATCTAAATTATAAGATGAAAACCTTGAATGCTATACAAAGAATGCCAAAAATTAAGGAGTGGAAGTTGAAAGAAGAAGAAAAGAAGAAAATAAGAAAAGTTTCCAAAATCTAGTGGCACAAAAATTGCCAAAAACTGAAAGGGGTAGTGTAGAGGAAGAGTGGAACCTATTTAAAACATCTGTAGTTAACAGTACTGTGCAGATATGCGGCAAAACAAAGGGTAAAGTGAAAGACAAAGAAACTTATAAAATATATTGACACAGGAATAGACATGTAGGTGTCTGCCTCTGAGGTGGAGAGAACGTCGCCTTCCTACATCAATTGAGGGTTAAACGCAGAGCTAAGGAATAACTATTATGACGACACATTTTTGGAAGGGGTGGAACACGACATGACAGTGCAAGAAAGAACACTCAACAAAGGCAAGATAGCAATCGACCCATGCACATAACATGCATCCGATCCAGGCAGCCAAATTCAGGTGGCATACAACATAATGGGAGCCACTGTGGAATGTCGAAATGTGAAAATTATCGCACTAAAGCAGAGCATTTAAAGTAAATAACATCTTGGTATAGGACTGAATAGATACCAAGCGAAGAAAAAGGAAGGGTTATATAGCGACGACACATTTGACACTGATGTGCAGAGGAAGGTATGCTACGATACTAGCGACCTATGCCTGGCACTGTGACCCCTAGTAGTTACAGCAACCATGGCATTTCCGAAGAAATAAAAACAGATGATACTATCATAATGGCATTTAAGAGGAACCAAATGCAGGAGGAGAGGAGGTAAATGGTAGAACATCTTGCTGGCAAATATGGGGTATCTGCGCTCTGGACAACAAATTAGATCAAGATACAGTTGAGAACACTCATGTAGAACACAGCTTGGAGCTTAACAACATGTAACAGTTGAAACACACAAAAGCCCCAGTTAACAAAAAGAGAGATTTGTATTCAATGGGAAATTCAAATGTGAATCGCCCTTAATGTTAAATGATAAGATCACTCTTCATTCAGATGTAGACAAAGAGTGGTGCAATGCATTAATGCCTATGTGACTTGTTGCTTCACAATAGGCTGCTTAAGAAGTTCCAGTGTTTACCAGTGGTGAGAGTGCAAATGCAAATTCTCCTGGTAAATAAGATTTCAATCATAGAGCCATTATTGAAGATTTGTTGCACAAAGAAGATCCTACCCAACTATAAATAAATCCTACTGTATGTGCACAAGCAGGCAGTGTTGATTCCAAAATCTTCATAGAAGTGATTTGGAAATCTATGTAGTGGTGCGAAAGTACTGAACTTGATTTTGAGGCTTCCATCTTAAGTTACGTATATAAATTTTGTGATGTCTTTTGTAAAAATTGAAGACCAGAATTTGGGTACCTCAGAAATTCATTATACTGAAAAACTCAGGGGAGAACAAGGGATAAGTGATTAATTTTATTGGCTTAAGGTTAAGAAAGAACAAGACTGAGTCAAGATAAGCAGTCTTCTGGCTGACGAACAGAAACAAATTAGTGCAAGATAGAAGAATTCACACTATGGATATATTATCCTATGAAATAGTGGCGTATTTCTGACTCAGTCAGAGTAGTCAAGACCTTTGACGCAGGCTGAAGCAACAAGTTCATTGTAGAAAAGTATCCAGTACCCAAAGCACAAAAAGATGCTGTTCAGGAGGAAATAAATAGGATGGTAGAATGGGGAATCATTATGCATGCTTAGAACAAGGATATCAACCCTTCATTTGTTGTTCCAAAATGAAATGTCAGTGTGTGTGTGTGTGTGTGTCTGGTTCTTGACGCACAATAGCTTAATGAGATTGTGGACACAGAAAGTGACAGACTGGTTTCAATTGATTAACTTTTGCAAAGGTTTTACAGAGCAAAATTCTTGATGTCACTCATGGGTACTGGAACCTACTGCTAGTTCCAAGTCACAAAAGTATACAGCATTCTTACTTGGCGGTTTGTTACCAGTTCTGCATAGTGTCTTTTGGATTGAATACATCTGTACATGCTTTTGTGAGGGTAATGCTATGCTTTTTAGATCGGCATGTTGAAGTGAGCATCGATTTCGTGCATGAAAGTTACTATGGCCATTATGTAGAGGGCAAAATGTATTGCAAAACTGCAAATGACAGCAGCATTTGAATACATGTGGAGGCAAGTACAGAAGTGGGTCATAGCAGGTGTCTAATGCCAAACTGTGAGAGCAGAAACAGTATCTAAAACAGGGTATGCAAATGGAAAAACCTAGATAGCTAATAACAGTGGATCAGCTTTGGGCCATTCCTTGTATCTAGAGACAGGTGTTGCTACATTTTGGTTGTGTTCAATGTTTTCTCAAAATATGCAAGATTTTACCCCATCCACAGAACAACTGTCAAAGTTCTATTAGATAAGTTGGAAAAAGATTACTTTATTCAAATTGGGAAATCTCAAGCACTACTTTTGGATAATGGTCCACAGTTCATAGTTGAGAAATTTGAGGGTATGTTAGAGAGAAACAGCATTACATATACTAAGATTTCCTCGTACTTGCCAGAAGATAATCCTAGTGAATGCGTTATGAAAGTACTGAACAGGTTGTGCTGAACTTTCTGTCATTGAAGAAATTCTACTTGGGCCAATTTTATATAAACAATGTAGGAAAAGAGAGATTGCTACTTACCGTAAAGAAGACACATCAAGATGCAGACAGGCACAATTAAAAGACAAAGTTTTTGGCCACAGACTTCATCGGTAAAAGAGAGACACACGCGTCTGCCAACTCCAGCATCTTGGGCTGGAATGGCATTGCAGCCCAAGATGCTGGAGTTGGTGGTCGTGTGTGCATGAATGGTGTGTGTATTCTTTTAATGATGAAGGCTGTGGCCGAAATCTTTATGTACGTGTCCTTTAATTGTTCATGTCTAGAACTTGACGTGTCTTCTTTATGGTAAGTAGCAATCTGTCTTTTCCTACATGGCTGATATTCCTACCTGCTGTTTCCAATTTTATATTGTCATTCCAAGATATAATCAATACACTCTCGCATGAGACTACAGGAATTGCCCCACCAGAGTTGACGTTTGGTACAAAACAAATTAATCTTATTGTATAGGAAGTGGATTTCCCCTCTAGACAAGTCTGTTGGGAGAAGAGAGCAAGAAAATAGCTAAAGAAAGAATAGATGTGAACATCAATGGATGGAAGAAATGACATGATGAAAGACCAATGTCTACCACATTCAAGCCAGTAGACTTGGCACTGGTAAAAACAGAAGAAAGATCGAAGAAGATTTCTCAGGAAATTAAAAAGTATATAATCATTTAACACTCGCCGCTTTAAGTGGAAAGTTCTCATCTGAATCTTTTGGAATAAGGAATGTAGTGGACTTGAAGAGATGAATTATTTAGAACAGCATAGGTGGATCTTTGGTTTTGGGATGTTCACAGTTCGACAACTGTGCACACTCGAGCTGGGTAGGACAAGTCTTCATTTCCTCGTTCTCTTCTCTTACCATTTCTACAATAGTTTTTAAAGTACTTTTTGTTATATGTGAAATATTTGTTTTCAAAATAATGTTCTGGGAACAATTTTTGGGTAATGTGATGAATTGTTAAGGTAAAAGGAAAGAAGAGATCTTGAAGAAGGTTGCCAGATAGAATGAACTGGACGGAAAATGTAAGTATTAAACTAGTGAGACCTGTTCATACCTAAGAATAACAGTGGATGTAAAAGGTAGGCATTTGAATGAACGTTCTCTTAAGTACACTGGTTAAGGATTGCAATAAAGGTCTCAGTTAGTAAGGGTAAGAAGGAAGAGGTTGAGGTGAATGAAGAATTGCACTCTTTGTAATAAAATATTTCGTATCTATAGTGATGTCTGACTATTGAAAAATCCACTGCAGTTGTAAATATTGTATCTGTTTATTCCATCACTAGTTCCGAAAGCTTATATCTCCACCATCAGATGCCACCAAGTAACATTATTGATTCATGGATATGGGCACACCAATTAATCATGAAAGATTAAACACACGCCTGAAGACATATTGTAGCATTGGTAGAGGAGTTCCTTGGTGGCTGGCAAAGCATGTACCCCACTCATCATACCCTTGCTTCCATATGTTGTATAGGTGTGCGTGTGATCTTTTACAATTGACTGGCCCACTTACCACGTGCCCATAAATTAATAAAATTACTTGGTGGCACCTGATGATGGAGACGTAATCTTCCAAAACTGGTCATGCAATAAAAAGATACAGTATTTACTGCAGTGGATTTTAAATCAATAAACGTAATACTCAGTTATAAATATTCTTAAAATATAGTGATGTTATTCTTGTTGAGGAATCTTGTCAATGATAAATAAAGGTAACTGCTCATAGTGACAGGCTAAACTGCCACAAATGCTAGTATATGAGAAACTTGAATTCTTTCAATGGTTTGTAATCAAATGGACTGAGCGGCCACGAGTCTCAATGTGGAACAAAAAGAAACAAAACGCTTTAAATTAAGAACTGATTAATGTGAAATTCGTAGAATAGAAGTGCAGTAGTTTTCAAAAAGGAAGCTGAAACAAAATTTTGAAGCCTCGGTGAATAAAGCTTTACATTTGTATTAATTGCATAAAATATTGGCAAAACAATGGCAATGCTTTCAATGTTTTCACAGAATGCTAGTTCTAGTTTTGGTCACCTTAATCTGCAGTTGCATAATAAAAAGAAAGTGTCAAGTAAAGTAAGGAGCTGTCAAATAAAAAGTGACGAGTTTGGCAGTGGTGACCAGCTGTAGCGGCGGGCAGAAACAAATCCCTCCACCCACCAAATTATTCTTTTCTCAGCAGGTCTTACCCCGCAGGAAGAGGAAGTGCTGGACAGCCCAGAGCCCTCTAATCCACGCATAATCATAAGCAACAGTACAAGTTTTATGAGTGTGTTCTATGTGTGGAAAGAGATTAAAAGTCCTAATGCCTATGAAGGGAGGAAAATAAAGTTGCCGTGTTAAAATTTTGTGTGTTTCTAGTTTATGCACTCTTATTTGTTCTTTTTTTTTTTAATTTTTCTTATGCATATAATTTGTGCTTGCTATTTGTGTTGTGAATGAATAGAAATAGGATAAGTGTTGTCTGATAAGACAAAAAGGTCCTAAATAAGTGATAAACAATTTTTAGAACAAGTGGAATAACAATCTGTCTAGTACAGTGGAGAAAGACATCACGGATAATCTTGTAATGACAATCACAACAATCGTATGATAAATGCTACCTGTATTCATACATGTGTAAATAAAAATGTAATACCATTAATGGTTTAAAGAATTTCTTTGAGAGTAAGGAATTGTGGGCCTTCTAAAGACTTAAGTTTGCTTAGAAAGTGTTTCTGGTTTATTGATTTTCAAAACTACATTAATTTTAAAACCAATGGAGACAGTGTGGGACATAGCAGGGAAATCTTATTTCCCTGTCCGTGCTCAGTTCTGAATCTATTATTATGCAATCCCTTAAGGGGAGTTTTCATGGGACTATGCGGGCAATGTTAAATTAGCCTACTTCATGTACCATTATCTCTGGAGCCAATGATGATAACACTGTACAATTTTTATAGGTGTCTTATCCATGTTATTTATGTCTGTTGAACCAGAACTAAGAGATGAGGTACAAAAGGAGGAGAGATATATATGTATTTTCAATTATGCTATTTTTTATTAGAAATAATTGTACACATAATGCCCTAGATGGCCTCCTATTCAAGTTATTGCTATGGTTGTGCTTCAGTAGGTACAATACATTTTAATGAAATAGGTGCCAAAGTTTCATATAGCTATCACAAGTAGGTTTTGATATAAAGGAACATAAAGCATAAAAATGTCATTTTTAGAATATCACATTTAAAGTATAAAACGATAAAAATTGACTTGTAATTTTAAATTAAGTCTCAAAAACATCCAACAGCATAGTCAACATCACCATCTTTGCCAGCTTCCTTCTCCAAAATCTTCTTTCTTCTGATGGATCTTGCTTCTTTGGTGGTAAACTGAGCTGCACACTGTGCCTTGGCAAGTCTTATCTTCTCCAATAACTTCAAGCCCTTTACAGTATGGTAGCCTGGAGTGATGTTAAGATGTTTTAGAACTCTTATTCTTCCCATATTTTCATCATTAAATGTTAATACAGCATCATCAACTCCCCATTTTAGTGTATTGAGCCCTGCAAAAACATTTTTTGGCACTTATGTCCAGATAATGTTATTTAATGATTCATTAGGATTCTGCGTTCGCCCATGTCGACACTTTCGGAGGTGGTCTGGGTGAGCTACGTCCCTATAAATTGGTTTTATTGCTTCCATAACAGCTTCAGGAATAGAGTTCTTGTGTTCAAAACACACTCCTGAAACTTCAGCCTTCCAGAATTTACACCACGATTCAGGTCCAGGTGGGCAGAGTGCATGTGTCGGTTCTCTGTCTGTTGAAAGTTTGCGGAAGTATGTGGCCCAGACTTCTTTTCTAATACTTTCTAAATCATTTCCATTATTTCTGATGGCCATTCCATAATACTTCTGGAGCTGATCTATTGTTTTATCAGTCAGACGACCTCTAAGTGGCTTGCCATTAGATAGTGTGGTGGTGCGAAGAGATTGTTTGATTTTCTGAGACGTGTACCCATCCTCTTTTGCACATGCCCAACACATTCCAATTTCTTTATCACAATATTTTCATATTGATCTGCTTCAACAACACACTTATACGCCTTAGAATCTCCATCCCCAAGGAACTGGGTGTATTGTACACCTCTTTCCTGCAGTGATCTGCTAAACATTTTCATTGTGGCATCAGCTTCCATTCCTCTGCTAGTTCCTTCATAATTCTTCTGGCAGTTTTCATGTTTTTTTTTTTTTTTTTTTTTTCATTTTTGTCACAGGAGCTATAGCAGTGTTTTGTAAGTGCCTCAAAATCAATTACTTTGCCTGTGTCTACACTTGTGATAGTGGGAACTGAGTTTTTTGATGTGTGACCACGCTTTTGCCATGTCCCATCAAACGCAACTCGTATATCAATGTCCGCCTCTTTCACTTAAACAGCTTCATTTGTTGCAGCCTTCACTGACAGGGAAACAACAGATTCAACTGCTTCTCTTATAAATTCAGTACACCTCTGAATTTTTGTAGGTGGTAGTGGTAGATTCACAACCGAACAGAAACACTGCGCTGCACTAAGACCTTTTCCGATAGCTCTCATGGCATAGAAATGTCTTACATTTACCTCATAAAGATTATTCTTGCATTCATTTGATGTCACAAATAACTTTTTTTTTTGTCACAGCCAATGCAAATAATTAATATTGTCGTAGTGAGTCCTATTCTTGCAGAAAAATCTTCTTCAGTAATTACTTTTCCGCCACAAATATTACAGCACAATGTATCACACAATATGAATTAAAATATTCATATCACACAAAACATAGCCCAGACCAGAAGTACTACTTTCCAAATTATCCTGCAGTAATCCTAGTTTCCCGAATTGTTTATGTAATTTAGTTTTACTTGCATTGGGCGAGGTCACATCTCCCTTGTTATCTGGTGGCACATCAAGGTTATTTGATTTTACACTGCTTTTGGGTTCCAACTCTTGAACAACACACTGTTTTACACTTCTAGTGTGTTGGATTCCACCAAACTTACGTTTCTTGAATAGACTAGCACTTCTAGGCATGTTTATATTACGTCAAACTGCAGCAGATTACGTCGAAAGTCACTGTTTCATTCAAAACAAACAAACAACTGCCAAGTGACTGCAAAATAGCAGTGTGACTAACATCAGCGCCAATTGTTTTCTATCAGAGAAGAAAATCACAGCCTTCTATAAAATGTAGTTTCCGAGATATTCACATATAAACAGACGCACGTCCGAAATTTTGTGATCTTGCAGATATGCATGTAAGACTTCAAAATTAAAAATAAAATACTTCTAAACGTCACACACAGATAATTTATGCACTATTTTGTGCAGGAAAGCGTACATAATATTCTAGGGCATGTTTTGTAAAATGTGAAAATCTTCGAATTTTTGCCTGCAAACTCTCCTTAAGTTGAGGGAAGCAAGACTTATTGCATAATATGTTGTAAAAAATCCAGCTGGAATTTTGCAATTTATTCATGCAGTCTGCATATGAATCAAACATTTGGTTTGAGTGTTATGGAATTTTTAATCAAGCCGACCGATACACTCCTCAGCAACAGCAGAATGGACTTGTCCCTGAAAGGGAAAGGGGGGGGGGGGGGGGGTGGACATGAAATAGCCCATCAGTAAAAGATACTATCTGGATGAGAAAAATATATACTACAATTCTCTCAAAAAGTTACTCTGAATAAGGATACACTTTACTCGTCACTGGTGTTAATAAATGTATTTTAACTACGGATAATATAAGAAGTGATGTATCTGACATCACAGAAACAGAAAAGTTTACCAACAGGACTAGCGTCCTCTCACCTCCATGTCACTGGAGGCTGTTCAACCTCATTAGTGCACAAAGTTTACCTGATTTGACAAAGTAAAACCATGTAATACTGTGTAGGAAGTGACTGACTAGTGCCGAAAAGTTTTATTTGGAATTATTACAGTAACTACAGAGTTAGATGTGGTTAGCTCAGATGAACATAGCTTATGTTGGCCCATTGTGTTACACTGTGTCATGTCTCTTAACTCTTACTAGTAATTAGGCTATGCTCACTATCTTGTTGTGTGTATTCTGTATTGTGCTAGATAATTTAAAATGTCCTTATGTTCACGGCTGAACAGGGAGATATAATAGTAGAGAAGAATCTTGTTGTGAATTATACCAAACAGTATCCTTTTTTGTCTATGAGGTAACACGTGGCAACATATTTTGTATGGGCAATACTGAGTGTGTGGGAATAATGCCCATCTATTGAGTTATCTCCCACTGCTGCAGCTAGTTCCCACAGTATACAGTAGGGAAGATGTTTACTCAGAATTAGTGGCTCCTGTGAAGGCTCCTCGAATTCTTGCATGATGCACATATATCTTTGATGTTGAATATGATACTTCTGTACAGCGCCTTAATTAGAGGACCCAAAGTCTCAGCAATATAGTCCTGTTTTACAAGACATGCTGGATACTTATTTTCTGGTCAGCCAACCTCTTCCCTGGTCTATCACTTCATTCACAGTGTATGCATGTGCCAGCAGGAACACAACATCAAAACTTACATAGCAAATGAGCTGCGGGTAGGTTTTGCAGGCTGCAGCATCATTGGCGTGTGCTGACTTACAGTACCAAACAAGTGGATTTGCTGTCTATTTGTTTTAGACTGTGACTGTGGGTGCCTGTAGCTTAAATTGCTCCCAATGTGGAGAGTTCTTTTTGTCACAGATGTGTGCATTTCACCTAAACTGCAGAAACTGATGTGGTATTAAGAGACAGGTGACTAAGTTGCACGTGGGATAGAGTGTAAGAAAAAAAATTCATGTAGAACATGCTGTTCACTCACTACACAGCTCTTAAAGGCAATAAAAGACAGTATCTGAAGTAGTATTTTGACATCAACTAAGAATTTGGTTTTCAGTAGCTCTGCCGACAAAGAATAAATGTCAAAATAATGACAGAAATTCAAGACTGGGGATCAAGTACATGCTTAAGACTTTTCATGCACATTACAGATCATATTCATAATTGGTATGATGGGGCACATGTTGTTCATACAAGGAATGTTCAAACAAAGCTATATACAGAATGTTCAAATGAAAAAGTACAAAATGCCAGAAGAACCAAGCTGGTTGAAATTTGCATATGTTGCTTTGCGTAACATAGTGAGACCCTAAGAATGTAAATGTAGTGTCATCACTCACCCCTGAAAAATTCAAAGCTCTGCCAACAGCAGGCAACATGATGCTCAATGACTTTTTTCACATCCAACGTCTCAAGGTCTAATACTTATTGAATTCCTCGAGCATGAGAAAACCAGTAACTGTGATGTGTGCTGTGAGAGATTCCGTAGCCTACACAAGTCCATCAAGACCAAACAGCCTGGACTGCTTGTGATGCACGTCCATACTTCTCCAAGGTCACACAAAGTGTAATGGTCAAGTTCAAATGGAAGCAGCTTGAGCATCTGCCCTACAATTTGACATGTCGCCCTATGACTTTCATGTGTTTGGTCCACTAAAAAACATCTCAAACGTAAGTGCTTGAACTCTGGCGATGAACTGCAGGACACAGCAGAGGACTGGCTCCTGTCACAGCCACATGAATTAGGGGAATAGGACATCTTTTGGCTCCATAAACAGTGGGACAGTTGTGCTCAGACCTCTGGTGATTACTTTTGCATAAATACTTCAATTATACCCATAGTGTTGTTCTGTACTACTTCTTTTGAAAACCTCTCATGTAAGATTACATGTTAGTACACAACTAGCATCCATCTGATTAATTCAATCGAAGAACTTATCTGCGATACAGGAATTGTCAAGGAAACACAGTTTTCTTTATTTTAAAATTATTTGTACTGTCTGTCATATAATAAGATTTCCCTGGGGAAATGTTTTACTGCTGTCTTACTACTTCTTTCATTCAGAGTACCTGATAAGATACAGGAAGGAGTCAGAACATTTTTTTCCATGTTATTATTGCCTTTTTGAATATTCAGAAACTGAAATGAACTAAAAACATGTTTCGTCAGACAACCACTGCACTGCGAGGACGCTGATTGTTTCAATAGATCTCTTACAAGCCAAATGTGGTAGGTTCTCACGTACACCTGTCCTGTGCAATAAATTTCTCTGGTACAGCCCAGATTAATATGAAACAAGATGTTGGGGAATTAAAATAAGCAAAATTTTTTTAACTTTCTTATTTTTTTAATCCTAAGGTAGACAGTTATTCTGACAAAAGTAACTGGAAGGAGTCCTTTTGTTTTTTATAACTATGATGATGAAATGATTATGGCATCCTCTTGGGTAAAATATTCCGGAGGTAAAGTAGTCCCCCATTCGGATCTCCGGGTGGGGACTACTCAGGAGGACATCGTTATCAGGAGAAACAAAACTGGCGTTCTACGAACCGGAGCGTGGAATGTCAGCTCCCTTAATCCAACAGGTAGGTCACAAAATTTAAAAATGGAAATGGATAGGTTGAAGTTAGATATAGTGGGAACTAGTGAAGTTCAATGGCAGGAGGAACAAGACTTCTGGTCAGGTGAATACAGGGTTATAAATACAAAATCAAACAGGGATAATGCAGGAGTAGGTTTAATAATGAATAAAAAAATAGGAGCACAGGTTAGCTACTACGAACAGCATAGTGAATGCATTATTGTAGCCAAGATAGACTTGAAGCCCACACCTACCACAGTAATACAAGTTTATATGCCAACTAGCTCAGCAGACGACGAAGACATTGAAGAAATGTATGATGAGATAAAGGAAATTATTCAGGTAGTGAAGTGAGACGAAAATTTAAGTCATGGGGGACTGGAATTCGATAGTAGGAAAAGTAAGAGAAGGACAAATAGTAGGTGAATATGGAATGGGGGTAAGGAATGAAAGAGGAAGCCACCTGGTAGAATTTTGCACAGAGCATAACTTAATCACAGCTGGTTTAAGAATCATGAAAGAAGGTTGTTTACATGGAAGAGGCCTGGAGACACTAGAAGGTTTCAGATAGATTATATAATGGCAAGACCAATATTTTGGAACCAGGTTTTAAATTGTAAGAAATTTCCAGGGGCAGATGTGGATTCTGCCCACAATTATTGGATATGAACTGTAGATTAAAACTGAAGAAACTGCAAAAAGGTGGGAATTTAAGGAGATAGGAACTGAATAAATTGAAAGAACCAGAGGATGTAGAGAGTTTCAGAGAGAACATTAGAGAACGATTGACAAGAACATGGGAAAGAAATACAGTAGAAGAAGACTGGGTAGATTCGAGGGATAAAATAGTGAAGGCAGCAGAGGATCAAGTAGGTAAAAAGATGAGAGCTAGTAGAAATCTTTGGGCAACAGAATAGATACTGAATTTAATTGATGAAAGGAGAAAATATAAAAATACAGCAAACAAAGCAGGCACAAAGGAATACAAACATCTCAAAAATGAGATTGATAGCAAGTGCAAAATAGCTAAGCAGGGATGGCTGGAGGGCAAATGTAAGGATTTAGAGGCATGTATCACTAGGGGTAAGATGGATACTGCCTACAGGAAAATTAAAGAGACCTCTGGAGAAAAGAGAACCACTTGTTTGAATGTCAAGAGCTCAGATGGAAAACCAATTCTAAGCAAAGAAGGGAAAGCAGGAAGGTGGAAGGAGTATATAGAGAGTCCATACAAGGGTGATGTAGTTGAGGACAATATTATGGAAATGGAAGAGCACTTAGGTGAAGATGAAATGGGAGATATGATATTGCGTGAAGAATTTGACAGAGCACTGAAAGACCTCAGTCGAAACAAGGCCCCAGGAGTAGACAACATTCCATTAGAACTACTGATAGCCTTGGGAGAACCAGGCCTAACAAAACTCTATCATCTAGTGATCAAGATGTATGAGAAAGGCAAAATACCCTCAGACTTCAAGAAGAATATAATAATTCCAATCCCAATGAAAGCAGGTGTTGACAGATGTGAAAATTACCAAACTATCAGTTTAATAAGCCACGGCTGCAAAACACGAATTCTTTACAGACGAATGGAACAGCTGGTAGAAACCGACCTCGGGGAAGATCAGTTTGGATTCCGTAGAAATGTTGGAACACGTGAGGCATTATTGACCCTACAACTTCTTAGAAAATAGATTAAGGAAAGGCAAACCTATGTTTCTAGCATTTGTAGACTTAGAGAAAGCTTTTGACAATGTTGACTGGAATACTCTCTTTCTAATTCTGAAGGTGGCACGGGTCAAATACAGGGAGCGAAAGGCTATTTACAATTTGTACAGAAACCAGATGGCAGTTATAGAGTCAAGGGATATGAAAGAGAAGCAGTGGTTGGGTAGGGAGTGAGACAGGGTTGTAGCCTATCCCCGATGCTATTCAAACTAGACATTGTGGAAGCAGTAAAGGAAACAAAAGAAAAATTTGGAGTAGGAATTAAAATCCATGGAGAAGAAATAAAAACTTTGAGGTTTGCCGATGACATTGTAATTCTGTCAGAGACAGCAAAGGACTTGGAAGAGCAGCTGAACGGAATGGACAATGTCTTGAAAGGAGGCTATAAGATGAACATCAACAAAAGCGAAACGAGGATAATGGAATGTAGTCTAACTAAATCAGGTGATGCTGAGGGAATTAGATTATGAAATGAGACACTTAAAGTGGTAGATGAGCAAAATAACTATTGATGGGTGAAGTAGGGAAGACATAAAATGTAGACTGGCAATGGCAAGAAAAAGTACTTCTGAAGTAGAAAAATTTGTTAACATCGAGTATAGATTTAAGTGTCAGGAAGTCTTTTCTCAAAGTATTTGTATGGAGTGTAGCCATGTATGGATGTGAAGCATGGACGATAAATAGTTTAGACAAGATGAGAATAGAAGCTTTCAAAACGTGTTGCTACAGAAGAATGTTGAAGATTAGATGGGATCATGTAACTAATGAGGAGGAACTGAACAGAATTGGGTAGAAGAGGAATTTGTGGCACAACTTGTCTAGAAGAAGGGATCGGTTGGTAGGGCATGTTCTGAGGCATAAAGGGATCACCACTTTAGCATTGGAGTGCAGCATGCAAGGTAAAAATCGTAGAGGGAGACTAAGAGATGAATACACTAGGATGTAGCGTGCAGTAGTTGCTTTGTAATGAAGAAGCTTGCACAGGATAGAGTAGCATGGAGAGCTGCATCAAGCGAGTCTCTGGACTGAAGACCACAAAAACAGTAACACCACCACTATGATTCTTGTAGTTTACGTAGCATCTCCTCCAAAACACATGCAATTTCATATTTTAACTAGGTTCTGTGAATACAGCATGTTTTACATGTTTCTGTCCTATGGTGAACAAAAGAACAGATACATGTTCCCTTCATTGTATGGCATGATGGAAACGTTAAGAAGGCTTCAACAGAAATAAAGAAAATTATAACACTGCCAAGTTCAAACAATGTTGCACGAGACAGTTTTGGTACAGTTTAAACAGACCCAGAGGATACGGAACAGAAACACCTTATTTAGGCTGATGGTGCCATAACATCGCTGATGTGAAACTACAGACCCTTGTCCTTATCTTTGGTTAGCGCAAAATTTCTGAACATATTTTATAATAAATTTCCTTGAGACAGAAAAGCTTCTTTCCACAAATAAGAACAGATTTCAAAAGCATCGTTTGTGCAAAGCTCAGCTTGCACTTCTCTTACATGATTTCCTGTGAGCCACATATTAAGAGCGAAAGGCAGATCCCATACTCCTAGATTTCTGGAAAGCGTTTGACGTGTGCCCCATTATAGATTGTTATGGAAGATATGAGCATACAGACTAGGTTTCCAGATATAGGAAGGTGTCACCATTTGAGTGACTATAGGAATATACAAGGTGATGGAGACAAAATTTCTAGTTGGTGTGATGAATGGCAACTTGCTCAAAATGTAGAAAAATGTAGGTTAATGCTGAAGAGTTGGAAAAAACAGCCCCATATCGTTTGAATACAGCATTAGAAGGGTGCATCTTGACACAGTCACAACAGCACGGAAGGAATTCAGAGGTGTGCTGATATATTTGATACGCGAGTGTTACAGAGATGCTTCATGAAATTAAATGGGAATCTCTGGAGGGACAACTGTTGTTTACGCAGAACACTAATGAGAAAATTTAGGGAACCGGCATTTGCAACTGACTGCAGAACAATCTACTGCTACTAAAATACATTTCACATAAGGACTACAGAGGTAAGATGAGAGAAATTAGGGCTCATATGGAGGCATATAGACAGTTCTTTTCCTTCACTCTATTAGTGAGCAGAACAGGAAAGGAAATGACATCTTGGGTTGTCGGGTGTTCTGCCGGATATCAGCGTCGTTCTTGCAAAATATTTCGGTAATGTAGCTTGTAACCTTCATCAGGTACGACCTGAGACTGCTCCTCGAGTGGACCTGGCCCAGTATTAATTTCTGTAGCCTTGCCCTCTACAGCGGTTGCAGGCGTTCCCTCTGTGGCATGTGTCCACCAGACCTGCTCCTGGGTGTTCCATCTTTGGCCTGGCGTGTTTGGAGTTCTGTATGGGTTGCCGGGTGTTCTTCCTGCGGTCCTCTCCTGCTCACTGCGATCTTCTGGAGTGTCGCTGTTCTGTTTTCAGACCACTGCGGTTCTGGGTGTTCTCTCTGCGGTCCGCGCAGGTCAGACCCACTCTCGGATGTTCCATCTTTGGTCCAGAGAGCCTGGCATTCTGTCTGGGGAGCATTTTCTATATCCACACCTTCAGTTCTTCTATTCATGGAGTGCTGCAGCTGTCCCCATTGCTCCTTTAACAATTGCAGAGCAGGATCCCAGGCTCTGCTTAGCTGGTACCCCACGTCAGGTTCATGAGATTATCAGTTACTTTTATCTCTATCGATTCCCTTACAACACTGTCCCAAAATCTGGGTTTCATCATAATTCATGGCATGATCTGGTTCTAGACAGTGTCCAGCAATGGCTCATTTCGCCACCTGTCTTAATCGGGTGTGCCTTCGATGTTCTTTGCACCTGATATCCACTGTTCTTGTCGTCTGGCCAATGTAGGACATCCCGCATTGACAAGGTATTTTGTAAATGCCTGGTATTCGTAACCCCAGGTCACCTTTAACATTTCCCACCAGTCCCTCGATCTTGCTGGATGGACAGAAAACACACTTGATGTTGTGTTTACAGAGGATCCTACTAATTCTGGCAGAAATAAAACCAACATAGAGCAGATATTCCACCTTCTTTGCTTATATTTCAAGTACTTGGCCACTGCATATGTAGGTGCCCCGATATTACTGACAACTGGGCATAGGGGCAAGCGCTCCTTGTATATTTTAGGCAAACCATATAGTCTATGTGGTACTGGTGCTTTTCCCCGTAGTTGTCAGAGGATCTTATCAGGCATCCCAATCTCCTTCAGAAGAGCCCTGGTCTACTTGTCCACCTTGTCAGTGGGGTCACACTCCAAGGTTCTATACGAACGGTCCCTCAGAAGTTGGCATATTTTCTCATTGTAATCCACCTGCTGCAAAATGACTTTAGAATTCCCCTTGTCTGCCGGCAGTACTACAATACTGTTGTCTTCCCGGAGCTTCTTGAGTGCACGCAGGTGCGGACCGCAGAGGGAACGCCTACAATTGCCGGTGGAGGTGGAAGGCCATCGACATAAATACTGGCCCAGGTCCACTCGAGGAGCAGTCTCAGGTCGCACGTTACCAAAATATCATGCAAGAACGACACTGATATCAGGTAGAACACCCAACAACCCAAGATGTCTTTAGATCACCAGGAAAGCCTGAAGAGTTACAGAAAAGGAAATGACTGATACTGATACAGGGTACCCTTTGCCATCCATTACACAGTGGCTTGCGGAGTATGAATGTAGAGGTAGATGTAATCCAACTCAAGAGCTTAGCCCCATTTCAAGATAAAGTTCAGGTCGCAGCAATCAGTCCATTGAAAACCTCAGAAGTATTCTGACAAAGGCTTGCACTACAAACTTATGTTAGCCCCTATGCCTTCTTTAACCTGTAAAAAAAATGCACTTTGCCTTTCTACATTTCAATGCAACTGAAGTGAAGGAAATGCTGCTCATAACTTTCAAAAGAACATCATGGGAAACCTTATGTAGTTACACTTTTTCCTGGGCTCAATACATAAAATAATTAATTAATCCACTGTACCAAACAGTATGGAATGGCTTTCATGTAGAGAAAAAGCAGAGGACTTCAGATGAAATCTTCTGGAATATCCTTTTTAATTTCTTTATTCTGTGACATGGTAACCATATTCCTTAATATAAATCCTCTTTTCAGCTAAGATGGAGTGCTGTATCTTTCATATCATATCATCTCTGACAACATTGTAATTTACGCTATCTAACCACCTGTTAGAACATGGTTGGTGAATGCATTAGCACCAGTTGTAGTGACTTTCTGAAATCCATTGACCACCTTAAAATGTTTTATTTTTCACATTCTGTTACACATTTCTTCTGCATTTTCCCTTTGTCTCAACATGTGCACTTTCTTGCAGCTTAGTTTCTCTCTGATCCGTAGTGTATAGACAACTGAATTATTTTAACGTAGTTTCCTATTTCCTGCTTTTATACTGCTAATAACATTTATTTTAAACATTCTTGAAGCTATAAAAAACAACAATGTATAGGTTTTTTTTTTCCTGGCTCCTACAGGTGTTCTTGATGAAACTGAAAGTTTACCCGTACCTGTGATTTCAGAAATGCTGTCATTTTCTCTTTAACAATATTTCAGCAACCTCCCTAGTTCTCTTCATTAGATATTGATCGAAAATTTTGTTGCTTGCTGTTTGGACTCCAACCAAACTGTGTTTGACAGTGGTTGGAGTACAAACAGCTAGCAATGGAAGTAGTGTGCAACACCTGAGCCCTGCCAGAAAGGTTGTCGAAATGTCATGTAAGCAGAAAATGACATATCAGCTGTATACCCAGAGACCTGGATATCATATTTAAGTTTTCCTGGTGAACTGCATTTATCATACTTGAAATGAAAGTAGGAGGGGGGGCAAGTCAATGCACTACAAAACATTCTTAATTTTATTAACTGGCCAGACATATTTGACATATCCAATAGCCACTATCTTACAAGAAGATTAAAAGGAAATATTCTAAAACAACAACACATCAAGTGAGAGAATAGGTGGAAGAGTTTAATGAAATTATTGTGCTAGTGTACTATAGGGAATTCACATGACAGACGGTTGGTTGGTTGTTTGGGGAAGGAGACCAGACAGCGTGGTCATCGGTCTCATCGGATTAGGGAAGGATGTCGGCCGTGCCCTTTCAGAGGAACCATCCCGGCATTTGCCTGGAGTGATTTAGGGAAATCACGGAAAACCTAAATGGACAGACTGTTGTATAATATACATTTCACTTCTTTATACAGATGAGGCCGGACTACTTACACTGTCTGTGCAGTTCTTCATAAACCATATTTTGGTGTATACTTGATCATAAATAATTTATGTGCATTATTACGTCATTTTCCGGACACTTACCTTGAACTTAGTTAGATCCATATCAACATAAGCAACTGGTATCAAATACATATCAGCCCAAAAGGCATCGTCCATACTCCAAAAGAAATCATTTAGTTGCTGTTAACCTGCTTAATTGTGGCTGTTCATATTTTATGTAACACTGTTCTGACAAAATTAATGGAAAAGGTAAAATAAATATGACAAGTGGAGTATGAATCTGATAAAACAATTTATTTGTATCTATTCTAAATTTATATAAATAAGCAAGATAATTTATGGTTAAAACTTCATCTGAACTGTACAATGATATTCCTACTTACAAAGTCAGTCAAACAGACAAGAAAAGTGGTTCCAAAACAACTTGGTTTGTTCCAAAACCACTTAAAATGGCAGTCTGTATTACAGTTTATCCAACAGATAGAAAAGACAAAAATCTGTGTGAATCAGACACCAACTACAGAAGCAAATATTTACATCTTTTTATCAAAAATATCTATTAGCTTAAGTTGGATCACAATGTATCAAACAAAAATAAATGCAAGATCTATTACTTCCAAACACTGGATCCCAGTTTCATGTCTTTCATGACGAGAAACAAATACAAGAAAACAAAAATGACACCAGAGCAAATATATCATCCTGACCTTAAAATAATGTGAAGATATAAAATCCCCAATAAAAATTTATTTCTACCAGTTTTCACACAAAAGCTATTTAAAATAAGACACTTTTCAGAATACTGTCTAATCCACACTTTAAAAAATTCTTAATATGAATTACCGTAGTCAAAACAGATTTGTCGTATCAAAAAATAAGCCTAATTCAAAATTCAAATAAGTCGCAAAAATTTATGAGAAGATAGTGACGTACTGAAGTTGATTTGCATTCATAATCAACTTCTTATGAGGGCACTGGGAAGTCAAATGAGAAGTTTTACTGTGTAGGCAATGAAAAGTACATTTAAAGTTCTTTTCTATAGCATATTTCATTTTGGCAACTGTCTTTAAAAAACAATCACATCAAAAATGTACAAAATAGTCCTCCATGGAGGATATTGCTGACAGAACACACAACAAAGAAAATGAATCAGTGCAATAAAAGTCTCATGAAATGATGAAAATGATCTTCATGCATCCTGGATTTCAAATGTCACCACACAACACCATTCACTTCAAATAATGCAAAGTGCACACAACTGTAGCAAATCGCCTGATGATATTCTTGTTTAAACTGTGTTAGAGAAAGGTTGATTAAATTAATGTACAACTTTGTACATTATGATTTAGTACATAATTATGAAAGCTACATTTCATTATAGTTTTATCACAAATTATCATGGATTCAGGTTTGACTCTTTCTTTAAGTCATCTGTAATTCCAGATTTGTCATCCTTCTCCACTTCACCTATAATTAAAAAATAAAACAAATGAACCTATAATAAAAACAGCACTGTGACATACATAAAGCTAGCTGTAGAGGAAGATGCTGCTACAAAGAATATGTAAAAAATTCAGAACACTTTCAGATTATCAGCAAAAGTTAAACTAGCTTTCTTTTATAGAATATACTATTGCAGAAGTAACAGAGAGAATGTTAAAGTTTGTGTGTAGGTTTTTATGTAGCAAAACAACTTCAAATGCTACAGCTGAATGATGTGTATAGTTATTGTTACTATTATGGCAAAACATGCTATTAGTCTAACTTCTGAATACACCCTCATTATTTGTACATTTATGCAACACCTTAAAAGTATTTTCCTTATGGTACGATTAAAAGTCCATAAACCTGAAAATTTTAGTTTCACATTCTGGAAGCAGGCTCCTGGCTACTGACGATATGAAGAAAGAAAACTACTGTACACAGGTCCTCTGAGCAGAAGAAACAGATGTGTGAAAAATGCCGAATATCATCATAGTTCAGCTATCTACTTACTAATTCACATAGCCCCCCCCTCCCCCCCCCCCCCCCCCCCCCACACACACACACACACACTCAATATCACACTCACTCACTTAGGCTCTTTGCCAATTTTATGTTTGGACTGAGTTGTGGCCTCAGCTCAGATGAGTGGAAAGGATGCAGGAGAGGAAACAAACAGTGGTAGATGGGGAAATGGATAACTGTACATCAATTACATACCACCACCTTGTACTAGAACAACTAAATCAATATACGAACCACACTTGCCTTCTACTCCTTGCCTTATAGATTATGTGCATGACCTGTCATATTTGGCCCTTCACCATCTATCCTGATCCTGCCACCAGCACCTCACAGGGAGAGCTACTTTCAAAACAGTCATAATCCAACTTTGCTGCAACAACTGCTTGTCCATGAAGGAAATACCCCTGTTGTGGTCTTCAGTCTGAAGACTGGTATGATGCAGCTCCCCATGCTACTCTATCCTGTGCAAGCCTCCTCATCTCCAAGTGACTACTGAAACCTAAATCCTTTTTAATCTGCGTAGTGAATTCACCTCTTGATCTCTCACAACAATTTTTACCACCTACACTTCTCTCCAATACTAAATTGGTGATCCCTTGATGTTTCAGAATTAACTATCAACTGATACCTTCTTTTAGTCATGTTGTGCCATAAATTTCTTTTCTCCTGAATTATATTCAGTGACTCCTTATCTGTTCAGCAACACTATGTATCAAAAGCTTCTTTTCTCTCTTCTCTGAACTGTTTATCATCTATGTTTCACCTCCTTACAAGGCTGCAATCCAAGAAAATAACTTCAGAGAAGACTTTAAATCTACATCTGATGCTGACAAATCTCTCTTCTTCAGATACTTTTTTCCTTCTTATGCCAGTCCTCTCTGCTTCGGCCATCAACTGTTATTTTATTGCCCAAAAAGCAAAATTCATCTACTACTTTTGACATCTTGTTTCCTAATCTAATTTCCTCCAAATCACCCGATTTAAAATGCCTACATTCCATTACCATCTTTTTGCTTACATTCATCTTATATCCCTCTTTCAAGGTATTGTCCATTCCTACCAACTGTTCTTTCAAATTCTTTGTCGTCTCTGATAGAATTACAATGTCATGTCCCTGAATTTTAATTCCATCTCCAAATTTTTATTTGGTTTCCTTTACTGCTTGCTCAATCTGTAGAATGAATAATTTCGGGGAAAGGCTACAATCCTGTCTCACTCCCTTCTCAAACAGTGCTTGCCTCCCTTTCGCACCCCTTGACTTCATAATTACCACCTGTTATCTGTACAGTTGTACATAGCCTTTTATTTCCTGTATTTTACCCCTGCTACCTTCAGAATTTCTAAGACTATATTCCAGTCAATGTGGTCAAAAGCTTTCTCCAAGTCTACAGATCCTTTACATGTAGCTTTGCTTTTCCTTTACCGATCGTCTAAGATAAGTCTTAGGGTCAGTATTGCGTTGTGTGTTCCTACATTTCTCCAGAATCCAAACTGATCTTCAACCAGTTTTTTCCACTCTTCCATAAAGAACTTGTGTTAGTATTTTGCAACCAGAACTTATTAAACTCATTCTTCAGTAAAATTCACATCCATCAGCACCTGCTTTCTTGAAAATTGAATTATTACATTCTTCTTTAAGTGTGAGGGTATTTAATCTGCTTTGCACATCTTGCATGCCAAGTGGAATACTTTTCTGACTGGCTTTCCAAAGGGTATCGGTATTTCTATGGGAATGTTGCTTCATCCCAGGGCATTTTTTCGACTTGGATCTTTCAGTGGTCTATCAAATTCTTCTCACAGTATCACTTCTCCCATCCCATTTTCATCTAAGACCTCTGCCCTTTTTATAATATTGTCTTGTACAGTCCCTCCATATACTCCTTCCACAATTCAGATTTCCTTTCTTTATTTAGTACCCGTTTTCCCTCTGAGCTATTGATATTTATACAGCTGTTTCTAACAGGCCTTGTCTTTTTACCTATTTAATCCTCTGCTACCTCCACTATTTCATCTCTCAAAGCTATCCATTCATCTTCTACTGTATTTCTTTCCCCTTTTTCGGCCAATCATTGCCCAATGCTCCCTCTGACACTCTCAACAACCTCTGGTTCTTTCACCTTATCCCGTGTACTTACTTTCCTACCTTCTTGCTATTTCTTCAATTTTACAATTCATAGTCAATAAATTATGGTCAGAGTCCACATCTGCCCCTGGAAATGTCTTAAAGTTTAAAATCTAATTCCGAAACCGTTGTTTAACCTTTATATGATCAATCTGAAGCTTTCTATTGTCTCCAAGTCTCTTCCACATATACAACCTTCTTTCACGATTCTCAATTACGCTCTGTGCAAGGTTGTACCAGGTAGCTTCCTCTTTCTTTCCTTTTCCCTAGCCCTTAGTCTCTTCATCATCACACTTAGTGATTTAGTTTTTGATAGCAAGGAATGTTGTGGCAGCATAAATTCATTGACAGATAAGTAAGGTGTATGGCCCCAAATCAATGAATGACAGAGAATTGCGTAAGTGGTGAGCGCTTTCAAGGACAGACAGAAAATGTTCAAGATGCATCATGATCAGGCTGACCACCCGCGAATTCAGAACATATGGTCAAAGCCATGGAAGAAAATACTTGTAAAGACTGGCGATTCACAATTTCAACTTTCTCACTGAAATTTTCAAATGTGGATAGAACAACTTTCACTAACCGTCTCTTAAAAATTGCAATTTCGCAAATTGTATGCTCGGTGGGTTCCCAGGCTTCTTACTGACAAACACAAAATGGATCCAATGGCCAGCGCTCTTGAGTTTTGGATTGATAGCATAAGGAAGGAGATGAATTTTTAAAGAACAGTATCACAGGGGATGGGACTTGAGTTTCTCACATGACCCCAGAGTCTAAATGTCAGTAAGTGGAATGGCGTCACACAAAATCACCAGCCAAAATTAAGGCAAATAAGACAACCTCAACACACAAGGTTATGGCAACTGTGTGTTGCGATAGACATGAAGTCTAGTTTATGAAGCCAGGGACAACAATAAATGCAGCCACTTACTGCACTGTCCTGACTGAACTTCAATGTGCAACACAGAATTAGCGATGTAGTCTTCTGAAGTCAATGCAGACCCCTTCTGCCATGCGCACCCAAAATCTTTTGGATTGGAACAGACTGCCCACCCACTGTACAGTCCAAACATGGTGCCAAGTGACTTTCCCTGGAGTTTCTCAGCATCAAGTGCTTTGCAGAAGACAATGAGATGAAAGAAGTAGTCGAAGACAGGTTATCTATACAGGAAGCAGAAGTCTATGACTTAGAGAAACAAATGCTTATAGAACTTTATCACAAATGTTTAAACAAATGTGGACACTATGTAGAAAAATACTGAAACATATAAGGATGTAAATAAAATCAGTTTTTTGAAAAAGTCTGTGATGGTTCATGTTTTACAAGAAATCAGACCTTACTTTATGAACAATCCCTACATATTACACTGTAGGAAATACTGCAACCACCCACAAGTTTTTTGAAATGATTTTATTGCACCATTACTTGTTTCAGGCCTGAGCCCATTGTCAAATGGTAGCATTGACTTCCTTACAAGTTTTACATTTGTGTACTAAAATGTAATCAAGTTTTTGTGATTACTTAGTTTTACACTTGTATATGCTCTATACATCGTACTTACTTTATGAAAATCAAACCTCTGTCTTATAATATGCAAAGAATTGCTTTTCATCAAGTAAATACAATGTACACAGCATACGTAAGTGTAAAACAATGCAATCACAAAAGCTTTGTTATATTTTAGCACACAAATGGTAAACCTTTTACAAATTATAAATCACAAAACTTTATTGTATTTTAGGATATAAATGTAAAACTTGCAAAGAAATCAACGCTATCAACTGACAATCGACTCAGGCCTGAAACTAGTAATGGTGCAATAAAATTATTTCAAAATAACTTGTGGCTGGCTGCAGTATTTCCTACAGTGTAATTTATGAAACAGTGCAGGTTTTCTCTAACCAAAATGGATAAAATAACCCTTGTACAATTTTGTTGGATCATATGACTCCTGTGAGGTACTTTCAAATGCAGAGTGCTTTAAGGACTCGTACTTTTAGGGCTCTCTGTTGGGGCTACTGAGCAAGCTCACAATGAACATGAAGCTGTTAAATACAGATCAAAAATAGGTTCAGATTTTACAACTGAAAAAAAAAAAAAAAAGAAAATGTTTTATCTGATAATTCTTAAAGCACACTTTCAGTTGTCATTAACATGTTGCCCCAGACTGGAAAAAGACCTAGAAACAGAAAACTCGCCACATAAAGGGCATTCAAGGGGGCCGTTCACCAAAGAAATAACATTTATTCTAGTAGCAAGATTAGTCAAATTTATAACAATTTCTGTGACAACACTGTTTACACATTCAGAACAATCTTAACATCAGCTGTGTGCCCGACCGAGACTCGAACTCGGGACCTTGCCCGCGAAAGGCAAAGGTCCTGAGTTCAAGTCTCGGTCGGGCACACAGTTTTAATCTGCCAGGAAGTTTCATATCAGCGCACACTCCGCTGCAGAGTGAAAATCTCATTCTGGAATCTTAACATCACTCACTCAGTATTCAAATAATACACGTTCTATTCTCCCTGTTCTGCAGACAAATGTCTTGGCTTGGAGGGGAACAGGCAGGGCAGGCCACAAGTGTGGGAGGGGAAGTAGCACATAATAAGCAGTGAATTTTTGCATGCCGCATTGGCCCAATACAAAACTATTTTTATGAAAATAAGGCCAAACTATATCTACTGCACCCCCCCCCCCCTTTTTTTCAACCTCCGATCACTTAGTATAGGAGCTACGCAAGCAGCAGAAAGTGGACATGCACTGTAGGCTACTGCACAACTCTCGCACTACACACTCCGCCATTGCTGACCTCAAGGCAACAGTCTGTGTTGGACTACAGCTACGTAAACATGGCTGCTGTCATTGTGGCTCCTGCCAAGTGTGAATTATGAAGTGTAATTCCATTTCTGCGAGCAGAAGGGAATAGAGCAGCAGAAATTCATCGGACAATGAGCCGAGTGTATGGTGATAACTTCATGACTGATGGTGTTGAACATGAATGGTGCCAAAAGTTTAAAGATGGGTGAAATGATGTGCATGATGAAGGGGGCCAAGGACGCAAGTCTGTTGTTACAGCCGAACTTGTTGAACAAGTTGACAGAGTGGTTAGAAAAAATTGTAGGTACATAACTGCTTTGTCTATGGAAATTCCGGAAGTTTCAAGATGTGTCGTACACTCTATCATAACCAAACATTTAGGCCACAAATACATTTGAGCTTGTCGGGCTCCAAAAACGTTGACGGACGCCCACAAGTCACTGAATGGCGCCAGCTCTGAATTTCCTTGACCATTATCATGATGAAGGAGAGAACTTTTTGAAATCAATTGTTACTGGAGATGAAACTTGGATCCAATACGACACACCGGGAACAAAACGACAATCACAACAAAGGCTGCATCCAAATTCACCAAACAAACCAAAAAAATTCAAAAAAAAACATTCAACAACAGAAAGGTCATGGCTACCATGTTTAGGACCAAAAAGGTGTGTTGCTTGTAGAGTTTATACAGCCCAGAGCCACTATCAATACCGTTGCTTATTGTGAAACTTTACTACATTTGCGGAGAGCCATTCAAAACCAGAAGAGGAATGCTGACTCCAGGAACTGTGTTGATCCATGACAACACTCGTCCACACACTGCTGGCACAACCCAATGGCTCCTTGAACAATTTCAATGGGACATTTTCGATCATCCACCATACAGTCCGGACTTGGCACCCAGCAACTTTCACCTTTTCCCTGAACTGAAGGTGTGGCTAGGAGGGCAGCACTTTCAAACCAACGAAGATCTTCAAAACAACGTCAATGCTCATTTGACATCATTGGCGCCAACATTTTTTGAAGAGGGTACTGCAAAGCTTGTTCGCAGGTGTGATAAATGTCTCAATCTTTTCAGTTATTATACTGAAAAGTAACCATAGTGAACAAAACTTCTGGTAATAAAATAATTGCTTTCTATGAACTTGTCTTTTATTTACTGCCTACCGGAGGTTTAAAAAATGGCTCTCGTATCATATCACTAACTTGCCACTTGCCGTTAGGGATCATAGTTATTATGATGTTTTGAAATTAAGAAACCCACAGCACTTAATTCAGAGAACTCTGAGTAAAAAGTGTGGTTACTTAATGCTTAATGTTCTGGACTACAGTTCATGTGTTGCTGTACACGAAATGCAGTCATAATACTGAAATTGCTTTTCAACACTAAGTACCGGATCTGAATAAAGCCCCTCTGGCAGCCATGCTATGGGTGACCCATGCCCAAGTTGTGCTTATTTTCCACTGTTTATACTCCTATCATTGTTCTCATGACTTCTTTTCAGGTTTGGAGTGCTATGAACTGGCCTCTGCATGGTGCTGCCATTGTGTGGATGATTCTGAAACTATTTTGTCATTCTCATGGTCAATCCTCATTTGATCAAAACTATTGCATTGACAAGTGTCGCTGTAGTTTCTGCAGGTTTCTCACTGTGCTAACAGTGTGCCGTCCAATGAATATTTCAAAGTTTTTGACCAGTAATGAAGTCAAGAAGCTACTGAATGATCTACTTGAAGACTCTGTTTATGAAGGGGACTTTTTGAAAAGAAACACAGTGATTCTGCTTCTGAATCAGAATAAGTTATGAAAACAATATTATTTCATAATCACCATTCCATTGTTGTACAGAATTTTGCTTGAGAAATCTACTACATTAACTACATTTCCATTGTGTTTTCTGGTGAAATTCCACCTCTAACAGTGAATAATACACTGACACAAAAAAAAAATTAATGTAGAGTAACGAAATTTCAGGAATACATCTGTCCAGGTAAAATATTTAAGTGATTACCACATTGCACGATCACAGGTTAATGTAAGCACAACATAAGCCATTGCAAATGTGAAATGCTAGTACATAAACAACTGGTGTAACATGCGTTCACTGTGTTGCACAGTTGCCAGATATCAGTTTGTGGGATTGAGTTCCATGCACTTGGTCGGTCAATACAGGGATGGTTAATACTGTTAGTGGATGACGCTGAGGTTGTCCAATGACGTCCCGTATATGCTTGTTTGGAGGAAGCTCTGGTGAACGAGCAGGCCAAGGCAACATGTCGACACTCTTCAAGGCTTGTTGGCTTACATCATCAGTATGTGTATGAGCATTATCCTGTTGGAAAACACCCCCTGTAATGCTGTTCATGAATGACAGCACAACAGGTCAAATCACCAGACTGACATACAAATTTTCAGTTATGGTGCATCGAATAATCACAGAAGCGTTCCTGCCATCATACGAAATCATACCCCACACCTTAACTCAAGGTGTATGTTCAGTGTACCTAGCATGCAGACAGCTTGGCTGCAGGCTCTCAACTGGCCTCCTAACCAACACATGGCCATCACTGGCACCAAGGTAGAACCACCTTTCATCAGAGAACACAACAGATCTCCACCCTGCCAATGAGCTCTCACTTTACACCACTGAAGTCACACAAATGGCAGTGGTTTGGGGTCAGTGTAATGCATGGTAAAGGGCACCTGATTCAGAGCTGTCCTTGATGTAACCAGTTTGTAACAGTTCTTTGAATCACTGCACTGTCAATTCCAGCTCAAATTGCCGCTGCACATGCAGTACGACGTACCAGAGCCATATGTCGAACATTATGGTGTTTCCCTCCCGGTAGTGTCTTGTGACCATCAGGAGCCAAGTCTTCTTGCAACTACATAGTCTCATGATCACTGCTGCTAGCAATCATGTTAAGAGTGGTTACATTCCTGCTAAGTCTTTCTATAATATCACAGGAGGAACATCCAGCAAGTGACGATGAATATAGTCCTCAGGTTTTAGGAAATGGATTGAAATAGCTTCTCTCAACAGGGTGGAAGACGTATCTATCTCTCACACTGAGTAATGAACAGTAATCATACTTTTCTTAGAATTCCCTGCAAGGTGTCACAATGTCTTGTAATGTGTCTTACTACACCCAGCTCCAAATATACATTAATTACTAATGAGAGTATTAAAATTTCCATTATTTTGCATATCACTGACTTTATGTCTCCCACTTCTCAATGGGATTATAGTGGAAACTTCCCATATACAACTGTAAATTTGCTGATTTTATTCATTAAGTACAGCAACTCTTGCCACAATATTTTCTAGTCTTCTTAAATAATATGAAAGGTTCGCCTTCAAAATCAAAAAAGATATAGGAAATGTTGGAAATATGAGGAACAATAACTGTGTACCGACACATTTACCTGTTATGGAAATGTAATTCTACTAGCAGAATTTAAAATTTATATACAGTTTATACAAGTCACGATCTGATACCATTAGCCACAATGCACTAATTCAATTGAAGGAGGCTGTGGGAAGGAACAGATTATGGCCTTGAAGATGGAACCACTCAATCATGTACTATAAGTGGGTTATGGAAAACACTGAAAATCTAAATCTAAATGACAAACTAAGGAAAAATATATCTAAAAACAAAGATGATGTAACTTACCAAACGAAAGCGTTGTCCCTTTTTCCCCCTAAGGTAAGTATTTCCGCTCCCGGGATTGGAATGACTCCTTACCCTCTCCCTTAAAACCCGCATCCTTTCGTCTTTCCCTCTCCTTCCCTCTTTCCTAATGAAGTAACCGTGGGTTGCGAAAGCTTGAATTTTGTGGGTGTGTTTGTGTTTGTTAGTGTGTCTATCAACATACCAACACTTCTGTTTGGTAAGTTACATCATCTTTGTTTTTAGATATATTTTTCCCAAGTGGAATGCTTCCCTCTATTATATTCATATGACTAACTTTCCCATCACTGATCACTGACAAGATAAGCATAGTGTCTTACCAATGTACTTGGTACAATCTATAATACGGACAATATTGACAGGAACTTTCTGGATAGAATAAAAGTCCATCAATCAAATAATACATACATAAAGAAAACAATGTTACAAGTTAAAGAAAGAAGACAGATCAAATCTACAGGAATTTTGCAAATTATGTCTTTAGCGTCAATTGGGGTAAATTCCAAAGAAAAGAGTCATGGGGTGAACCCAGATAACTGACAGTAAAGTATAGTAAGTACAATGAACAACAGTAACTATAATCAGACAGTGAATATGGTGATAAACAACTGTGGTTAAAGGAACAAGGCACTGCCTATAGCGATTATTATAAATCCACAACAAATTTTACATTGACTGTAGTTAATCGCCATTTGTATCTTCATACTGTTGTAGGCCTATTGCGATTCTAAAGCATTAGACAAGTTACCTCTGGCACTTTCAAAAATTATGGTAATCAACATTGTAGTGGACTGCATGCATACTGAAATCCACATTAGTGGGTACTATCTCAATGTTAAAGCAGACGGAGGTATACCATCCAGTTTGGTGCAAAGAGCATCCACTATGGGTGCTCTCCTCCAATCATGGTCCCACGTCAAAAGATGAATACAAATTGTTTGATGACCAACGGTGTCAGCAAACTCAAGAGACAACAAAAGCAAAGGACTACACCACATGGCACAAGGAAGTGATTATCTGACCACGTGATATCTTCAGTTTGTGCCTATCTGCAACTCGGCATCTGCGCTATATGGTGAGTAGCAACTATCCTTTTCATAATACTGTCACTATTCAATCATGGATTTTCCACTGTTTGTTATATGGGGAAGTTGTGTGATTAGAGTAGTGAGAGTCTCTGTGGAGGGTTTAATGAGGCAGCAGGGACCACAAACTGCAACAAGCACACTATAGTACTCCTCTCTACACATATCGTACACTGACACAGACTGCCATTACTCTTGAAATATGTATGTTGTAAATAGAAACACAAGGTTCACTGTTACACCATTAGTTCAAATTCCACCAGAAGCTTCTTAAATTCATTTAGGCTGCATGGCAGTATAGCTACTATGTGAATAGTTGATGAAAAGCTCTTGGGTTTCAAGCTGGGTGGCTATGTTAAAATAATGCAATATTTTGATGACTGTCACACTCATGATCTTCTGGTGAAGAGTAATGATATTGTGGATATTGTAATAGTTATACCAGCAGTGCACCCCCGCCACCTAGCTGCAGGCAACCGGGTACTCTCTGGCCCATGAGCAGGGAGGTGGACTAATTGCAGTGTGGGGATAGTAGATGCACCAGAGGCTGTGCTCGAATCTCAATTTGGAAATTCTGGAAGTATCTCACATGTCCAATGGTTCTGGGCATGCTCTCATCATATCACCGCTAGTGCAGGATTACATGCTGCTGATTTAAATTGCAAAACTTCATCCCCACTGACCAGGTTTTCATGCCTCCTTGTTTCTATTGATTCCTTTATAATGTTGCCCAGTAGCTGGTGGCTTGGCATAGAACCTAAAAGTCAAATGTCTTGCCTTTTTTTTATGGTAAGCCCTGCCATCACCAATTTCTCTACGATTCGCTGCGGTACATGCCTCACATACCCTCACAGCACTTCGAGATACAGCACTGTGTTTGCCTGATGTATTGGAGCCACATTCACAAGAGAGGCTGTATACCCAAGGTACATTTAGTCTTAGTGGGTCTTTTGCAGAGCCAAGGCACTCTTTCAACTTAAGAAGTTGTCATAAGACTATTTTTTATGCTGTATTTCTCAAGCAGCCTCACAATTTTGTCCAAGAGTGGCCCCAAGTAGAGAAAGAAAGTTAGTCCCTTGTCTTCTTCCTCTTCTTCCCAGTTTGTTGCATCTTTCTTCTTGAATGCATTATTAATCTGTGCTTCACTGTACCCATTTTAATGGCCGCTTCCTTTGGGTGTTTTAGTTCAGGTATGAGGCATTCCTAGTTGCAGATGAGGTGTGTCCTATGTACCAGAGTGGCTACCACTGTCTGCCATAGCACTGGACAGTGGCAGCTCATTGCACGGAAGTACAGTTCTGTGCGGTTCGTATTCCTATACACTGCAGGACCCACCATACCACATGCCTTCTTTTTCAGGCCCAACAAAGGGAGACAACAATTTTCCTTTATTTACAAACAGAATGCATTGTTCTGATGGCTACTGTTATGGTAGTCCAGAAATTAATCCTACACCTGTCTGCCATGGTCTCACACCACGATAGTATCGTCGACATAGTGGAAGTAGTGCTTGGGTTTTTGGCGAGCAGTTTGAAAGGCCATCTCCTCGAAGTGTTCCATGTAGATTTACAATCTCAAGAACCTGTGGGCATGTAGATTTACAATCTCAAGAACCTGTGGGAAGCCCACAGCCACTCCATCCTTCTCTTCATAAAAACTTCCATCGTATCTTAAGCAGGAAGTCAGTACATGTTCAAAAAGTTTATCTGTGGCTCAAAATGTTGAGTAAGGATCACCAAGGAGGTTTGAAGAGGTCCTTTTGTGAATAGTGACATATGTCTAAGCTCATGAGCAGATCATCTCTTTGTAGTTACATGTCTTCAAATACTTTCACGGAATCAGCAGAGTTCTTCTGGTGGTGACTCATGTGTCCCACAAGGGGTTTAGTAGCATCGCCATATATTTGACCAGTCCATAATCATGCAAGTTGATGGTGTTAAGTATAGACTGCAAAGGAAACCTCTCCTTGTAAATTCTGGGAAGTTCACAAAGGCACTGTGGTGTCACTAGTGCCCTGGAATACAGCCACTTGCTCACTTTCTCTGGCAGATCTGAGCTCTTAAATAGAACCACAGTTTATCCGGTCATTGTCAAGGTTAAATCCTTCTGGAGTTTTTTGTGGGCCAGGTCCTTAATTACCATCTGAATGGTAATACTTTCATCTCTGTCAAGTTAGGGGACTTGTGTGAGTATTCCCTGAAGAAAGTCCCTAAAATTAGTTTCCATTACATCAAATTTACTTTTACACTCCAACTTCATTGTACACATATTCATTTCTGTGAAAATAGTGGTGTCTTAAAATTTGGAAACAAGTCAGGTTCGATTCACACTATCAGACTGCTACAGCTGTACTTTGTACTCAATAACTTCTGCTGTTCTCTGGTAGTCTGGAGGTGACAATAAGCTCTACTGTAGTTGCACTTGCAAGCAACGGTGCTCATACCAAATCCAAATCACAGGCTTTTGGGTGGAGAATCTTTCTTGCATATCACTTACCCACTCATAGGTACATTTCATCTAGTTTGTGTATGTAACTGCAACATTCTGCATGTGGATCTACAGCTTTTTGGCAGTAACAGCTTTCATTCACAGCTGTACAACTGCCATTTAAATATGTAAGTTTCTCTCTGTTTTTTAAAGAAACAGTGGCATGATGTAAAAACTTACTGGAGCCTATTTTTAGGACCATAACTTCACTGCACTAATTATAGTGCACCCTTTGACATTACACGAAAGACAATGCAATCTTCTATTGCCACCTTCCACTTGTCAATAAAAGAAAATCTGAAATCATCCAACATAATCCAGATATTTATTTTTCATGGAGCTCGTGGGGAAGTTACAGCAAGGATCTCTCTTGTCCTTTGAGTCAAGTACATCGTCTGTCCACTTCCGTCTTTCAGACTGTGTGTACAGTACTTATCCCCATATCCCACATTGTTGCCAATTTTGTCATTAACTGCCAGTCAGTTAAGCTCCTAGACTACTTCAGCACCTTCACAATAGCAAACTAAACCAACTCATCACATCATCTTAATTGCTTGGTAAATTTGAAACCATGCCCATCTAGTATAACACTTCATAGCTTACAAGTTATCATTAACATGGCACATTACTAGAAATGCATATTCAAAAATGATTCTCCTGTTTCACATATGTTAATGCGCAACGAAAGGTCAAGTCCCTATGTACACTATCTGGTAACAATCATTAGTGTCTTAGGACCCATCATCATCGGTGCCAAATTGTCCACACTAAATATCACACACAGCCGAACAGTTTAAATCACTCTATCCAGTGACAAAAGAGATGGAACTAAGCAACTCTCTATTCAACTGATTAAACAAAAAATTAAATTTACAGAAGAACATTACACACTGCAATAAGGTTTTCAAGATCTTACTTCAAATAATTATTATAATTTTGAAATCTCTCCAAAAGCAACAGCTTGAGACCAACACCACAGTTCACGACTTTTCAAGTACTCTCACTGCATGCAAAATGTTGCCAGCTGCCAGTATGAGCACAAACTTTCCAGCTGCCATTAAAAATAATTAAATGAAAGAATCTGCAAATGAATCACTCCCAACCACAATGTAATTATGGAAGTCCATAAACAATAATCAGACAAAAAATTTGAACTGAATGAAAACATTTGTTAATGCAACAGGAGCATCTACTCACCAGCATAAAACAGTAACAACTAGAGCTAGTCAATTAACATCCAAATTTAAGAAGAAAGTATAATCTTTTTTTCACTTTTTAATATATATTTTATCTTCAGAAGAGAGGAACAGGTAAATAAAGGTGCTAAAAGGAAAGAAAAGTCATTCCTCTTTTGGCAGTAGATAGGTAAGCAATATTTCTTAGGATTCAATTTTATTTCTGCTTTAGCCAATTCAATGAAAAAATGACTACTGCACTGACAGGCTATAATTAACTTCAAACTATTCGTCTCCCAGCAAGTTGATACAGCTAACTTTTACATACACTATAACAATCAGGAGTACACAAGAGAATCTGCAAAATGGTTAAGGAAGAAATCCAAAGCAACACTCACTCACAAAGTACTTCTTACGATGAAGAATTCCACATGCCAGTTGTCCACATGCTACCCTTACACACCACCAACTTGACATCACAGGTAACCTTGATAAAACTGTACACTCATGTATAATGCACAGGGATGGAAATCAAGATCCATAATGGAAGAGACTGTAGCAGACTTTTAAGTCTTTAAGGTATACACAGATGATTCATCTGAAAAGAACTGTTCAAGAACCTATATTGATGTTCTTGCCCATTAAGCTATTTTTACTTGTCACAAACATTTGACTCAGCTACATATATTTTCAGTGGTGACTGATCCAGTCATCACATTCTTTCTTCCATGTCTGTTAGTTCTGTAGGACAAGTGGAAGAGTATTTGCTGAGTTGGGAATGAAAGTAACAGACAAACTTTCTGTGACAACTGCTCAGATGGCTCAATCGGAAAAGCGGAGCATGCTGTTGCGAGTTTCACATTAAGATTTAATCAATGGGAAATACAGAAAATATAACGTACACTTAGTTTCAAATTTGAAATTAAAGTCAAATCTGAAAGAGTTAAGTGTTCTTGAAACGAAAAATTAGTGCAGCTTTGCTGTCAGAAATTTAAGAACAATTCCAGTTTCCCCAGTTAAATGAATTTTTCCCCTGGTTCATTACCGGTTTCATACTCGTATAATAAAAGTGTAAACAAAGCAAATTTTACAGAAATTTGCTAATGAGGCAGCAAGATGCAAACATACTATAAATTTGCATTCAATAATATATTACATCACATAATTTCTTGCAACGCATTTAAAATTACCTTTTGTCTCCATTTTTGTGATATCATCTGGTTTCGTCTTTTCATCTGGGTCAGGCTTTTCTGTTTTGGGCTCCAGTTTGTCAAGCCTAGGTCGTTTCCTCCCTTTGAAGGATCTGAACAAATAAAATAACTATGTTACATACACACATCACTATGTTGCAACTTTTTTATAATGTGACAACATGAAAATATAATACGGAAATTCTTAAAACTGCAATGTGCATAATGTTTGGTTTTTCAACTGTTTATCTGATTCTTGGCTTTTTCAAAGTGTCAGAACACAATGACTTACAATGCACTGAGTGCTGTTCTCAAAAGGAACAAAAATCTGCACTATTCTACAGGTATCATGACATCTTCACTTATTACTCAATACAGAACAAATGACCAACATAACACACCTCCTTAGCACTGTAGAAGCAGTCTGTTAGGACAAGAACAGTATTTTGATTGCTGACATTTGCCTTTGGAGACAACAACCAATGAGCCAGCAAACTGTAAATGTCTGGGAAAACTTTTCAGATCCAACAGAAACAAACAAAGAAGCATGTGGTTGACAAGTTTTCAGCTGAATAGCAAAACCTAAACACACTAGGATCCTAATTCAAAAACTTCTTCAGCAATTAAAACGGGTGACGGTTCACTCTCTCTATTGTCCACATTCGACATCAAGTGACTTCCACATTTTTCCTGAGATGAAATTACTGTGTGAACAGTGTTTCACCACAAATAAGGAATTGTAAGGCTGTGAGATACGAGAGCTTGGCAGAAAGATCACAAGAATTTTTTTACACAGGGCATAGGAAGGTTGTTATACACTTATCACCAATGTTGATATTCAAACTTGTTTTAATTCCCAGTCCTATACAAGACTGAAAATAGAAATGGCTCCGAATATATCTTGCATCTTGCAGTAGAAATTTCATTGTTATAGATTTAAGGACAGATTACCAGGATTCCATTGTGAACCTTTACCCTCCCAGTCAATCTCTTACCTACTAAACTATAACCTGACTCAAGGCTTCAAAGTGTCAATCTCTCTCTTAATTTCCAACCTCTGGCACACTAGCCCAGTAAAATATGCGAGAGTTTTTATGGAAATTGGAACTTAGGGAAAGAAGAGATACTGGCACATTCAATACATGCCTGTATAGTTTATAGCAAGAGAAAAGGGATTTGAGCTAGTGTACCCATTCAGTACACACTACTGATCTGTCTAGTGACTTAATAAGGCAACTGTGTTACATATTCAGCAAAAGCCATACAAACACACGTGGGATGGAGAAGGTTGAGGCTTAGCATTCAGAAAGAAAACTTTGTTGAGTGTGTGAGTGAAAAACCTGGAAAATGGTAGATCCACAATCTTCAAATTGGAATGAAAGATTTTCATGTGCCACATACAACATTGTTCCAAACTGTTACCGACATACTAAATGATGGGAAACTGTCTTCAAATTGAGTTCTAAAACCCTGGATTGTATTTGAATTAATATCAGAGGCGCACTGAGGAAACCATCTGAAGAGACACTGGTTTAATCTAGCACTGTCCATGTGGACAAGAGGGTGTGTGTGTGTGTGTGTGTGTGTGTGTGTGTGTGTGTGTGTGTGTGTTCCCATGGTGTGGAGAGTCAAGACAGCAGCAAACGAAGTTTGTCACACAATTCCCTTTCTTCCTTTATCCTATACTGACTCTGCCCTTTGTTTCAGAGATATGGACTTTTTAGTACTGGTATACAATCAGCACAGGAGAAGAATATCTTCGAACCAAATCTTGGAATTGGCATGTCTGTTGAGACACAAACACAATGCAATTGGAAATGAGTGGCATGTGCCTACAGCTGACCTGACTCCATACACCTTGTGTTGATGCACCTGTGGAGGCAGGCAGCAAGGCTGAGAGGGTAGCATGAATAGTGGGCAAGTTTGTTGGTACCTAAATGGCATCCCAACTGTAGCAGCATCAAAAGAGGCCAACACTGATCCATGTGCAACCACATGGAATTAACATGGGTAGCAACAGTTTACCAGTTGTAAATCTGCACAAATGTACATATGTGCATGCATCGAAGATTGCTACTGACAGTGGGAGAGCCTAGCATTGGTCCACTGGTAAATCACTGCCTACTTCACGCTAGGCAGTCCCCAGACAATAAGGTGCTTGCCTGTCCCGGCACTGATTATTCCGTTTGGGTGTATGCAACACTAGCATTGATAGCAACATATAACATCCACACTATAGTGTAAGGCTTCCTGGACACCTGTGGAAGCTCTCAAGATCCATGCAAAACAGCCATCAGCAACCTTGAACTAATCAGGCTTAATATTGCTATACCAACCTTGAAGGAAACCAGGCTACCAAATGATGGTTCAGTACAGGAGGAAAATTAAATATTTTTTTCTGGAAGACAAAGGACACTGCGAGTCTCAGACAACAGTGTCCAATTAGCTACTTGCATGATCCATTGAGCACCTTTAAAAGCCTAACTGGGATCTCAGAATGCATTATGACTTTGCATTTGTCAACTAGCAGCAGAGCAATAACACTGAGAGCTGTATACACACCAGTGCTGACCTCTACTGCAGACATAAAATGACCAGATTTTTGAACATCTCAGTGAAATGGTGCAGGGTCTGCACCCTGTGGACCGACTGTGCATTCTTGGTGACTTCAATGCCCATACTGTATGTGATTCTGCTGCTTGGCCTGCTGCTTGGCCAGACTGCATAGCTATACATGGGGTGAGGAAGATGAATGAGAATGGTTTACTGCTGCTTGAATTTTGTGCCAAATACCACTTGTGTGCCACTAACACATACTTTAAATACAAGGTGAGTCACAAGGTTTCTTGGCTGCACCCTTGCTCCAAACATTAGTATCACCTACATCTGATTTTAACTAAGAGGCAAGTGCTCTGGCATTTTCTTCACACATGCTCCTTCCATAGCACTGACTGATACTGATTATACAGCAATAGTGACAAAAGTGCACTTTGTGCTTAACACTTTCAACACTGTCCTCTTTACACCCGGCGCTTGGCTGTGAACTGGCATATTTAATGGATGTTTGAAATTAGATTGCAAACAACAGAAAAATGAGAGGAATATGGTTTTTGCATGATTTAAAAGGAAAAAGTAAGAGCTTTACATGAATGTGAGTTTATTTTAGAATACAAAATACAAATGGGTGTTATAATTAATAAAAGAAAACACAAAAATGTCATGGATAAAAAAGTTTTATGTGGTCTCTCTCTTGAGTAATGCCATTATTACTGTATCTAAATTAATATCACTGGATTGTATAACAGCAGGTACCTATCTTTTGTTTTTTAGTTTTAGTGTTTTGAATATTCGTCGCAAACCTTTCCTGTTTTTTATTACAGTTACCACTCCACGAGCTTTATTTTCCCACAACATGTCCAAAAGAGATGGACTGGTGTAGTACCTATCCATATAAATGCAATATCGTTTGCCAAAGTACTGTGAACACAACCTATTTACAAGGCCCTGGATACTATTGCCAACACTGCCTGCAGAACCTGTGTATAAATCACAGTTTAGCATATAACCAGTTGATGAATCGCAGAGAGCATACAATTTTATTGCACATTTATTGGGTTTGTTTTTCATGTATACTCTGAAGCTTGTTCTACCACGAAAGGGACACATTGCCTCATCTATTGTCAGATTCATGCCTGGCCGAAAACTGATTTTGCTTTTATTCACAAAGAAATCAAACAAAGGCCTCACTTTGTGAAGTGGGTCATGCTTTTCTTCATCTCTGCTAATGAACGTAGCATTGTCATTCAAGTGTAACATCGACAATGTAGCGCAAAATCGATCACGTCTCAACAATTTACTCGCAAATCCTGTCTGCGAAAATGGGTCTGTTGACCAATAATCACAGATTTTTCGGCAATTTGACGACGCACGTATGCAAAATAATACTGCGAGACCAGTAAATCTCTTGCAATTTTACTGCAGACCACTTATGCCAAACAGAGTTTATTTTCAGGCTACCATTGCATTTCACTACCATAATAACGTTACCAGCGTACCGAATCGTTTCACTTTTGATGAGCCGAATAAGGTCATCAAAGAAATAACTAAAATATTGAAGCTCCTCAGTGGCATCTGAAAAATGTGATGCTGCGCTGACTACTTCCTGGAAATCTGGTAGTACTGGCTGAACATCTAGTTCCGACCAGTGATCAGTGAGCCACACACGACCAGGTACCACAGATGGTGACTGACGGTCTGTACCATGGTCTACATAGAAAAAAAATAATGCTAAGATTGGTACTAAAAGGTACTAAATGCAAGTGAAGTAATGAACACTACTCACAATACAAAATGCGCTAATGAACTCTTCACTTTATAAACAATCGAGACATATTCATACCCGAATCATCACTTGTACTTTCGTCTGGAGAGTACAAATCCTCTTTGTCAGAATCGTCAATTTCAGATCCTGCATCTCCATAAAGAATATCTAAGATCTCTACCTCCGTCAACTCGCTGCGCGATATTTTCACGGTCGTAAACATCTGTGAATGAACTGCAGGTAACTTCGTCTTTGCAGTGCTCACAACCGCTACCAGGATGAGAGAGCCGATAAGTGCTTGCCTCTTGCGGAAGAAGAATGAAATACATCCACATTAGTTGACGAACTGCTTCGGAGACCCGCTAAACGCGCTTATGGAGCCAAATACAGGCTCGCCCGTACGGTATACGGGCGCCGTCGCCAACGTCAGGGCGGCCACGCCCGTATGGCGTACAGGCACCGTGCTCTAAGTGTTAAAGGGATTCACTCTGCTAAAACACTTTGTAGAATCAAAATTAACCTTTGCAAAACTAAGGACCCTACAACAGTAGAAATATTTGCTGATGAAGTTCACAAAAAAGTTAATACCTGGAATGTAAACACACCCATTGCCAAAGATTGGCAAAAGATCAAGTCACTTCTTACCATTACAGCTGAAACTACTTTTAGAAATTTGAAAGTGAAATACCTGGATGAGTTCTTCAAGCAAGGTGATATCCTGAAACAATTCCTCGATTCTAAATTTCTGCCAAGTTTAAATTGGCACTCAAACCCTTGCAACAATACCTGCAGTAATCTAAACAAAGCAAAAGCAATCATTCAGCACACCATCTGCAACTGAAGAGGGTTACTGGCAATCATTCTTCCTGCAAACTATTCACGATGAATAGAAAGGGGGGGGGGGGGGGGGGGGGGGAAGTGACAATGGAAGACAAAGTACCCTCTGTTACACACTGCAAGGTGGCTTACAAGGTATAGATTTAGATGTAGGTGTGTTTCTATGCTGGAAACCTTGGTCGAGTATACTCAGGTATCAAAAGGGAACTGGACCTGCCTCTAAGAAGACTGCTATGCTTACAGAACAGTCATCATGAATTGTTATCGACTGTGCAGCCTATAATCACATTTGGCCAACATAATCTTAAAAGCAATAGGTGAAATTTCTTAAATGTCAACTTGCCACCAGCTGGACAGCATGCCTCCAAAGGAGCAGCTTCAATGAGCTGTTGTGCTGCTTAAATGTGGGAAATGTCCTCGCAAAGTTGCCATCCGCACAGAACTTGTCAAAATGCTCTGCAACCTTATACTGAAATGTCCGGCTGAGAGTACTGTACCACAAAACAGTCCTTGTGGTGCTGTGAGAGTGTGTACCCTGATCTCAACGTGGGTTTCGAGCTCAGCAAATTACTACTGATATGACCTTCACACTCCATCAAATTTAAGGAAAGTTGTGCAAGCAGAAGATTCAATTGTTCATTGCTTTTATCAACCTACATAAGACAGGACAGGGAGATACCACTGTATACTTCACTAATGAAGGTAGGGTCTCCTCTAAATCTCCTGAAGATGATCATGGCTTTTCACAATGATATAAAGGGTGCTGTGGTATCTGCCAGAAGCACATCTGACGTGTATGTTGTGCAAAGATAAATTTATCAAGGCTGTGTACAAGCCCCTACCTTGTTTGGTATATTCTTCTTGCTACTTCTCAAAGTTGCTTTTGGCAAACCAAACCTGGGTATCCACTTACATACCAGGACTAACAGGAAACATTATAACTTCCCACTACTATGATCCAAGTGCTGTTGTGAGAACTTTCTTGTAAGTAGACTTTTACACACCAAGAGTGCAGCATTCGTAACATATACTCAGAATGACCACCAAAGGCTCACGGACAAATCTGCTACTGTGTGAAAGCTGTTCTCTACATCTGTGAATGTGAAGAAGATTGATTATGGCGTGAGTACACACGGATATGCCTGCCATAAATTGGATAGCTCTTTGTTGAACATAGCCTACAAATTCTGCCACCTTGGCTCAGAAGTGTCAGAGAATCTCTCTCTGGACAATGAAATATTTGTGAGAATTGGCAAAGTGGCAAATACTTTGAGAATCAGCTCTGCACAAGAGTATAACACAACAAAAATATTCATTTATTGAGCATGTACGCTAAGCATCCTCTTGTACGTGCCAAGAGTTAGACATCATACACTAAACAAGAACGTAAGCTTGACAGCTTTCATCTGCAGTGCTTAAAAAATATTCTAGGTAGTACATGGAGGCACCATGTGACAAATGAGACAGGTACAAACACTGCAAAGTTACTAATGTCACTGTAACTCCCACAGAATGTCTGCTTTGGTGGCTTGGAAACTTACACAGTATGGACCACTCCCTTCTTCGCCAATACATACTAAACTCCTGTCTTCACCAACACATACTAATTGATTAGATAGCAGCACGTGCCAAAGGACCACCAGGAAGACCTGCATTGTGTTTCCAAGATTGCACTCAGATTCACATGACCACTTTTAATACCAACTGCAATAAATGGGAAGGGGAGGTGCTCACCAAAGACCACAGCAGATCGAGGAAACTTGTCAAGGATGGCAGCAAGTGTCATGATGGCACCTGGCTATCTGGTTATCTGTGACGTGAGCGAGCAGACCATTTCGGGTTGATATACACTTTCTCAACATATGGGCACCAAGGTCGGCCCTCACATTGCACTTCAGAGACATCATCAAAAGTGCCTGTATGATGCTACTTGAATTTTCTGTTAGGAAGTCTTGGACGATTATAATGATGGTGGTGGTGTTATCTGTATAGAGTCTAAAGAGCAATCCATACAATGGCATCATTCGAAAGTTCCAAACTCAAAAAAAAAGTAAAATATAATCTTCACAGAAAGTGGTGGTATTTTGTGTCCAATAATGTATACTCTTTGTACATTTTGTAGGACTGAAAATATCAGTGAGGCCCAAAGTGTTCTGCCAAACACTACAAGAACTTAGAAATCATTCAAAATAATCAGCACAAAAAGTTGATCCAGAATTTTCTTGATTAATGTTAATGCATAACCACAAACAGATGCTATGTTCAGAAGATTGGAAACTTTTGGGGGAATCTTTTTGAATACCCCTCCCTTACATTCCAGCAACTGCCATAGCCATCTAAATCTCATGAAACCGATCGATTCATAATCAAACACTTAAACCTTCAGTTATGAACAGGCTGAAATCAGAGGAATGAGAAGTCTTCACAGATAGCTTCTGGAATGCATGCAACAAAGTTCCTGAGCTCATATCTGTCCCAGAAAGTGGCAGCCCCATGTTTCTACTGACCCCATATTCATACAAATTAGTCACAGAGTTATTCAAAGACAGCATTAACTCAATAGCATGCAAATACCTCAAGCATAGGTTAGAAGTACAGGATGTCTCAAACAGGACTGAACAGATTTGAAAATTCATACAAATTAATTGATAGTACGTACAGATGTGATTGTAGTGTCAATTTGAAGGGAAATACATCAAGATTTGTGTCGCGTAGTTCACTAGCACCGAATCGGACCATAAGGAGCGCTAGTGGCAGTTGCATTAAAGATGTCTGCCTTCACTGGACCCGAGTGTGCTAGCTGTGTGTTTTGGTTTGAAAAATCGAAGTCAGTGACAACAGTTCAGCATAATTTCCACACCCAGTACGCTAAAGATCTTTCTAGGAGGCCTACAATTTATGAGTGGCATAAATGGTTTGTAGAAACAGGGTTCTATGAGAGAACCATCAACGGAATAGTGTACCTGGATATGTTATAACTATTTTTGATATCACAGATCAATTGATGAGGATCACCAAGAATGAAATGTTTACTTCGTGCAAGACCATGCACCACCCCACTATCTGGCTGAGATCTGGAATTTTCTCAGTGACCGCTTCCAGGTCAATGGACTGGCTGTGATGTGCCATTTGCATGGCCCCCATGTTCCCCAGACCTGATACCACTCATTTTTTTCTTTTTTCTTTTTTATGGGGATCCAACGCGGATAGTGTGTTTGTACCTCCTTGCTGGCTTCTCTACCTGAACTTAGAGCAAGAATGTATGCCACCACAGAGCAAATTACACTTGCATTACTACACTGAGTTTGGGAAGAAATTGACTTCCAATGGGATGTGTGCAGGATAACCAATGAAAGCCACAAACAACATCTTTAGTTTAACATAAAAAAAACTTTGTTTCCCCACAAAATAACACTAAACCCAGCTCTATATCTTCTCTCAATAAATTTATATGGATTTTTAAAACTGGAAAGTCTTTTTTTGAAACATCCTGGAAGCGCTGACAATCTGACCAGTACTGACTTGGGAAATAATGCATATGTTATCAGTGGTCTTGTGAAACAATGCAGAATATGATGCCAGACAGCAGTTCGTACATGAAAAAAATTTCCTGACCACCTTGCTGCAGAAGGACCTGATCTTTTCCCAAGTGTGTCACTAAAGAGACACAAATTAGTGACTATGATGCTTTAACACGAGTAATGTTTACTAAAGGCAAAATTTCACCAAGGAATCTCTGAGAGCATTTCTGTTTGGTCAAAGTGACTGACAGTCACTATAAACTTACCTAAAAGATGAACTGAGAACATTTTCTTTCTCTCAGCCCATATTTATTGAGAATCTCTTTTATAATTAATAGTTAAGACATGACTTGGAAAGTTGGAGAAGGAACTGGCAGAAATAAAGCTGTTAGGGTGGGTTGCAAGTCTTGCTTGGATAACTCAGCTACTAGACTACTTGCCTCTGAAACGCAATGATCAAAGGTTCAAGTAATGGTCCTGCATATTGTTTTAATCTAGCACACAATTTCAAAGCAATAAACACACCACTGCAGAATGAAAATTCACTGAGGATCTTAAATAATGTTCTCATTATGCATAAAAGATTTACCAGAGATGTTCAACAGCACTATCAGATGGTTCACTGACAATTCTGTCGTCTATGGAAGAATATCATCTGACAACCATAAGAAATGGAGAAGGCCTTTGACAAAATTTCCGTTCTCTGTAATGAACAGCAGCTCTCTTGAAATGTGGATAACCCGATAGTGGCAGTATTTGATTTGCAGGACTAGTAGTGAATACCTTTAACACATCACATATGTAAATATCCTGGGCACATTCAGAGGGATACACATAGCTCTAAAGTTCTGAAAATAAATGGGCTCAAAGATACAAAAATTAAAATCAATGTCTAGCCAAGTTTATAATTGCAGACAGTGTGGAACTATTACAAGAAACGGTTGAAGAGCATTCACTGCTGTGCTCCATAAGCACTTTAGTCATCATCAGCTGTGAAGTTTTATAGAAGAATTAATGTGCAATGAATTCACCTAGGTTTCTAAGTGCAATTACATGTGGTGTTGGGCATTCTTCCCTTTGAGCATCAGTCTTCTTTCCTGAAGGAAGCACAGTGACTGGAGATCAGTTGTGTGTATGCTTGAATATTTCGTCCTAATTTTTCTGTTTTTATGCATGAGAAGCAGTCAGAAGGGAAACCTGTGAGTGATCTGGTTCCACAATAACAATGCCTCCGTTCACATGATATCTAAAACATAAGCCTTTCTTGTGGATCCAAAATCAATGTATATTTGCACCCACATTATAGCCTTGAAATTGCATGTGGGCACAATTCTGAACCTCAGATGAAGCTATATCTGCAAATGAAGTGTTTCTGAACACTGTGCAAATGCATCAATTTAACCCTTTAACTGCTCTGGATGTGTTAAGGCACGCACCTTTGTACCTGTCCCTGTGTGCTCTGAACGTGTTTACACACGCCACCAGTCCTTCTACCTGGTACTCTAAACGTGTTTACGCGTAGACACGTTCAGAGTACCAGGTAGAACAACTAGTGGCGTGTGTAAACACGTTCAGTACACAGGGACAGGTACAAAGGTGCGCGTGTTAACATGTCCAGAGCAGTTAAAGGGCTAAAACTTACCTACAGTAAATAATAACACAAGATGCAGTTATATCACAAATTGAACAAATAATTACAAGATTTTGGCAGTAATGAATGTCTACAATTATTAATTAAGAACAAAAACCTCTGATCTCTCCTTCCTCCCTCTCCTTCTTCCTCAGAATCACTATACTCATTGTCAGGAGCTATCCTCTTATCCAGAGCAGCCTGTGTTAACCTTTCATCAGGATTCGCTTTTTCTTCATCCTCATCAGAATCATTTACTGCGTCTTCTGGTATTGCTGCAAAGACATTTAAAAAGCAAGTAAAATTTTGCTTATCTATATTATTGGAAAATTTAACTTTCTTTGGATGTTATATTTATGTACCACTAAGAACTACAAATAAAACATTATTTATTCGCTACTGACTTTGAAGGAAACAGTCATCATGCAACATGAAATTGCTATTGCAGCACTGTAGTATCCAGATAGCAGCAGCACAAAATGTACTGAAAAACTAGACATGTTCCACATATTTCCATCAAAATTTTATTTCAGATGCAAACTAAATGGGATGTATGAAACAATCATCATTCATCATTCATAGGGTAGTGAAAAGTACTAAAGAGGACTGTACAGCAAAAATCATAGCATTACCAAATCAATAATCTCGAAAGCTGGCTGATATTTTCAAATTACATGAGCCAGAACAGAAAATATCTTATTGTCTAACTGACCAAAATTTTACCTTCTGGAAAATGAGAGTTAAGCAGTTCAACAGGTTTCCACCCATGGAACATAAACTTATTATTGTTATATGTTACTGTTAGGAGTCTGTTCTATTGGATGCTAAGTTCATCCGGTTATTAATATGTATTTCATCAATATATGTTTTAGGAAATACCCATGAAAATCAGTTTAATTTTCATCTAAATCATTGAGGAACATTATGGCTCAAGCTGTCACCCTAACACACATGGTACTCAAAAGATTGTAAGTATGATTCCTCTTTTGACTCCAGTGTATCAAAATAATCCTAATTTTATAATCATTTTCCTTACTAAAGGAACATGTGAATTTGTTAGTCCTCTATTTATTTATTCCCAGTTATTCCTTCTGGAGACAATCAAGGGCTTTGAATACAGTTATTTAGTTCATACCATTGCTTACAAAATGAATGTGACGTCATTATCTAATCCACACACAAAAGATTAGCACTTTGGGGATGAAATCTGTAAAAAAAAATACTGATTTGAACGGACTACCGAGAAGTCTGCCACCCAAAATTTTTAAGTACACACTTTCTTGATGGTTCCTCTCATCCCTGTAAGTGTTGTAATTCCCACTCACCTCAGCTTCTACGTAGGTGATATAGTTCAAGTATTACTAAATTGGGAGGGGAGGTTGGCACATTGGAGAAACATATACTTTGTCTTTTTGGTGGGTCTCTGCAGCGACATGTTTTTCGCTTGTGATCTCAGCTGAATCAGCATGGCAAGGTGGTGTCTGACCAACACTAAAATTGCTAGAGTTTTTGGGATTTTATAAATAGCAACACTTGATTTCTTGGAAAATGATGCAGATGAGTCCGAGGACAATGAGCACAAATTATTCAGTATTTTTATTCACATTTCAGTTGAGAGTATTTTCAGTAGGTAATTACAAAATGATATTATTTTCAAATATGACTGTAGTAGAATCAAGGCACACAAGAGACAAACATCACTGTTAGTCGTCTAGATATTAAACCCGATGAGTGGGATTGCAGAAAACCAAGGTCAATCATGTATTTTCAGGACAATCTGGACAGTACAATATATGTTTAGATGAATGCAGTGAATCTATAAATATTTTTGTGTACTTTCTGACAGATTCTTTCATTTAACAAACAAAGCAATACCATTACGCGAAAAAGGGAACAATAAAGTACTGGATAACTACAGGGGCATCTCTCTATTTAACAAAGGGTACAAGGTTTTGTAGAGAATCTTGCTGAGCAGAGTTGAAGAACAACTGGGGACAACAATAGGAGAGCACCAGAGTGGCTTTAAAAAAAGGACGAACTGTACAGAACAGATATTCACAATAAAAAGGATAACAGAACATAGACATGGGAAAGGAAGATAGAGGACTGGTTGCTACAACACAAGCAATAATAAAGGAAACATTAAACGACACTACTGCCAGGATCAGGCTTCGAAATACAAACAGGAGTGTGACAAGGGGATGGGCTGTCACCAATTTTATTTAACCTGGTTTTGGACGAAATAGTGAGGCAGGTGTATAAATAGGGTACATGGTTAAACATAATGCAACAGTGGACTGCCTGGCATTCGCAGATGACATGGCACTTTTAAATGAGACAGAAGAAGAAGTGAATACAGCACTAAAAAATCTAGCCAAAACACCAGAGAAGGTTGGACTGAAGATTGCACATAAGAAGACCAAGACACTAAACACTGAGTCTGACTGGAAGATAAATGGCCAAGTGGTTGAGAAAGCCAACAGTTTTCGTTATTTGGGGGAGAAAATAACTGGTGGCATACAGGGAAACAGTAGCACAGTAGACAGGGCACAGCTTTTGCAGAAGCTTTGGTATGCATTGAATATAACATATGGCAAGAAAAATCTTGTCACGGAATGCCAAATTGTGACACTACAAAGCAACTGTAAGAAATGCTGCTCTGTATGCATCAGATACAATCACACTCAGCAAATGAGCTTGTATACAGTTAGAGAACGAGGAGTGGAAAATTTTGAGACATATGGGGCACCAAAAAACATGGGGATATCTGGATACACGTAACACGACAGGAACTGTATGTAAATACTGAACCCATATTGAGCGAGAAATGGAAGAGGAAGTTACAAGTTTTTGGGCACATCATGAGTATAGATGAGGAGAGGTTGGCTAAGATGATACAGAATGCTACATGTCATACAGGAAACAACTGGGTGAAGGAAGTCAGAGATGACTGGAAGGCTGTAGGAATAAAACAAAGGACTCTGTAGCCCAGATCACGTAAGAAACAGATTGACTGTCCTTATGGCGGAACAGGCAACCATAAAAATAGTTTTCCCGTCGGTCAACAGATGTCGCAGGCGACGCTACAATGCTAACTGACCTGTCCATGTCGCGGAAATGGCAACGCTGTATCTTCGGTGACTTGAATGACACTGATTTGCGTTCGGCTAGAGCGCTGCGCGCGAAATGCATTCGTCACACAGCTGACTGTAGACCATGATCGGCTTTGGTTTTCCCGAGTTTTCAATCGAAGAATGTAGATTAGCTCCTGTAATTTACAAACCAAGTTTATTTCTACTGTAGGGATACTTCTTACAATCATATGCGAAATGAAAAGTAATTCACAATCTGCTTTCGCGCAGACATGTTACTATAAGCAGTGTTGTTTTCGAGTGAAAGCTGTGTGAGGATTATTTGCGCACAGATAAAAAAAAATTAAAATAGGGAGCGTCTATAGTTTGCATGCTATGCTCGTTCTCTTCTATCCTCCTCCCTTCATTCCAGTATAAACGTTTGTTCACATGTATAAACGAATGGAACTGAACATTGGCGAATTATCTATGAATACTCATTTGCAGCAGTGTAAACGAGGTTTTACACTCATCCACTTCGTTCGCTCTAGTATATACCAGGATTTAGAGGGACCAATGACCTAGCAGTTAGATGACAGCTATTATTCATTTATTTCACTGTTGCGATCTCAGTTCTAGAGCCATTTTCAAGTACCAAGGGAAAGGTCTTGTAAGGTAATGCTTCTTAAATTGTTTACCAAATGCTACCACACTATGATTTGTGTTTTGTTATCCATATCTTATATTGGTTTCAGTTTTCACATTGCACACAAAATTGCCTCTACAGCCAAAATTACGATAGTGAAGTGAATAAACAGTTTAAAAAAAGTCCAAATCGCAGCAAAGATTTCATTTAAAAATTATATGATATGCTTCTTGTACAGGAAGGGCTGCCTCGTTATATCAGAATATAAGATCGACAAAATTTAGATAGGATCGAATGCTTAGGGATCTTTATTAATTCTTACTCGTAACTAATTTATAGATTTACCTGAATTTAAAATCCACTCGCATAATCTTTCTTTATTTTGGACGGGAATCTGAACATTTTCAGTCCAGGATTTGTTCGTCTACTCCTTCCACAGTTGATACACTTGCAGGCCCTCGGCATGACGACTCGATCCACTACCACCGGTATGTCAGAAACAGCTGTACTTCACAGACGCCAAATAGTGGAAAGCTGCACGCGTTCGGCCGATGTTGCCACATATTTCACAGAACGGAGTGCCATCTAGTGGTTGATTCCACAAGTAAGGGTGTGACGCTGCTGCCGCCTGGTGGCCGTTCCCTGACAAGGGTTGCCTACTAGACCAAGCGATTGGGCAATCTGTTTCTTACGTGATCTGGGTCTGTAGGCAGTAGTACAGGACAGGGAGAATTATAAAGGGTCGGTGGATGGTCACAGGTGGCCGGACACCAAAGGCAAAGTTGTCTTAACAGAAGAAGAAAGGAAGAGAAGAGCTGAGAGAATGAAGAGGTACTGGGAAGAAAGAAGGCATGCAAAACAAGCCACATGTGATCCTGAAGGGTCTTAATAAAGCAGAAGAAGAAAGCAGGAATGTAAACTATATGCCGAAGTTAGGGGATAATAATTCCCTTTCTTTTATTGTACACTATGAAAGTGACAGAGTAACACTCACTGAAACTGGAAAGTTTCTAGCAATTACAGTTCACATATGTATCAGTCAGAAGATAGGTCTCACAAATTTCTGTTGTGTGATGCCTTTCTGCCCAAAATTTACAACCTAAAAGTTAGACCTCTCTGGAAACTATGAGTGCAAATTTCCACTGCACACATTTTTAATGTCATCACTGCAAATTAAGGCATTCGTAAATTGTATGTCCATTATTTCAAACAATATATACCCATATGTTACTGGAGTCAAGCATAGGTTCCTCGTTTTGTCAGTGTTGTTCTACTTGGATGATGACAATAATGAGACTTACAAGTACAACAAAGAAAATTGTTGTTTACTGTGAGTGAATGGTCATCAGTACTCCATAATAAACATTTCTTTTTAAGTATCTTTTTCTCAGATTAATAAATATAATCTTTAGCTGTCAATTTCATATCCCAGCTCTTTGCCTTCGACTCTTCACATCACATACTTGCTTTTTCAATCTTAACACAGCGAAACAAGAGCAGGAAAAGAAACATTTTACACCATGAAATTAACCTGAAATATATTTTCTGCTTACCCTGCACCTGTACACCTGGAGCATGTGGTAACATCCTTAAATTCTCAAATAACCTCGTCCTGAAATAAAAAATAAAATTAACTCATATCATTGCTCACTGTTGGTTTTGCTTGCAATTGTTATAAACAAAATATTTGATAATAACATAAAAATCTGAAGTCTCAAAGCAACACATTTGCTGATCAAATTACATAGCAGTTCTTGATAAATGAATAAAGTATCTTTACAAGATAAGGAGGAAAATGAAGGCCCGTTAACACAAAGCAAAAGCTCATGTGCTCAGTTCTCAAAAGAAAATGGATAAAAAAACTCAATGAAGCCAATCATCATATACATAACACAACCCATTAGTGCCACAATTCCAAACAAAAGCATGCACAATGAGCTACTATGAACAATCTTCATATTCAATACAATAAAGGACAGTGTAGATATCAGGTGTAGAATTTTACAACACTCCCCCTCCCATTCCCTAAATGTGTCATCAGGCATGCACTACACACAGGAAGTGGATAATAGGGTAGTGGCCTAAACCAGACATTAATAGCAATGAAATTCTAAACTCTGATTGGAACATATGTCGGAAAGACAGGTTGAATGCTACCGGTGGAGGCATGTTTATAGTCATAAAAATACAATAATATCTAGTGAGATTAGTATAAATAATAAATAATTTGGGTGAAGACAAGTGTTAAAAGACAGATCAAACCAGGTCATCAGACACTTTTATAGACTCCTTGCCTCGGAAGCGGTAGTGGCAGAGCAGCTGAGGAGAAATTTGGAAAATGTTTTGTAAATTTCCTGGTCATACTGTTGTATTTATTGAGAGATTTCAACTTATCAGCTGTTGACTGGGAGACTCAAGTGATTAGGGCAGACAGTCGGGACAGAGAATCTAGTGAAACTATTCTAAATGCCTTATCTGAAAATTACCATAAGCAGTTTATCAAGTACCCAACTCGTGAAGGTAAATTCTTAGTTCTGCTGGTGACAAACAGACCCTACCCAACTTGTGAAGGTAAATTCTTAGTTCTGCTGGTGACAAACAGACCCAAACTTTCTGACTCCGTTAACATACAACAGGGAACAAGTGATCATAAGGCTGTTGCAGCATTGATGGATAAGGATGTAAATGTGAATACAAACAAAGGTAGGAAGACCTTTCTCCTTAGCAAGTGTGACAAGAACAGATTTCAGATTACCTGAGTGGTCAGCATGAAAATTTCTTTTGCAACGCTAACAATGTTGAGTATCAATGACAATGACAAGTTCTAAGAGCACTGAACAATACGCTTTAAACAGGTATGAGTAGAGCAAAGTAGTGAGGGATGGAGAAGACTGCCATGGTTTTGCAGTCATGGTAGAAACTTGCTGAAAACAAAGACAGTTTCACTGCAAATTTAAATTCAGACAGACAGACAAAAATGAAACAAAGCCAAAATTAGAAAAAGGAGGGCTGTGCGTGAAATGTTCAACAAGTTCAAAAGTAAAATTCTATTTATTAACTTAACAAAAAATCCTAAGTGTTTGTCTTTAGTTAAATCAGTAAAGAGATTGAAGCCCTCTGACCAGACACTCTGTGACCATAATGGACTGAAATGGAGGATGCCACAGAAAAAGCCTAAATACTAAACTTTTTTCTTCCAAAATTGTTTCGCATATGACAGAAAAAAAAACAATCCTTCAACAGAGGAAAGAACACAAAATACAATGGCTACCGGCGTGATTTTACATCGAATCTACAGAACAACTTATCCCTTTCTAGCAGCTGTGTACCATATGTCTCTGGCAGAGCTAAGTGTCCCTGATGATTGGAAAAGAGCCCAAGTCATTCCAGACACAAAAGAATTAAAGAAGCTGCCAGTGGAATTCATTTATATCATTGGGGGAAGGTGAAAATTTGTCCTGGTCCAGGATTCAAACCCAGGTCTCTTGCTTACCGGGCAGATGCGCTGACCACTACACCACCCAGACAGAGCAGATGCACACCAACCTCGAACACTTACGGAATCGACAAGATGCCGTGAGCAATGAGGCTAATGAGCAGGTCCATTACATCGCTAGTGTGTGGTATAAGTTGAGAATGTGTGTTTGAGGGGAAGCATGCTAGGAAAGTCCGTGTGGTTGTGGTGACCACTGTGTCCACATGGCACACTGGTCAGTACATGTGCCTAGTAAGCAGGACACCCGGGTTCAAAACCCAGTTCGACACAAACTTTTGACTTAGCTCTGATATAAAGCAGTGTCCACTTGCAGCTAATGCTTTTAATTTCTTTCTGTCTTGATTCGTAGTGCCTGCAGGATCAAAATGGTTTCTATGTCCGAAAGAACAAACACCACATATACAAATCATTCCTGTTTTGTAAAAGGTTCATTGCACAGATGCACAAAACTATAGCCTACATCTAACATAGGTCTGTTGTAGAATTTTGGAACATCTATTATGCTCACATATTATGACATATCTGGAAACTGAATATCTCCTCTGTGGCAATCAACATAGGTTCCGAAAACAATGATAATGGAAACCCAGCTCACTCTGTTCATCCATGTGACCTATAAATCAGTAGGTAACGGTGTCCAGATAGATGCTGTATTTCTTCAATACAGTTCCACACTGCCACCTAATGGACAAAATACATGTGTATGGAATATCAGACCAACTGCATGACTGGATTGAACAGTTTCTAGCAACAGAACACAGCACGTCACTCTCAGCAGAGAGAAGTCTTCATATGTAAAACTAACTTCAGTTGTACCCCAAGGAAGTATTATAGGCCAATAACTTTTCACAATATACATAAATGACAGTACACAATACAAGAAGTTCGTGGGACTTTTCACGAATGACACTGTTGTACACAGGTAAGTCGGATTGCTAGAAAATTGTAACAAAATGCAGGAAGACCTACAGAGGATCAACACTTGGTGCAGTGTGTGACAACTGACTCTCCTATATAGACAAATGTAATTAATTGTGTATACTTAGATGTAAACACCTACTACTAAATGATTACATAACTGCGAAACAATAACGAGAAGGTGTTACCTCCATAAAATATATGTGAGTATGCATACAACGTGGTTTAAAGTGGAATGACCATATACAACTAACACAGGAAAGGCAGATGCCAGTTACACTATGTGATCAAAAGTATTTGGACACCTGACTGAAAATGACTTACAAGCTCAAGGCACCCTCCATTGGTAACGCTGGAATTCAATATGGTGTTGGCCCACCCTTAGCCTTGATGACAGCTTCCACTCTCACAGGCATACGTTCAATCAGGTGTTGGAAGGTTTCTTGGGGAATGGCAGCCCATTATTCATGGAGTGCTGCACTGAGGAGAGGTACCGATGTCAGTCGGTGAGACCTGGCACAAAGTCGGCATTCCAAAACATCCCAAAGGTGTTCTATAGGATTCAGCTCAGGACTCTGTGCAGGCCACTCCATTACAGGGATGTTACTGTCGTGTAACCATCTTGCCACAGGCCGTGCATTATGAACAGGTGCTTGATCGTGTTGAAAGATGGAGTCGCCATCACTGAATTGCTCTCCCACTGCGGGAAGCAAGAAGGTGCTTAAAACGTCAATGTAGGCCTGTGCTGTGATGGTGCCAAACAAAACAACAAGGGATGCAACTCCCCTCCATGAAAAACACGACCACACCATGACACCACCGCCTCCGATTTTTACGTTGGCACTGCACATGCTGGCAGATGACGTTCAACGGGCATTCACCATACCCACACACTGCCATTTGGTCGCCACATTGTTTACTGTGATTCATCACTCCACACAATGTTTTTCCACTGTTCAGTCGTCCGATGTTTACGCTCCTTACAACAAGCAAGGCATATCGTCTGGCATTTACTGGCATGATGTGTGGCTTATGAACAGCTGCTCGACCATTAAATATGAAATCCAAGTTTCCTCGACTCCTGCCTAACTGTCATAGTACGTGCAGTGGATCCTGATGCAGTTTGGAATTCGTATGTGATGGTCTGGATAGATGTCTGCCTATTACACATTACGACTCTCTTCAACTGGCGGCAGTCTCTGTCAGTCAACAGAAGAGGTCCCTTCGTGTTTCCACTTCAGTATCACATCAGAAACAGTGGGTCTAGGGATGTTTAGGAGTGTGGAAATCTTGCATACAGACGTATGACACAAGTGACACACAATCACCTGACCACATTTGAAGTCCGTGAATTCCGCGGAGCGTCCCCTTTCTGCTCTCTCATGATGTCTAATGACTACTTAGGTTACTTATATGGAGTACCTGGCTGAAGGTGGCAGCACAATTCACCTAATATGAAAAACATTTTTGGTGGTGTCCGGACAGTTTTGATCACATAGTGTAGATTCGTCGGAAGAGTCCTCAGGAACTTTATCTAGTCCGTCAACAGCAGAGGCAGCTTAAAAAACCATCATTCGACCAATACTTTAGTACTGTTCATCAGTATGGGATCTGTAGGCTTTATAGAAGAAGTAGAAATAATCCAAAGAAAAACATGATCATTCAGCAAGCAACTCTAGTGGCAGACACTGCAAGAGAGGCATTCTGCATTAAGGTGCAGTTTATTGTTCAAGTTCCAAGGTTGTACATTCGTAGAAGAGTCAACAAATACGTTCTAAGGCGAAAAAAGAAAATGATATACTGTGTCACAATTATCAGAATGGGACAGAAATGCGCATCTACAGACAAACAAATGATTACAATTTCAGAAAAATTGGATGATTTAGTAAGGAGAAAGGGTTTCACGAATTGAATAACTCAATAATGCACTGGTCCACCTTTAGCCCTTATGCAAGCAGTTATTCGGCTTGACATTAATTGACACAGTTGTTGGATGTCTTCCTGATGGATATTGTGCCAGATTCTGTCCAATCAGCATGTTACAACAAAAAAATCCTGAAATGATTGGAGGGCTCTGCCCCTAATACTCCAAATGCTCCGCAATGGGTATAGATCTGGCGATCTGAAAGGTAAGCCCAGCATGGCTTGCCATGGTCAGTAAAGCAGAGTGGTTCTGCTATGAAAATAAATGGCGCCCAAGATCATTACTGCTGGTTATCGGACCATATGGTGGGCGACAGTCAGGCTGATAACCCAATGCTGTCCGAGGCGTCTCCAGCCACGTCTTTGGCCTGGAATCTCACTGACTGGAGTAAAATTGTCTTCAGTGATGAGTCCTGCTTACTAGAGAATCTCCCCATTGCAGCCCCCTCAAATTTAGTGGTAAGAGGGCCCAGTGGACTGCCAGTCAAAAACTGAACACCGATCAAGCACAAAAACAGGAAAAAAAGCAAAATAGAAACACTGAATGATCCAAGAACAAGAAATGGAAAATACAGCAGCTGGGAAGAGAAATGGCATTGTAGTTAAGTGGTTACGGTGTTGAACTGCCAAAGAGGTGAGCCATGTTCAAACCTCCCTCGTGCCTACTTTTTTTCCCACTTTATTCAAAATTGTGTCTATGTCATGGCATAATACCCGTTTACAACAGCGAGGTATAAGATAGGGACCTATAATGAAAGATGATTCTGTACAACTCCATTAGCAGCCGAAAGGAAGTGGCTTTTGAATGGAAACCTCAAATGTTTGATGACAAGGTGACAAGTCAACTGAATCCTCCAGTGTCTTGTGTGATATACAGGGCATTAATGACAATATGTGTCATATGACAGGAATCTCTCATTGATGAACTTAATTTGTATGACTGGTAAGAGAATGATATATGCCTCCTTGCCCGATATTGGTGTTTGTGTGAGTGTGAATTTGATTACTTCCAAGGAAATGATGGAAACATAATAGTTTGTCACATAATCTGCAACAAATGGATGCAACAGTTTCACAATCACTCAAATTCTCTGTGCTCTGCCAAAACACATTTTCAATGTTTTTGAAGTTGTGTTCTGTTTTGGAAGCCTTGACTCGAATTTTTTGTTGTAACATAGTTCACACCCCTTTACTTGTTGTTTTCATTTCTGTGAGACGTCCTATGTGGTATATCACCTGCTCTGACTATTCATCACATTTACTTGTGACAGAAAGGTATTCTTACCATGACTCATATTCCATAACCAACCTATAATATGACAACTGCCAAGACTACAGAAAAAGAACAAACATTTCAATGAGCAGGCGGACAGTTCATAATGTTCTGGAAAAAAAGTAATAATAATAATAATAATAATAATAATAATAATAATAATAACAATAATAATAAAAATAATTATGACAACAACAACAATAATAATAATAATAATAATAACACAAGGGAGTTTTGAAAACAGCTTGCCCACTTGGGAGTCCAACACCATGAAACCTTACCCATGATGACGATGCTGTTTCAGGCAGCTCTTTATAGCACTTCTTGTTCTTGGATCGTTTATCACAATTCAGTACTCCTTCTTCCTGTTTTCATGCTTTATTTGTGTCCAGTTTTTGATGGGCTATCCACTGGGCAATCTTGCCACTAAATCTGAGGAGGGTGTGCTGGGGAGTTTCCCCTGTTAGAAATGAGCCCCATGACCAGTGAAGACATGTCTGGAGATGCTGAGGACAGCAGTGGGATACCAACCTGACCGCCGGCCATGGTGGCCAAGCGGTTCTAGGTGCTACAGTCTGGAACCGCGCGACCGCTATGGTCGCAGGTTCGAATCCTGCCTCGGGCATAGATGTGTGTGATGTCCTTAGGTTAGTTAGGTATAAGTAGCTCTAAGTTCTAGGGGACTGATGACCTTAGAAGTTAAGTCCCATAGTGCTCAGAGCCATTTGAACCATTTTTTTGTTACCAAATACAGGGCCTGACAACCAGGAGTGAAAGTCTGGAGTGACATTTCTTTACACGTCATGGCCCCTTTGGTTGTCGTTCGCAGCACCCTTATAGCACTGCAGTATTTCAATGATATTCTACAATCCATTTTGTTTTCCTTCATGGAATGCCATCCCGGGCTCATATTTCAGCAATATAACAACCACCCGCACATGGTGAGAGTTTCTATTGCTCGTCTTCAAACTTGACAAACTCTACCTCGACCAACAAGGTTGCCGGATCCCTCTGCACTTTAAAACATTTGGTGTATTATGGACAGAGCCTTCCATTTTTGATGATCTAATGCTCCCGTCAGATAGAATTTGACATAACATTCTGCATGGGGACTTTCTACACCTTTATCAATCAATTCCACACTGATTAACTGCTTGCGTAAGGGCCAGAAGTGGTCCAACACGTTGCTGACTTAATTGATTTGTGAAACTATTTCTCTTGAATAAATCATACAATTTTCATGAAATTACAATAATTTGTTTTTCTTTAGACGTGCCTCACATTTACCAGTTTCTGTCCCACTCGGATAATTCCTTCATTGCACATCATCGTTTTTTGTCTTAGCACATATATTGCTTCCACCTATGTATACATCACTAAAATACCATGAAGATAAAATCAGATTTGTTCACACATAGAGGCTTACTGTCAATTGTTCTTTCCGCAAAGCATTTGCGACTGTAAAAGGAAAGGGGGAGTGATAGTGCTACACAAACCACTCTCTGCCACACACTGTAAGATGGCTTGTAGAGTACAGATTAAGATGTAGGTATCTGGTGTTAAATAATGTAGAGTCAGGTAAATGATAAGATCCTTGGCGATATGCAATATTTTATCGCCTATTGATTGGTTGATACCCAGAAACTAAAAACAAAACTTTCTGAAAAACAGCAATTTATATCAGGAATTAGACTGCCCAGAACATTTTGTCCCTTTAAGACTTGCTGGTGGTGACTACTTTGTTTGGTCAGTTCGTAATACTGTCTTCGTTTGTTTAATGTGGGCACTTTTTTGTGTTTATGCAGTTAGAAAACAGTTTTAACTTTTTTCTGACACATCTATCAGTAGTGAACAAGATTTAATTACATGAGTTTTTTCATACTTTACATTTCTTTGATAAAATGACTGTCATACTGCCATTTCTCATGTCAATTATATGTTCTTAGACAACACGTATGTTACTTATATTGAACATCATCACTTTTCCTTAAATTATCTGGTTCAATGTATTTCAAAGAGTTTAACTCTTTACGATTTAGATTCCTAGAATACATCCTGCAAAATTCCTTTTTCCTTTGTCGCTGACTGTAATATGACTCCAGAATGAGATTTTCACTCTGCAGTGGAGTGTGCACTGATATGAAAGTTTGGAAGGTAGGAGACGAGATACTGGCAGAAGTAAAGCTGTGAGTACCGGGTGTGAGTCGTGCTTCGGTAGCTCAGATGGTAGAGCACTTGCCCGCGAAAGGCAAAGGTCCCGAGTTCGAGTCTCGGTCGGGCACACAGTTTTAATCTGTCAGTAAGTTTTGTAATATGACTGATCTTTTTGGTTGGAGATGCAAAATTCCGACAAAAACTTTCAATAAAGTTTCAATCGTGATCTAAATGTGAACTTCTCAGACCCCTAACCCCACCCCCTACCCAAACCAAGTCAAAAGTTTTAGAATCTCTGGGTTGTGAACACGAAGGAAGCTTCAGAGATCACAGTCCTCTGCTTCTTTTGACTGTTCACACAAAGTATCGACTGTTCTAATCTTCAAACATATTTGATGATATATTTACATCTGGAAGGTGTGTAATTCCAATGATCATGAAAAATAATTCGAATGAGGGCGAATTTGTCAAGGTTGGATTAGAGTCCGAAACATGTAGTATCAACATATGTCCTATTGTTAGTTAAGTGATGGATATGTCAAAAATTAAGTATGAAACAAGACTCTAATCAGTAACAAACAAGGACAAAAATACCATACAGAAACAGTTTGCACATCAAATATGTTGGATAAAATTTGCATAACAATAGCAGCAGGTTTATAGATTTTCATTTCTGTGATTTAGAATGACAAAAAAGAACTCCGCATATATGATGCTGTGCCATGAAATTTCTACTCGACACTTTGAGAAATACATGGCACTTAAAAGTGTTAACCAAATTCGTTATTCAATTTGGTTCTTTCAACATCAATTTTCTGTTTGACGATCATTAAAGATGAATATTTTGTTATTATTGTAGGCTTACAACTAACTTCCTACATTAAAATCATCCATGGAATCAATCATATAGAGGTGACGGTGGTGAAAGATTAACTAATGAAAGGAATCTCAAGAAAAGGTTTGGTGGTGCTTTCATTTTCCAATAAGACCCAAGACTGGAACCTATGTCCAATGTGTCATGTGTCTCCTCCATACTATTTACTTTTAAATACCAATTTACTGGCGTATATTACAATAGAAAAGTAAAAGGCTGTAGATCACTGACAAGTGATTAACAAATCAATTTTTACATCTACATCTCCCAAGAAAGTGTTCATGACAAACAGTACTACTGAACAAAATAGACAATTAAAACACATTTATAATTCACATATACATTGCTACATATTAAGATATATTCTCAAATCATTAATTCGAAAATTTATATAACTTACTAGAAATAAAAAAAATCTTTTTTTTTTCTCCTTTTCATTTCTCCTGCCAACCCATTTTGACTCCTCATTATTGCCATGGTCCACTGTGGACTGTGCCGTATCTTTCAACCCCTCATCAATCCATTTCTTTATTTATTCACTGCTTCTTCCAGCATATCTGGTAGTTTCTGTAGTTTTGTTCTTTAGTTTTAATCTTCTCCTCTACAATCTTATTCATCACCTGTTTCCACCATCTGTAACTATTTCACATCTATATTTATATTCCCAGTGTCTTTTGTATCTTTATGTCCAACATCCACTACTATTAATTTCTCAACTTTTAAGCAACTGAGCTATTTGGCAATGTCGTGTATACAGTTCATAGTAGCCAAGTCGTAACAGTATCATCAATCCTTTAACATGATAAATGAATTGTAACCTGATTGAAGTTCAAAAGGAATTGGTTATGAGTATAGCCGCATGTTCACCATGTACCAGGAGATCAGAATTAAAGTTGAGCTACTCGCAGAGGTCTAATGTGGGCTGTAATTATCGTGTGGCAGTGAGACTTGGTAGATATACTGATGTGTTAATGTGGAATCAATTTATGCTGGAAAACAAATTCATTCCAACTGTGGCGACCAAACGCAAATCTTGCACTGTACACTGTTTGTATGATAATATGACAAGCACGCTGTAATTTGACAAGCCCTAATGTCAGTTAACAGTACAGCTATTGAGAAAGAGAGACTGTGTGCCATTAGTGAAACTCTTTACGGACAGCAAATATTACAGTGCTGCATTGGGAGTGTATTACTGACTGAAAGGTCTGAGGAGAGGCACGATGTCGCTAGATGATGTAAAGAAGTCTATGTAAGTGGAAAAAGGATCACTGCTGTCAGCTGCAGGAAAAATTAAGCAGAATCAGTGGCGCCAAGCAAAACTGTGAACCAGACGAGGATTCGAACCCAGGATCTCCAACTTACTAGGCAGGTGCAGTAACCACTGCGCCATCCGGACACAGCGTTGTTGCAAATGCATGTACTATCTCCATAAGCCTCACAGCCAATTCACACTGCCACCTGCCCGCAGTCCCTGTCCATTATACTCCTGTTCGCTATCCAGAGATTCCCACAGAAGGTCGATGTCTTTTATGCATGCACATTGAAGAAAGTGTATCCATTTGCCCAGGCAGGTTTATCAATTACATGAATGAATGATGTCTGTTCCTCTGAAAGAAACACTATATATAAATGTAAGGAGGACCACTGCTGTCAGCTGCAGTGAGACACTAAGTTGAATCAGTTGCGTCGAGCAAAATTGTGTACTGGACTGGGATTCGTACCTGGGATCGCTTACTTACTAGGCAGGTGCAGTAACCTCTGCTCCATCCAGGAGACAGCATTATCGCAATTACGTGGACTATCTCAGTATGCCTCACAGCCGATCCATGGGCAGAGACTGCGAGGCAGATGGCATTCGGTGGGAGAGTAGATTGGCCGAGAGGCACACCAAGATAGTTTGTGCAGTTGCGATATCGCTCTGTCTAAGATGACACATTGGTTGCCACACCTGCCTAGTAAGTAGAAGATCCCAGGTTCGAATCCCAGTCCGGCAAACATTTTTATTTGACACTGCTGATTCCACCTAATGTCACACTGCAGCTGACAGCGATCATCCTTCTTCCATTTAGATATAATTTTTCTTAGCTGCGCGATCTGCATGGTGTCTGTTCTTTTGAAGCACCAGACACCACGCATTCATATAATTGATAAGCTGACTGGACAATGAATCCACTTTATTCAGTGCAAATGCATGAAAGATGTCTGACCTCCTGTAGGAACCTCTGATTAGTGAATGTGAGTATGATGGATAGAGGCTGCGGATAAGTGGTGCTCAGTGGAAGTGTGGATCGGCCATGAGGCATACCGAGATATTCCACGCAGCTACAATAATGCTGTGTCCCAAAAGGTGCAATGGTTACCACACCTGCCTAGTAAGTAGGAGATCCCAGGTTCGAATCACGATCTGGTACACATTCTTGTTTGACGCCGCCGATTCCACTTAATGTCTCACTGCATCTGATGGCAGTGATCCTCCTTCCATTTACATATAGTGTTTCACAGCCACAGGGTCTGCGTAGAGTCTGTTCTTTCGAAGAAACAGACACCACGCATTCATATAATATGATTTAAAGAAAATTATAATGAAATTTGAAAAACTAAGTAAGGAAGGTGTCCTATCATGGTGGACATTACTGTTGGGGTAGCTGTAACTGACCATGTAGTACATCTCTCGGGTAGTCTAGTACTTGTGCAGTGTCAAAAGATTTGTCTATTCCATGGTCAACAGTACAGAAAGTTTTGCAGTCTATTTTACACTGGTACCCGCACAAGATCCACACAGTACAGCAACTGAAACCTCATGATCCGCAGCGACATTCTGCATCTGCTCTTCAGTTTCTGACTGACACACATCGAAGTTGATGACTTGTGCCTGGATAATTTTCTATGGGTTGGTGAGGCACATTTTACACTAGAGAATGCTGTGAATACAGAGAACTGTGGAATTTGGGGTACTGTTGAACCGCATGTTCTGCTTGAAGAGCTGCTGCACTCGCAGTATGTGACTATGTGATGTGGATTCACAAGCACCTTCAATTTTGGTCCGTTCTTCTTTGAAGAGAATACACCCAGAGGGTGTGTACCGTGAAAATTTGCACATTATCAATACCTCCTCTTACAGCATGTGAGTCCTGATTTGGAATAGCACAACTGTGTGGAAACCATTGTTTTCATGCAATATGGGGGGGGGGGGGGGGGGGGGAGATCTCATGTTATTCTTCCAGTGGCAGATCTGTTATCTCCGGATGTTCTCCAGTTGCATGGCCTGCAAGATCGCCCGATCTGAGTCCATGGGTCTTTTGGTTCTGTAAGTATCTAAAAGAGCTAATTTACCAGGGACTTTTCAGTCTCTACCTGATCTGAAGAACAGTATACAGGAAAATATTGCTCAGATTGCACTGGAACTGCTGCGAGTAACTGTTGATCACATTGTTTGATGAACGCAACATCTTGTCAATGTGTCCGGTGCTCATATTGAACAAATTGTGGAAGTGACAAACATAAAAGTCAACATTATGCCTTTTTTGCCCGCATCATTCCTTATCAATTACATATGGAAACATTTCTGTATGTCTTCCTTGCATTCACAGCACCAGTCTTTTTTCCAGCATAAATCGGGTCCACAGTAACATATTACAATATCTGCCATATTTTGCTGTCATGCAACAATTACAGTCCACACTGGAACATTGTGAGTAGCTGCACTTTAATTAAAGCCATATGGTGCTTTCTGATGCTTTATGCCGATTATAGTTAGGTCACAAATTTCTTTATGGATTTCAGTTCACTGTAATACATTCAAAACTAGGCACAATTTTTATTTTCTTGGACATTACTTGCTATTTATTCTTATAAAAGACCTTTTGGCTTTGTTCTTGCTTCTGTGTCTTGCGTGTACCTAAATGTTGCAACTAAATGTTGCAACATTTAGTTTTCTAATATAGGCGGCCATGGTACACTCTTCTGCATTTCTTAACCTAGCGTTTCCATACATTACATTTAGCACATAACTCAATTAATATTCAGTTTCAGCTACCACTGCTGTATCATCAATTACCATCTGTGCTAATTTTCTGGTCTTGGCACACAACAACAGTTCTATAACTCCCTTTTCAATGAAAAATAAACACCAGTGGTGACAGTGACCTTAACTTGAATATTTCCTGGTTTTGGTTTCCTATACAAATCTGTCAGTGCAGACTATCCTAATTCACTTTGAAGAAAGAGGGCGGATTTCCATCTCCAAGTCCAAAAAAGGAAATATATTTTATTTTATCCCAGATTATGTCTTTTCATATTTATAACGTCATAATACACTTTGAAATATGACCTCCTTCACATTTTGAATTTGGTTCTCTACTCCACATACACAGCACACAATGGTTTTACAGCTTGTTTATACATGCTAGCCACTTGGAGTTAACGGAAGATTATCACTTTCTTTGATCAAATCGCAGGTAACGCACTAGATATGATCAAATAAATTTGACAAAGGTTCTCTATTACACTATGTCAAATATATTTGACAAAGCAACTTCGTCAAAGAAATTTGATAGTGTAATACTAGCCTTAGCATTATTCCAAAACCTTGCATATATGTTGGTTGATGGTTTTCACTGGCTTCTCATTGCATTGGAGGGGGGTAGGAGAGGGTGCAGGTGGTAAGGGGTAGGGATGATTTTAAAAGCAGGGTGCTAAATACTGAAAAGCAACATAACCCAAAAAATGCCTGGTTCTCAGCAGGTGAAATGGTTAAGTTAATAATCATTTCCCATTTCAGTAACAGGTATATCTCAGATAGTTCCTGATGTCTGCACTGGCATATACAATAAACTCAAGAATTCCATTAACAAAGAGAAAGTTATTTGCATTTTATTAATGGAAAGTAAAATTATTGATGGCCTGTCAATAGGCTATTGCTATAGTTTTTGGAGATGAGATAACAAGATATAAGTTACAATTATTTTTAGAAGTTCGGTTATAACATGAAAAATATTAAAAGCACCAAAAAATAAGAGTTATACATCTGTGACGTAGCTACAATGACCTCGAATTTAAAGCAGAAGATTGATCAGGTCTTATCCATATTTTTTATTTTACTTCAATCAGCATACTATTAGTACCTATTCGTATTTTTTTTATTATCAAGGACATTTTTTGTAGTATTCCTTTTTAATAAAAAAAAGGATACAAAAGCTTGTGTATCTACACCCCCACCTAACAGAAGCATTTCTTTCACAGACCCAGCTGGACTTTTGAATGCTTCGCCAATTTTCTACCAAGTGTGTATCTTTCTCCTGGAATTTTGGCCTGTGGGCCCCTTTGGGTCTGACATGCATCTATGCTTTCTATATTCTTTAACAACATTACATCCTCTTTTAATAATTTCCTAAATCACCCAACTCATGTTAAAAAACAAAAGTAATTTGCAGAAACATTCTCTCGATGCTATGACCGCTGAAGCAGAGAACATGCTAACTTCTACTGATAGTTTGCTGAAAGATGAACGACCAGCATAAGATGAGCAAGAACCGAATGCAAATTGAACTAGATCGAATGCTGTTTGTTTGCCTATCGTTTATGCCAGAGAGAACAATCTGTCACTGATGCTCAACTGCTTGTGCACTTTCTGGTGCAAACTGGGTTTAATGTGTCTCCAACTAGTCAGTTACTGATATGCAAATTTCAGTGCTTCAGATGCTACTTCTAAAATCTTTTCTGTTGACTTGATAATGACATACTGCACTGAACAATAAGTTTCGTCTGTGAGAAACTATACTGATATTTAAAGCAATTTCCAAGAATTAAAGTCATTTCAAATTCTGTGTTATGTGATGACATACAAGGAGCTCAAGAACCTTTTCGAATTACGTTTACAGTCACAATTGTTTTACTTTGACCCTTACAATGCATGTAGGATACTGCTAATTGGATACTCAAATAATGCTACACATAATGTAAGAAAAGACAGATTGCCACTTACCGTAAAGAACATATGCTCAGTTGCAGACAGGCTCAATTAAAAGACACTTACATATAGCTTTCGGCCATTGTCTTTATCAGCAAAACAGAGAGAGAGAGAGAGAGAGAGAGAGAGAGAGAGAGAGAGAGAGAGAGAGAGAGCATTCATGCCAACAAGCAAGCACATCTCACGCACACACGACAATCAACTCCAGTATCTTAGCCCGGAAAGCAACATCACATGGAATGCAAGCAGCAATCTGGAAGGGGCAGGGGAGGGGAAGGGGAGGAGAAGGGATAGTGTACATGTGGGGAGAGAGATGAATGCTGTCTGGTGGAGTGTGCAGGGACTAGTATGTCAACAGTGCAGTGTCAGGAGGTTCCCCTGTCCTCTCCTTTTTTGCACCTTTCTTCTCCACCTCCCTGTCCCAGAACCTCCCGACACTGTAGCTGTTGACATTCTAGCCCCTGAACACTCCCACCTGACACAGATCATCCCTGTCCCCACTCCTTCCTGTTCCCTCCAGATCACTGCTTGCATCGTTCGTGATGTTGCATTCCGGTCCGAGCTGCTGGAGTTGACGGTCGTGTGCGCATGAGGTGTGCTTGCTTGTATGTGTGAATGGTGTGTGTCCCTCTTTTACTGATGATTGCTGCGGCCGAAATCTGTATGTAAATGTCTTAATTGTGCCTATCAGCAACTTGATGTGTTCTCTATACAATAAGTAGCCCTATGTGGAATTTTCATTGTTTGATTTCATGTTACAAATAAATTGCCTGTGACATTCAGCCCCAGTAACTAAGAGACTTTTGGTTTTAATATTTTCAGTTTTTGTCCTTTTCTACCACAGTTACAATGGGATGTGATGTTGGGAAATATTTAACAGCTGCAAGCATTTTATTTTTTTTTTTTTTTCCATTTTGTTTTTTATTTTTCAGCATTCTTGGACAGTTGGGGCTATAACAAAACGCAGTTAACAAATATTATGAAACATAGACTGCCACCCACTGTAAAAATTAAAATACTATTACACACTAAGCTTTTGGTCAAAGCCTTCTTCAGACTAGAAAGAAAACAAACACTTTCACATTAGCAGGTAGACCTCTCACACACATGACCGCTACCTCCAGCTGCTTGGGCACTAGAGCTGTTTCAATCTTTTAGCATTAAAATTGCAATTGCAATACTATTTGTTGAGCATATTTTCAACAATATATGCACACCAACGACTAAACAATGTATTCGATAATTTTCAACCCTGTAATCTGGCAATGGACTGTTGTAGTAATATTACAGTTATTTCTATAATCTTCATAAGTGAATACTTCCTAATGTTTAGGTATGTTAAGTCTTGCTGATCCCAATGTTTGAAATAATAATCATTTCTCACAGTCAGTATTTCTTTCACTCAACAATTAAATACTGTTAGGCAAACTGATTGCCACTGTAAACACGCATGACAGCAATGCATGCATTTGTCCATCGAAGTGCGCACACTTACATTTCTTTCCTTTAGTCAACTACAAACAACTACCTTTTTTTAATTTTACTAAAATCCACTTACTTAATCTTCTCCAAGTATTCAGGTGTATTCTGATTTGCCATGTTAGATGGACTAATGTGCAGTTTAAAATCTGGACCAAAATATTCAAAATAATCGTTGTATGGCAATTCATTGGCTATTTCAACACCAAGAGCTACTGAAGTCTCGTAAGTCCAACATCGTGAAACATTCCGTATCGTGTAGCCACCACCACCGACCATTAAAAATGGTAGTCCATATTTTTTTACAAATTCCACACACTTCCCATGGCCTGTTTGAAACAGATTAAAATACACAACAGTTCAAAAGAGATACTTAAATAAAATACGAATTATAGGAAACTTTAAAACATAACATAATTCCAAGAGTAAGATGTAATTTACAAGCTAAAATTGTCAACAAAGCAAAAACTTCACAATAGCATAATAGAAGTTCCTCCTACAACATAGGAAACAGCTCACAGGACACAAATAATAATAGGTTGCACTTTATCATTTTCCTGACATAACTTTAGCATTGTGCAGTGAGATTGCTCATGTCTTTTGACAGAAACTGTGTTACTGCACAGGGAGGAGGATCTGAAGTACATTCAATTTCAAAACATCAGCAGTGGGGAAATACATGTCAATGCATTTCATGCTTGCTAAATGAATAAAAATATTACTTACCATTAAATGCTTATTATTACTGACTGCTGTGAAAGTCTTCAAGTCTTTAAATTGTGGTTTCATCAGCTGTATGACCAATTTCTGTCGCAGTTGAATAGAATTTCCTTTCTATTCAATGTATATCAAAAAGTGTGTGTCCAGTCACTTTCATCATCACTACTGGTATAATGGCCTTTCCAATATCCTGCTCCATTAATTCACATCTCTTTTTAATAATTGTTAAGTATGCCCACAATTTAGCTCAGTCTTCCACCACCACTTCTTTCTTGCAGTTTTGTGACAGCCCCTTTTTAAGTTTTCAAGTTTAACATTTCTTGCAAATATTTTTTGTTTAATTATGTTCCAAACTGATTTAATTGGATTTAGGTTGCAGATGCAGGCAGATAATTGTAAAAAGAAAACATCTAAATCTCTGCTGATGGTGTATGAAGTGTTACCTTTATTTGCTCTAACAATTTCCATCATTCCTGGTAAGCCCCAGTTTCTCTTCTTTACACAACTTCAGAAGACTGTGAGTGAGTTTGCTACTCACTATTTGTGATAATTTCTTCAGAGGTACCTCCACTCTCCTTTTTATTGAAATATGTAGTAAGTATTCTGCAGTGTGTACAAACAGCAGCTGTACTACTCATATTAGCAATCATTGGTGTGCTAATGTAACTTGTGCAGAATAAATGGATTCCCCACTCCCTGACCTTTGACTCTTTCTGCAGTTAGTTCAAGTATTTTCCGCAAGTAAAGACGTTAAATACAGGCAACATGTTTATCATGGTTAGAAAATATATAACTATTCATTCTGTCAAATCATTTACATTCATATCACAAAATTATTTGATTTGTTGAAATTCACTAAGATATGAATTATCAAGGCAACAGGACCAGGCCAACATTGTCTGCATAGCGAGCAACAGTAAATACAATACCAAAGATGTCTGATAATGACAGTTAAAAAACTAATGAGTAAGTAATTATTTAACTGATACTTGTTGAATTAGGCATTACATAACTTTATTTTCAAACAGAACAATTCTTCTGAATGGAGAAAGGGAAAGGCCACAAGCAGAAAGAGAGTGACATTTGTCAGTGGCTAAGAGAAGAAACCCAAAACTCAGGCAGGAGACTTTTGGGAAACCACCATCAAAGGGAAAAATTATTTGATGCGTCTCCTACAAACGTTCTGTCAGATGTCACACTGTTAACAGCTTTCAACTTCAGTTAATAAAATGAATGATTGGAAAATTGTCATTATCTATTAAAAGCACAGGACAAAAGTTGAAAGAGGACAAATTTCTATTTTCTTGTTTGGTAGCAAACCTGACCAAACCCCTATTATTTTTATTTAAATGGAAAAATTCTGTATTTTATGGTAGAACCTGACTTATAGCTGAAGCAGCACAGGGGCTCAATACAATAATATTACCTTAACATTTGTAATACAGGTCACATCAGATAAATAATATTCTAACCCAATGATTGTGGAACTGCATCATCATTTTCATCAAACAGAACATTGACAAAAAAGCAAGGAAGTCCTGAGCTTGGAGGATGCAAACCTACAGCTGCGAACACTGTCCAAGACACTGAAAGAACATGTTCATCTAAAAAGTGTTCGTAGACCTTACCACCTACTTTTCCTTTCAGTGTGAACACCAGGATATGATCATCCAAACCATCATGGACCATCCGTTGTTACAGTTGTAACAGTACAATCTGCACTTTACACCTCCTCTGTGTGTTCTCCACATAACATCTGCTGTACATAACACAACCACAGGACATGTTTCAACTGGTCAATAGATTAGTAGAGATTCGTGAATCTGTGAAGAGATCTATGCATGATGTTTACAACACCTTAGCAGAAAGTCTGCCACAGAACTTCAGAAAATTCTGGTCCTATGTAAGATTGCTACGCAGGTCTAAGACTTCTACTCAGTCCCTTGTTAACCAGTCTGGTGTGGCAATTGACGATAGCAAAACAAAAAGCGATGTTTTAAATTTCACGTTCAAGAAATTGTTCACACAGGAGAATCGCACAAACATACCATCATTTGACCATTGGACAGACTCCTGTGTGAACAACATAGTAATAAGCATCTCTGGTGTAGAGAAACAACTGAAAGAGTTGAGAACAAGTTAGCCGCCAGGTCTGGAAGGAATCGCAATTCGCTTTTACGAAGGGTACTCTACGGCACTGGTCCCACACCTACCCTGCATTTATCATGAACTCTTGCCCAACACAAGAGTCCCAAGTGACTGGAAAACAGTGCAGGTGACTCAAGCATACAAGAAGGGTAGAAGAACATACCCACAAAATTATGGACCAATATCCCTAACTTTGGTCTGCTGCAGAATCCTTGGGACATATTCTCAGTTAGAATATAATAAACTTTATTGAGAGGTCACCAATTGGGACACATCGAATTCGCTCAAATTGCGTGTGTAGAAGGAGGTGGGTCCCCATATTACGTGCCTTAAATATTTCACCTGAGTGGGCCTTCAGAAAGGAGAAAATGCTCTCGAAAGTTTTTCCAATACCACTATATACGTTACTCAGAGTTCTGTTCATCATTAACGGCATAGCGTTAATGGTCAAGCGCATTGCTTATGGAACAGGTGACCTGGGATCAATCCCAAGTGCTTTCTGATTTTATTCTGTTTTTTCCCCCATGTTTCTTTCACTTCATTTCTTCCAATTGTTCAATTATTTACAGTAGAAATTAAACACATTCAAGCAGTATTTTTATTGAATTAGGCAAAAGTTTTAATGAAAATAAAGTTTCCGAAGATTCTTGTGATTATGCGCACTACTTTTTATTCATTATCACAGTAGAAGGTTTGCAATTTGATGGTGACATCTATCATAGAAACTTGTCAAACATATATACGTTTCACACCAGGCACATTCTATGAAGGCATTGTTTGAGCAGTTACATTTTGCTGAAACATGCATCATTGGAAAGGACACTTCATTCAAGTTTTGAAACGACTGTTTATCCGCTATCAGTTTGGATGCAAACCAAGCGTGCTGGATCATAGCGGTGAACACAGGAGCACTGAATTGATGCTGCACGATCAAATGTATTTCAATTGCGTCTTCTCTTGGTGATATTTCTCGCTGTTGTCGGAGCAATTCAGGGGCACTTTGCAGTCTTAATTGGAATTTTGACTTGGCAATAGAAATATACATCACAAGGTTGAACCAAAGGTGTACATTTTGGTGAAATGACCTTCATGGTACACATTGCCTCGCCTAGCTCAATCTTAATTGTCTCATCATACGATGTTGAATCTGTTTTGCCACCCCAAGAATCCACCAACAGAAGAAATTTATTGTCTGTGACGTATGGCTTCAATGTTGTTTCCAATAATGTTGCACAAAGCTCTTTTGTTAGTTTCCCTGACATGGAACAAGTAACGACAACATTTTCATACTCGTCTTCTAATTTTTTGACAGTGGCGGCAACCTGAGGACCGAATTTATTCGCAGGCTCTTGCAAACATAAAAACACAAGGGGTGAAAGTTTCCCTGAAACGGTTAAACTGTACTGTGCTGTGTAAGAGTGGGTGGCCTTCGATAGATTAGTTTCTTCACCATAACAGTCTTTGCACCTTTCACATCCAGAGACCTGTTGTATGTTGACTCATACTGGCATCCGGTCTGGTCAGTGTTAATTATATAGTCGATGTTGAAATGTGGCATTAAATGTCTCATCTACATATGAAGCTTCTCTGCTGCTGCCGCCACTGTTTCGTCCAAAGTTACATCAATTTTGCTGACAAATTTCGTGATTTTTCGCTGCCTTATCGAATATTTTTTCTTGAAGGATTTTGCCCAAGTATTAGAAGCACGGAAGTGAAAACGCTCTGATAAATACAGGAATGCAGCGGTCATTGCCCATTCTTGTAGGGATCTAGTCATCACCAATTCATAGCAGCTACATGCATCTTGAAATTTATCCCATGTTTCCGAGTCAATTAAGGACAACTTTTCAAGTCTGGTGCCACCTTAGTGTACTTCTTTCCTCCAAATTTTAAGATAATCCCTTTTCTTCAGGATTGGGAATCTAGACTGCAATGTTGCAAATTTCCATTTTGGATGAGTGTCAGCAAATTCCAGGACCTCCTTCTTGTCAGCCAATGTTGCTGATGTACGTGAGGAACTCGTGGAAAAATCTTCAGGAGTATAATCCTTATCTGTACTTGAAGAAGTCACCTGTGACAGATAAAAAGAGACTGCATATGATTAACATGTGTGTGTGTGTGTGTGTGTGTGTGTGTGTGTGTGTGTGTGTGTCAAAGAGAGAGAGAGAGAGAGAGAGAGAGAGAGAGAGAGAGAGAGAGAATGTTCCACGTACCTCTTCATAAATATTTTCTTCTTCAGGCTCTGTGCATAGTATCAGATCTTCATCATACTCTATGAAATGCATATTCATAATGTCGATAACTGCCTCTGCAATTGCTTTACCTATGGCTATTACTGTAGGTCTGAAGGACATAGGAGGATTGTCAGTGATCATCCCTTTTTCTTTATAAATTGAAAAATCATAGGAAAGAGCACTGGTGAAGTTTGCTTTGAAATCTTCATCAAACGTTTCGAGATTATCAGTCACTTTTTGTTGGATTGCCATGTTTGATTTTGGCACGACGATACTCACAGCTCCACAAATCGTTGCGAACTGACAATAGAGGCACAGTCTAATACATACAGTCACGACACTCACTGGTGAGAAATCCATTACTGTCTGATAGCTGACGAGACGCTTGCGATTCCACCAGTCAGCTAGGGTAACGTCTGTTAGTGTCATATACATAATAAGAATAATATTTTTTTTTCTAACCTTTTTGTACGTCATTTACGATATGATTGTTTTACACTTGATTCAAAAGATTGAATGTATTTAAATTCTACAGTAAATAGTTGAACAATCTGAAGAAACGAAGTAAAATAACAATTGGGGGGGGGGGATGGAAAAATAATTAGGAAGCACCAGGGATTGGTCACAGGTCGCCTGTTTCATAAGCAATGCGCTTGACCATTACACTATGCCGTTAACGATGAACAGAAAGCTAAATAAGGTACATAGTGCTACCGGAAAAACTTTCGAGAGCATTTTCTCATTTCCTAAGACCCACTCAGGCGAAATATTTAAGGTACGTGATGTGACGACCCAACTCCTTCTACACACACAATTTGGGCAAAATCAGCATGTCCCGATTGGTGACCTCCCCTTGTGAGAAGCTTATTTCCACAAATCAGCACAGTTTTAGAAAGCATCGTTCATGCAAAACTCAGCTTGCCCTTTTCTCACAAGATAAACTGCAAACTATGGATGAATAGCAACAGGCAGATGCCATACTTCCAGATTTCCAGAAAGTGTTTGACACAGTGCCTCACAGCAGGTTGTTAATGAAGGTACTAGCATATGGAATTACTGCACAGATATTGAAGTGACTCGAAGACTTCTTAAGTAACAGAACCCAGTATGTTGTCCTCAAAAACAAGTGTTTATCAGAGAAAAGTATACCATCAAGAGTGACCCAGGGAAGTGTGATAGGACCACTGTTGTTTTCTATATACATAAATGATTTGGCAGACAGGGTGGGCAGCAGTCTGCAGTTGTTTGCTGACAATGCTGTGGTGTAGGGTAACATACTGAAGTTGAGTGACTGTAGGAAGATACAAGACGATTTAAACAAAATTTCTAGTTGGCGTGATGAATGGCAGCTAGCTTTAAATGGGCAAAAATGTAAGTTAATATGGATGAGCGGGAAGAGCAGATCTGTGGTGTTCAAATACAGTATTACTAGTGTGCTGCTTGACACAGTCACATCATTTAAATATCTTGGCATACTGTTGCAAAACAATATGAAATGGAGAAATCATGTGAGAACTGTGGTAGGGAAGCCAAATGGTCAACTCTGGTATATTGGGAGAATTTCAGGAAAGAGTGGTTCACCTGCAAAGGAGACCTTATATAGGACACTGGTGCAACCTGTTTTTGAGTACTGTAGGAGTGTTTGGGATCTGTACCAATTTGGATTGAAGGAAGACATTCAAGCAATTCAGAGGCGGGCTGCTAGATTTGTTACCTGTAGGTTGGAACAACACATAAATGTTAAGGAGATGCTTCAGGAACTCAAATGTGAATCCCTGGAGGGAAGTGTGTGGTTTGAGAAACATTAAGAAATTTTAGAGAACCAGCATTTGAAGCTGACTGCTGAACATTTCTATTGCGGTCAATATACACTGTGTGTAAGGACCACGAAGATAAGATACGAGAAATTAGGGCTCATGCAGAGCATACAGACTGTCTTTTTCCCTCGCTCTATTTGTGTAGTGGAACAGGAAAGGAAATGACTAGTATTGGTACACAACACCCTCCGCCACACACCATATGGCGGCTTGCAGAGAATCGATGCAGAAGTACCAGGTGGTTATTTTTTTTTAGAAGTTTCCCTATTTAACACGTTATAACACAGAAACTAATTACTGTACCAAGTACCAAACTTGGTAGCATTAATGTCCAGAGTATGGAATGCATGATACCCATGTGTCACAGTGCCATCGTCCAGTTCCAACTATGGCCACCATATACCATGATCAGTCATCGTGATTCATAGTCTCACACACCTGACCTGTCACATTGCACTTGTTGATGTCTCAACACGAGCTTGGATGAAAGGAGCAGGACATTATTGGTGAAGCTCTATTATCAAAACAATAGTAATGCTGCAACTGCACTTCAAGAATACCACCAGCTGAAAGAATTACAGAAGGGTCCCCTTTCTCCATCTGATGTGTGGAGCATGAAGAAGTAGTTCAAATCTGGGCGTCGCTCTGGGAAGAAGCCGACAACTGGTCATACCACAGGTGGTTGATGAAATAGCTGTTGCTATGGCAGACAGCACTGCGCGCAATTCCTGATCGCCACACAGTGCATGTGCTGTGTCACGGCAGTTGAATATCCCCATGGTTCACTGTACGGAAGGTGCTTCGAAACATTCTCAAATGATATCTGTACCAGATCCGTATCACACAGTAACTTCCACCACAGAAGGCTCTCCACTTTCTCACAAGGACTGACATTGAGAGGGCTGGCCCTGAACTATCCTATGGACAGACGAAGCTCATGGTATAGCTTCATGGCTATGTTCATCATTGGTCCATTATTTTTTTAACAGGTTCGTGCTCAAGGACCAAAGACGTGCACTGTGACTGGACAGCGTTACTGTGACATGCCTCGCCAGCATGTCATATGTACCCTACAGGAGAGAGATGTATCGAACTCAATAGTTTTCATTCAAGATGGGTCCACACCACAAATCGCTTGTGAAGTTCACCTACTTCTCCGAACCACATTTGGAAATGATCGAATTATCGACCGATTATTTCCAAATGCTTTTCCAGCACAATGGCCTGATCTCACTCCCTGTAATTTCTGGTTGTGGGGCTACCTGAAAGACAGGGTTTACCAGGAGAATATTCACACATGTTCTGATCCGAAGCACAACATATCAAGGGACGTAGCCAGCATACCTATGGACATGCTTCATTCTGCTGAGCAGAGTGCAATCCTGCACTTTCACACCCTTCTGGACACCGAAAGGCACCACACTGAGCCCCTTTTGTAGCCTTAATGGGTGCCAGTGCATAATGGTATGATGTACCGTAGCAGCATATTAAAAGTGTTTCGACTGAACTGATTCTGCATTATTTCTCTTCCGCATGTCCTTGACATTAATGCTACCAAGTTTGGTTCTTGTACATTAATTAGTTTCTGTGTCACAATGTGTTAAATAGGGTTAGTGTAATTATAACCATCCGGTAGATGTAGATGGGGACAGTAGTTTACCTAAGATAGAGGCCAGGACACTTACGGGAGCAGACGATGTGTTGCAAGGGTAACCCTCATCTTTGTGGGTCAAAGAAGTTGGTGGTGGAAGGAATGATCCACATAGCTTGGGCTGTGAAGCAGCTTATTCCGACCGATGTGATCGTGTGCAGCTTTCGTGACATTTTACACCACTGGTCGTCGCCTTTCTGATGGTGCAGCATTACTTCCAGCTACTAACCACAACTTATAATCCCCCCCCCCCCCCCCCCCCCGCCACACATTCTTCCCATCAGAACTTTATATCTTTCCTTCTCCTTTCCTGTGTATGATAATGACTTTGCACGATCAAATATCCTCACGCCACAATCCATCCTGTTGCTACCAGTACAATTTGCCCCGTCCTTTTAACTCTATGAATTCACTCTATACTACCCAGTTCTTCTTACAGCCACCTAACACTTTCAGTTGCCAATTTCCTGTGTTATTTACATTTCCTATCATCATCCCTATCCCAATGGACCACTGCTCGCACATTGCTGCACCAGTTCAGAAAAGTATCTCTTTTTCCTTGCAATAATCCAGTCCCATATCTTGCTCTTTAAATGCTGTCTGAACCATACAATCCCCTCAAAATGCCTACCCATAAAAATCCCAGGAGGGATCCCACTCTCCTCCATTCACAAAAACCCACACCTTTCCTCAGATTCTGCCCAGTCCCTATCCCTCACGAACCTGGTACTGCAAAAGCACCTCTCTACAGTACAGGCATTCCAAAACCACCTGTACTCCCTCTGCAAGACACTATTGCAATGCAATATTCACTACATACGCAACATCTCTGAAATAAAAACCTTTGCACTCCAAAACATGGAGGAGCATTCCAGACACCACCTCCGCAAACTGTCAACCTACTGGCACCCTAATCCTGTCTTGAGGTACCACTATCCATCAACATCCATCTTATTCATAATGAACCCCCTTGTCAACCCCTCATAGGTCCCAGAGCCTGCCTATCTGACCACTTTCATTTACCACATCCACCAAAACTCCCTCCCAACACCCCACAACCCAAGCAAACCTCAAACACCGTTGCTAACCTCTCCGGCAAAAACCTTAGTCCCACATACATTTCAATCCAATCCAAAAGCCTAACCTTCAGCCCTACATCCCATTTTAACAATGTTGGTCTTGTCAGAGACTGCTCTCCTCCTCCTACAGTGGAAACACTCACAGTTACCAATCCCTCCAACCAAACCCAACCTCATCCAGTATTGAACCTTGCCTCTCCCACTTCATACCACCGTCCGACCGCGACCCTTATTGCCCCTCTCCCCCCTCAACATAACCCCTCCCCCCTAGTCAGCTTCCAGTTACACAACACCACACTTGTTCAGTGAATCATGAATATGACATTTCGTAATGATGTGGATGGGCCAGTAATTCCTCAACTCCAACTTGGCATCCAACCTTCCCCAGGTCCCTTCTTAAGAACATCAACCCTTCTGTAGGTGAAAAGACAGCCATACACAACCTGAATACAGATCCAGACCTAATCATCCTCCCTAGAGACAAAGGCTCCACCACTGTTATGATGAGTTGCAGTGACTATCTGACAAAAGGCCTCTCCCAACTGTCTGACTCCTCCACCTACAAGCTCTGTCAGAGTAATCTCATCCCAGGAGTCCAGCATAACCTCTAATCCATACTGACATCCATGTACTTTCCAGAACTTCTCACCTGAGTTCCATGTCCTTCCACACTCCAATAACACACAGCACACCCATTTCCACCCCAAAAATCCACAAACCCAAATATCTTGGTCACCCCACTGTAGCTGGCTTTCGTGCTGCCACTGAAAGAATTTCTGCTCTTGTTAACCAACACCTCCAACCAAATGCCCGAAACCTCGACTCCCACATCAGAAGTATCCAGACACCCCCAAAAACATACTTTTTCATATTAGGTGCATTGTGCTGCCAGCTACTGCCAGGTATACCATATCAGCGACATCAATAGTCATTAGACATACCGAGAGAGCAGAATGGGGCGCTCCACAGAACTCACGTACTTCGAATGTGGTCAGGTGATTGGGTGTCACTTCTGTCATATGTCTGTACGCGAGATTTCCACACTCCTAAACATCGCTAAACCCACTGTTTTCAATGTGACAGTGAAGTGGAAACACAAAGGGACACGTACAGCACAGGAGTGTACAGGCCAAAATTGTCTGCTGACTGACTGAAACCGCCAACAGTTGAAGAGGGTCGTAATGTGTAATAGGCAAACATCTATCCAGACCATCACACAGAGATTCAAAACTGCATCAGGATCCACTGCAAGTACTATGACAGTTAGGTGGGAGGCGAGGAAACTTGGATTTCATGGTGGTTGAGGGGCTGTTCATAAGCCACACATCACGCCGGTAGATGCCAAACGATGCCTCACTTGGTGTAAGGAGTGTAAACATTGGACGATTGAACAGTGGAAAAACATTGTGTGGAGTGACAACTCATGGTACACAATATGGAGATCCAATGGCAGGGTGTGGGTATGGCGAATGCCTGGTGAACGTTATCTGCCAACATGTGTTGTGCCAACAGTAAAATTCGGAGGCAGTGGTGTTATGGTGTGGTCGTGTTTTTTGTGGAGGGGCTTGCACCCCTTGTTGTTTTCCATGGCATCTATTACAGCACAGGCCTACATTGATGCTTCAAGCACCTTCTTGCTTCCCGCTGTTGAAGAGCAATTCGGGTATGGCGACTGCATCTTTCAACACGATTGGGCACCTGTTCGTAATGCATGGCCTACAGCAGAGTGATTACACAACAGCAACATCCCTGTAATGGAGTCCTGACCTGAATCCTATAAAACACCTTTGGTATGTTTTGGAATGCCGACTTTGTGCCAGGTCTCACTGACCAACATCGATACCTCTCCTCAGTGCAGCACTCCGTGAAGAATGGGCTGCCATTACCCAAGAAACCTTACAGCATCTGATTGAACATATGCCTATGAGATGGAAGCTGCCATCAAGGCTACGGGTGGACCAACACCATACTGAATTCCAGCATTACCGATGGAGGGTGCCATGAACTTTGAAGTCATTTTCAGCCAAGTGTCCAGATACTTTTGATCACATAGTCCTTCCTTCACCAACTTTCACCAATCCCCATCCCTTAAACTCACGGATCCCTACTTGTCACTGCTGATGCCACCTCCCTATACACCAATATCCCTCATGCCCATTGTCTTTCCACTACTTCTTCCAACATCAGTCAGATTCCAAACCCACCAACTCATTCCTCATGCACCTTACCAACTATGTCCTGACCCACAACTACTTATCCTTTGAATGGAAGGTTTATAAACAAATCCATGACACAGACACGAGCACCCACATGGCACACTCCTATGTTAACCTTTTTATGGGCAATCTAGAGGAAGGCCTATTGTTGTTGTTGTGGCCTTCAGTCCAGAGACTGGTTTGATGCAGCTCTCCAAGCTACTCTATCCTGTGCAAGCTGCTTCATCTCCCAGTACCTACTGCAACCTAAATCCTTCTGAATCTGCTTAGTGTATCCATCTCTTGGTCTCCCTCTACAATTTTTACCCTCCACACTGCCCTCCAATACTAAACTGGTGATCCCTTGATGCCTCAGCCTCAGAACATGTCCTACCAACTGATCCCTTCTTCTAGTCAAGTTGTGCCACAAACTTCTCTTCTCCCCAATCCTATTCAATACTTCCACATTAGTTATGTGATCTACCCATCTAATCTTCAGCATTCTTCTGTAGCACCATATTTCGAAAGCTTCTATTCTCTTCTTGTCGAAACTAGTAATCGTCCATGTCTCACTTCCATACATGGCTACACTCTATACAAATACTTTCAGAAATGACTTCCTGACACTTAAATCTATACTCGATGTTAACAAATTTCACTTCTTCAGAAACGCTTTCCTTGCCATTGCCAGTCTACATTTTATATCCTCTCTACTTCGACCATCATCAGTTATTTTGCTCCCCAAATATCAAAACTCCTTTACTACTTTAAGTGTCTCATTTCCTAATCTAATTACCTCAGCATCAACAGACTTAATTTGACTACATTCCATTATCCTCATTTTGCTTTTGTTGATGTTCATCTTATATCCTCCTTTCAAGACACTATCCATTCCGTTCAACTGCTCTTCCAAGTCCTTTGCTGTCTCTAGCAGAATTACAATGTCATCGGCGAACCTCAAAGTTTTTATTTCTTCTCCATGGATTTTAATACCTACTCCAAATTTTTCTTTGGTTTCCTTCACTGCTTGCTCAATATAGAGATTGAATAACATCGGGGATAGGCTACAACCCTGTCTCACTCCCTTCCCAATCACTGCTTCCATTTTGTGTCCCTCGACTCATACCTGCCATCTGGTTTCTGTACAAATTGTAAGTAGCTTTTTGCTCCCTGTATTTTACCCCTGCCACCTTCAGAATTTGAAAGAGAGTATTCCAGTCAACATTGTCAAAAACTTTCCCTAAGTCCACAAATGCTAGAAACATAGGTTTGCCTTTCCTTAATCTAGCTTCTAAGATAAGTCGTAGGGTCAGTATTGCCTCACGTGTTCCGATATTTCTACGGAATCCAAACTGATCTTCCCGGAGGTCGGCTTCTACTAGTTTTTCCATTCGTCTGTAAAGAATTCGCGTTAGTATTTTGCAGCTATGACTTATTAAACTGATAGTTCAGTAATTTTCACATCTGTCAACACCTGCTTTCTTTGGGATTGGAATTATTATATTCTTCTTGAAGTCTGAGGGTATTTCGCCTGTCTCATACATCTTGCTCACCAGATGGTAGAGTTTTGTCAGGACTGGCTCTCCCAAGGCTACCAGTAGTTCTAATGGAATGTTGTCTACTCCCGGGGCTTTGTTTCGACTCAGGTCTTTCAGTGCTCTGTCAAACTCTTCACGCAGTATCATATCTCCCATTTCATCTTCATCTACATCCTCTTCCATTTCCAAAATAGTGCCTTGCAGTACATTGCCCTTGTATAGACCCTCTATATACTCCTTCCACCTCTCTGCTTTCCCTTCTTTGCTTAGAACTGGGTTTCCATCTGAGCTCTTGATATTCATACAAGTGGTTCTCTTTTCTCCAAAGGTCTCTTTAATTTACCTGTAGGCAGTATCTATCTTATCCCTAGTGAGACAAGCCTCTACATCCTTACATTTGTCCTCTAGCCATCCCTGCTTAGCCATTTTGCACTCCCTGTCAATCTCATTTTTGAGACGTTTGTATTCCTTTTTGCCTGCTTCATTTACAGCATTTTTATATTTTCTCCTTTCATCAATTAAATTCAGTATTTCTTCTGTTACCCAAGGATTTCTACTAGCCCTCGTCTTTTTACCCACTTGATCCTCTGCTGCCTTCACTACTTCATCCCTCAAAGCTACCCATTCTTCTTCTACGGTATTTCTTCCCCAATTGTTCCCTTATGCTCTCCCTGAAACTCTATACTACCTCTGGTTTAGTCAGTTTATCCAGGTCCCACCTCCTTAAATTCCCACCTTTTTGCAGTTTCTTCAGTTTTAGTCTACAGTTCATAACCAATAGATTGTGGTCAGAGTCCACATCTGCCCTGGTAATGTCTTACAATTTAAAACCTGGTTCCTAAATCTGTCTTACCATTAGATAATCTATCTAAAACCTGTCAGTATCTCCAGGATTCTTCCATGTATACAACCTTCTTTTATGATTCTTGAACCAAGTGTTAGCTATGATTAAGTTGTGCTCTGTGCAAAATTCTACCAGGCGGCTTCCTCTTTCGTTTCTTACCCCCAATCCATATTCACCTACTACGTTTCCTTCTCTCCCTTTTCCTACTGACAAATTCCAGTCACCCATGACTATTAAATTTTCGTCTCCCTTCACTATCTGAATAATTTCTTTTATTTCTTCTTCGTCATCTGCAGAGCTAGTTGGCATATAAACTTGTAACTGTGGTAGGCGTGGGCTTCGTATCTATCTTGGCCACAATAATGTGTTCACTATGCTGTTTGTAGTAGCTTACCCGCATTCCAATTTTCATGTTCATTATTAAACCTATTCCTGCATTACCCCTATTTGATTTAGTGTTTATAACCCTGTAGTCACCTGACCAGAAGTCTTGTTCATCCTGCCACCGAACTTCACTAATTCCCACTATATCGAAGTTTAACCTATCCATTTCCCTTTTTAAATTTTCTAACCTACCTGCCCGTAAGGGATCTGAGATTCCACGCTCCGATCCGTAGAATGCCAGTTTTCTTTCTCCTGATAATGACGTCCTCTTGAGTAGCCCCGCCCGGTGATCTGAATGGGGGACTACTTTACCTCCGGAATATTTTACCCAAAAGGACGCCATCATCATTTAACCATACAGTAAAGCTGCACGCCCTGGGGAAAAATTACGGCTGTAGTTTCCCCTTGCTTTCAGCTGTTCGCACGGCAAGGCCGTTTTGGTTAGTGTTACAAGGCCAGATCAGTCAATCATCCAGACTGCTGCCCCTGCAACTACTGAAAAAGCTGCTGCCCCTCTTCAGGAACCACACATTTGTCTGGCCTCTCAACAGATACCCCTCCGTTGTGGTTGCACCTACAGTATGGCTATCTGTATCACTGAGGCACGCAAGCCTTCCCACCAACAGCAAGATCCATGGTCCAGGGCAGGACGGGCGGGGGGGAGGGGGGGGGGGGGGGGGGGGGGGGGGGGGGGGAAATGCCTAGAGCCTCCCAAAACTCCGAATACCTAATCTGCTTCATGTTCATTGATGATATCTTCATGATATGGACTCAGGGCCATGACATCCTATTCACATTCCTTCACAATCCCAATACCCTTTCCCCCATCCACTTCAGTTGGTCAACCTCTAGCCAACGCACATCCTTCCTGGACATTGACCTCCAACCTTCTGATGGCTCCATCCATGCCTCTGCCCACATTACGCCCATAACCAGCAGCAGTACGTGTATTTCGACAGATCCCATCCTCTCCACACCAAAAAACCTCTCACATACAGCCTAGCCACCCATCGACAATGTATCTGCAGTGACGAGAACTCCCTTGCCCAGTATGCTCAAGGCGTCATAAAAGCCTTTACAGACTGGCAATACTTTCCAAACTTAGTACACAAACAGATCTCTTGGGCCGTAACCTCACGCACCGCCAATCACCCCACCACCCCAAGCATCAGCAACAAAGGAGCAACCCCCACAACAATCAATGTCACCCTGGACTAGAACAACTGAACCATATCCTTTGACAAGGCCTTTATTATCTCTCCTCCTGTCCAGAACTACGGGACATCCTACCCAAATCCTTCCCACTCTTCCCAAAGAAGTGTTCCGTCACTCACCCAACCTACACATCATCTTAGTCCATTCCTATGCCACTCCCACTACCAACATGTTGCCACAGAGATCACATGTCTTAACATACCTACTCTGCTGGAAACACTGCACAGCTTTTTATGTTGGTATGGCTACTAGTCATCTGTCCACCAAGATGGTTGGCCATTGCCCAATTGTTGCAAAGAACAAAATTGACTACCTGGTGGCATAACATGTTCAATTTTAATGTCTGCTTCACAAGTTGAATGTCCGGGATTCTTTCCTCCACCATCAGCTTCTCTGATCATGCTGATGGAACTTATCCTTACAACACAACTTCTGCTCCTGTAACTGTCCTGGCCTCAACATCGGGTAACCCACTGTCCTCGCACACTCCACACAACAGTTCCCCCTTCCTGTGTCCTGTCACCCCCTCCCAATTCATATCCCCATGTCACCTTCACTGTATGCCGCTTCCCAACGCCCATTACAATCATGCCCGCCCATATATCTGCCACACCTTCCTCCCACATTCCTAGCCAGCAAACCACCTACCTACCTTTGTGCCACTATCCATCCAACTCCCAGTCCCTTCCCCTGCCTCTCTCTCCCTCTTCCTCTTCCCACCCTAACCCACTACAACCACCACGACCATTCCACCTACCGGAAAATAGTCTGGCAGTTTCTGGTGACTAGAGGGAGCAGTGTGGTGCTGATGTGCCAGACTCTCACTCACACTTTACTAATGAGCTTACGTGGAGTTGTTTCGCCATCTTCTTTTCAGGACAGCCGGCTGCGACTGTCTGCCCAACTTCTCCAAAGATAAGATGCTGTTTTGCAGGAATTTTTTATACTCTTAAAATAACTCCGTACACTCAGGATACTTTTAAACCAATCGCACTATATTTCCATTTCCATAAACAAGACACCATATAAATGATTCAATTTTTGTAAGCCCAACAATTACCGGTCCAACAGATACTCTTACATACTTTGTAACAAATACAATCTAGAAAGCTCTATCAAATCCACCATCCGGACCTCACGAAAGTAAGCGAATAAGTAAGTGTCTTTTCTTTTCTTTAACCACATTCAACTGTTCTCAATAATGACTGACAGCACCGTCATGGAGTATGGTGAGTCTGCTCCTTGTGCTGGGCGTGTAACTTCTGAGGAAAGTGCGGCGACTATCTGCCTGCGCCAATCAACCATCCAATACACACCAGTCCTGCACAAACACATAATCAAGGCGCAGTAGACACAGTTCCACTTTCACACACTCATCTTTAAAATAACGCGTGTTCGAGATGGTGGAAATACGAGTGTGTCTACAATTTACCCCGAAATTTGCAAGGCACTACAATAGCATTTGTTGGTTCAGATGGCACCAAATAGGGACATGTCTAGGTTGTGTGTGTGTGTGTGTGTGTGTGTGTGTGTGTGTGTGTGTGTGTGTGTGTTTACTCTAGCTCATTAAAGGATAAGTTCGAAAGCTAGCAAGTTTTCTTTCTTTTGTTTGTGCGATTCCTAATAAGCTTTAGAACTGGCTGTTTTGCTAATGGAGTTATTGTCACAGTGTTTTCATTACTATCATGTTTTCTGAATGCACACAGAGCTCAGCAATCTCATGAAAATGATTTTCTTATTGTAAGTAATATCTCATTTTAATTACTTCCAGTCTACCTGGAAGCATTTTTTCTCACTATTCAGTCTTCTCACAGACTGTGTACCTCTACGGGACATAAAGCTGCTAGATATCACAAGTTGATTTGGGTATGTTGCCAACAACAAAGGGAGGTTACAACAGTTCAAAGTCTAACCTCCAGCACTGTCACAGTTAAACAGACCAAGAAATTTTTCAAACACATTCAGACCCCCCCACACACAAGCACAGGTATATCAAACCAGGCAGTCATATTAAGATAATTAGGTGACTTTCATCAATGTTACCCATCTATAATTCAGTAATTAAAATTCCTTTGCTTGCACTGACATAAAAAGTCACTGCTGTTCTAACCATGATCACCTAGAGCGGCACCAACAACTTCTACAGAGTGTCAACAAAGTCTCACAGATAATGACTTCACATCAGCAATGTCATCTTTAAAAAGGAATATAAAACAATTTCCCCTTTATGATAATTATCTACTTCCAAAATAATGAACCATTGCGGTATTAAGTGTGACATTTTGTCTTACTATAGTTAAATTAAAATAAATTCCTTTGCTCCATGAAGTTCAAGACATCTCCTCGCTATATGAACTCTTCCATGTTAAGTCCTTTACCAACCCTCCTTTACATTAGGCCATCTCTGTCTTTTCTTACCTCTTGAAGTTCTGCAAAGAAATCCTTTGGCCTCACTGCCTGTTTGGTTAACTGTATGCCCTGGCCATCTCCGTTTCATTTTCATTACGGTCGTAGTTACATATACCACTGCAGACTGATTCCTGAATCATTTGTTTTGTTTTCTGTCTCCCCTTTTAACTTCTAACATGCATCTTCCCAACACTCAGTTTCTGAATGGTTTTCCATACTGAATAAATGTCTAAATAGTTAGCCATTACATCAAAACAGATAACACACAATGAGTGTTAATTTTCCTTACATTGGATGCTTGCAACTGAAAACACTATTAAGTTTACCATCCGCATTAAATGCCATTTGTACATTTCAGTTTATTTGTCTTCCTGTATGTCAGGAGACATTAACTGCCATGAATAGTAAAACTTGACAGTTTTTTCTACAACTTCATTACTAATTTACACAGTTTTCTTTCTGCTGTGGGGTTTATATGTTATTTTATTCTCTAATATTGAATTTCTGACCTATTTTTAAACTTATTCCATTGAGTTAAGCCATTTTTGTTGAAGTTCATGTGAACAATAGGCAAACAGCACAATATCACAAACTATAAGTAGATAGTTCAAATCCATTTCTTCAAAACATATTTGTTCATTATTTTTCCATCCTGAGGACATGAAAACTTCTACAGCCACTGAGAACAGTTCTGGTGATATGGAATCTACTTGCCTTACCCCTCTTTCAGTTCTGAATTTCTTACTATTCTAATGGAAGTCGTAGCTCTGTAATCTGCTAACAGGCTAAATCAGCAACTTGTTTCTCTGTGAGATGTTGATACAGATTTTGTTCAATATGAGTGAAATGCTTAAGGGTAATTCCACATCAATTCAGCACAGAAAAGTAAACTGATCCACACCAGAGAGGGAAAACTACTAATCTGTAGAGGTATATGACAGTTCTGATAAATTTTATAGGTCGCAAAGTTTCAAAATAGTGCGAAATTTACATGCATCTGTCTGAACATAAATGACTATAATTCTGGTTCTAATCCAGATACATCACTGAAACTTGTATCATTGAAAACCTAATGAGTAGAGCTTAACATTGATATGCAAGACGGCAGATTTCTAATACCTTTCACATTCAACGTTACTGACCTTAATCTTTGACCTTGAGCATTTCAAAATACTCCACTTTCAGTATCTTTTTGGGGGGAACAAAATATATTGAATTGCTCCAATATGCTTCTATAAACTGGTAAATATCAACATCACACACCAAAGACATCAAGACCAAAAATTTATTTTCTTAGCTTCAATGTACTATCAAAATTCAGAAGGCAGCACATAAATACTAAATACAAATTATTGAAAAATACAATTTGTAAGTAATTTTGTACAAAATTATGCTTTGTATTAGTATATGGTATTATGAACCACTTACCATGTAGCTTCAATGAACAGGCAATAAAAAGTGGTTACATCTCATTTCACAAGTCTCCAATTAAAATTGTTAATGGTCACCATACCTGATGCAGGGACACAGTATATCCTGCCAGCTGGTGTCACTGGATCCAGTCTTGTGAGAATGTCACATCTTCTGCTAACAAATGTGTCTGGTATGGCAGGAAATACAAATGATGGAGATGGTCCATGCTGATGCAACTTCATCTATTTCTTCATAATTTTATTATGAAAATTATGAAAAGGATGGTTGCTACTCATCATATAGTGGAGATGCTGAGTCACAGAGAGGCTATCAAAGAAAGCTTTCAGCCAAATAGGTCTTTATCAGAATTAGACACACACACACACACACACACACACACACACACACAGCCAGCTCATGCACACATGAGCACAGTCTCTAGTTGTCAGGCTTTTTGCTTTGCCTATCTGCGATGCAGCATTTTCACTATGTGGTGAGCAGCAATTATCCTTTTCATAATATTGCCATTATTCCATCATGGATTGTCCATTATTCATAACTTTGGAAGACATATGCAGCCCACCAACAATTGTCATACATAAAGGCAACAAATCTATGTATGTTTTAACAGCATTTATTTCCATATATCAAACACCGACACTTCTCTGCTCACTAAAGAAGCAGAATATGTCTTTATCAGGTTACCTTCCATTAGGAAACTGGGTGCACTCAGCGGCTGTTATGCAATTTATAAAAGATAGAGCACAGCAACCAGTCGTCATCTAATCCAGATTTCGGCTGGTGCCTAGCCATTATCAACGCACTATTTTTTAAACTCGATGAATGTTAGTTCCCTGTTGTTTGTGTGTCAGTCACAGTTCTTTGAATAAATATTCAAAGATCTGTGACTGGCACCCGAACAATAGGGAACTAATATGCACCGAGTTTAAAAAATAGTGCATTGATAATGGCTAGGTAGTAGCTGAAATCTGGAGTTGCATAATAAAATCTGCACAAAAGGACAACTGATTGCTGCGCTCTATCATTTATAAAGGAATATGTCTTTGTTACAATGAAGCTAATGGGTACATGGGTACCTGGAATTGTACTTGTATTCTTGCAATGTTGCTTCAGTTGGCAATGACTTAATCATGATGGGAAACTGATGTGTAGTCGAATACACATGAAAGAATATTTTCTTTGCACCTCTGAAAGAGCTGTCAGTCTGTCAAAATATGGGTTTCATGTCACTTGAGGCTGACAAGTGAGGCTAATCTCTTTGCAGCCCCTACAATCTCACCCCAAGGTCCTTCACCGTGATCTTCGTAGTGACAGGACAAGAAATTCTTTCTGTTTTTGTATTGGGCAGCACATCCATCAAAAACATAGTAAATGTGCTTTGTAGTTGGAAAGTGACATTTTAAGACACTGATGAGACAGTGCTGGAAAGAATACATACATATATTGTATCATGCTGAAGGCGATCAGATACTTCCACATATGACACATGGTGTATTTCATTTGTATTTGTGGTCTGTAGTAAGTTACACACTGGTGGATGGTAACCAGTGAATTATTCCAGTGAAATACCTGTACTTAACCCTGAATGGTGAAGGAGTAATGCTCTAGAAAACCACAAACAAACTCTACAAAATCGCAAACAACAAATTATTCACTTACTTTGAGTTGTCCTTTAGCAATTTTAAAGATCTGTGACTGCAGCTGGGTGATAATGAGCAGAAGGAGCTGTTGTAAACTTTATGCAAACTAACCTGCCCGTAGTTACCCAACACTTGGATGTAATTTCACCAATGCAGTTTGTACCAACTGATAGATAATCATTCAGCCTTCTCAAACTTTGACAACAGGGACATGCGCCTGAGAAACATTGTGGAAGTGCAGGACTGCATGTAACAGATGCTATACAGTGCTTTTATGATGGTCATGTGTGTTCTTCACACTTCATTAGTTCTTTCAATTTACACACGTCAATTATTAACTTAAAATTCTGATGTGAGAGAAACAAAAAACATGGGTTCCACTGGCATGGACAAGAACACAATGCTTTGTCAGCAACTGATAAAATTTTGAGAATCCAATATTTACATCTGGTTATCTATTTTTTAAATATGCATACAGTTCCTTCAGATTGCATAATTATAGCTGCTTCTGCTTATTTACTCCAATTCTATTTCATTTCACATACACACAGTCTTTTCTTCCTAGCATCACAAGGCTCACGTTACAATCACAGTAAAATTCGTGGATGAGCTGATGGTTTTTTCACAACGTCTTACCTAGTTATGGATTTGGTGTCATTAGTATACCATGTTCTGCTACTGTTTTGCTCTTTGTATTTTGTAATCTAAAGTGTAAAATTCTTTCATGGTTTTCCTTATGCTCCAGCTCTTGGGAAATGCTTCATAATTTGTATTTTGTCACATATACATTCTGTGTTGTGAAACTTATCTTTTACCTGTGCTGTGATTTCTCTTTCTCCATTTTTTATACTCTTCTTTTTCCAGTTGTACCACGTAAGTATGCTCCAACACAAGAGGCAACCTTTCCAATTTTTGTTTATGCATTTAGCCTCTGTCTCTTCACAGGAGATTCACCCAGAAACTGAAGGTTAATATTTAAAGAATCTAATGCCAGATCAGATGCTCTTTCATCTGCACTATCATCACCTCTGGAAGTACCTTGCACAGCTGAGGCAACACCTGCAGGGGTTGAAGGGTTTTGTGGATTGCTTTCTACATCTGCTTCAAATTTTTCCACCAGGAAATACATCAGAACACTTGTTTACCATCCACTCCTGAGCACTTCTCAAATTCAGCTGTACTCCTGCAACACTACCTTTAAATGGATTTGTGACAGTTCATTTTGACCTGAGATGCATTTTTTACAAGCTACTACTACAGACTATTTCCCAGTACATGTACACTGCAGTTTGAGTAAACAAGCCACACCCACAAAACAAGCCAATAATGACTGGTTGAAATAAAAGTCTCTATGATTCATTATTAACAACAAGAAATTTTCACAAATTTGTGAGTATAATAGTGACTGCTATTGTCGGCTGTTCTGGAAGAAGTCACTGCATTTTGTTAGTGCAGTGATGGAGACAAAATAAATTTTTGATCCTGAGTCTTTGATGTGCCTTCTTGATATTAACCAAATTTATAGTAACATACTGGAGCAACACAACCTATTTTTTTTTCCAAAAAAATTGAAGGTGGTATGTTTTGAGAGAATCAAGGTCAAAGTGACCTTGAACGTGAAAATTCTTAGAAACCAGCCATCTTGCATATCAATGGAAAGCTCTACTCATTAGCTTCTCAGTGACATAAATTTCGCTGCTGTATCTGGATTACAATCAGAATTGTAGTCATTTATGTTAAATTTCACACCATTTCAAAACTTTGCAGACCTATGGCTTTTCTCACAACTGTAATACACCTCTGCTAATTGGTAGCTTTTCATCTCTTATCTGGATCACTGGACGTACCACATTTGAAACAAATCTGACAGTCGGGGTGAGTGCTGCATTGAGTTTATATGAAATTACCTTTCTGTAAAATCTGTGAATCCATTTCCTTGGTTTTATAGTTTTTTTCGCGAGTTGCAAATGGTCTACTGTGTTGCCATCCACTTCTAAAGCCAGCTAGTTTCTTTGTCTGATTAAAATCTATTTTTCCCCTAAGCAGCCTAATTTTATGGAACATCTCATTCATTGTGGAGCTAAGGGTTAATAGAGCTACAGTCTCTTTACCCCTTTTTGTTGCAAAGGAGAATAATTACGGTACTGTTCAGGTTTTGAGAAACCGTCTTCCTCCACATACATTTTGTAAACAAATTTGTCAGTTCCTCTTATACCACTTTGACTCCAGCTTCAACCACTTCCTCTAAAACACGATCTCCATATACCTTCATACCTCAAATGGTTTTACATAGCTCAACTGACATTACTTTTACAATGTAATTTTCATTATTAACCTCCAGTGGTTTCAATTTTCTCTTGCACTATGTAAGCATTTAAATAAATCTTGAATTTTTTTTATTATTTACTCTCCCTTATTAGTATGACATTTGATGAAATCCAACTTACATTTCTATTTTATTTTCTTTGTATTATTATTGTTTTCAATTGTTTCATCATGTGTGGTTCAATGGCTCAGTGATGAATATCTAAATCATGGATCAAGATCTTTTAGTTCGATATCCAGTCAGTCCTAGGACTTTTATCTGTCAAGTACAGCAAAACCCCGAACTAACTAACCTGCATTTAAGGAACTCCTGCTGTTAATGAATATTTTCTTCAGTCCTGGCAATATTCCCATAAAAATAATATTAATCATCCTTAGTTTTAACGAACACCACTCTAGGAAATACTCCAGTTTGAAGGATTAAACATGAAATATTTTGCAAATTAAAATTGAACCTTTACACAACTGCTATTGTGTCCAAGTGAGTTTTTGATTTATATGTTTCATGCAGGTCGTCTTTCGGATCATCTCATGGCAGTAAATGGTAACTTATTCTTCTGATCAACATGCACCTAGAACACAGTTTTTTGGTCAGTAACTCAAATATCCTTCTAGCGATACTGGAAAATGAGCTGAAGGAATAGGAAAGTGATTTCCGCCTTGCCCAACATGCGACTGTAGTCACGTGATCTAATTGTACGAAGTTAGATTGTGTGAAGTGTGAGCCAAGAAGTGTAGTTGTTTATTACTGAATTTATTAGTTTACTTCAGTGGAGTTATGGCTTGCAAATGTAGAAATCTCAATTCAGGAGAAGCTGGTGATCAGCCACAATGTTGAAGACAATCGCTAACAAAAAAAACTTTCCCATGTGGTGAAGGAGTACAATTTGGTGCCATGTTCATTGTGCAGCATACTAAAAAACAGAAGTGTTCTTAAATGCCTGTCTCTGTATCCAAAAGGTGAAGCATTTGCCTGTCAACACTAAATGCCATGCAAAACATTCTTTTACTACTGTTTCAAGGAATGGGAAGTGACAGCATTTCTACAAATGAATGCGTATTGCAAAAGAAGCCCCTTGAAATCATCCTAAAGGTCAGTGTTGAAAATTTCAGTGCACCTAAGGACTGGCTGGACCATTTTAAAAAAATAAATAAAAATAAAAAAGTGATAATCTCTCATTTCTCTGAAAGTGAGGCTGCAAACACAGATATTGTAAATTTTTGAAGGAACATTACGTTGCCATGACTAACACAGGATTTTAAGCCTGGAGATATTTTCAATGCAGCTGAAACTGACTTCTTTTATAATTACTTCCGACAAAAATGTATTCTATTAAGGGAGAAAAATGCCATGCAGATAAAAAATAAAGAAACAATGACTGCACTATTGTGTGTAAATAGTGATGAAAGTGAAAAAATACCTCCATTAGTAACAGAAAAATTTAAAACCCACATGTTTCTCACAAATATAAAAATATTACCTTCTGATCAGAGCTGCCGGTGGCGGCGGCCAAGTGTGCATGAGGTGTGCTTGCTTGTGTGAATGTGTGTATGTTTTCTTTGCTGAGGAAGCCTATTGCCAATAGCTGCATGTGTAGCAGCCTTTTTGCTGTTCTTGTCTGCAACTCAATGGGTCATCTTTACGATGAGTAGCAATCTATCCTATTCCTTATATTGTTGTTATTTCAACCTGGAGTGTCCACTGTTTGAAAATGCTACCTTATACTTACAAGTACAACAGGAATGCCTGGATGACATCATAATCTTTACAAGATTTCTCACACAGGAAGGACAAGAGAACTTATTATCGAGCACTGCCCTGTACATCCCAAGGAAACACTATTACTGAAAATGTATGTGACGTTTTCTCTCCTCCATAATGCACAAATCATCTGCAGTCTCTGGACCTGTGCATAATACACCCCTTTAAAACCAAATACAGAATAGCAGTAGTGTAAAAGTCAATTTCATTCCTTGAGAGAAAGGAAGTGATGAGACTCAACATTCTCCAGGCTATGCATATGTTTGTTGGTACCTAGAATAACATAACAGATTGTGTTAAATTGTTTCACAAAGGCTGGTTGTGGTGCATCAATTGCTGTTGAAGATGGCCTTGTTCTAGATGAATCGCATAGAATCACTTAGACATTCCAGAAAATAATATTTCTTGCAATGATGATATCGTGACTTCCACATTCAAGATGAATGTGAGTTGTGTGAAGGGCTTCTGAAGGAAAACTGTGAGGTAGGAGGCAGTGACAACCAAGAAGAGGAAGAACAATAACAAGAACAAGAACTTGTGCCAAGATTCACAGCTGCTGTGCAGTTGATGCCATCAGGAAATAATTTTCCTCTTTAGGATGAAACAAACAACTCTTCTAGATTCTTTTTTTTTTTTTTTTAAATGTGTTCCATTAAGATTGTGATTTTATAGATACTTTTACCACATAAACATACCTGAATTATGATTCTTGGTCACTCCTGTGTACTTGGGAAAAAACCCATTTAAGGAAAACCCCTGTTTAAGGAAAAAATTTTCAGTCCCCAGAGATCATTAAAAAGGGTTGATTTGAAAAATACTGAGTTGTACCACAGTTCACAGTCCATGTTGAACTGTAGGTCCCCTGTAACTGGCTGGTGAAGACAGCTAAAAGTTCGGAGGAAGGCAACAGTATACCACCTTCAACAGGACCATGCCTCGTACAAAACTGTGGTGCTCCAACCAATCTTCGGATTGATGATAGCTTTCCTTTTTTTATCTTCCCACATCTTTTGAAAGACATTCCTCAACAGTTTCATTTAGTTCAACATATTCTATCATAATGATTACAATGGTGGACTTAGGGCAACCAAACGAACGTCATCAGTGCTCTCACTGGAAATCAATGCATTCATTTCACGGATTAACACTGCCTCTTCTCACAAGTGAAATTGCACAGTGGTTCTCCAGGAATGTATATTAACAGCTTTCTTCAATGTCTGGCTTGTTTCTCTTATCATTGCCTCGAACTCCCACACATCCTCTTTTTTATTTGAGGTTTCCTTTTCTTTTAATTTATATGCACATAAAATAAATCTGCTGCTTGCAAAAGTTCCTTTGTTTAACACTTTCTTTTGTCTATGTCTATGTCAGAGGGTGTGTTACTGTGAACAGTTCAGTGACCGGGTTGTTCTAATCAGAATCAACAGCAGACCAACACCGACAACGATAGTTCAGGTATACATGCCGACGTCGCAAGCTGAAGATGAACAGATAGAGAAAGTGTATGAGGATATTGAAAGGGTAATGCAGTATGTAAAGGGGGACGAAAATCTAATAGTCATGGGCGACGGGAATGCAGTTGTAGGGGAAGAAGTAGAAGAAAAGGTTACAGGAGAATATGGGCTTGGGACAAGGAATGAAAGAGGAGAAAGACTAATTGAGGTCTGTAACAAGTTTCAGCTAGTAATAGCGAATACCCTGTTCAAGAATCACAAGAGGAGGAGGTATACTTGGAAAAGGCCGGGAGATACGGGAAGATTTCAATTAGATTACATCATGGTCAGACAGAGATTCCGAAATCAGATACTAGATTGTAAGGCGTACCCAGGAGCAGATATAGACTCAGATCACAATATAGTAGTGATGAAGAGTAGGCTGAAGTTCAAGACATTAGTCAGGAAGAATCAATACGCAAAGAAGTGGGATACGGAAGTACTAAGGAATGACGAGATACGTTTGAAGTTCTCTAACGCTATAGATACAGCAATAAGGAATAGCGCAGTAGGCAGCACAGTTGAAGCGGAATGGACATCTCTAAAAAGGGCCATCACAGAAGGTGGGAAGGAAAACATAGGTACAAAGAAGGTAGCTGCGAAGAAACCATGGGTAACAGAAGAAATTCTTCAGTTGATTGATGAAAGGAGGAAATACAAACATGTTCCGGGAAAATCAGGAATACAGAAATACAAGTCGCTGAGGAATGAAATAAATAGGAAGTGCAGGGAAGCTAAGACGAAATGGCTGCAGGAAAAATGTTAAGACATCAAAAAAGGTACGATTGTCGGAAGGACAGACTCAGCATACAGGAAAGTCAAAACAACCTTTGGTGACATTAAAAGCAACGGTGGTAACATTAAGAGTGCAACGGGAATTCCACTGTTAAATGCAGAGGAAAGAGCAGATAGGTGGAAAGAATACATTGAAAGCCTCTATGAGGGTGAATATTTGTCTGATGTGATAGAAGAAGAAACAGGAGTCGATTTAGAAGAGATAGGGGATCCAGTATTAGAATCGGAATTTAAAAGAGCTTTGGAGGACTTACGGTCAAATAAGGCAGAAGGGATAGATAACATTCCATCAGAATTTTTAAAATCATTGGGGGAAGTGGCAAAAAAACGACTATTCACGTTGGTGTGTAGAATATGAGTCTGGCGATATACCATCTGACTTTCGGAAAAGCATCATCCACACAGTTCTGAAGACGGCAAGAGCTGACAAGTGCGAGAATTATCGCACAATCAGCTTAACAGCTCATTCATCGAAGCTGCTTACAAGAATAATATACAGAAGAATGGAAAAGAAAATTGAGAATGCGCTAGGTGACGATCAGTTTGGCTTTAGGAAAAGTAAAGGGATGAGAGAGGCAATTCTGACGTTACGGCTAATAATGGAAGCAAGGGTAAAGAAAAATCAAGACACTTTCATAGGATCTGTGGAAAACACTGATAAGGAGAAGGGACAGGATGATAGGACATCCGCTAAGACATGAGGGAATGACTTCCATGGTACTAGAGGGAGCTGTAGAGGGGCAAAAACTGTAGAGGAAGACAGAGATTGGAATACGTCAAGCAAATACTTGAGGACGTAGGTTGCAAGTGCTACTCTGAGATGAAGAGGTTAGCACAGGAAAGGAATTCGTGGCGGGCCGCATCAAACCAGTCAGTAGACTGATGACAAAAAAAAGTCAACATGTAATATAGTTAACTATCTACTTAATGGAATCTGGTATATCTCCCTATTCTTAAATAAATTCTCAGTTCTGACTTCCTGCAACATGAATCAATTTCTTCGTAATTTGGTATATTTTTACTATGCATCTTACAGGTCTATGATCATTTTCAGTAAAAATATATTGAGTCATTGCTTTAGATAATTACTGAATGTTACCTCTAACTGTTAGGTTGAAACAGCCCAACCTATCACCCGTTAAGGAATCTGCACCACACTGTAGCACAACTGCACTAGGTTGAAAGGTTTCCATTACTTTTGATATTATAGGAACAAAAATGGATTCATAACTTTCATCATCCATTCCATCCCTTAAGGGTATATTAACAGCATAGTATTTTCCTTTTCCAGCACCAATGTCCTGAAAATAGGGAACAGTTATAAAGGACAGTCCAAAAAAATAACAAAAATGATATTTTCAGAAACAAATATTGCAAATGCATGAGCACAATTAGACATACATGTGTATAATTAATATGATATTAGCAAACTGAAGGAGCATCCAAGGAAAGGCCCCAGAATTAGTATCATTTACCAAAGGTTGTAACGCAGAGAAAGTTTGTTGAAACTGTGAGAGAATAGCAACAACATCCTAAGTTCAGATTGGAATATTTATCATATGGACAGGTTAGTCACTAATGGTGGCGACATATTTATTGCAGTAAAGAAGCCAATACTATTTAGTGAGGTTATCACACATTTCAAATGTGAATGAATCTGAGTGAAGTTAAGCTTCGAAGGTCAGTCAAAAATGGTAATCAGATGCTTTTATAGAGGCCTGTGTGTGTCAGGAGCTGTTGCAGTAGAGTTCTTCAGACAGAACTTGCAGAATACTGTTATGAACTTTCCTGATAATGTCATCATAATATGGGGTGACTTCAACTTGGCAGCCACGGATTGGGAGATCATGATACCAAACTTGAGCCACAGACAGGGATTCATATATTATCATCCTGAAAATTACTTTGAGAAGATAGAGAACCAACTAGAGAAGGTAACATCTTGAACCTCCTAGTGAAAACAGACCTGAACTTATTGAGTCAGTTAACACAGAGGAGGGTATCAGTGATCGTAATACTGTCATGACAACTGTAACTACTGGTATTACAAGGAATGTTCAGAAAAGTAGGAAAATATTTTTGCTTAGCAAGAGTGACAAGATGCAAACTGCAGAGTATCTTAACAGTCAACATAAAACATTCAATGCTGAAGACGAAGATGTGGGGCACAAATAAAAAAAATTCAAAAGCATCATTTAATGTGCGTTAGACAACTATGTTCCGAGAGAGGTCTTCAGGAATGGGAAAGACCTGCCATAGTTTAACAGCTGTATTATAAGACTGCTATGTAAACAAAGAGGGCTTCATCACAGATTTCAGAGAAGTCAAAATCTAGCTGACAAACCAAAGTTGAACAGAGAGATAATGAGCTGAGCATAATGAGAAAAATCAGAGAAGTGTTCAATGACTTTGAAAGTAAAGTTTTGTTAACCGATATGACTAAAAACCCTAAATGTTTTATTCTTACTTAAAGGCAGCAAGAGGTTTGAAATCATCTAATCAGTCAGTCAGTGACCATACTGGCAACGAAGCGAGAGATAAAAGATAGAAGATCGAAATACTGAATTCGGTTGTCTGTAACTGTTTCACCACAGAAGATTGTAACAAGGTCCCTCCTTTCAATCATTGTACAAATGTTGAATGGCACAAACTCAGATAACCGATCGCAGAATAGAAAAGCAGTAACAATCACTTAGTAGTGGAAAAGCATCTGAACCAGATGAGATACCTGTAAGATTCTGTAAAGATTATGCGGAAGAACTTGTTTCATTTCTAGCAGCAGTTTATCATATTTCACCAAAGTACTGAAGGGTATCTAATGACTGAAAAAAAGCACAGGTTATTCTCATTTTCAAGAAGGGTCGTAGGACAGGTGCACATAAGTATAGGCCTATACCATCGGCACCAATCTGTTGTAGAATTATGGAACATGCATTATGCTCAAGAATTAAGACATCTTTGGAGAACGAAAATCTATTCTATTAAACTCTACTTGGATTCCACAGACAGAGATTTTGCAAAACTTAATTCGTTCTGGTTCTCCATGAGATCCACAGCGCTGTACACAAAGGTGCTCAAGTTGATGCCATGGTCCTTAACTTCAGAAAGACAAATGACAGCCTGCCACACTGCTGCTTGGTGATAAAAAAGACAAGCTTACCGAGTACTGGTCCATATTTGCAACTCAATTCAAGAGTTCCTTGTACATAGAACTCAACATGTTGTTCTTATCAGAATAAAACTGACAGATGAAAACGTAATTTTCAGAGTACCCCAACTAAGTGATATGACTGTTACTGTTTACAATGTATATAAACAACTTAGTAGAAAGCATTGGAAGCTAAGACTGATTGCAGGCAATGTGGCTGCCTACACAAAGGTAGCAATGCCACATGACAGCACTGACTTGCAGCATGATCAACAGACTGAAGAATGGTGCATTCTCTGACAGTTGATCCTGAACATAAATAATTGTAACTTACTGTGCACACACAGGCAAGGAAATTCACTACTGTACAATAACATTATTGATGACACATTACTGGAAACAGTACCTACCGTAAAATTTTTAGGAGTAACTAACCAAATGACCTCAAGTGGAATGACCACATAAAACAAAACAAAATAGTAGGAAAAACAGATGCCAGACAGATTCACAGCTCATCTACGAAGCTAGCAGCTTACGAGGCTCTTGCTCACCGATTCTTGAGTATTATTCATCAATCTGGAATGCTTACCAGGTATGACTGATAAAATAGGGAGAGGGGGGAAGGGGGGGGGGGGGGGGGGAGAGAGAGAGAGAGAGAGAGAGAGAGAGAGAGAGAGAGAGAGAGAGAGAGCAGTGTATTTCGTCTTTGTGTTATTTAGTCAGTGCGAGAACATTACAGAGATGCTCATCAAACTCTAGTGGCAGATGCTCCAAGAGAGGCACTGTGCATCACAGAGAGGTTGAGAGGTTTACCATGAAAAATTACTAGGGAGTACTTTCCGGAAAGAGTAGGACACACATTACTTCTTCCCACATACTTCAAGAAATGACCATGATCAGAAAATTCAAGAAATTAGAGCTAATATCGAGGCTTATCAACAATCATTATTCCCATACACCATTTGCAATTGGAAAGGGGGGAGGGGCGGGGGGTTGTACAGTTACTGGAACCAGAAGGAGTATTAATGTAGGTGTACATAAGGGGGGGGGGGGGGGGGAATTTTCAGTTTTGAGATATTTCTGCACTATAACAGAACAGAATTTTTTGCCATGCTTCAGTTATATCTAACAATTACTGTCAGAGTTAGTTTATTGCCAAGGTATAATACCGTCTCAAGGAATGTGTTAATGGATCACCAGCTATTTAATGACAACTTCTGGTATGAAGGCAGACTTACAGAGATCAATTTTGCAGTCAGTGCACTGGTCGCATCGCAAGCTTTTTAAATTCAACAATCATTAAAAGGAAGAAATTAGGTTTAAAATTAGTGTAAGAGGAAAAGAAATAGTACCTCAAACAAACTGGGTACTGAGTTAATTATCAATCACAACAAAAGATTAAACGAAACTGGATGATAACTTTTTTTCCTTCAAGCGGAATGGCTTAAGAGCAGAATACTAAGTAAAAACTATAGAAAAGATGTCTTATAAGTAGTGAACGATTTTAACCTGAGGATAAATGTAACAAAAACCACGGAGAAGTGCTTCCAAGGGAAACGACCTTTGACGACTAGAAAGTTATACATGATAAATAATAGAACAACTATACATTTTCAACTACCTAGGGTATAAGTTATGTCACTGAAAGGATGGAGATCAATAACAAAATAAAGTTCAAAGAATGTGTGGTACAATACATAACACATGAGGAGGGAGAAGCCACAAATCAAGTTTTATAAGATGATATCCCTGCATTTACATACAGCAGTGAAAATTAGACACTAAAGAGGTCAGACCAGGAGAAATGAGAAGCTGCTGAAACGAGATTTATAAGATCTGTGGCAAGCTATATGCTCTTGGATAAAAGTAGATATGATGATATATGAAAGGAAATGGACATTTTTCAATATAAATTACAGAAATCAGGGCAACAAACTAACATGTAAAAAAATACTCAATGGATGGACATCAACAGAATTCAAAAGAGGTTGCTCTGTCTAAGCCAAAATGATAACACAATGCAGGAAGACCACTCACCAGATGGGAGGATAATTTGCCCTGAAGAAGGAACAGGTCTGCAAGCTAATTTTGAAGATAGTGATGGTGATGCTGACAAATTATAGAGGAGATACTAACTATGCAGAGCCATTGTTGAATACTCTATACACAATTGAACTTGTGCATGGCAAACAATGATCCATAATGATTATTAAAGTCACCATTTCCGATTAACGCCAACCTGAATACCAACACACAAATTAAAAGCTTCAGCGATGGTCAATAAATTTTTTATAAGAAACTGACCTCAAGACCATACTTATCGATATTTTTTTGATAAGGCATTACTAAATTTACAACTTCATACTATAACATAGATATAGCTTTACGCCAAACAATCAAACTATTCAAATATTAAAAGCATTTATAGTGACAAAGTTACGAAACCTATGCATGACTGTGTATGTTAATTTGGTATGTTGTATGATATACATTAAAGCAGTGATAATTAGTAATGATAACGTCAACTTCAACAACAAGAAAAACAACACATCATCTATATAGCCACACAATTTCAAAGTCTCCAAAAAATAAATATCATTATTCATATAACATTTATAACAAAATTTTAAAACTTAATAGCTCTTACCCTCAGATCTCCTGTGCCTGGGAAGTATTCACCGTATTTATGGAATGAAACAGTCATCACACGATCAGTAGTATAAAAAGCTTCTTCGACACCATCACCATGATGGACATCAATATCAATATATAAAACTCGTTGGTGGTACTTCAACAATTCTAGAATCCCAAGAACTATGTCATTCACATAGCAAAACCCAGATGCTTCAGATTTTTTAGCATGATGCAAACCGCCTCCCCAATTTATACATATTTCGGAGGCTTGTTTGTTCAATTTCACAGCAGCAGCAACTGACCCACCAGAGGATAACTGACAAAATTCATAGAGGCCATCAAATACAGGACAATCCTCTCCAACATTAACTGAAAAAGAAGGAATATCCAAGAATGAAACACTGCACAGTCCTATCAAAATGTATCAGCAGTGAAGAAATAAATAATTCTACAAAACAATGGGTTTTAAAACTACTGTTCTCTAAACTCTTCAAATACGTGTGATAGCATGTGCTCCATCATAAGCTTCATGTATAAGGTGGCATGAGCTGTTAATGTTTTCTGGAGGTATTTTACGCCTCTTTCAGGGTTGTTTCGGGGAGGTGAGTGGGGTAGCTGGTAGATGACAATGTTATGTGCCCCATAATCATGTGTTGCTAACAAGTCCAACAGTGCCCAGTCAAGACCACCCAAATTTGGTGATTTTATCACAACAGGAGCAGCAAACATGAGGGCAATCATTGTCAGCTAAGTCCACCAATAACACACCATGCCCATCCCAGAACACTGTCACAAGCACTTTCCTAGCAGACTGAGCCGCTTTGAATTCTTTTTTGTATTGTTGAACCAGAGTGTTTCCACTCTACAGATGCCTGCTCGATTTCAGGCGTGTAGTGGCAGACCCACAACTCATCACCAGTGATGATTCCTTTCAGAAAGCCGTGCCCCTCTGTGGTGTAACACCTTACGTGAGACAAGCTTGTCGTCATTTGCTGGCCCTAGTGGTTGCCTGTCAGGTTCTTAGGCACCCAGCAAACAAAAACTTTACAAAATTTCAATGTGTCACAAACAAAACCGTACATCACACCATAAGAAATGTTGAATTGCTGTAATAAAGTTCGCAGTTGCACTCGCTGGTCATTCAAAATTAGTTTCAATTGCTCCAACATTCTGCAGGGTTGCAGCTGTTACCAGCCACCCAGAGCGTAGCGAATCACTGATGTTTACACAGCCCTCTTGGAAGAATGCACACTACCTGGAACCATTGCTTCAGTCATCCCTATACATGCCACACATGTATTTGTGAATTTCACTTGGTTTATGTCCTTTGACCCACAAATATCGAAATACACTCCGCTGCTCTTCACAAGTTGACGACAGAAACATGTGTCGCGTGTGTTTTGTAATTCAGGTTTATCTCGCTACAGCCACATATAAAAACAAAATACCCCCTGCAGCGCAAACTTCCAACTACATCATCATCACGAAATTTCAACATTGAACTGCAGTACCAGGGCAAAAAAAAATTATTGTGCATTATTTTCCATTCCTCCCTCATACTTTTTACTGTCACCCAATAATTCTTCATATGATTAAGAGATTTCAGGACATAAGAATGCAGCTGACAGGAAGGAAAACTAAATTTTTCATCCAGCAGCATTTACATCTTGCCTTATGGAAGGTAGTCGGAAACAGCAACTTCCAACTAATCAAGTACTGCTAAGTCTGAATTGGGTTCTCATGATTAAAAAAAAGAAGTTATTTTCATACTAATAAAATTCTACACTGAAAATTTCTTATGCAAGTTAAGGAAAAGAAAACACTAATTCCAATGTGTGATATGGCATAATATACTACAGCTAAGATCAAAAACTATTTATTCTACAGAATATTTTGCACAACCCCATTCAGTGACCTAGGAATTATTTACACTTGCTAATACATTTACTCCCTAACAGTATTTGTGCTTAATAATGAAACTGAATTTAACATGAACTGTGAAATTCAAAATCATAACACAAGAAGTAAAAACTGTTTCAACAGACTATGCATGTCTGCCTATGGTTCAGAATGGAATTTTATATTCTGCTGGAAAATTATTTATTTTAGAGCAACCACAGGAAACATAAATCAGGATGGCCAAAAGAAGATCACTAAGGCCTTCACTGATAGCCCCCCACCCCCACCCCAAAAAATCTTGACCACAGACAATTTCACATGCTATATTCAAACTTGCACGCAATCCTTTAACCAACCCAAGAAACCAGCTGCAAAGGAGCAGCTGTCCTCTCATGGTCCAGTTGTTGTTGTGGTCTTCAGTCCTGAGCTGGTTTGATGCAGCTCTCCATGCTACTCTCTCCTGTGCAAGTTTCTTCATCTCCCAGTACCTACTGCAACCTACATCCTTCTGAATCTGCTTGATGTATTCATCTCTTGGTCTCCCTCTATGATTTTTACCCTCCACACTGCCCTCCAATACTAAATTAGTGATCCCTTGATGGTCCAGTACCATCCCCAAATGCAACAGAGAAAAACCATATCCTTTGTCAGGATGTCAATATACCATCAAGCCTGGAAATAAGGTCCATCCCACACACAATCCTTCCCATTCCGTCCAAAGTGTATTTCATTTCCTGCTCAGTCTATGCAATAGCCTTGCCTATATTACACAACTACCCACCTTGACATATGACTCATACTCTTGTGGACTGGTGCAAGGCCTGTCTGATACTGCCATCCACCACATCCAATATGTGCACAGTATTTTATGTGAGCACATCCATCAGCCATCTTTCTATCCAAACTACTGGCCACTGCCAAACTGACCAACAGCACAATTTATCACCCAGTCTCACAATATGCTGCAGAGCACAACATGTTCAATTTCAATGGTTGTCTCTGCAACATATTCTTTGATCCCATAGCTTTTCTGGCCTCTATCCCCACTAGACTGTACCCTACAGCTACCTCCACCTTTGCCCCAGAACCCTAGCTTCTGTCATCCTGCACCCACATCTGCCACTCTGCAGTTTCCCTCTTCTGCGCTATCTCCGCCTCTCAACCCACTCTCTACATCATCATGTGCTGCCTCTCCCTCCCCCCACCTGCAGCCATAATGAGCTCTTCAGTGCCACTTTCCTATCTTGGGTACCTCCTGCCTCTCCCTCCCAACTGTCAACCACCCTTTTCCAATTCTCCCTCCCATTCTCCACCTTCCTCCTTCTTTCATCCACTCCATCCGACACAAAACTTCTCACCCCACTTGAGCTGCAGTCACCCGCACAAAGTAGTCCACAGGGACAATGTATCAGTAGGCGAAAGTGTGTGTGTGTGTAAAAAATAGCAATTTAGGAAGTATACTCACAGCGTTGCATCTGCTTGTTATATTCAGACATGTTATCTGGCCTGATACTCCTTAAAAACCGCACATAATCATCACTGTGAAATTTCGTCATTTCATCAGCAGTTGCTTTATGCGGCCGCTGCAAATGGAAATCAATTTTATATAAATATTTATTTGTAATTGTAAGAATGGTCAGTATTCACATACAGGAATTCATTACATCTCTGATGTTTAACAGCTCAATTTGATTTGGTTTGTATCATGTTACGGAAATATGTAAAAAGAGAAAACGACATGAAAATTAAGTTATAAACACAATATTTGTTTGGATAAATGCAAATATCTACTAACAGTGCTGCACATTCTGATAACCAGGATCAGTACTATACAAGTGCCAAAAATATACATTGTGCTTGTTGTTCAGTCAGATAAGGTCAAAACTGAATCAAACTAGGGATTATATCCATGGTTTTGTCATGAACCCTTTGCCTCACTGCCTCATATGCTTCAGGAAATTGCAACACTGGGATGGTACAATTACTCTAAAGTGGTACAGTGTGAACACCCTGACAATAACTGCCGTAGCATCAGCAATCTGTGAGCTTTGGTGACTGAATGGATCATTCATAAGAACATTTTTATTTTTGTGAGTGACCTCTGGCAGCATGTCCCCTGAATTGTAAGCAGTACAGATCTGTTGTCTGTTTCCACTCAGATCCTGCTGTCACAATTCAGCGCATTTAATTAAGAATGCAGTCGCCAATAGATAATGTCTTCTTCGTGGCATTTCCTGCAGAAAATTTATTATCCGTCCTGTCTAAGTCACAATTTTGTTCACACTCTTACATTTCATCCATGTGCCTTTTCACTGACGTGGCTGAGGTAATAACTACTATTCAATTTTGGTGTTCATCACATACTGTTGTCTTATGGCTTTTCAGCCAGTCATACATATACAACAGTGGCTCCAACAATAAAGGTTGCATACTTCTCTAGACTTCAAATTAATTAATATTCTTGAAATGCATGGGGGGGGGGGGGGGGGGGGGGGAAGAACAGTTTGAAATGTCTGTACACTGCAAGTACCCAACAGAACAGCTACGCTGTATATGTATAAAAATTTGTCGGAGAGCCATTTTTTGTTGAAAAACACGTTATTCATTGTACATACTCTAGTTTTTATCTTTTAATAAACTTCACTAAATGATTTTTTCCTCACATACTGTGCAAAGAGAGGACGACTTCTTTGGAAACACCAAGTGAAGACTGTCTCCTGTCCACCAACTCAAACAATGGCACTGCTTGATAGTGTCAAGGATGACTTCAGACTATGGAAGTCTGGTTTCTATTAGATCCGCTGCCAATGTGGCATGACAACACAGTTCAGACAGTGAGTACTGTCCAAGATCATTGTCAAGAACACTACCATCACACCAGACCGCAGAAGCCTAACAAGCTGGGGTCATGGAACACTGCCTATCAGAGTTACACAGAAGCGATTACGATCGTGGTCTGGTTCTGGCATAGACTAACTTCTAGGGCTATGTCATTAAAGAACCTATCGAGTTTCAGTTAAGGAAATTGCTAATCACAATGAAGTGACGAACAGTGGAGATGCTGCCAGCACTCAACCCCTGGCATGAAATTCAGACAGAGCAACCAACTGGCAGAAGGAGATGTTATAAACACGCACACCCATACCTGGATGTGGGCCTCAGGTAGAGCAGCAGGTCAGCAGGAAGGCACAGGGGTAGGATCGGGGAGCAGGGCACGGAAGAGATAAAAGCGCCATGTCAGCTTCTAAGCAACCACAATGAAGCCGTTGTGTATGCCATTTCATATTTACCCAGAGTAGATAGTTAAAACATTCTGAACCTTTCAAAGGAGGTTATTTCATTAAAGACTGTCTAATTAAAACCGTAGAGATTACTCTGACAAAAAATTTCCAAAAAGCCTTTCAAAACAGTATTGTTGTCTGAAATTAAATTGTGGAAAGAATAACTGATTGGGTCAAATCATCTAGTTTTGAAGCTTTTCACTATCTGTAAAAAGAGTAAAAATGTATAGAACGTAGTTCAAGTAACTGTTTCTTAGTGTTTGCAATATAGACGTCAATACTTTTGAGGAATTATTGGAACTAGTTATTACCATCATATAACACCAGCACAGGACATGATAACTGTGTTTTTGAACATCTGCAAAAAATGCAATCTAGTTCTGTCCAAATTAACATCTGTTACTACAGACTGAACCACTCCTACAACCGGAGAAAACAATGTTTTGTGCAATTCTTTGGAAAATAAAGAAAAAAAAAATGCAGATAATTGTGAGTACGGCTCTTGCAGCAAGGGTTCTGTACAAACTTAACTTGTATTTACAGATAATTCATCCATTCAGGAACGGAGAATCTGGATGATTTTTGACTGTCATCTGTATTAATACTGGCATTATATCTTTACTGGCAATTCCAAGACTTTCAAGAATGTTTTAATTTTAAGTTTCAAGTTCAAATTTTTTGTATAATTTCCCATTTGCTATGATTTAATGGAAGTCCCCAGAAAAGAAAATGGCTACGAGTATTGTTGTTATGCAAATGTCTAACTGTTATGTGAAACAATGGATATTTTATGAGATAACAAGATCATCATCCCAAATGATAGAAGTGCAATCCTGCATCAATTACCAATATTGCTTTGCTTTGAAACATTACAGATGGTGTACGTATCTTAAGCACAGACTGTCACGGTGCAGCTGTCACGCGGCCTTATGCCTTTCCCCACTAGATGACAAGGCATTGTTTTTACAGCAGCAGGGGATTTCACTTCAGGGCTATTAGCACAAAATATTTATAAATTATACAGAAAAACCTCTCTCATGAAGAACTCTACCTATTACTGAAAACCAAATCAAATCCCTACAGTAATTTCTAAGACTTTTGACATTTTATGAAAGCAATGTCAGTTTGTAGAGGCAGAAAATATTTTTTTTATGTGATATAATTACAATTAAACAATTTTTCAATTTTTTCCTTTATTTACACTGTGAAACCTCTTGTCTTGCCAAATTGCACAACTCTAGGTTAACGGGATAGACACTGTGGGTTTTGGTGAGCGAGTTTGCAAGTATCAAAATGTGACATAAATGGCTATACCTTTTGATTGTATGACTTAAAATCTTAAATTTTTTATGCTACCAAGCAACCATAGATCTTATGATGGATGGATGGATGGGGTTGTATGGACGCACGACGGCAAGGTCTTCAGCGCCTGCTCAGTAACAGATTGAGACGGGGGTCAAGAAAATACTCAGAACAGGAAGATAAAACAGAACGTAAAACACAGGTATCAACCCTGGAAAAATATGTGCCTACCCACACCAAATCGTGGAACGAAGCATGCTGTCAGCAGTAAAATATAACAAGATCATCATCCCAAATGATAGAAGTGCAATCCTGCATCAATTACCAATATTGCTTTGCTTTGAAACATTACAGATGGTGTACGTATCTTAAGCACAGACTGTCACGGTGCAGCTGTCACGCGGCCTTATGCCTTTCCCCACTAGATGACAAGGCATTGTTTTTACAGCAGCAGGGGATTTCACTTCAGGGCTATTAGCACAAAATATTTATAAATTATACAGAAAAACCTCTCTCATGAAGAACTCTACCTATTACTGAAAACCAAATCAAATCCCTACAGTAATTTCTAAGACTTTTGACATTTTATGAAAGCAATGTCAGTTTGTAGAGGCAGAAAATATTTTTTTTATGTGATATAATTACAATTAAACAATTTTTCAATTTTTTCCTTTATTTACACTGTGAAACCTCTTGTCTTGCCAAATTGCACAACTCTAGGTTAACGGGATAGACACTGTGGGTTTTGGTGAGCGAGTTTGCAAGTATCAAAATGTGACATAAATGGCTATACCTTTTGATTGTATGACTTAAAATCTTAAATTTTTTATGCTACCAAGCAACCATAGATCTTATGATGGATGGATGGATGGGGTTGTATGGACGCACGACGGCAAGGTCTTCAGCGCCTGCTCAGTAACAGATTGAGACGGGGGTCAAGAAAATACTCAGAACAGGAAGATAAAACAGAACGTAAAACACAGGTATCAACCCTGGAAAAATATGTGCCTACCCACACCAAATCGTGGAACGAAGCATGCTGTCAGCAGTAAAATATGGACAACACAGGAAGAAAGGGGTAGAGGGAGCTAAAACAATATAGCAGATGGAAGTGGCTGGCTGACCGCAAGGAAAAGAGGGAGGAGCCAGTCACTCTGCAATACACTAAAACCTCCAGCCTTAAAGTTTAGGCCAGAGTCCAGACACATCACAAAACTTTAAAACCCTAGACACACAAGTCTCATCATTAGCTAAAACACAGGGCAGATCCCCATCAACTTCTGCTGCTGCCCTTGCATCACGGTATAAAATGCAGTCTGTTAAAATGTGCCGGACAGAGATGTGCACACCACAAGCATCACAAAATGGGGGATCCTCCTGCTGTAATAAAATTATATGTATGAGAGGACAGTGCCCGATCCGAAGACGCGTGAGGGTCACCTCTTCCTGCCTGAGCAACCGGCAGGAGGAACGTCGCAGCCGAGTTGTTGACTTCACCAACCGCAGTTTATTGGCCATCACCGCCAGCCATTCTTCCTCCTACAACTCCATGCACATCTTGTGGAGTGCAGAAATGACAGACTGCAAGGGAATAGGACACTGGACCACATCCTGCTCTCTGCAGGCCTCCTTGGCAGCCCGATCAGCCTGTTCATTGCCCCATATTCCTACATGACCAGGGGCGCCCAGCAGAAGGACACCACCTTACACCACCGTTGGAGCAAGTACAGGTGGTCATATATCAGCTGGACCATCTCCTCAGTTGGGTACAGATTCTGCAATGATTGTAAGGCACCTGAACACAATTCATCTGCTCCAGCGCCTTCAGGTTCATGTGGAGGTCCGCTGCGAAAACAGTATATTCATCAGGGAGGCGAATCCTTGTAATATGATCAGGGAACACTACAAAACAGCTAAGGAAATTCCCTTGTTTGGAGCCATCAGTGTAAACGACGGTAAAACCATGAGGCACATCTAAAATGTTAAAAAACAGATTGAAATGTGAAATCTGGCGTACTATCTTTCTTAAAATTGGTCATATCTAAAATAAGTCTGGGTCTCCAGAGAAGCCAAAGTGGAAATCTGCTCCAGCCGCGATGGAAAACACAAAAACCAGCCATATCCATCGCCGAGGCGCAATCCTGTGTGCGAATCCCATAATGGTTATGAAAAAGTCGTGCCAGAGGAAGCTGAGCAACATTATGGTATGCAGGTGTGTATGGTGTGGACAAAGTTTTATACGCCTGGCGCACCGTAAGTAGCCGTCGCCGCATATGAAGTGGAGGTTAACCAGCCTCTGCCCAGAGGCTTGGTGTGGGTGCCCCAGTGGCCAACCTAAGCCCTTCATGGTGCACAACATCCAACATCTTTAAGTAAGAAGGCCTTGCAGACCCATACACCGTGCAACCATAATCGAGCCAAGATCACACAAATGCCCTGTAAAACTGGAGCAGACAAGTCCTGTCTGCACCCCATGTACTGTGGCGAAGACATTTTAAAATACTTAAACCCTTAAGTGACCGTTGCTTCAGGTCTTTAAGATGAGGTAACCATGTAAGTTTAGAGTCAAAAATGAGCCCCAGAAATCTCAGCGTGTCTTTAAAAGCAAGGACAGTGTCCCTCATCCTCAACTCAGGAAAGGTTAAAATCGAACGAGAATGGTGAAGAAGAACACACTCGGACTTCTTGGTGGGAAACTTAAAACCACTCTTCTGCACCCAGTCATCCAAACATCTAAGAGTAAATTGCAACTGACGCGTTGTCGTTGCAAGGCTTGAAGAAGAACAAAACAAAGAGAAATCATCCATAAACAAGGAACACTGGACAGGACTTTTCACTTTGGAGGTAATGCTGTTAATAGCTATGGCAAAGACAGTCACACTTAAAACACTATCCTGAGGGACACCATTCTCTTGCTCAAAGCGATCAGACAGGACATCACCAATTCAGTATCTAGAGTATGGCGGCGAGAGGAAAGACTAAATAAAAAGAGGAAGACAACCATGAAAACCCTATTTGTGAAGCTGCTCCAGGATGAGACGGCTGCAAGTAGTATCATAGGCCTTCCTGATGTCAAAAAATACACCCACAAGGTAATGGCAGCATAGGAAAGCTTGTTGTATAGCCACCTCTAGGAACGAAAGGATATCGAAAGTGGAACGAATCCTCCTGAGCCCACAATGAAAGCAACTAAGGAGTTGCCGGGATTCTAACATCCAGACAAGGCGGAGGTTGACCATCCGCTCCAAGGTCTTTCCCATGCAACTAGTAAGGGCAACACTACAGTAGCTACTTGGGCTCGTGCTGTCTTTCCCAGGTTTTAAAAAAGGAATTAAAACTGCCTCACGCCACAAGTCAGGAAAGTGATCTGACGCCCAAATGGCATTAAAAAGGGCAAGGAGGATTTCTTTGTTGCGCCTTGTGAGGCGCCGTAGGATACTGTAATGGATCCTGTCGTGACCAGGGGATGTGTCACATTCTGCAGACAATGCAGAATCCAGCTCCCACGTGGAAAATGGCCAGTTGTAAACTTCATTAGACGTGGACTGGAAGTCCAGACTACACCTCTCAGCAACCTCTCTATGGTGCTGGAAAGCCGGATCCTGACTGGCTGTTGAAGCAACCATGGCAAAATATGCTGCCATAGTCTGGGCAACATCTCATGGAACCGTGTGGAGAGTGCCGTTATTCATTACAGAAGCCATGGGGCACCTCCGTCCTTTCCCAGAAATTCTCCTGATGGTCTCCCACACAATGGAACTTTTGGTGGAACGATTAATGGTTTTCAGAAACTGTTGCCACGACCTCTTCTTGCTCTCTTGAATAATGTGGCGGCATTTTGCCCTCGCTACCCGAAAGGCTGCAAGATTCTCAGCAGTCTGCCGACACTGGAACCGACGCAGAGCTGCACGCCTGGTCCTGATTGCACAGCGGCATTCGGCACTCCAACAAGGGACAGTTTGCCTCTTCTGGTGGCCTGTGGAATGGATGCTGCAGCGGCATTGTGGACCATTTTGATAATATGATCCACGCACGCCTCAACATTCCCACAGTGTTCGAACCGGGCCAACTGGCTATAAAGTGTCCAGTCCGGCCAACTGAGCAGCCATCGTGGTGGTCTCCTTTCAGGGCCCATGCCATCTAGCAGGTGAATCCACAACGGGAAGTGATCACTGCCGTGCAAGTCAGTGACCACTTCCCATTTAGCACTGGCGGCAAGAACTGGATAGCAAAAAAGAGATCAATGGCAGAGAACAACCCAGTCGCTGTGCAGAAGTGAGTGCTCTGTCCTGCATTGAGCAAGTAGGCACAGGATGACAGGAGAAGCCTCTCAATTGCTTTACCCCTGGGACAGGTAATTGCAGAGCCCCAAAGCACATTGTGGGCATTAAAATCATCACAAATAATGAACGGCTGAGGGAGCTGTGTAAGGAGGTCGGTGAGGGCCACATCATCAAGTGCATCATGTGAGGGCAAGTAGAGTGAACATACAGTCAATGGATGACGCACGTGCACGTACACAGCGACAGCTTGTGAAGTCGTTGTAGGCGAGAGAGGTGAGGAATGACAGTCCGGCCTGACAAAACTACCTACGCCTCCTCTACCTCTCTCTCCACGCAGGTCATCCTTTTTGTGGAGCGTATAGCCTCATAGCTCAGGGGAGTGTGATGGATGGAAATAAGCCTCTTGGAAACACAGACACAGTGGTCTACCCTGAGAGAGTAGACGAAGTTCCTCCACATGCGTCTTGAACCGCTGCAAGTTCCACTGAAGTATGGGAGCCATCTATGACGGGGGTAGCACCTTCATCCTGTCTCTTCGACAGGGTGGGGAGACTGCAGCAGGTGGAGGGGCAGGCGTGGGGCGCGATGATTGCCCCACATACATGTCTAACTTCATCAGCTCGGGGGAAGAGTCAGATGAAGCATCATGTAAAACGACATCTGCATGGTCAGACGGTTTACCATGTCATTTGACCTGCTGTTGCTGCTGTATAGGGTATAGGAGCTTTCTGCGGTTTGGTGGGCTTTAGTGGAGCCGACGTGGGAGTGGTAACGGCTGTACTGGGCTTCTGAACGGCCTCAGCTGTTGGAGGCGCCAGGGGCTGGCCCAAGTTTGCCACTGTACCTTTGCCTGCCATTCGAGTAGGGGCTGCAGGCTCTGAAACACTGGCTGCATTGCAAGTGCACTGACATCTGCATGTATTAGTGCCAACACTCACCACCTCTGTCTGCATAGAGGCATCTGCTTTTAGAGTAGGCTTCTGAACGATTGACGCAAAAGATGTAGCAAATGTGGGAGGTTGCACCGACTTGTAGATCTTTTTGGCCTCACCATAGGGGATACACTTGGTTGTTTTTATTTTCTGGACTTTGAGTTCCTCTAAAAATATTCGGCAGTCCCTACTCCAAACAGGGTGGTTTCCAGAGCAATTGATACATTTGGCTGGAGATGAGCAACCAACTCCTTCATGAGCAGCCTTAGTGCAGTTGCCACAAGTTGCTTTGCCTTTACACCCTAAGGTGGTATGCCCAAAACACTGGCATTTAAAACAGCGCATTGGGGTCGGGAAATAAGGCCTCACACTAAGGTGAAGGAAGCCAGCTTTAACATGTTCAGGAAGTTTCGTGCTACTGAAGGTCAGAATAAAGGACTCGTATTTGATAAGATTGCCATCAACCCTCTTCATGATATGTTGTACATCAACTATACCTTCCGGAGCCCACTCACGTTGCAGTTCTTCCCTGGGAATGTCGACTAGATCCCGGCATGTCACAACACCTTTGCTATAATTCAAGGTGCTGTGCAGTTCAGTGTCTATGGCATGCTCCCCAAAACATTTAGCAAATTGGGGGTTAATTGCTTGCTGGGAATTGGAAGTTTCCACCAACAAGGTCCTATTATGCAAGTGCTTCACTGATTTTAAGGAGCCACAGATTCCCTCCAAACCCTTTTGTATATAGAAGGGCAAAACCTTCTCATAACTACCCTCCTTCTGTTTCACAATGAGAAACACGTTATGATTACCAGAATGCATTCTGTTACCAAAAACTGGACTTGTCAAAGAAGCACCAGAGCCAGGGGGACTGACTGCACGAGCCCTCTTGAGAGACTGGGTGTTAGAAACTCCCAGCGGCCCACCCTTTCCGCTGGGAGGAGGAAAAGAGGATTTTGAAGGATCCATCTCGGTCCCACGAGCAGCTAGGGAACTAGAAGTCCACCTAGACAGAGTCCCGTGTGCCTAGGTAAGCCTTATACAACTGAGGTGTGACAGGTTCCCCAGAGATTGCCCGCTAATGACTGTTCCACCTCAACAGCCACGCATCTCATCGGCGCGCAGCACACCTTGAGATTGAAGGGTTGTTTATATAGATTTATTTCATCCTCGCAATCTGGGCGGCCAAGCCAAGATCCCCATTCCCTGAGAAGCACAACGTTCCACCACCGCACCACACAGTGATCGCTGAAGTATGCCCAGAGCTTACGATGACAGGGGACTGGCAGCGCTTACCAGTCCCCAGCTCAGGAACACCGGGGTCGCCAAGCCCGTACCCAGCAAATGAATGCCGAGCCCCTGCCGGCCATAGACCTTAGTACGTGACAAATTTCAACTTGATAGAACTGTCCGTTCCTGAGAAAAAGGGGCTTTAACAGTCAAACAGGTGGACAGACATACGATGGACACACAGACAGGACAGATAACAAAGTGATCCTATAAGGTTTCCGTTTTTACCAACTGAGGTACAGGACCCTAAACACAAAATGAAATTTATGATGCATACAATATTTATTATATCTACTGCATTATACATTAATAAACATCATGCACCAAAGAACCATGGAAAATGAGAAAAAACAGTCACAAAAACTAATTTCATTGAATCTCAAGGTCTTAATAAGTAAGAATTGTTGCTTTCTTAATTGAATTATAAATCAAATATTCTGCCTTGTCCTTCTATACCGAGACATGTTGACTATCATGCTCTATATGTTTATACACTTGTGGGACTTAAAAAAAGAAATATGCTTGTTGTTAATAATTACCGACCAAGAAATTTATTTATTTTTTGCTGCTATATAGTTGTGAGAGTTATGCTTAATAGTTGATGTAACAAAATGCCTTACCTGGTTTAAATTCAAAACTGCATGGAAGAGACTACACCATCATGAACACGAGTCACCAAGTTAACACATTCAAATGACAACCAGTTCATTGGGAAAAGTAGCTGAAGAAATTCCAACATGCAACATGAACAAATCCAGAATTGAATTTGAGAAAGGGTTTCCAGATTTTAAAATTGTGGAAGGCAAATTTTTCTGATAAATACTGAAGCAATATTGTAGATCTGAAGGCAAAAATAATTATGTGGCTTTGCCTACCTGGTTTTTACAAACATTTCCTGCCAAGTTCAAAAAAATCAGAAAATTCAAATATTAAATTATATTAATATTTGGATGCACAACATGAGCAATTATTTATAATCATTATGGTAAATAAATCACCTGTCAGGGCTAGAAATACTGACATTCCACTAGGTTCCATTTTGAAATTGTCCCTGCAAACAAAAGTTCCCTTAAAATAGAATATATAGTATCAGTGCCAGGATGAAAATAATTTTATCATTGTTCTCCCTTCCTGTATTGTACTTTCGGTAACTGCAAGTTCAACTGATAACAACCACCTTGCCTGAATTTATATACCAATGTAGTAACCCATTCAACTGCGCGGCCATCAACACCTATGTTAAATATGGGCATCTGTATTTAGTGACCGGAACAAAAATACCCTTTTTCACAAGCAATAGTGCTATGACTATGTCCATGTGACTCCACACCGAACTGCACGGAGGGCAGACCCTCAATCTCCCCAGAAGTACCTGTCTTAATGCTGTCACTCGTTGCTGGCATTCCAAACCCTTTCCTGTTGTCAATGTGAAGGCCCAATACGGAGTGAATGACAGAAATGAAGAACAATGTCAACGGTTTTCCATGTGAAAAAATTTTCACATATCAGTAGCTTTTTTAGAAAACATAGCAATGTCATTAATTAGGTGTGTGAGGAAGGCCATTCTTCCATGCCTAATCTGCCAGGACAAACAGCCCTCCCAATTGCCATCAACAACAACACTGCCTACACTACTGCTGTCAAGAGGTCTGGCCCTGGCAGCCAGAGACAGTGGTCATGTGTGTGAGAGTTGTATTTGCATGAAGGTGCGTGTGTGTGTGTGTGTGTGTGTGTGTGTAAGTAATTCAGAAGGCTTTTTGGCCAAAAGCTTACTTGTTTAGCAGTCTTTCCATTGTGTCTGTCTGCGATTCAACATTTCCACTATATGGTGGTAGCAATCTATCCTTTTCATAATACTGTCATTATTCCAGCCTGTATTTTCCACTATTTGATGGATCACATGAATTACTACAACATGGTAGTTTTCACATATCAGAAGTTTTTTTAAGAACACCAACATTTAGGCTGGGATTACACTGGAAATTGCATCCCACTTGACTTGATGTGGGCTTATTCAACCGGGTAACCAACACCAGCAGGTCTTCTGCCCATCTGCCATTGCAGACTAACATTCTTGACTGTGGTTTAATACTTGCATCATCCTTAGTCTTTTAAATGTATACTTCATACATTGGAGGACAAAAGAAAATTTGTCTGACCTCAAGAAAATGTTTACACTTCTAGATATTTGGCAACTGGTTGTATCTTTCACCTAACTGAATGGTAATCAAAATTAATTATGCAGCTGTAGAAAATACAGTAAGCTGCGTTAACAATGTCATTTAGTAGTAGTCTTCTGCAGAGCACAGAAGATTTTTTTTTTTTTTAAGAAAAAGAAAAAAGACAGCTATTGTAGACTGTTACAAAGAAAAATAAAGTTTCTGAAATGAACCATTGGCAATTACAGACTGTAAGTGTTTTAGGATAAAGTGTCCTACTAATAGTGGAGGATGTATTACAATTGTAAAATTGTAAACACTTTTTTTTTATCATCATCAAACTGTTGCTTGCTGCAACTGAGGGTTTATTTTGGTTGACATTTGGGGAGATAAGAAAAGTTATAGTTGTACTTTTTCGGCTTCCTATCTGTGATTTCCACATGAGGAGAAAACACAAATCATTGTATTTCAAGATCAAGAAGAACTATAAAATGTGAATTTGCTATTATGATTCCCAAATGGAGAGTATCAACCAAAGTCCACAAATACTGCCAAAAAGTGGAGAGGGTTGTCAAATGCTCCTGTTTACCACATTACATGTGCATTCAGAAGGAAGTTTATCAGTTTCATTAATACAAACAGTGTTCACATGAATGCAATTAGCAATATCACTTCCTGAGAGAGAAGCTTTCTTCTTGTATTTTAACAGTCCTTAGAGATATGTGGCTACCCAAACTTTTTAAAAAAAAAAAAAAAAAAAAAAAGAAAAAAAAAAAAAAAAAAAATCACTGAGAATTCCAGGTATGGGGAGCAAGACGATGTCATAAAAAGTCCCTGATAAACTATCTTATATCTCGGCTGAGATTTAATGGCCATAAGCAGTAGTTTGCCCACAGTCTATAAATATTGCTAATTTATATGGAAAAACATTCATATAATTAACTAACTCTGAAATATTAAGTATTTTACAATTTGTAGTTTATAAAACTCAATAAAATTAAATTCTAATGCTAGGTTAAAACACAGCATTCTCTGAGATTTTGTGAAAGTCTTGAAATTCCCTGAGAATGTCCTGATTTTTCCATGTAAAATGTAATTCCCTGAGAATTCCAGATATTCCAGAAGAATTGCCACCCTGTTGGGGTTCAAGTTCATGGCAACACCTGAGTTTAAATCATCAAAATGAACATTGATTTTTACCCATTCTATAACCTTCAAATGATATTTACAAGTACCTATTATTTTAAGTACCTAGTTTCAGCTCCCTGAGATTGCAGATGCGTGTGCAAGTTGCACTCGTGTGAGTTTGTGTGTGTGTGTGTGTGTGTGTGTGTGTGTGTGTGTGTGTACTGCTGACAAAGGCCTTAATGGCCGGAAGCTATGATTGTGTGAATCTTTTTATTGTGGCTATCAAGGCTCAGCATCTTCACTACATGGTGACAACAACTTTCCTTCTCTCGTATTGTTACATTCCATCCAGGATTTTCCATTGTTTAAGTACCTTTTGTTCTTCCAAATGTCAATGCTGGTAAAAATACCACAGAATATTCAACAGTCACTTTTTGTTGGCACAGAGCACACAGGTAGTCAGTGTGGTAATATCAGTTTAGGACGGCTCCCAATACCTACAAATGCCAACACAGTTTCTTCTCCAGCTGTCACCCCACAGTGTTGCCCTCTATTGTTGGAAAGTTATAGTGATAGATAAACAATGGTATGAGTGGAAGACAGACAGATTAACTATTTCTCCCAAAAGTCTTTATTTTACAAAAAAGCAAACTACTGCAAAAAATTAAATCACGCACTTAATGGTTGGTCACTGACAGAAACTGAACTGACCAACCTACTTTTTAATACATTAAAATCTTCAGTTGCTTACAGAGACTGCTGCAAATGACAAACTAAATTGTACAGCACATATAGTACTTGTTCCATTGTTATAAAAATGGGTCATAAGTCAGCTAATGAGATCCAGATGCACAAAATGGCAAGCTAATGAGATCCAGATGCACAAAATGGCATTGCACATCTATGGAGGAAGCAAAAATTTTACTGGTTTGCACAATGAACAGAAAATCTTATCTGCACTGAGCATCACTAAAAATATCCAAAAATGTGTTAAGCGTGGAGTAAAATGTGAGTGCCTTGTTCTCTCCCACAAATTTCATCCATGGGCTGGACTGTAGCCAATCGTGAGGCTGATCCCGTCAACAGGCACCATTCACCAACCCATGTCCTACGCCATCTGGGCAGGGCAGAGCCACCTGTGAAAGCATCCATATGATCTAGCAACTAATCTGCAAACACTGTGTTGCTTTCTACATGGGTATGAAAACTAACATGTATGGATGAATAGCTGCCAACAAATTGTGACCAAGACACAGCTGAACATGCCACCCAACAAGCTGAATTCTTCCTACAATCCTACAAACACCAGCTTTTCAGAACTGTGCAAGTGGGAACTCTCCCTACAACATATTCTTCATCCTGTAACAACCCTGTCCTACACCTTCCCTAGTTTCTTTCTCCCACTTATCTACACATTCCCTGCAACCAATCCAGCACTACAAATGTCTTCTACCCTACACGTCCTTTCCCCTTCTATCCCTTCTCTTCCTCTTCTGTCCCTTTCCTCCTGCCCCAGCAGAGCCTCCCATGCTGCACCTAACAACCATATCCTGTCTTGTCCCTATCAAGTCCCTACATGACTGTTTAAACCAGGGTTTTACACACACAGTCTGAACCCTCTCTGGCTGAAGATCTGCAAACTGTGCATGTCCTTGAAGTATATAATGCAGTGCAACAAACTTTTTTAACTGACTGACATTTTTCAGTTGGCCAAGAGCCATGGTGATTCAGTGCAGCGTATTTCTGTAATGGAGTCTTCCTTTAAACTAATAAACAACTTCCATTCAATGGCATAAAACTGGCCACGTTCTCTGCAATACAAGTACAGTGCTAGGCACTGTTTGTGGCAAAACACTTTTGTTTCCCAGCAGTCCAGATTGATCTTCTTTGCATTCCAGATGGGAATGTTTGCATTATGAGAATGACTGTTGTGGCAAAAATAAACCCTAGTGTGGAGGGCTCCAGGCAGCAACCCCACTCGATGCAAGTTAATAACATTTCTAGCAATGATCAGTTGCTGGTATCACATAACACTTTATTACTTGCAACTACACAAAAAATTCCAGAGAATTTTTAGTTTCAGTCCTGATGATCGGTCTCAGTCATTAAAGTTATATCAGTCTGGGTGCTCTCTCACTCAATGCAGTAAAATCAAAGTTGTGGGAGTATTGCTGTCATGAGATGCCACTTCTAGGTCGTGTGCAACTGATAGCCACTTACAAGAAGATGTCCTGAACACTGTAATTTTTGGTTGTGGCAGATCCGTTGGTCAAGAATATATCTGGCCTCAGTGCATATTCCATTTCGGATTTTCATTACACATACAGTACACTCCCTCAGCATGTCAGTACCTTGCGCTGCCATTAATGTGCTTCATACATAATTTGCATCAGTATTTGAACCTGGGTTGGGAAATGCACTGGACTTTCAGGCCCATGCTGTCTTATAGGCGAAGGCAAATCTGAGATTATGCAAAAAGTCCACTTGATTCCGTTGGCCATTATGGATAAGGTTAATATTCAACTCCGATAGATTATAACAGTAAGTTTTGTCCCGTTTCTTGGGATCGGTGGGCTTCGCTCTTTGTGGTGGTTAGGAAGCCTGGGAGGGGTGCCCTCCAAATGCTCAGGCACAAACTGATTATTATCACTTGCCTCATTTGGATGAACTCTATTCTAAATTTTAAGAAGGTGAACTATTCTACAAACTCTTTCTCACAGAGGCATATTTTCAGCTGCCTCTTGATGAAGACTCAAGGAAGATCTCTTGAACACACAGTTTGCACTGTCCCAATACAACTGTTTGCCACTTTGTATGGCTAGCACCCCCACCACTCTCCAGAGATATCTTGAACAGACTATTGCTAGCATTCCATACTGTCTCAGTTACTTAGATGACATTTCACTCACTGGCCATACAACTGACGAACATTTGCGCAATCTCTGTTTCGAAATAAGTGTAATTTTTCCAAGTACACCTTCACTTACCCTTTGGTCATTTATTTTGGTGATATCCTCAATGAAAATGGATTTCAGGCCACCATTGAATATGTAGTAAACGCTATTCGGAATATGCCAGTGCCAAAATTCATTAAGGATCTGCAAGTATTTCTAGGAAAAATGAACTACAATCTACAATTTATTATCCAAGCAGCCTCCATAGCCAACCCACTTGACCATAAACATAAAAAAGGAGTACCTTATCAATGGTCCAAAGTGTGCAATCAGGATTTTTAGAAGTTTAAATCCACCTTCCAAACTGCCCCCCTGCCTTGTGACCAGCCCCATTTGGCATTGGTGTTGGTCACAGGTGCATCACCACAAGGCCTTGGAGCAACTCTGCCCCCAAGTTAGACGATGGAATTAAGGAGCCAATTACGCTTTTGTCAACAACGCTTACTCAAGATCTCGAACTTTCTCTCAGATTGAAAAGGAAGTGTTGGTCACTGTTTTTGTGGTCAATTAATGTTGCATTTATTGTACGGTCACAAATTTCATCACACCGTCAATCAGGGTCCTTTGGTTTGGACCCGAACGGATGGTCCCAACCAGAGGCTCCTTTGGTTCTGTGACGATCATGGCTGAAGATTTATGGACCTGCATTATAGGGCACAGAGCTGTGTGAAGGGTGCTGTTCACAAAGGAAGCAGTTACTCAGATCGTGGAGTACTTGTAGAGTGCGCATGGGGTTGTTTTAGGCTAGGCTGTAGTTTGATGTCCTCTGCTGAATGCTCACGAGTCAAAACACAGAAAACAAAATCAAATCAGATACAAAGTGGAGACACTTCCATTCTCAAAACTTTTACAGTAAATTTTTCAAGTATTTGTTACAAAGCTCCCAAACTGACACACCTGCAGGAAATTTCTCAAACTCAAATTATTCTCGTGACCCAGAGCTGGCTGAAATCGAAAGTAGAAAGCTTCGAGATATTTAGCGTTTCAAGGAACATGTATCAGAAAGACAGATTATATGCCATAAGAAGGGGAGTGTTTATTGCAGTTGACAAACAACAGGTCTAAATCAAATCAAGTTAATTACTGGATGTTTTTACTGGCCACCCAATTCTGCTGCGACAGTTTTAGATTCCTTCAAGGAAAGTCTATGGTCAGTATGGAAACACCCAGTCTATGTAATATTAGTTGGAGGTGACTAACCTACTGTGTATACATTGGAACATCTATAGATTCACCACAGGTGGTACAGACAAACAGTCTTGAGAAGTACTTCTGAACACATTTTCTGAAAACTGCCTTGAATAACTACAAGAGGCATTCAATAAGTAATGCAACACATTTTTTTCTCAGCCAATTACAATTGAAAAGACATGGAATTTGTTGTGGGATATCGTGGAATATTCCTACTTCAGCCCCTATAGTTTCATGAACTTCATATAGGTAGCGGCACTATACGTACCCTTCAAAATGGCGTCTGTAATGGAGATGTGTTCAAGTTATCATTGAGTTTCTTTCAGCAGAAAACCAGAGCAACACAGATATCCACAGGTGCTTGCAGAATATCTGTGGAGACATGGTAGTGAACAAAAGCACGGGGAATCATTGGGTGAGAAATCTGTCATCATCATAACAAGGCTGCACAAATTTGTCTGATGGTTGGGTGGTTGGTTTGGAGTGAAAGGATCTGAACTGCAAGGTCATCGGTCCCTTCATCTGTTAAGTAGCAAACAAGGAGTAGTCATCAAAGGAAGGAGGTGAAAGGCAAATCCTAGAAACTCTACGTATAACTAACACGATAAAAAACAGAAACAACAGCCACGAAAAAAGACAGCACAGACAAGTCATTAGAAGATCTGTCATGACAAGGTGTTAGAACCAAGAAATTTAAAAGAATGAAAACAATAAAAAGGTGGAAGGGTAGAGACCAGGCTGGGCCACCCAGCAAGGGCCACCAAGGGACCGCGGGGAGAGAGGAGGTGCCAGAAAGGGGGTGCACTACCAGCTCCTCAGGTAGTCTAGGAGGCCAATGTCGTCATGGGTCACCGAAGTGTGCCCAATGTGGAGTCTACAGAGGAGGGTGGATTCCCTGCAAGAAACATGCAGGGAAGTTTGCCATGTGGTTGTGGTCTCCTTAATTGTCCTCAGTTTGTCTGAGGAAATCAGGGTGAACCAATGTGATTTCAACACACTTCCAGCAATCAATGGTGTATAAACAACTGAAGGTCCGGTTCTGGGACTGCCATTTCCAGAATCAGCATCCTGGTGGCCAGCTTGGCCAACCAGGTCAGCCCATTCATTTCCTGAAATCCCAACATGATCGGGTATCCAAATGGAAAACAATTGGCCACCCAACTAAATGAATGTCTGAGACTAGATCCTGGATAGCTGTATAACCAGTGGGTGGGGAGAGTAGCACAGGCGTACAACCTGAAGGCTGCTAAGGGAGTCACTACAGATTAGGATACTCTTTCCAGTGCAAGAAACATGGCTAAGGGCTAATTTAATGGCCATCAACTCAGCAGTGAAGACACTGCAGCCATTTGGCAAAGAGTGGAGTTCTCTGCACCACACAGAGTGTACGCAAAACCTGTTTGTCCATCGACTGTTGAGACATCGGAGAATACCACATCAGAACCCACATACTTCTCAAGAACAGCTAAGTACAGGCAGCAAAAAGTCATGGGGTCAATGGAACATTTTGAGCCAAAGGAGACTTTGAGGCAAATCCAAGGTCAGAACACAAGCCATGGGGGCATAGGTGATGTCTCCCTGACCAGAGGCGACAGTAGAGGAAGATGGAGTTCCAAACACTGACACGGGAGCTGTGTTGCAATTGCTCCTTGTTGTCTAATCCTGCATTCCTCCCATGGCGTGCCAAGAGAAGGGAATGCGTTGGTATCATATTTTGCTGTGTTGTACGAGGCCTTTGTATTTGAAGAGATTGCTGAGGCCATGTGATCACCAGCGAGAGAAAGTTTAAGCTGCTTCATGTGCAAAATATCCGCCATGGTGCCACCCAGTCCGAACGGGGGCTCTCCCCATGGGCACCATCCACCCACAGTACAGCTACCTGGCCAGTAATCTGGTGCTGGGAGTCCCTGTGCCCCAGTCACAACAGGCATATACTCCATGGCACACAAGGGACATGTTCAGCGAAGGCACCAACACTGCGATCCCTGCATGGTGGGGGAGGAGATTAGTGTTTAACGTCCCCTCGACAACAAGGTCATTAGAGACAGAGCACAAGCTCTGATTAGGAAAGGATTGGGAAGGAAATCGGCTGTGCCCTTTCAAATTAACCATCCCGGCATTCGCCTGAAACAATTTTGGGAAATCACAGAAAACCTAAATCAGGATAGCCGGAGACGGGTTTCAAGCATCATCCTCCCGAATGCAGGTCCAGTGTGCTAACTGCTGTGCCACATCGTTCGGTCCCTGCATGGTTAGGGGGGCTATCATTGTACAGGCACTTGACCAGTGTGGGGTAGCAACAGAAGAAAGAAAAAGGAAAGCTGAAGTTTTACATTCTACATTTAAGAAATCATTCACACAGGAGGACAGTTCAACCACGTCACTTGACTGTTGCACAGAGACCCACATGGAGGACATACAAATTGTCATCCGTGGGATAGAGAAGCAGGTGAAAGATAGGAAAACAAACAACTCATCAGGTCCACATTGAATCCCAGCTCGCTTTTAAAAGAGTACTTTGCGGCATTGACCCTTACTTAGCCTGCATATATCGTAAATCTCTTCCAGAGCGAAAAGTCCCAAGTGAGTGGAAAAAGCATAGATGACTCCTGTAAATAAGAAAGGTAAAACAACAGACCCGCAAAATTACACACCAATATTCGTAACATCGGTTTGCTGCAGAATTCTTTAACATATTTTCAGTCTGAATATAATAAATTTCCTTGAGATAGAAATACTTCTGTCTACAAATCAGCATAGATTTAGAAAATATTGCTTCTGAGAAACTCAGCTTTCCCTTTTATCACCTGGTATCCTACAAAATATGGATAGAGGGCAAGAGGCAGATTCCATGTTCCTAAGATTTCTGGATAGCATTTGACATGTCGCCCCACTGCAGACTGTTTACGAAGGTGCGAGCATACAGTATAAGTTCCCAGTGATATGAATGGGTCAAAGACTTATTGAGTACTAGAACTTAGTACACAGTCCTCGACATTGAATGTTCATCAGAGACAAGGGTATTGTCAATGCCCCAGGGAAGTCTGACAGGACTGCTTTTATTCTCTATATACATAAAGAACCTGGCGGACAGGGACAGCAACAATTTACAACTGTTTGCTGATTATACTGTGACATATGAGAAGGTGGTGTCATTTGAATAACTGTAGGAATATATAAGATGACTTTGACAGAATTTCTAGTTTGTGTGATGAATGTCAGCTTGCTCTAAATGTAGAAAAATGTTAAGTTAATGCAGATCAATACGAAAATGACCCTGTAATGGTGAAATGCAGCATTAGTAGAGTGCAGCTTGACACAGTCACCTCCATTAAATATCTAGGTATAAAATTGCAAAGTGATAGAAATGGAATGGGCACGTCAGGTTGGTACAAGAGTAGGCGAATGCTCAACGTTTTATTGGTAGAATTCTGGGAAACTGTAGCTCACTGACAAAGGAAACCTGTGTATGACACAAGTGCAACCCATTCTTGACTCCTGCTCAAGTGTTTGGGATCCCCATCACGTCAGAGTAAAAGAAGATATCACAGCAATTCAGAGGCAAGCTGCTATACTGTTACCAGTGGGTTCGATAAGGTCGCAAGTATTACGTATTACGGACATGTTTCGTGAACTCAAATGGGAATCCATGGAGGGAAGATGCTGCTCTTTCCCCAAGATACTATTGTATACATTTAGAGAATCTGCATTTGAAGCTGACTGCAGAATGATTCTATTGCTGTCAACATACATTATGCATAATGACCTTGAAAATAAGATTTGAGAAATTAGGGCTCATACAGAGGCTTTTTACAGTCTTTTATCCCTCACTTTATTTGCAAGTGGAAAAATTAGGGAACCGACAAATAGTGATACAAGGTGCGCTCTGCCATGCAGCATACGATGGTTTGCGAAGTATGCAGATGTAGATGTAGATCACCTCTCGTGTTACTTTTTGAACACAATGTTAAATTGCCAGTGCGTTCTGCGCATTGCATTCGGTAATGGACACACTATTTTTCGAATTTCCAGTATTGTACTTATTATCACATTTTCTGCCAGCATTCGATGTAGACGTGCTACCTCGTACTCTGTCAAGTCCTGTCCTCAATTTGAACATCCAGAAATGATTTGTTTTCACTTAGAAAACCAACTGAAGCAATCGTTCCACAAGTTCCCTAATACTTCCTGGTACATGGCTTCATTTTCTCCATGTGATCTGCTTTGTAACCACCAAATCATGAAGGCTGACAACGCTCACTGATTGAAAATTGCTGCAATACAGTCACGTACTAACTGTAGGCAAAGAGCCCAAAGTGCCACATATAGGAGCCTCAAATGTCAAACCGGGCAGATTTCCTGCCCGAGAAGAGTTCCAGCGAGCAGAATAATTCCAGACATAGGGGTCTCGTGTAGACAACAGCCTACAACAGATACTATGCAAGTGAGCATTATACTAATTTAGGTTGTACACTAAGAAGGACTTGCAAAGTTTACCTGTTTGCCTCTGAACTATTATTGTTTCCAACATACATCAGTCTACATGTGAATATGTGTCACTTTCACTGTGACAAGTACTTGCTTGAACCTTAAGGGTTCAGTCAGAGGAACAGAATCTGGCAGTTCAATTGTTCATGGTCTGTAGTACCATTTGTTACTGTGTATACCCAAATCCTAATAAAATTACAGGCCGAGGTCACCATTTGTTCTGATAACTACTGGAGACTTTAGGAACCCTCATTTATGTTTTAAACTCACAGTAGTTATAGACCAGTGTCTGTGCTCTTCTGCATGTTCATTGCAAACGCTTGAAGAAGCAACAAAAAGCAAACCAGTAAGCCAGCCTAGAATCATTTCCATATCTTCACCAAAGCTACCTATTTAGCCTAAAATTTGAGTTGTTCTGTACACACCCCAAAGACCCATTGCCTTTTCACTACTGTATGCAGCCACTCGTGCACCAAAGAATGGATGACCTCAAATAATGTGTCAGCTGTGATCTGAGTGAGCCTCTGAGTTAACTACGTTGCGATCCACATTGTGTTATGCAGGACTTCAACAAGCCCTGCAATATGTCTGGTCAGGTTGGCCTCCCACATTCACCAGTGCAGAGCCACCTGGCCTTTGATGTCTCTCTTTTTTTTTTTCTCTCTCATTAGCAGTATCAACTTCAGTCTGGCAATGTGTAGTACTTGTTATAGAGTCTGACAAACAGTGCTGTGTGTTGGCACCATCCTCTCAGCAACATCTGGTGCTTCAGTTCATGCGTCAATCCAACTGGAGGATTTCTAGGATAAAGCAACTGGCATGTCACTATGTCTAATGGCCTTGTATGGACAATGATGCTGTGTGGTATGCGTGATGCAACAGTGTGCTGTTTGCCATGCACACCAACTAGACCCAGCCAGTCATTCTCGCAATGGTTAACACCAACTAGCTGTCCTACCCCCCCCCCCCCCCTCCCCGCCAACTTCATAAGGACCATTTCCTATTGTCCATGTGGTTAATCATTGCAGACTCCTCCTCTCACTCTCTCACTTCCTGTGTGTTGTTGCCTCCAGCAGACAAAGGGAGCCTCAGAGTGGATCTTCTCCACAGAAAAAGGATGAACCCTGCATGCTGCTGACTGACAATAGTCCCCCACTTCACAGAGGCTGATTTTAAAAGATTTTGCACCCATGATGATATTCACCACCTTACAATACCCCTTTTCCATTCAGACCAAAGCAAGCATTTACACTGCCTGTGATGCGACACAATGCAATGTGATGGGGAGTTCACACTGCACGCAATGCAGCGCATGATCTGGCCACTGGGGAATAGCAGCTGTTCAGTCTCAGAATGAAGGCATTTTCCTCAACCCAGTAAATTCTTTTTCATTATAAAACAGGCCTCTCAGAATTCAACACAGTCACAAACATGTGCATAAAAATCAACAAGGAGAGAAGGACTTTAGAATAATTCTGTCATTCATACAGTGACTTGAGAAAAGATGATGATGATGAATTCTGGAATTATTTCAGGATGAGTACAGAGGCATTTGATTATATTGTGTTGTCTGTTTCAAGTAGATTACAGAAGCAAGACATAAATTTCAGGAAGGCTATTACCCCCAAATAGAAATTTATGGTCACCATCAGGTAAGTACACAATATCAAGTTTATAAAAAACTTTTTATTATGAGAAATTTACAAGTTGTGATATATTCATCATATTTTATAAATTATCACATAGTTGACAGTGAGCAGAAATAATGTTCATCACATTTCACTCTAAATCAAAGTTTTTTATAATCTTGTGAGCTTGAAATCACTATATCATCTGGCTGAATTGCACAAATGCCAATTTTATTTTGAGAATTTTCAGCAATTACAATATCAGCTGGTGGGTTTTCAGGAGAACAGCACAACCTGAAAGAATGTGCAGAGGAAGTGGTTGAATCTTCCAATTATTCCAATAAAATTTGGCTGAATTTTTATTCTGGCTTTCAACTGAGCTTCAGGCAATAGTTTTCACACTGTTGGCAGCAAAATCGCTAAAAGACGATAGCTCACATCTCATGTTCCTGATGTTGACATTTGTTGCTCGATTCACTTTAACTTCTGCTTCTTTATATTTAGCACTGATTTACTGGATCTCTTGTTTTGGTTGTCTGTATGTAGGGAGGGTGAAGGAGGAGGCTTTAAACATCAGCCTCAGAATTCAGAACATACTGACACTCTTGAACAGCTGGCTTGGTTGCTTTCATCAGGTGAATCACACTGACACTCTGCAAGAGCTGGTGAGAATAGTACATCATCATGTACATTGTTGTGTTCCAATTCTGTTCTTTTCCTGTGACAAACACTACTTTTTGTCTGCCATGGTGTCATTTTTTCGGTCAAGAATGTCATTAGCTAATACTGTGGCCAATTACAATGGAATGGTGGCATGCCACCTTCATCTTCTGTATGTTCAGCATGATGTGTTTTGAGTTCAGAGCAGAAAGTGTAATGTACATTATTCCATTTATTCTTCAGAACCTCGCCTGAAAATACAGACATGAAAATATGCATAAATAATTACGTAGACTGTATACTGAACAGATTATTTTTTGACCTTCGCACATTAATTGCACATCCTACAAAGATTGTATGGATCCTTCAATTCTGTTCACTTCCTTCTTTTTCAGATATTTGTTGGTTGGGATGTATTTCCACGCACTTTCACAGTCATCTCAGATGGGTCTAACTACAGTCACACAATGTGTGCAGTAATATTTCAAAATGTCAAATTCTGAGCCAGGACATCTGCCTTCTCTTACTATACTACTGCTCCAAACCACTGCATAACTCACGTATGCCAGTTGGAATTCTCTGAACTGTGTGTGGGGCCACTGATGGTAAGTATTTTTGGGTTAAGTACCCCCTCATTCTGGAGCAATGTAATATATAGAAGAAGAAGAAGAAGAAGAAGAAGAAAAAGAAAAAGAAGAAGTCCCTTGCTTTGCTAGCTGTAGCTGACACTAATGCAGATTAACAGCAGTTGATGTTAGAGGCTACAGCAAGCAATTACAGAGTTTACACATGGACAAGAAAAAGAAATTCCCAGATTTTTCCTAGATTTCCTGTTAAAAAATATGCTTTTGCTCAGGCGATAATACATTATACCGCTGGTGAAAGCACTTTTTTTTTTTTCTTCTATGTTAAATGACAATATACTTTCCCTCAGAGCTTCAAACTTATCAATCTTTTGAATGGTATAGGTTTTATACATCAGCTTAGAACTTTCTGGCATGTGATCTCACCAGCTAATTGCAGTAGATATTCAGTGTGTTGGACGCATAATACAGTTAGCCAACAGAATCATCACTATTAAGCAGTGTGAACACACAAGTAGAAAAAGTTAATGGTTTAAATTAATATACATACAGTATAGCTACAAGGAAAGCTGAGCTTTCATACAAAATACTGGTCAGCAAAAAAAAAAAAATTTAAAAAAATTAAAGAATACAAGGTTGTGGTTAGGCAGGATCCTAAGAGCATGGCTTAAACTGCAGCAGCTGAATATTTCTGACAAGCACTATTACAAACTTCACTGCTATGCACTAAACATTTCATGGGTTACCTGGATAAATACATGTCTTTTTTAACATGTATTACCCGTTAAGGTATCAAACATACACTGAAGTGCCAAAGAAACTGGTATAGGCATTCGTATTCAAATACAGAGACATGAAAACAGGCAGAATATGGTGATGTGACTGGTAACACCTATATAAGACAACAAGTGTCTGGTGAAGTTGTTAGATCAGCTACTGCTGTTACAATGGCAGGTTACCGAGATTTAGATGAGTTTGAACATGGTATTATAGTAGGTGCATGAGTGATGGGACACAGCATCTTCGACATAATGATGACGTGGAGATTTTCCCATAAGACCATTTCACAAGTGTACCGTGAATATCAGGAATCCAGCAAAACATCAAATCTCCAATATGGCTATGGCCAGAAAAAGATCCTGCAAGAATGGGACCAACAACGACTGAAGAGAATCGTTCAACGTGACAGAAGTGCAACCCTTCCACAAATAGCTGCAGATTTCAATGCTGGGCCATCGACAAGTGCCAGCATGCGAACCATTCAATTACACATCATCGATATGCGCTTTCATAGCCGAAGGCCCACTTGTGTAGCCTTGATGACTGCACGACACAAAGCTTTACACCTCACCTGGGCCCATCAACACTGACATTGGACTGTTGATAACTGGTCGGACAAGTCTCATTTCAAATTGTATTGAGCGGATGGATGTGTTTGGGTATGGGTATGGAGGCAACCTCATGAATCCATGGACCCCGCACGTCCGCAAGGGACTGTTCAAGCAGCTGGAAGCTCTGTAATGGTGTAAGGCGTGTGCAGTCAGTGATATGGGACCCCTGATACAACTGCAACTCTGACAAGTTACCCGTATGTAAGCATTCTATTTGATCACCTGCATCCATTCACACCCATTGTGCATTTCGAAGGACTTGGGCAATTCCAGCAGGACAATATGACACCCCACACATCCACAACTGCTACAAAGTGGCTCCAGGAACATTCTTCCGAGTTTAAACACTTCCGCTGGCCACCAAACTCCACAGATATGAACATTATTAAGCACATCTGGAATGCCTTGCAATGGTCAGAAGAGCTCTTCACTCCCTCGTACTCTCATGGATTTATGGAGAGCCCTGAAGGATTCGTAGTGTCAATTCCCTCCAGAACTACTTCAGACATTAGTCGAGTCCATGCAATATTGTGTTGCAGCACTTCTGTGTGCTTGCAGCAGCCCTACATCGTATTAGGCTGCTGTACCAGTTTCTTTGGCTCTTCAGTGTATAAGCACCAGTATAATTTTAAATAAAGGCATAAATGGCTGGTCCTCTGTATTAAGTTTTCTATGAGAGTCTAATGCTCCTTGATCTAAGAAACTCATCACCCATTCTCACACATAACATATTTCATTTTATTTAAAGAGAAATTTATTTTGAAAGTAAATCAGCATTTGTAATATCTTCCCGCGACCTGCTACAAACGTATGCAGATGTGACGTCATGGTCATCAAAATGAGGCCCGCAAGGAAGACGCATCAAAAGCAGTTTGTTGTTTCAAAGTACTGCATAGTCTTTGACACATTTTGCTGTCGGCAGCCGTTTTCGTGTACATCATGTTTTGTTGTTGTTAATGGCACATTTTCTTTGCACCTTAAGTTTTATTTTTGCATTAGTCTTTTATTTATGTTTTATTGCTGCAGTATTATTCTGCAGTAGTGGGCTAAACTGAAATTTTTTGTTAGAGTATCAGTCATACCAGTCAAAATTACAAAAATTTAACTGAAAACTAAAACAACGAAAAATTCCCGGACTCCTAAATAAATAAAAAAAAAATCCTCTGGTTTCTCCAGATGAAAAAATTCTCGTGTTTTTTCCGGATTTACCAGTTGTCTTGGGGCTTATACTCCCTGAATTAGAAGGCAGGACATTTAGAGCAAGTAATTTGTACAATAATATTTTGAATATAACTGAAAACTAGCCTTCACCGAAAGAACTACCCAGTACTTCAGTGAAAGTCCCATCACTGTTAATTGGAGATTAAGCCTTTCACCTACCAGAAAACTTAATGCGCCCTTTTCATGCACTGCCACAGAGTGAGAAAGAAATGTTATTTAACATGAAGTTATTGAGGAGTAGAGTGCTTGTGGAATGAAACTTTTGGAATTATGGCCAGCAAGTGGTGTCTCCTCCGAAAGGAAACCGAAACTTCTGTAGAACATGCAGATCTTATTATTCGGTGCATTTGCATCTTGCACTACATAACAACTAACAAAAGTAGGCCTGATGTTTCCCTTCATTGTGTGTTGACCAGGACATAACTAAAACCAATGCTTTGGCAGCACGCTTCCAAAATGATAAAGAAAATAGAGGTGGTTCAAGGAGAGTGAGGAGTGTCTGAAAGGCATTCAAAAATTATGTCAACTGTCATTAATGCAAACGTATTTCACATTGAATTTTTTGAATACTGTAACTATTGTAGCCAACATTTCCTTATCAAAATACTGTAACAATATCTGTACAAAACTGATATGTGAAAATATACAAAACTGTTTGTGTTACTTAATTCTTGTAATTCTGTAGTTATTTATTTTACTTTCTCATACTTAGTGTCTGTTCCAAAATCTTGTGCTATTTCATTCCATGCTTGACATACCAGACACCTGTTGTAGTAATATTTATTTTTCTGATCCCACAACATGGAATGTTCACACACATTGTCAATTAGCTTTCTGACATCTATCACAAGAAAGCAACCACGCCAGAAGCAAGCACAATCAAGCTCCATATGCTCACACAAAACGCAAAGCTGCTTGCAAGTACAACGGAGTCATTGCATCAGATGACTCAGCCCAATCTCCAAACAGGCACTGCGTTGTTACCAAATGTTAAACCAAGTTGCCTCATCATCACACAATTTCAGCATGTCATCACTTTGTTCAGCATCAACTTAGCCAAAATGGGCTGTCAGAACAATTTGTTTGCAACTTTAAGGAGCAAACGCTGCAAGGTTTAGGAACTGCTAAACCAAATTCAGTTTTAAACAACTTTCTAGGATCCTACACATCCACACCAGTCAATGATCACTGCTCAGTAGAGATCTTTCATGAGTGCCTCACAAGACACTTCTGGGTTTCCTGTGTTCACCCCCACAATAGGAGGAGACACAGCCAGATCATCCTGTGTTGGTGCCCCTATGTGGGCACGCACATTTGTGTTTAGTCCAGGTTGCATCTCCGAATTCATTGCCGAACAATATGGGCACCAGGTGACATTGGTGGTTACACCATGTGGGATTCTACGTCAACGCAGCACCAATTCCAGTTGCAAAAACTGGGTCAGAAGCCTTCTCCATCCAGAAGTCCACTGTCTTCACTGTTGTGGCCACATCACGGCTTTCTCCAATGCCCGGTCTCTGAGGATGGCCACCTGGTCCTCCCTTCCCATGAGCTGCAGGATACATCCATGATGGCGATATGGCTTCAAGAAAGGTTGAATCAAAAACCCTTCCATGTGTTGCAGTGACACCCCCATTCCCAGAAGTCTATGAGCCTATGCAAGAAGCTCCAGATTCAGCACCACTGTCTTCAGTGGACCAGACACCTTCCATGAGCTGCCTGCTGCAACATCATTCAGCTCCCAGCTGCTTCTGCCACATCTTCCTCTCCTGCAGTGGTTAGGTATGTACCAGCCCTACATGTCCATTCAAGTAGGGAGGTATTTAGTAACTTCATCAGACATACAAATGGATGATACAGACATATGGGTGTATTGCACACATTTCGGAATACATAGCGGGTAAATTGTAAGGGCACCCAGCAGCCATCTGTCTCAGTTTGCTGTTATTCAAATTTTTTGACTATTTACTGTGTGTTTAATGTTACAAGTTGTGAACTTGTGGTCTCCACCACTTCTTACATGTATGCAGTTTTCATTTTGAAATATGTGTTATTCGGCTAAGTCACGTTGGACATTATTGTTTTACTCCCAAATGATTTTCAAGTAATTTTTATTGTGGTTTTAAGGAACTTTTCACCACAAACTGTTTCTGCTTAATTCTTAAGCTAACTGAGTATTTACATTGTTTCTGTAGAAGTTTTATTTACATTCAATAAGTGCTGTGGCACAGAATGACAGTTACAACACAGTGTGTCTGGTATGTAACAGAATGTGACCTCATTTTCCCTTTCCTCCTATTCTGTATAGTTTTTGTGCAAGTATGTACCTTGTACAGCTTGTAGACCACTGATAAAGACAGAGCAAGTGAGAAATTTTCTATTGTCATGGTTTTTCACCTGCTCCAGTGCCTTAGGGATTAATATGCTACTTAAGATATTCAAGAAAGCACAATCTGAAGACATTTAACATGAAAAAAGAGAAGGGAATATATTTACACCCAGTTACATATATAGTGATATAATCTTGAAACAACATTGTATCTGAAGAAAACAAACTTTTCAAAATTTGTTGTGAGTATAAGAATTATTCGATAGCCAAGCTCAAAATCACTTCAGTACACTGAAGAAGTTGATACTAGAGCCTATTCATTATTGTAAGGTCTGACATATACAGCTCTACGAGACATTCTTTAGTAAGGAATCAAAAAGGTTTGCTTGCATGTGGCCAATTTCTGAACATCCATTCAATATTTGGATAATTAATCTAATAACAGCAAATACTATCCTCAGTCAGACTGAACTGGGCCAGTTTGGTAAGGCCTGTTAAAGAGAATATCTTTATAGTGGACAGATAAGGCTTCATTCTGATCAATAAATAATGACTGCCAGTTGATATGGAATGTTAGGGATGTTTTTTTAGTACTGCAGGAAATAAGAACTGTTGGGCCTCACGCTTTTCTGCTGAAGCATTTCAAAATGTCCAGTGATTTTATGCATTTTGTTCTCAGTCTTTCATACATGGCAACTTAGTTAATTTCTTGTCGAAGAGTAACTCTAGAAATCTCACAGAGTCATTAAAAATTAAAACGGCACCCTTTGCTTTGATTTCTGCTTGGTTAAAAATACAATGTGAGTGGTTAGAATTTACATGAACTGTTTTATCAAGGAAGGAAGGAAGACTGCATTTAACGTCCCATTGACATCGAGGTCATTAGAGATGGACCACAAGCTCGGATTAGAGAAGAATGAGAAAGGATATCATTTCAAAGGAACCATCCCAGCATTTGCCTGGAGCAATTTAGGGAAATCATGGAAGACCTAAATCTGGATGGCCAGATACAAGTCTGAAACACTGTCCTCCAGAATGTGAGTCCAGTGTGCTAATCACTGAACCACCTCAGTCGACGTGAAAAACTAAAACTGGTCTCTTCTGCTCATTCTTTCAGGTTTTAGACTGTCTGTTACCACTGCTATGTGATGGACGGACAAAAAAGTAGATCATAAAATCTTTGGTGAATTCTGCAGTGGATGACACCAATCTCACGAAGAACATTGGCAGGGCACCACCAATATTGAACGGAAGTACATTCTCAAAAGAAAGGACTGTATAAGAATTTGCGGTCCCAAGTTTTGATGTTGGCAAAGGATATTATAACACCGTATGGTGTCACTGACGTTTTCAGGTCATAAATATGAAAAACTGATATATGGCCACTTTCGATACGATAAGGTTATCAAAGATACCGTCTAAATCAGCACAGGAAACAGTCCACGAGGTTTTGGGGTTCAGGAATCCATACAAAATCGTTAGGAAACAACAGATGAAACATCAGTGCCACACTCAAAGTGCAAAAACGTCTTGTGATATCCGGTTTTATTAAAACAATCATGGATAATGTGTGTAGTCTGTTTTCGGGACTGTGCTGTTACTCGTGCAATTGCCAAAGTGGATTCCAGTATGTAGTATGTGTGGTTTAAGTTTCAACATCTTCAGAGCTCATCTTCCCTTCTGCAAGTTCTGCTGTAGACGTGGATTGTTGCAACTGGTCTGAGTGAGATGGTGCTGTTAAAGGGAGTACTGACTCAAACTCTTGTGAATATTGTGTGAAATGGTTAATGAGATTCACTAATTCTTTTAATGATCTTTTCTTGCCTCTCTTTGGCTCTTGCTCGGGCAGGTTGATATGTTAAAGGAATCACCTATTTTGGGGAAACCTGTTTTGTCCAGTGTCAGGAGGACACAAACACAAAAGGGTAGAGGGTCTACTAATAATTGGCAGTTCAAACATATGGCAATTGATGGTACTCCTTAGGGAAATGGTAGCAAGGGGCAGAAAAGAACACCCGGTGCACTCTGTGTTATGCCTGAGGGCCTCATTCAGCATTCTGAAGAGGCTATTCCAGCAGCCACCAAGGGAAGAGGGTGCAACCAACTGCAGATTAAGGCACATGGTGGAACAAATTATGCCTGTCTTCTGGGCTCGGAGGTCATTATTGGGTCATTCCAGCAACTGGCAGAGAAGATTGAGAATATCAGCCCAGTGCATGGAGTTTCAACGAAGCTAACGATTTGCAGCATTGTCCCCAGAAGTGATTGCGGTCCTTTAGTTCTGAGTTGGGTGGAAAGACTGAACCAGAGACTTCAAAGGTTCTATGACAAGCTAGGCTGCAACTTCCTGGACTCGTGCCATAGTGTGTGAGTACTGAAGGGTACCCCTAAATGGGTCAGTTGTGCACTACACATCCAAGGCTGCCACTCAAGTAGCTGACTGTGTGTGGGGTGCACACAAGGGTTTTTTAGATTACGCAAATCTCCATCCAATTCAGATAACGATAGTTACATGAAACCTGGAAGTATCAGTGTAAGATCAAAAGAAATGCCTCCCACAAGTGAGAGTATTCAAATCCTAATGGTAAACTGTTAAAGCATACACATCATCAAAGAGCCAGAATTTGAAGCATTCATGAAAGGCACTGAAGCTCTCATAATACTAGGTACAGAAGCTGGTTGAAACCTGAAATTGATAGCAGTGAGATTTTTGGAGAAAGTGAAAGCGTCTATCCAAAGGATAGATAAATGGGAAATGGAGGTGGTAGACACGAAACGCAAATCCACCAAGGTAGAAATTGAAGCTGCATGTGAGACTGTTTGGGGGAGACTCAATATCAGACGTGGGCATAAAATGATAACTGGATCCTTCTATAGCCCACCAGATTCATCTTCTGATGTAACCGAAAACTTCAGAGAAAACTTCAGTTCACTTGTACGTGAGTTCTCCAATCATACTGTAATCATCAGTGGAGATTTTGATCGTCCAACAATTAACTGGGAAAATTACAGTTTTGTTCCTGGTGGCAGTAATAAGACATCCTTTGAAACTTTACTAATGTCTTCTCTGAAAATTACCTAGAACAGATAGTCATGAACCCCACTCACGATGGAAATATGTTGGAGCTAATGGAAACAAATAGCCCTGACCTCTTTGAGGATGTCCATATCGAAACTGGTATCAGTGACCATAATGTGCTCATGGCAGCAATGACTACCGAAGTACATAAGGACAACTAAAACAAGCACAGATATATACGTTCAGTGAGCTAGATAAAAAGTCAGTAGCATGTAGAGGAACTACGGTTCAAGCTTAAAACAGTAGTTGACCATGCACTGGAAAGAAATGTACCCAGTAGAACAGTTCATAATGGGAGGGAACCTCCATGGTACACAGTCGCTGTAAACAAACTTCTAGAGAAACAGAAATTACTGTATAATAGGTGTAAAACAAAGTTAGGGCTATAGAGATGCTGAATGAAATGCTTTGGCTGTCTAAAGAGCAATGCATGCCGCCTTCAATGACTACTTTGCCAAAATATTGTCAAGTGATCATTTACAGAAGCCAAAGAGGAGGAGGAGGAGATTAGTGTTTAACGTCCCATCGACAACGAGGTCATTAGAGACGGAGCACAAGCTCGGGTTAGGGAAGGATGGGGAAGGAAATCGGCCGTGCCCTTTCAAAGGAACCATCCCGGCATTTGCCTGAAGTGATATAGGGAAATCACGGAAAACCTAAATCAGGATGGCCGGACGCGGGATTGAACCGTCGTCCTTCCGAATGCGAGTCCAGTGGAAGCCAAAGAAATTCTGGTCGTATGTAAAGGCTGGTAGTGGCACCAAAGTTAGTGTCCAGTCCCTAATGAATGAGTCAGAAACTGAAATTGAGGGTAGCAAAACAAAAGCTGAAATGCTTAACTCCATTTTCAAATGTTCCTTTACAAAAGAAACCCCAAGAGAAATTCTCCAACTTAATTCCCATCCCACTGAAAAGATGAATGAAATATGTTTTAGTGTCAGTGGTGTTGATAAACAGCTGAAATTGTTAAATTGAACAAAGCTTCAGGGCCCAATGGAATCTCTGTCAGATTCTATACTTAATTTGCAGCTGAGTTAGCCCCTCTTCTGACTATAATCTATTGTAGATCCCTCAAACAAAAAACCATGCCCATTTCTTGGAAAAAGGCACACATCACAATCATCTACATCAGAGGTTCCCAAACTGGTGGGCGCGCCCCCCTGGGGAGGGGGGGGGGGGGGCGTGATGATGTTGCAAGGGGGGCCCCGGTGGAGTTAGCGGTATAAACCTAGTATTTCTTTTTAATATCGATATTTTAATAAAAATGAATGTGCAGGTATTAATGATAGATTATGGTGCTAAATGCAATTGTTTGGTGTCCCACTTCCCGCAATCCTATCTCAATAACCTATCCTAGAACATACAGCTTTTGAAGATCACGTTTAGAATGTCACCTGTAGAATGTCACACACAGAAACTCTCAAAATTACGAAGGCGATATGCGTTAATTCCTATACATCAGATTTGTAAACAACTTACTTCTGACAATTGGAAAACAGAAAAGTCAGGTATTAACTATTCTGTACATTTGTACACATGAACTGAACGTAATCACGTTATAACGTTCAGCCGTAGTAGGCTATGTTCATCAGAGTAATAATCACTTATACTGCATAACTGCAAAAATGCAGTTTTATTACCCTGTCAACCCGCGGACCCCCATGTGATGCGATTACAGTGACTTTAACAGACTGTATACGCTTCAAATGAACTGGCGGGTTCATAATTTGGATGCCAGGGTTATGCACTTTGTCACCAGAAAAATGTGCACGACATGAATGCGAAACTAGTACAAGTGTTCGTTCTGAGCAGAGTACTTCACGCCGCTCTGGAAACATTGTCGTGAGTGCTAACAACGAAACATAACCAAGCTAGGCAGACAATGAAGTCCATTAGTGAGGCTACTCTCTCTCTTTTTTTTTTTTTTTTTTTTTTTTTTTCCCCCGAACGGACAATACTACAGCTCTTTCATTCGGATTACTTATCTGACAAAACAGTTATTTATCTTCTGCCTTTTTGAAATACGGCATAATTTAGTTTGAAATTAGTGTACGTTCTTTGCTGAAAGAATGGCTTCTTTTGGTATGAGTACAGAGATAACTGCTTGGCACTGTGCACAGTTTCCAGCGATGTGTGAGGTGTATCCATGACCTTACTTAATTACTGTGAAATTTGGCAACCAATTCAATTCATTGATGTTATCTCAAAACTTATAACATTTTGTTTATAAGTAACGAAAGATAGGGGCACGAAAACGATTTTCGCATAAAACCCCAGGCTGCACTGCTCAGAACAGCACCGCAGAACAGGTAGCAAATTCTTAGGGTGCCTGTGGGCTGTTTCCACCCTAATCCGGGAAAAGTGCGTTTCTCCCAGCAAGACCCCTGCTCAGCCACCAGGTCGCAGACAGACAGTGCACTGACTACCTGCGCTGCAGCTGGGCTTCCCCTTCTTTGCCCCACTCCTCACAGGCAATCATCTGAGGTGCCGACAGATGACAGTAGCTTTCCTTTATTTCAGTTGGTTGCTTGCAGTTGTTGACACATCTGATGTATTGGATTTTGTTGAAATCGCATTGAATCTTTCACAGTTGTGCCTCAGTAAAATCAGTGTTAGTGCAAAATTATACCGTTAACTTCTTGTTTTCTTTTTACTTCACCATGAGTGTCGTGAAAAAACGTAAATATAATGATGATTATATCAAATACGGTTTTGCTTCTATACAAAAAAAATGGTGTTGACCAGCCGCAATGTGTTATTTGCTATGAGGTATTGAGCAATGATTCCATGAGACTTTTTCGTCTGGAACGCCATTTGTGGGCAAAGCATGGTGCATTGAAAGAGAACCCGAAGGAATTTTATGCTGCAAATGTGATAATTTGAAACGGATGAAGTTGGACACTGCTGGATCCTTCGCTCAGACATCAGAAAAGGTACTGGAAGCCTCGTATGAGTTATCGCTACTTATTTCAAGGACCAAGAAAAGTCATATTATTGGAGAGACACTAATGAAACCCTGTTTGTTGAAAGCAGCTGATATTGTTCTTGGGTCAGAAAGTAAACAAAAAATTTCACAAATACCGCTTTCTGACAATACTGTGAAACGTCGGATTGATGATACGGCCGAAGACATACAAAATCAATTAGTTACGGCCGTCAAACAATCGCACTTTTTCGCAATACAGTTAGACGAGAGTACCGAGGTTGCGAATTGTTGCAAACTGCTAGCTTTCGTTCGCTATATAGAAAATGAAGCAATTAAAGAAGAGTTGCTGTTTTCTACAGAGTTAAAGACAACTTCAAAAGCAATTCATATAATGGCAGCTGTCTCTGAATTCTTTTGTAAAAATGAGTTATCATGGCAGAAACTGATAGGCGTATGCACAGATGGTGCTCCATCAATGCTTGGATGTCGTTCAGGTTTCGTGCAGATGGTCAGAGAAAAAAACCCTAGTGTTACTGCTATCCACTGTGTAATACATCGTCAAGCATTGGCAGCTAAGTCACTTCCAAAGGAACTCAATGATGTCTTGAAATTGTCATCAAAATCGTGAATCATATTAAAGAGAGTGCGTTAAATTCCTTGTTATTTACGGCTCTTTGTGAAGACTTGGTAGCAGAGTATAAAACACTTTTATTTCATACAGAAGTTCGCTGGCTCTTAAAAGGAAATATGCAAGGAAGATTATTTGAACTTCGAGACGAAGTGATGCAGTTTTTGGAAAATAACAAACAAACTGAATTGTATGTGGAATTTAGAAATCCCAGTGTTCATGTTGCATTGGCTTATCTGTCAGATATTTTCGAATCTTTAAACACATTGAATTTGAAATTACAAGGTGGAGAGTCAAACATTATTTTTCATCGGGATGCCATCAAAGCGTTTACTGATAACTTGCAACTATGGAAACGTAAAATTTTAACCTGCAGTTATCCCTGCTTTCCCAGATTGTTTGGAATCCTGGAAGAAGCCCGATTTCACAACGATTTTAAGGATACTGATACTAAGAGTAAAATATCGAACCATTTGCAGCACCTCATTGATTAATTCGAACGATACCTCCCTGACAGTTGTGATAGTAAAATTTATTATAGGTTAGCGGTGGATCCATTTCACGTTGACGTGGATGTGTTGCCAGACAGACTACAAGAGGAAGTATTAGAAATTAAAAATGATTCTGCAGCCAAGTATGACTTTGAGAAGATGGATAAGCCTTTATTTTGGGTGGAATATCTCATGGTGTATCCCAGCACAAAAAAAATGTTTATCCTAGATATGGCAAGCGAAGAGTAGTCCTCAAATCGTATACTGGTGAAGAAATGGTGTGCAGCAAGGGAATGTAATCAAGGTAAGGAAGTTGTTTTATTCATATTTTTTAAAGTTCTGTGTAGCCTGCAAAATTATTTCGTAAGACTTATTTTTTATTTTTGACTGGTTCTGAGGGCGTTTGTCGCCGTCGGTAAATGTAGTCGTTGACATAAATGCCAACCTATGCGCAATGACAATGGGGAGCGCTATAGGCATACAAATCAGTGATGTTCGTTAACACTGTGACTGAGTAACTATTTTTGATAACGAGTGAAAGTAATAAGCTACACTCAACTTAAAATAATGGCCGGCGTCCACTAATCTGCAAAGGTTGCAAATATTTCTCCTTGTTTACCAAGGGCTTTCTTTACTTTAGGAGTGGCTTATAATCACTACACTAGACTGATGATGTAATAACTGCGACTCGATACATTAACAGCCCACCATGTTACAAGACGTCACCATCACAAATTTTCCAATAGTTTCTTGATAATTAATAAAAATCTCCATTTTTTTTAGGGGGGGCACGGAAGTTTTCTTTTCGGCAGAAGGGGGGGGGGGGGGGGGGGGGCGTGACAAACAGAAGTTTGGAAACCTCTGATCTACATGAAGGGTAGTAGAAGTGATTCACAAAACTACCATCCGATATCCTTGATAACAATTTGTTGTAGAATCTTACAACACATTCTGAGCTCAAACATAATGAGGTATCTTGGACAGAATGACCTCCTCAATGCCAAGCAGCACACATTTCGAAAACGTCAATCATGTGAAACCCAACTCGCACTTTTCTTACATGACATACCAAAAGCTATGGATCAAGGCAATCTGGTAGACGCTGTATTTTGTGTTTTCCAAAAAGTATTTGACTCATTTTGGCTGGTTGGTACTTTAGGGCACAAAGCTGCTGAGGTGTTAAGTGCCTGTATCATAACATAAGAAAAAACAAGAACTAAATAAAAACCTGAGAGACTATAATCATATCAACAAACTTCAAACGAGGGGCAGCTAAGAACCAGGACATCCCCAGGGAAAATTTCTCAAAACATTGTTGAAATAGCGAAGGTCCCTGCCGGTGGTAGTGGTGGTGGTGGTGGTGGTGGTGGGGGTGTGTGTGTTTGTGTGTGTGTGTGGGGGGGGGGGGGGGGGGGGGAACAACTTTGCTTCGCCATGCCACTACAGTGAATAAAAAGTAAGATGCGATTGACAGAACACGTCATCCACTAAAACATCTGACAAAGTGGATGGCAAACAAAGATGTAAACGTAAACAGCTACAAAATCGGCACCAGATTTAAAAGTGGCACACCACCAAGAGTTGAGAGCAGTAGGCAGGGTCACCACTTAATAAATGGCAATGACAAAAACAAGTGTCCTATATGCAGCCAAGCTAGAATGACCTCCTTGCAATGTAAGAGCCGAGGGGAAGTTGACCATGCTATTGGGACAGGTTTAATGTCCTGGATTTTGTTCCCCTGGAGAGATCACCTCTGTGGATTCCAAAGTGATACTACATGCCGACAGACTGACAAAGACACAAGTATCAGCCACGGGAACATAATTACTAGCAGGCGGAGGGAAGAGTTCTGCAGCCTTTGCAGCAGCATCAGCAGCCTCATTCCCTGGCATGCCAACGTGACTTGGAAACCACAGGAATACCAAGTTGGCTCCCCCCCCCCCCCCCCCAAAGTAAGCAAGTGGAATGTTGCTGGATGACTTGGGTGGGCTGACAGAGGACATAGAGCTCTGCAGTAAAAATAGAGCACCGCTCAAGAAGCCAGTATTGAAAAGGATCACTGCCAAGTACAAAGACACACCTGACACTATGGTCAGTCCTGGAATCATTGGTGTAGACAAAGACACTGCAGCAGAGAAGCTGGGCACAGCCCATACTAAAGGTCTACAGAGTATTAGATGGGTGACCGGGCATATAAGACAGACGACTCACATAACGACTGAGGAGAACATTCTGCCGATAGGACAACAGTAAGACAGCAGCCTCAGCATAAAGACTCTCAACAGGACTAGTATACAAGACACCAGTGGCTAAACATACCTTGCAATGGTGGATGGTGTTAAGATGATGTAAGATAAACAGATGTGCGGATGAATATGTGATACATGCATAATCCAGTTTCAAACAGACAAAGGACCGGTACAGATGGACCAGGATGGTCCAATCCGTTTCCCACGAGGTACTTCATTAAACACGTAGAACAATGAGGGACTGAGCACAAAGAGCTGCCAGGTTGAGAGACCAACAGAGCTTCCTATCAAATGTGAGTACCAAGAATTTCATCGTGTCAACGAATGGAAGAAGGAATGGGCCAATACGGAGGGATGGGGGAAGAAACTCCCGGTGATGCCAGAAGTTCATACAGACAGTCTTGTCAGCAGAAAAGTGGAAGCCATTGTTGTTACTCCATGAGCAAAGACGATCAAGACATCGCTGAGGACGCTGCTCAAGTAGACAGGTTCACTGACAGATCGCAAAGCTACCAACGAAAAGAGTGCTTGAGGTACCTAGTGTGAGACAATTCCTAATAGGGTAAAGGTTATGGCAAATAAGCCAATGCTGAGCACAGAACCCTGAGGCACCTTGTTCTCTTTAATAAGAGTGTCCAACAGAACCGAGCCCTTACGTACCTTAAAAACACGGTCTTTTAAAAATTTTCAGATAAAGAGGGTCAGGCGACCCTGGAAGCCCCACTCATACGTAATACAGAGGATACCTGTCCTCCAGCAGGTGTCGTACTCCTTCTCCAAATCAAAACACACAGGCACAGTTTTGCACTTCCGCAAAAAATTGTTCATAATATGAGTTGACAAGGTGATGAGATGATCAACTGCAGAGCGGTGCCTAAGGAAACCACATTGGGCATTAGTGAGCAGATTCCGAGATTCGAGCCACCACACCAGCCGACCATTAATCATACATACCATTACCTTGCAGATGCTACTGGTGAGGGAAATTAGACGGTAGCTGGAAGGAAAGTGTTTGTCCCTACCAGGCTTAGCTATGGGAATGACAATGCCCTCACTCCAGTGACTGTGAAATGCGTCACCTGTCCAAATGTAGTTATATGTATGAGGGAGAAAGCATAGACCCTAAGGAATTAGGTGTTGCAACGTTAGAATGTGAATGTCGTCCAGTCCTGGAGCGGATGACCGGGACAAAGGGAGTGTATTTTTAAGCTCATTCATATTAAAAGCAATATTGTAACACAATTCTGGGAGGAGAAAGATATCACCCTTGCCTCCACCACCCATTTCAGAGTGGGGAAGGCAGGATGGTAGTGGGTGGAACTCAAAATGCCTGCAAAACATTGGCCCAGGACGTTGGAGATATCAAGAGTGTCTACAATGACATTGTTCACTATTGTCAGACCAGGAAACTAGACAGATTACCCCAAACAACACAAGAGGGAGTAAAACTGTTAAAAGAGCTTTGAAAATAAAGCCAATTAGCTTTTTCACTACCTCTGAAAATGCGGCAACAATGCTCAGTAGCTGATTATAATGGGTACAGTTCACCATCATGGGGGTGGCATTTAAAAACACACAGGACTCGTCTCCGCACGTGGATTGCATTGCGGCATGCCTTAGTCCAGCAAGGGATGGGTGCATGTAGCAGTGAGGAAGTGTTGCAACGTACAGAACATTCCACAGCAGTAAGGATAGGTTTGTAAGGTATTCTATCTGGTCATCAATGGAGGGTAAATGGTGATCACGGAACACCATTTTCAGTGAGGAGTAGAGCTGCCAGTCAACTTGGGAAAGATGCCAGTTGGCTGGATGCACAGATGGGATAGGCGTTAACTAACAAATGACACAGGGGAAATGGTTACTCGAGTGTGTGTCAGAAAGAATTAACCACTCGAGATGACGAGCAAGCTGAGCAGTACAGATAGAAAGGTCCAAGTGGGAAAAGGAGTGCGTGGAACTGCAAATAAATGTGAGTGTATCCATGTTCAAACACATTAGACTGAGCTGAATGAAGATATCTACAATGAGAGTGCCTCTCAGACAGGAGTGCCTCTCAGACAGGTGGTGGTCATTGAACTTGGCGAGCAGCAAAAAGGGAGGAAAAAGTTGAGCAATAATTCGCAAAATGCCTGCCGTGGTGACAGCAGATGATGAAGGTGAGTAGACGTGAAACAAGGAAGGAAAAGACGGACAGCAACAGCTTGAAGCTGGGTGTTCAAGGACATGGTGTAGCTATAAACATTGTCTCAAATGAGGAACACGACTTCCCAATGAGTCGGTGTCCCCATCTAACGGGGGAGGTCAAAATGGAGTGAAATGAAATGTGGGTTGTGGAAGTGATCATGAGTGCATAATTTTGTTTCCGGGAGGCAGGAAACAACTGGACAGTATGATCGCAAGAGGAACTGTAATTCAACCCTATTGGATCTGATGCTGCGAATGTTCCATTGGAGAATAACCGTATCTGATGACAGACAGGAGGTGGGTCAAATAAGGGGGCAGTCACTGCAATAGCTGTCGACTGCCAGAATTCGAACATGCACAATGACCAGGTTCAGAGGCTGGAGGATCTTGGTCCATTAGTTTGACAGAGGTGTTGGTATTCACCCTTGATTAGCCAGCGGGCTGACTGTTGTTGGTGCATCCCAGTGAAACGGAGGTTGGTGTTGAAGAAGAACATCAAGGTGTAGAAGGGCTTTGTTTGACTGCTTACAACCTTTGCGTTTGTTAGGTGCAGACCCAGACATTGGCTGGCTAGATGGCACAGAACGTCATTGCGGGAGTACTCCTTTTTTGGATTTCCGTGCTTCTGTTTGCTAGGCATGAGATTTTGTTGGTGCAGGCGAAGGTTTGTCGGTATGATGTGCACCCGAGCACCCATAGCAAGTGAAGATCAGCGTGTGACCTTGGAGATGGACACAACTTCTTCACTTTCGAAGGCCAGACATACCAACAATTAAAGGGAACAGCCATGGGTACCAGGATGGCCCCCTCCTATGCCAACCTATTTATGGGTCGCTTAGAGGAAGCCTTCTTGGTTACCCAAGCCTGCCAACCCAAAGTTTGGTACAGATTTATTGACGACATCTTCATGATCTGGACCCACAGTGAAGAAGAACTCCAGAATTTCCTCTCCAGCCTCAACTCCTTTGGTTCCATCAGATTCACCTGGTCCTACTCCAAATCCCATGCTACTTTCCTTGACGTTGATGTCCATCTGTCCAATGGCCAGCTTCACACATCCGTCCACATCAAACCCACCAACAAGCAACAGTACCTCCATTATGACAGCTGCCACCCATTCCATATCAAACGGTCCCTTCCCTACAGCCTAGGTCTTCGTGGCAAACGAATCTGCTCCAGTCCTGAATCCCAGAACCATTACACCAACAACCTGAAAACAGCTTTAGCATCCCGCAACTACCCTCCCGACCTGGCACAGAAGCAAATAACCAGAGCCACTTCCTCATCCCCTCAAACCCAGAACCTCCCACAGAAGAACCACAAAAGTGCCCCACTTGTGACAGGATACTTTCCGGGACTGGATCAGACTCTGAATGTGGCTCTCCAGCAGGGATACGACTTCCTCAAATCCTGCCCTGAAATGAGATCCATCCTGCATGAAATCCTCCCCTCTCCACCAAGCGTGTCTTTCCGCTGTCCACCTAACCTTCGTAACCTCTTGGTTCATCCCTATGAAATCCCCAAACCACCTTCCCTACCCTGTGGCTCCTACCCCTGTAACTGCCCCCGGTGTAAAACCTGTCCCATGCACCCTCCCACCACCACCTACTCCAGTCCTGTAACACGGAAAGTGTACACGATCAAAGGCAGAGCCACGTGTGAAAGCACCCACCTGATTTACCAACTGACCTGCCTACACTGTGAAGCTTTCCATGTGGGAATGACCAGCAACAAACTGTCCATTCGCATGAATGGACACAGGCAGACAGTGTTTGTTGGTAATGAGGATCACCCTGTGGCTAAACATGCCTTGGTACACGGCCAGCACATCTTGGCACAGTGTTACACCGTCCGGGTTATCTCAATACTTCCCACTAACACCAACCTGTCAGAACTCCAAAGATGGGAACTTGCCCTTCAATATATCCTCTTTTTCCCGTTACCCACCAGGCCTCAACCTCCGCTAATTTCAAGTTGCCGCTGCTCATACCTCACCTGTCATTCAACAACATCTTTGCCTCTGTACTGCCGCCTCGACTGACATCTCTGCCCAAACTCTTTGCCTTTACATATGTCTGCTTGTGTCTGTATATGTGCAGATGGATATGTGTGTGTGCGCGCGAGTGTATACCTGTCCTTTTTTCCCCTACGGTAAGTCTTTCTGCTCCCGGGATTGGAATGACTCCTTACCCTCTCCCTTAAAACCCACATTCTTTCGTCTTTCCCTCTCCTTCCCTCTTTCCTGATGAAGCAACTGTGGGTTGCGAAAGCTTGAATTTTGTGTGTGTGTTTGTGTTAGTGTGTCTATCAACATACCAACGCTTTCGTTTGGTAAGTTACATCATCTTTGTTTTTAGATATATTTTCCCCACGTGGAATGTTTCCCTCTATTATATTCATATCATTGTATAAATATTCAGTCAGACCTTGATAAGATTTCAAAGTGGTGCAGAGATTGGCAATTTACTTTAAATGTTCAGAAAATTAAAATTCTGCACTTTACAAAATGAAAAAAATGTAGTATCCTCTGGCTACAATATCAATTAGTCACTGTTGGAATGGGCCAACTCATGCAAATACCTGGGTGTAACACTTTGTAGGGATATGAAATGAAATGATCACATACATTCAGTTGTGGGTAAAGCAGGTGGTAGACTTCAGTTTATTAGTAGAATACCGCAGAACCGCAATTAATCTCCAAAGGAGATTGCTTACAAATCACTCATGCGACTGGTTCTAAAATATTGTTCAAGTGTGTGGGACCCATACCAGATAGGCCTAACGGAGGATACCGAAAACATGCAGAGGAGGGCAGCACGAATGATCACAGGTTCATCTAATCCGCAGGAGAGAGTCACAAAGAGAGTGAAGAAGCTGAACTGGAAGACTCTTGAAGACAGACATGAACTATCCTGACTAAGTTTATTAACAAAGTTTTAAGAACCAGCTTTGAATGATTACTCTAGGAATAAACTACAACTCCTTATGTGTGACACATACGGAGCGTGAAGATAAGATTAGAATAATTACTGCACACACAAAGACATTCAAACAATCATTCTTCCCTTGTTCCATACGCGAATGGAGCTGGTACAATTGGGCGTACCATCTGCCATGTACCTCATCATGGTTTGTAGAGTACAGTTGTAGATGCAGAATTTCTGGTGGTGTATTACGTCTAAACTTTCATAGAGCTACATATTAGTCCCCCTGATTGCCAAGCAACATTTCCTATTTCACCACTGGACAGTTTGTCTTCTAAGTTGAGGGGGTAACTAGTAATGTGAGCCACATTGTCCTAGAAGCTATTTCAGTATTCACACATAACCAACTGCTCTGACTCCAACTACTTAAGGAGAAATGACCACCTCAATAAAATAAGAAAAATCTGAGTGAGCATGGAAAGATCTACATGTATGTTTATTATTTTTCCAAGTGCTATTCAAACGTAGAATAGTAAAACAATAATGAAAACTGCTTCTACGAAGACTTGGCCAAGTGTTAATTGCACAGTAGTTATGTAAATGTAAAGTGTTCAGCTCCTCAGTTATATCCATATAGGCAACCTCTTTTCGGGTACAACTCATCCAGAAAGGCAAATTCATAGTGGGAAGAGCTCTATACAGAGCAAATTACAATCAACTTCCCACTGACCAGTACATGCACATCTACATAGTTACTCTGCAATTCACACTTAAGTGCCTGGCAGAGGGTTCATCGAACTATTTTCATACTACTACTCTGCCATTCCACTCTCGAATGGCGCGTCGGAAAAAGGAACACCTAAATCTTTCCTTTCGAGCTCTGATTTCTCTTATTTTATTACAATGATCATTTCTCCCTACGTAGGTGGGTGTCAACAAAGTATTTATGCATTCGGAAGAGAAAGTTGGTGATTGAAATTTCATAAATAGATCTCGCTGCAAAGAAAACCACCTTTGTTTCAGTGACTGCCACCCCATCTCGCGTATCATATCAGTGACACTCTCACCCCTATTGCACAATAATATGAAACAAGCTGCCCTTCTTTGCAGTTCTTCAATGTCTTCCATCAATCCTACCTGGTAAGGATCCCACACTGCGCAGCAATATTCCAGGAGAGGACGGACAAGTGTAATGTAGGCTGTCTCTTTAGTGGGTTTGTCACATCTTCTAAGTGTTCTGCCAACAGAGTGCAGTCTTTTTCCGCTTTCCCCACAATCATATCTATGTGGTCTTTCCAATATAAGTTGCTCATAATTGTAATTCCTAGGTATTTAGTCGAATTGACAGCCCTTAGATTTGTGCGATTTATTGTATACCCAAAATTTATCAGATTTCTTTTAGTACCCATGTGGATGACCTCGCACTTTTCTTTGTTTAGTGCTAATTGCCACTTTTCGCACCATACAGAAATTCTCTCTAGATCATTTTGTAATTGGAATTGATCATCTGATGATTTTACTAGACGGTAAATTACAGCGTCATCTGCAAATAATCTAAGGGGGCTGCTCAGATTATCAACTAGATCATTTACATAAATCAGGAACAGCAGAGGGCCTATGACACTACCTTGCGGAATGCCAGATATCACTTCTGTTCTACTCGATGATTTACAGTCTATCACTACGAACTGTGACCTCTCTAAGAGGAAATCACGAATCCAGTCACACAACTGAGACGATATTCCATATGCACGCAATTTGATTAGCAGTCACTTGCGAGGAACGGTATCAAAAGCCTTCTGGAAATCTAGGAATATGGAATCGATCTGAGATCCCTTGTCAACAGCACTCATTACTTCATGGGAATAAAGAGCTAGCTGTGTTGCACAAGAACGATATTTTCTAAATCTGTGTTGGTTATGTATCAATAAGTCATTTTCTACAAGGTGATTCATAATGTTCGAGAACAATATATGCTTCAAAATCTTACTGCAAATTGAGGTCAGTGATATGGGTCTGTAATTCAATGAGTTACTTCTATTTCCTTTCTTGAATATTGGTGTGACCTGTGCTACTTCCCAGTCTTTAGGAACAGACCTTTCGGCAAGTGAGCAGTTGTATAAGATTGCTAAGAAAGGTGCTATTGTGTCTGCACACTCTGAAAGGAACCTGATTGGTATACCATCTGGACCGGAAGACTTGCCTTTCTTAAGTGATCTGAGTTGTTTCGCAACACCTAAGATATCTACTTTAATGTTACTCATGCTAACACCTGTTCTGGTTTCGAATTCTGGCTGGAATATTTACTTCATCTTCTTTCGTTAAGGAATTATGGAAAACTGCATTTAGTAACTCCGCTTTAGTGGCATCATCATTGGTAACATTTTCATCGCCATCGCGCAGTGACGGTATTGACTGTTTTTTGCCACTGGTGTGCTTTACATACAACCAGAATCTCTTTGGGTTTTCTACCATATTTTGAGACAATATTTCATTGTGGAAACTATTAAAAGCATTTCGCATTGACGTCCGCACTAAATTTTGAGCTTGCGTGAACTGGGGATTTTGTGTTTTTCTGAATTTGGCAGGCTTTTTTCATTGATTTTGCAACAGTGTTTTGACGTGTTTTGTGCACCATGGTGGATCAGTCCCGTCTCTTATTAACTTATGCGGTATGAATCTATCTATTACTGTCAATACTGTACCTTTGAATTCGAGCCATATCCGGTGGTCTACATTTACATAATTAGCTTGGAAGGAATGGAGACTCTCTCTTAGGAAGGCATCAAGCGAATTTTTATCTGCTGTTTTAAATAGATATACTTTGCATCTGTTTTTAGTGGTTTTTGTTGATATGGTTTTGAGCCTCATTACAATGACCTTGTGTTCACTAATCCCTGTACCCATCATGATGCTCTATATCAGATCAGGATTATTTGTGGCTAAGAGGTCAAGTATGTTTTTGCAACCATTTACAATTTGTGTGGGCTCATGAACTAACTGTTCAAAGTAATTCTCAGAGAAAGCATTTAGTACAATTTCAGAAGATGTTTTCTGTCTACCACTGGCTTTGAACATGTATTTTCGCCAACAAATCGAGGGTAGTTTGAAGTCTCCACCAATTATAACTGTATGAGTGGGGTACTTATTTGTAATGAGATTCAAGTTTTCTTTGAACCGTTCAACTATTATATCATCTGAGTTGGGGGGTTGGTAGAAGGAGCCAATTATTATTTTGGTATGGCTGTTGAGTGTAACCTCCACCCATAGTAATTCGCAGGAACTATCTATTTCAACTTCACTACAAGATAAACTACTATCAACAGACACAAACACACCACCACCTACTTTATTTAATCTACCCTCTCTGAACACGGTTTGCGCCTCTGTAAAAATTTCAGCAGAATTTATCTTGGGCTTTAGCCAGCTTTCTGTTCCTATAACGATTTCAGCTTCAGTGCTTTCTATCAGCACTTGAAGCTCTGGTACTTTTCCAACACAGCTACGACAATTAACAACTACTATACCGACCGTTGCTTGGTCGATTCCCATCGTTTCTTTGCCCTATACACTTTGAGACTGGAGCCCTTTTTGATCTTTCCCAAGACTGTCTAACCTAAAAAACCGCCCAGTCCATGCCACACAGCCCCTCCTACCAGTGTAGCCACCTCCTGTGTGTAGTGGACACCTGACCAATTTAGCAGAACCCAAAACCCCACCACCCTATGGCGCAAGTCGAGGAATCTGCAGCCAGTACCAACAAGAGCAGACACAATGAAGGATATCAGTGGTGAATAGCAACCACATTGCAGTGTTAAAGTACATCCCTTGCCCTCCATAGATAATATCGATGGCAGACAATGAAAACCTCATAACTCCATCTGCCATGACAATATTGTAGTTCCAGGAATCAGTAACTCCATGATAAGAGAGAGATTTGAAAGTGTATGGCTTTTCTAATCAGTGAATAACTAGGCTTCTGCAATATAGTTACATATGTGGAAATTTATCCGTTCCACTTTATATTATAATTTAAGAAACAATTTTTGCTTCTCCCGTAAAATTTAACGAAACGGAGTTACGAAGTTTTCACTGTCTTCTGTCAATATGTCATCTACAATAATATAAATAAATGCAAGGTGTAGACATTAGTAAAGCCCCACAGTCTTTTGAAAGCCCCAAGAATGAATATTGGAGGGCATGGCCACTTGAGGCCTCAGAGAGCAAGGCATATAGGGTCTCGCAGTGGCACACTTAGAGAGTGATTTTCTGTACAAATTTCTGATGGCATCTGCTTATAAATCAGTGCTACGTCAGATTGATGAGGAATGATACCCATAATTATCGAACAAAGCCATCATTAGTGACCCTGTCACTAATCAAGGACTGTCCTGTGCAGACTGTGCCCATTAATAACATGTTGTCATTTTTAAAGTGGGTAGCATGAGAGTTTTGCCAGTCAAAAGAGTTTCCATTCGTTTGCAACAGTCCTGAATCCATTCCTGTTCCCCAAAAAATGTGAGCCACTTATGCAGTGATACCTGTCTCTACTCCTCAGTCTTAGTGGTGAGTCCCAGACATTGGAGGCTGTTTCAAGATTCACATGGTACCTTATTCAATTAGCATTTCAGAGCTGTCATCTGATGTAGAAGACTTATCCTGTGATGAATCTGAACTTTCGGTGCTTCTTTTCATTTGCCCATGGCATTTCAGTTTATTTGAATCTTTAAATACCTCATTGAATAATCATCAGAATTTCATGTACTGACTTTCAGTTCTCCACTTTGTGTAGGGAGAAGAGAGTGCAAAACTAGAAGGGAGGTGCATGGCAACTCCCATTCATGATAAGGTGGTCTCCAGTCTCCACAGTTTATTTGCCTCCGTAACCAAATTTTATACCCCCAACTTTTGAAAGTTGTAAACTGCATGGTATTCAGGATATAAGATCACACCTTGACACAGATAAATTATACTTTAAGCGTTAAAATATCTTGGCAATGATGGACATTCAAAGGTATGAATGAAAACTGATTTTTCCCAACCTGCTGTTTACTAATTTCATAACTTGTGTGCATCTGATATTCCTCCTCCAATTCTGATGTTTGGATGTGAATAAGATCTGTGCATTTTGAAACATCTTGCTAAAAATGAGAGTGCTGCAGTTCTGCTATAATCAGCTAGCAGGTTCTTTTCAAGGAGGGTGGTACCTGTAGATAAATAAATATTTTGATTAAACAGTACCAGAGAAGGAAAGTTGCTAACCACCATATAGCGGAGATGCTGAGTAAACCATTCTACTCTCAAGTCTTTTCATAGACATCAAATCTCAGCAACCCCCTTTAATCTTTCATGGAAAAGGAAGGAAGAAAGGAAGGACAATTAGGGTTTAATGTCCTGTCGACACTAAGGTCATTATAGACGGAGCACAAGCTCAGATTGGTTCAAGGAAGGGGAAGGAAATTGGCCATACTCTTTCTAATGAATCTTCCACCAATTGTTTGGAGCAATTTTAGGGAAATCATGGAAAACCTAAATTCAGATGGCCAGATGCAGTTAATCTTTAATGTATGTAACAGTGTAACATGGAGCACTACTTCTAATGACCCAGTAATTCTCTTCATATCCTGAATTACACTATGAGACACCAGTATGATGTCCTGTCAGAATTTTCAATTACTTTTTAAGCTGACTGCTTTTGTTCTCTTAATTGATTTGTATTAGTACCCACGAGTGGACTGCTCTCTCTCTCTCTCTCTCTCTCTCTCTCTCTCTCTGGTAGCTCCCAGCAAGGGGCCAGTAAGCCTAAGCAAGCCCATACATCCCTCAAGAGCCATGTACACATTGGGGTGCAGTGTTATCCTAAGCTTGAAGCCTCTTTTTAAAGGCTAAATATTAAGCCAAAATCCATGTTCCTTGTGTCACACAACATTCAATCACCATGTCTTGCTGAAGCATAGCCATATTTACAGTGGAGGAGGACTGCTGACACAGACCAGCCTGCAGGTGCACCATGTCCATTTCCAGCCGTTTCTGCTCAGGCTACAGAAGGATAGTCCAGATTAAGGAATCTATGCACAGAAGTTGAGATTAGCTGCTATGTGCACTTGAAAAGTATCCATTTTGCAGATAGTAAACAGCACATCTTTTATGACGCATTTCTATAACTGACTTTCGATTGAAATTTCAAGAAGAAAGCTGTTATCAAAAAATTAAAATGATTACTGGTATTCCTCAAGGAGATATAATTATGGAAACAGTATGTCCGTACTGATTATAGTGCCTACTGCTTATTAAGCCCTGACCCGTGGTTCTGGGTGACTTTCCCGAAATCAATCCCTTTTCCTAGACCTCTCCAGTCCTTTTCCTTCACCGTTCTTCCTTACCCTCCAACCCTTCTGCATGAAGAAGGAGCCAATGTCTCGAAAAACTTGTCAATTACGACACTCTTTTATGTGTGTGTTCTGCTGCCGCTTGGTGAATAGATTTTTTATCTATCCAATTAAATAAGTTTGTCAATAATTGATTGTTTTCACGTTCATGTTTTGCAACTTGCTAACTGTCTTTATTCCTTTTTATACACTACCATCTGCGTCCCATATCTTTCACAGCAGATGTATCACATTTATGAAATGCATACTTCTCCCACTGCACTAATGAACTGTAATAGAATATTAACATAAATGCTTGAGTTTATTTCAAACTGCTTCAATAAATTCCTTAAGACCATAAATCAAAGTGATGCCAGAGTCTAGTACCTAGAGGCCTACTGGTGAGAAATGCACTTTAGAAGTTCGTCAAACCTCTGTATGAAGTGAGTGTTAGTCTGGTAGTAACTGGTATACCAGTCTTTCAAAATTGGGCTCTCCAACTCTTTGCAATCAGTTTCATAATATACAAGAAGTGTTCAAAAATAAATCAAATTCTTGAAATAGCAAACCAACCGGCAGAGCGAAAGTGCTGTGGTTACTGTGCACATGTAGCGGCAGGTTCAGAAAACAAACTGCTGTTTGCCAGGTTTGGCTCTGGTCGTTAGTAAGCAATCTACAGCCGCTGAAGTGAGCACATGCACAGGCTGCACATCAGATTAGTACTGAAATAACAACGAAAGAGGTATGTTGATGACACCTTTGTAGTTTGGCCCCATGGTGAAGACAACTTGCAAGACTTCTTAAGACATACGAACTCCCTCCACGATCAAATAAAGTTCACAATGGAAATTGAAAAGGAGGGATGCCTTCCATTCTTGGATATTTTGGTTCGGCAGAGAGAGGATGGCACTTTGGGACATGAAGTGTATAGGAAGCCGACACACACCGATCTGTATTTACGTGCAAATAGCTGCCACCATCCTGCCCAGACAATGAGTGTTCTCCGAACTTTGACTCACAGAGCGCATATTATTTCTGATGAAAGCAGTCTGCAAGATGAACTTTCTCACTTACAAAGAGTGTTTGAAGACAATGGGTAATCTCCACAACAAATACAGAGGGCACTGAAAATGAAACCGAAAGAGGCTACAAAGAAAGCAGAAGAAGATGAAGAAACCTTTAAATCGATGGCCTTCCTGCCATATGTGGGTAGCCTCTCATCAAAAATAGGACGCATTCTCGGCAGACACAAAGTAAAAGTGATTTTTCGTCCTCCACCTAAGACAGCTGCACTCGTGGGCTCCGTCAAAGATGATTTGCTGCTCCGAAAATCTGGAGTTTACAAAATTCCATGTGAATGTAGCCTTTCTTACAGCGGACAAACAACTCGTATTGTCCACGAAAGATGTACAGAACACCAGAGATACACCTTTGTAGGTGTAACCTAACAAGTCGGCAGTGGCAGAACACTGTATTGATAATGGTCACAGTATGATGTATGACAACATCGAAATTTTGGCAACTACATCATCCTTTTGGGACTCGATAGTAAAGGAGGCAATTGAAATTCGCGTGACGACGAACCTAATTAATAGAGACAGTGGTTTCAATCTTGATAAATCTTGGAATCCGGCACTTGCCGTAATAAACTCGCAAAGACGTTGTCACAGTGCAGCTCACAATAATATATTGATATGCCAACAAAGATCAACTGCGTAGTCATAAATACAACTCGCACATTATGCACGTCTCTGCTGCCAACCAACGTCTCTGGCCCATTTGCATCTGTGGCCGCATGCGCAGTTGCGCGGTACAACAGTATAAAGGGACGAAGTGAGCGCTGGAGCAACAGTCTTGCGGCTCACTCTGAAGATGACTGAACGTTATACAGCCAAAATATTTGAAGAAAAATGAGATTTCTTGCGGCTGCACACCCAAAACTTAATGGAACAACAATGAAAGAGTTTGAAGACCAATGTGTGTGTGTGTGTGTGTGTGTGTGTGTGTGTGTGTGTGTGACATTTTGCTACAAACTTGGTTAAATTTTCACAGCTACATTACAGTTGCTTAGCCCAGCATACAGAGAGGACAGCGTGAGTCGCAGAGATATTGTGCTGCGATTCATGGAAATCGTCATTTAATTGTTTGAAAAGTTGCTGAGAAAGTTAGGCATCAGAGTAGGATCATGCCATCAAATTTTGTGTGACTACTGTGAGACACATCTTGTCAATGCAAAATTCGAGTTACATTTGTTTACTGAAGATCAGAAACAGACCAATGACTAAATCAGTGGGGAATTCCTCACAAATGACAATGACAACTTCCTTAAGAACATCACGACAGGTGATGAGACATAGGTGTCTGGCTATAATACTGAAATTAAGATGTAGCTGCCGCAATGTGTGAGGAAAGGGTATCTCCATCCAAAAACAGCATGCATGAGATGGTCAAAGATCAAGCTAATGTTGGTTGTGTTTTCTGACTACAACAGCATTGTCCATCAGGAATTTGCACCACATGGTCACATGGTAAACAAGGAATCCACCAGGGAATCCTAATGGGCTTGGGGGACGCTATGTGCAAGAAGAGGCCTCAAGTGTGGGTAAATCCAACTTGGATGTTCATCATGACAATGCGCTGGCTCACACATCACTCCTTGTCTGTAGCTATCCAGCAAAATGTACATTCCTGTTGAGCATCATCCGCCATACTCCAGATCTAGCCCCCAGAAGACTTCTCCCTGTTTCCCAAACATACGACCATGTTGAAAGGAGACTGTTTCTGACTACAAAGGAAATTCAGGACGACAAACAAGAGAGCTGTATGCCATCCCAGTACATGCACTCCAGGGGTTTTTCCAAAAGTGAAAGAAACAATAAGAACAGTGTATTGTCATTAGAGGGGATTTCTAGAGGCGCACAATGCTTAAAATGTTGTAGAACGAGCAATAAAGGTGTTATAGCGAAAATTCTGTTCTCCCCCCCCCCCCCCCCCCCCCCCCAACAACATGATTTGACACTCAGGTTAAACGTGAACGATCAGTTCACGAGTTATTTTTTAGAAGCAGTTTGTTCAAAAGAATGTATCTAAGAAGCCTAATTTTTCTTTTTCTTGTTAACTTTCCTCCTTGCGAACTGTAAAAGTAAAACAGTCACACTCACTTCCCACTAGTTTGCCAGACGTTTCCAGGCAATATGTCATCAATACACAGTTTCTATGTCCATGTAAATGTACCTTACCACCCAAACTGAATCTGTACACTGTTATTCAACAGTTGTGGAAAACTCACTCACTAAAATTTTGCATGAATATATGACAAGAGTAGCTACTGAAACCCAATCGTAGATCTGTATCTCATAAAAATGTGAGACCATAAGTGAGAAACAAAAGGATAAAGTATTATTTATCCTTAGACAAATTTACTTGAGGTAGCTTTCAGAGAGTTTTCACTATCTTTAAACAGACATATACCTGCCACTTTCAGAGAACTTTGACCCTCTTCAAATAGGGATATACTTGGCATCTTAAGTTTTCCATTGCAAGCATATATAAACAACTAGCTTAGTGATCGCTGCTTTGCTTGGGTAGACTGAATGGCCTGCAGAGAATTTTTATTTTGTTTTTGTGTGATCGAATTTCATTGTTTTTCACAAACTGCAATACCTTCTAGCATTTCATGCTAATTAAGCCCATACTCCCCATCAACCATGGACCTTGCCAATGGTGGGAAAGCTTGCGTGCCTCAACGATACAGATAGCCGTACCATACGTGCAACCACAACAGAGGGGTATCTGTTGAGAGGCCAGACAAACATGTGGTTCCTGAAGAGGGGCAGCAGCCTTTTCAGTAGTTGCAGGGGCAACAGTCTGGATGATTGACTGATCTGGCCTTGTAACACTAACCAAAACAGTCTTGCTGTGCTGGTACTGCGAACGGCTGAAAGCAAAGGGAAACTACAGCCGTAATTTTTCCCGAGGGCATGCAGCTTTACTGTATGGTTAAATGATAATGGCGTCGTCTTGGGTAAAATATTCTGGAGGTAAAACAGTCTCCCATTCGGATCTTCGGGCGGGGACTACTCAGGAGGACGTTGTTATCAGGAGAAAGAAAACTGGCGTTCTACGGGTCGGAGCGTGGAACGTCAGATCCCTTAATCGGGCAGGTAGGTTAGAAAATTTAAAAAGGGAAATGAATAGGTTAAAGTTAGATATAGTGGGAATTAGTGAAGTTCGGTGGCAGGAGGAACAAGACTTCTGGTCAGGTGAATACAGTGTTATAAATACAAAATCAAATAGGGGTAATGCAGGAGTAGGTTTAATAATGAATGAAAAAAAATAAGAATGTGGGTAAGCTACTACAAACAGCATAGTGAACGCATTATTGTGGCCAAGATAGATACGAAACCCACGCCTACCACAGTAGTACAAGTTTATATGCCAACTAGCTCTGCAGATGACGAAGAGATTGATTAAATGTTTGATGAGATAAAAGAAATTATTCAGACAGTGAAGGGAGGCAAAAATTTAATAGTCATGGGTGACTGGAATTCGATAGTAGGAAAAGGAAGAGAAAGAAGCACAGTAGGTGAATATGGAATGGAGGTAAGGAATGAAAGAGGAAGCCTCTTGGTAGAATTTTGCACAGAGCATAACTTAATCATAGCTTACACTTGGTTCAAGAATCATTAAAGAAGGTTGTATACATGGATAAAGCCTGGAGATACTTACAGGTTTCAAATAGATTACATAATGGTAAGACAGAGATTTAGGAACCAGGTTTTAAATTGTAAGACATTTCTAGGGGCAGATGTGGACTCTGACCACAATCTATTGGTTATGAACTGTAGATAAAACTGAAGAAACTGCAAAAAGGTGAGAATTTAAGGAGATGGGACCTGGATAAACTGACAGAAACAGAGGTTGTAGAGACTTTCAGGGAGAGCATTAGGGAACGATTGACAATACAGTAGAAGTAGAATGGGCAGATTTGAGAGATGAAGGCAGCAGAGGATCAAGTAGGTAAAAAGAAGAGGGCTGGTAGAAATCCTTGGGTAACAGAAGAGATACTGAACTTAATTGATGAAAGGAGAAAATACAAAAATGCAGTAAATGAAGCAGGCAAAAAGGAATACAAATGTCTCAAAAATGAGATTGACAGGAAGTGCAAAATGGCTAAGCAGGGATGGCTATAGGACAAATGTAAGGATGTAGAGGCTTATCTCACTAGGGGTAAGACAGATACTGCCTACAGGAAAATTAAAGAGACCTTTGGAGAAAAAGAGAACCACTTGCATGACTATCAAGAGTTCAGATGGAAACCCAGTTCTAAACAAAGAAGGGAAAGCAGACAGGTGGAAGGAGTATACTGAGGGGCTATACAAGGGCGATGTTCTTGAGGACAATACTATGGAAATGGAAGAGGATGTAGATTAAGATGAAATGGGAGATATGATACTGTGTGAAGAGTTTGACAGAGCACTGAAAGACCTAAACTGAAACAATGCCCCGGGAGTAGACAACATGCCATTATAGCCTTGGGAGAGCCAGCCCTGACAAAACTCTACCATCTGGTGAGCAAGATGTATGAGACAGGCGAAATACCCTCAGACTTCAAGAAGAATATAATAATTCCAATCCCGAAGAAAGCAAAAGTTGACAGATGTGAAAATTACCAAACTATCAGTTTAATAAGCAACGGCTGCAAAATACTAACACGCATTCTTTATACAATGGTAGAAGCCGACCTCGGAGAAGATCAGTTTGGATTCCGTAGAAATGTTGGAACATGTGAGGCAACACTGACACTGACTCATCTTAGAGAGTACATTAAGGAAAGGCAAACCTACGTTTCTAGCATCTGTAGACTTGGAGAAAGCTTTTGACAATGTTGACTGGAATACTCTCTTTCAAATTCTAAAGGTGGCAGGGATAAAATACAGGGAGCGAAAGGCTATTTACAGTTTTTACAGAAACCAGATGGCAGTTACAGAGTCAAGGGGCATGAAAGAGAAGCAGTAGTTGGGAAGGGAGTGAGACAGGGTTGTAGCCTCTCGCCAATGTTATTCAATCTGTATATTGAGCAAGCAGTAAAGGAAACAAAAGAAAATTTGGAGTAGGTACTAAAATCCATGGAGAAGAAGATTCGCCGATGACATTGTAACTCTGTCAGAGACAGCAAAGGACTTGGAAGAGCAGTTGAAGGGAATGGATAGTGTCTTGAAAGGAGGATATAAGATGAACATCAACAAAAGCAAAACGAGGATATTGGAATGTAGTCAAATTAAGTCAGGTGATGCTGCGAGAATTAGATTAGGAAATGAGACACTTAAAGTAGTAAATGAGTTTTGCTATTTGGTGAGCAAAATAACTGATGATGGTCAAAGTAGAGAGGATATAAAATGTAGACTGGCAATGGCAAGGATAGCATTTCTGAAGAAGATAAATTTGTTAACGTCGAGTATAGATTTAAGTGTCAGAAAGTCTTTTCTGGAAGTATTGGAGGGCAGCATGAAGGGCCAAAATCGTAGATGGAGACCAAGAGATGAATACACTAAACAGATTCAGAAGGATGTAGGGTGCAGTAGGTAGTGGGAGATGAAGAGGCTTGCACAGGATAGAGTAGCATGGAGAGCTGCATCAAGCCAGTCTCTGGACTGAAGACTACAACAACAACATAAGCCCATATAAGCATGGTATTTTTCCAAATGAGATTCTGATAGCTAGGGTTCAACGTTTTTCTTAATCATGCCTTTTGTGTTCTTGTGGAGCTATTTCCATAGCTCCTTTCATCCGCTAACAAATATTTCTTTACATCTAACTGAGAAATGAAATAACAAGAAACAAAAATGTTATCTTGAAAATTCATTCCCTTAGGGGTTGAATGTCCAAAAACAGTGACATGCATACGTTTTACTTCTAGCAGATAAACCAAATACAAATTTTCATAGATTATGCTTTAAAAATGCTTGAACAATGAAATGCTTCCATAAAAACTTTCATCTTCCATTTCACCCCCATAGTGGTTGAATTTCCAAATACTTTGTGTAATGTAACCTGTTAAAGGCTTTACTTTACCAAAGTATGCGATACCCTCCAAATTCAATCAGTTTAACGAGTATTTATGATTATAGAAAAGTTATTGTGTATGTTAACAATGATTGCATAACATGTCACCATAAACAGTCAACCCATTAAATTATACTGAATAACTGACCCACACAAAACTTAATATCACTTGATCACTGATGCAGCAAATGTCATCATGCTAAAACACTAAGTTCATCTTAAATAATTATTATGAAGTACGAAAAATAGTGGACAACTTAGGTATTTTGGATCTCCTTGAATAAAAATCACCCAGTGAAACCTATTTTTTCACTAGGAGCGTTTTCACTCAGTATTCGCGTAATCACTCCTATTTTAGACGAAAACCAATGTAATTCTTAATAATTCAAGTTATTTACTTATTTATGCAAATTAGAGAAGTCAATTGACAAATTTCTAAAAAACGGCCTTTTTGTACCAAAGAATTATTCTGTCAAGTCAACAAATCTGTCTGTCATTTTAATAACATGTTAAATTATGTCACTCGATGTAAATTAATAACTTTTCTGTACAAATTATGATAACAGATGTACATGTGACTTATAAACTATATCTCCTTTTAGTAGTTCTTTGTCAAGGCTATAAATACAAGCAGCAAGAAGGGTTCAGAGTGCAGTCGGAATGTCACTCTGGTAAAGTGTGTATTATGTGTGTTATTGTTCGAGGTGGATAAACAATGCAAAGAACATGTAAAAGCAGTACTACTTTGTGTTGTGTCATTGTCTTTGGTGGACAGTGTAATTAAGATGGCCACCAGAGTAATAAATATTTGAAGTTTAAATATTTGTTGGTTTCGCTCATTATTTATCATCAAAAGCACATCAAAAACACGGGCCCTCATTTTTTTTACCCCTAAACAACCAGATTTAGAGCCAGCATCAGCATCGAGACACAGCAGCGATTCAGCAAGCAGCAGTGATTACCACAATGCATTTTAATGGCGCCAACCTAACATCAAGTGCTAACAAGCTCCGTAAATGGGAGTGAAATAGTGCGATTATAGCAATATCTACGACTAGCCGGCCATTACAAAAGTGGGGGCTCAGTCGGGATCTTTAAGTGCATTGATGATAATAGTGCAGCGATAAATTTCATAAGTGCTTAACACTACGAAAAGTTTATTTGTGCAGTGTGGCAACAGTGAAAATATTTCAAAGTGAAAAAACGTGAGTATGTGCGACTACGAAAAATCATCATCACACCGCTCAGAAGGTTAACATCTAGATTATGTCAATGGAATTCATCACTCAAGATTTCAGCATCGATAAAAAACCAAATAAAAGTGAAGAAAGCCTACAAGGAACACCGACCATGACATCATAGCATAGCTACAGAAAAAAAAAGCAAGGTATTTTGTTGTTGTTGTCATTTAAAAAATTAATAGTTAACATGTCTGTACCTGAGGGTAATGAGATCGTAGGAAATGTAAAAATTGAACCAGGGGATGGTGAACAATTAAACTTAACATAGTGGCTAGCAGAGCTTGCAACTCAAATAAGCTCACAACTTAAACAATCTAGTGAACAAGTAAATTTGAAACTTAAAGAAAACACAGATAGACTGGACAAGTTAAGTTTGAATTTTGATCTATTAAGTACTCATCTCAATGAGAAGTGTGAGGAAATTAAAACTACCCTCAGTAAGAACACTAGAGAACAGTTGATACGCTTCAGAAAAGAATTTCAAGTTGAAGTTCAAAAGTTTAAATGAAAACATACAAGCTAACACAGACAGCATTGCCGTCATCAACAACAGAGTAGATACTGAAGTAGAAAGATTAGATCAGAGAATAGACAAAACATCAGAAAACTTTAAACAAGAATACAACCTGTATACCAACAATGTACATACAAAAGTAGAAAATATACACACTAAATATACACAATTGGAAGATGCACTGATGTCAAAACAAATGTTTTACAATCAAAATACAATGTATGGGCACATCCAAGTGAAATGCTTTCCTAGTGAAAATCTGCTCCCTGTTTACTTTATTCACCAATGTAAGGATATGTTTGCTGTAGGAATGTCAGATAACATAAAAATTAAGTTAGTAAAAAGGTTTCTAGAAGGGGAAGCCCTATCCTGGGCAAACGAGAATAATGATTCTTGGAATACTTTTGGAGAGTTTGAAGCTAAATTTATTTGTAAATTTTGGTCACAATCCATACAAGCCAGATTAAAGTCAGAATTTCTAAATGGACCAGTGTATAGAGGGAAAGTAGGGAGAATGCAAAAATTTTGCAGAGATCAATTGAAAAAACTTGCTCACTTGAATAACTCTTTTGATATTATGACACAAATTGAAGTTTTAAAGAGAAGTTTACCAGAGAGATTGCAGTGAGAATTGGTCCATGGACCAGACGATTCAATGGAAGAGTTCCTGAAATTTGTAGATAGATTAGATAGGGCCTTGGAAAGAGAAGTTTTGGTTCTGGCAACAACCAGCATGGGGGGTGGAACAGGAATGTAAAGAGAGATTATTATGGGAGGAGAGACTTTGAAAATTCTGGAAATAATGCTCCAAATAGGGGAGACAGGAGATATGAAAATGATTTCAGAAACAATACACAGGAGGGAGGATGGAGGAGAGATAACAGGAATGATAGAAATAGGTATTGGGGAAGAGAACAAGATAGAAGGGGGTTTGTTGAAACTAGTGAACAAAACGACAACTACAGACGGACAGACTGAGGGAACCAGCTGGGAAACGGTAGTTTTGGGGCTGGATAATATTATGACGGGACAACACATAACCGAAACTGGAAAAGGAGGAGATACAATGTAAAAGAGTAAGTACCATGAAAATACTGATGTTGTTAGAAGGAATAAATTAGAATTTAATAAAAGGTTTTGGGATACTATGAGTAAAAGTGATACAGTTAATAAAAACAGCGTTCAAGCACAGGTAGTTAGTGAAAGTGCAGAAGTTGAAGGTATTGCAGAGTTCCATAGTGGGGCTGAAAAAGATACTGGTGTTAATAACAAGTCAGACACACCACAAATAGAATCTATTCTGGGGGGTTTATTTGATAAGAAGGGGGATGATTAAGTGTTTAATGGAGCCAAAGACTCAATTGCTGAGATTCAGACACATAGGGGGGAAACTGAAGATGGGGTTGTCGTGGAGGAGGAGGAAGAAGTAATAGAGGGACATTTAAATAATGATCCTAAGTCAAGTGATGTTATTGATGAGAGTGTGGAGGAAAAAATAAAAGAAATAAAAGTATTTGTAGAATTGAAAAGTGATGATGAGGTAAAGGTAAGTGATGTGACAAATATGGGTAATAATGGGGTTAATTTAAGTGAAATGCAGGCTAGGGAATGTGTATCTGATGACAAGCTATTGCCTATTGGGAACTATGAAACACTAATCTATGAGAATGGTAATAATAATAATAATAATAATAATAAAGAAAATATAAAGGGATGGAATGTAAATGTGTGTTTTCAAGAAAAAGGGGAAAAGTTTTTAGAAGTTTTGTGGAACAACTATGGAAACTGTATAAACAAAGATGCCTTTTGGAAAGAATTAGCAAAGGTAAGTGCAACCTTGTATCCTACATGGTGGATAAGAATCCGTAGTGGACTTCATAAAAAATGGGGTGAAAACAGTAGTTTGTTAAGTGGCAACACAGTGTTAAGAGGAACAGATGAAAACAAAGGTTTATATTTAAATGTCAATGCTTTGCAAACAGAGAGGGATGTGTCTAAGTGTAGGAAAGAGACATTAGACTTAGGAACTAAAGAAATTGAAAATGATCTATTGTTTGAAAATACTGAAATAGATAAAGATGTTGAACTAGGTTGTCCATATGTTAAAGTAAACATTGACAAGTGGGAAGGAAGAGTGTTAGTAGACACAGGAAGTCCTGTTTCTGCCATCACTTCTACACTTAGAGATAAGCTCAGAAATTCTCAACATTTTCCTGAGATGCCAGTTGTTGGATTAAAAGTGAGAGGAGCTACAGGCAGAGCCAGTAAGGTAGTTAAAAAACAAGTATTACTTACTTTTAAAATTGATAACCTAAATTTTGAACATGGATGCTTAGTAGTAGGTGACCTGAATGAAAATTTTATTTCAGGTACGGATTGGACATTAAAAGTGAGTGCTGGGTTTAATTTTGCAGCAAAACAAATGTGTATTATAGAACCTGTTATGCAACAAAGCTGTGTAGTGAATTTGTTAATTTTAAACTGTGGTGACAGCTGCAATCACATTCAGTCAGTGTATCATGAAAATGAGGGTGTTTATTACCCGGATGAGAACTTAGAGGGAGATGGAGAGGGTCAAGAGTTTGATAAGTTAGTAGAGAAAAAACTGGGGGAAGCTGAAAGCCTAAATAGTACACAGAAGGAAAAATTAAGAGTTATTATGGGAATTCCAAGATGTGTTTGATGACAGACCTGGTAGAGTGAAATATTATCAATGTAAATTACAGTTAAAACCTCATGAGCCTTTCTTTATAAAACCGTATGGAATACCATTTGCAAAAAGAGATGATGTGGAAAAAGAAATACAAAAAATGGAAAAATTGGGAAGTTATAGAAAGAAGTTGCAGTGCCTATAACAACCCGTTGGTCATTGTAAAAAAGGGAGACAATAGCGTTAGGATTGTATTAGACTCCAGACATCTGAACAAGTATCTCATCAGAGAAAATGACCACCCAGAAAGTATAATGAGCTGTTGGGTAAATTTGAGTGTGTCAAACATATGACAAGCCTAGATCTCACCGCTAGTTTTCATCACGTTGAACTTAGTCCTGATTCGAGAAAATATACAGCCTTTCTATATAATGGTAAATGTTATCAGTATACAGTCGTGCCATTTGGTCTCAATGTATCAGTTGCAGAATTCATCAGAGCATTAGATTTTGTACTTGGTCATGAAACTAGTTCAAAATTAACCACTTATGTAGATGACATTTTAATCACTTGGAAAACTTGGGAAGAACACCTTGAATTATTAAGGGAGGTATTTATGAAACCCAGAAAGGGAGGAATGACATTAAAATTAGAAAAAATGTAAATTTGGGCTAGAGGAGTTAAAATTTTTGGGACACATCATTACAGAACAAGGGATTTTGCCAGACAAAGACAAAATAAAAGCCATAGAAAATTTTCCAACACCTAGAAACAAGAAACAACTCAAATCATTTTTCGGCTTCACAGGATTTTACAGAAAATTCATCAGTAATCAAGCATTAAATGCAGTGTGTTTGTATAACTTAAGAAAAATGTAGTGTGGGATTGGACACCAGAATGTGAAGATGCTTTTAACAAAATCAAAACGCAACTATGTAACAGCCAACTTCTACATAAACCAGACATGTCTAGTCCTTTCTGGCTAGCTACTGACAGCAGCGACGCAGGGTTAGGAGTACATATATTTCAAGAAAAGGAAGTAAATGGAAAAATGGAACACTGAACAATCGCATTTGCCAGCAGAATTCTGCAAAAACATGAAAAACACTACACAGTGACAGAAAAGGAATTACTAGCTATACATTGGGGTTTTACAAAATTTAGAAATTGCCTCTTGGGACATAAAGTAATAGTACAGACAGACCACAAAGCATTAAGCTATCTCCAAGAGTGCAGCAAACTCACCAGATGGGCCATGTTTCTCCAGCAGTTCGATTACGAAGTGAGGTACATTCAGGGAAAATAAAATGTGGTAGCAGACGCTTTATCAAGACTACCTTTGGGAAGTGATTTGGAAGGAAGTAGTGGGGAGGAGGAGAGAATTTTCAAAATTATGTATCTAAAGGGCATTAAAGAGGAAAAGGAAATACAAAAAATCTGTAACGACATTAGGAGGTTTCGGAACCACGATGAAAACTGGAAACTAGCCAAAAATTACATTGGAAAAACTGGGGTAGAAAAGGTAGAAGCATACTATAAAGTACACAAGGGGATACTATTCAGAAGACCTAACCCCAATTTAGACTATTGGAAACTGTGTTGGCCTGAGCAACAAATAGATACGCTCATTACTTATGTACATGACAGCTTTGGCCACTGTGGCACCATTAAGTGTATTGAGAAAATAGAGGAGAACATTTATTTTTACAACATTAGCAGAACAGTAAAGAAAAAGTTATCAACATGTGACAGATGTCTGCGGGTAACAGCGACTAACCAAACAACCAGGGGAATAATGCAGAACATATTACCCACAAATAAACTCAATCTCATTGCAACTGACATCTACGGACCGTTACCCAAGACAAGGGGGGTTACAGTTATATTTGTCATGGTAGACATCTTCTCCAAATTTATAAAGCTTTATCCCTTACGGAAAGCTACCAGCAAACAGATAGTTTCAAAAATTACAAGTAATTATTTCAACACTGTGGGAAAACCAAAGGCAATACTTTCAGACAATGGGTCTCAGTTCACCTCTAAATACTGGAAAACTTTTATTGAAGACACGGGAATTAAACACATTTTAATATCTGCTTACCACCCGTCAAGCAACCCAGCTGAGAGATACATGAGAGAGATTGGAAGACTGTGCAGAACCTACTGTAGCCAGAACCACACTAATTGGTTAGAGTACATAAATAGTTTTGAAGAAATAATGAACAGCTTACAGCACTCTTCCACTGGATTTTCCCCACCTGAAATAATGTACTGAAAACATAGAGTACCCACCTTGCAAAATTATGTCACCCCAAGAAAGAGAAGACTGTGTACGGGAAACCATGAAAAAACAAGGGGAATCAAGAAAAAGGCGACATGCAGCCAAAGGAAAAGCTACACAGTTCAAACCAGGGGACCTTGTTACTCATCAAGACACAAGAGAAATCAAAATTATTGTCAGCCGAACTTAAAAAGTTTTTTGATATTTACATTGGTCCATTTGAAATAAAAGAAAGCCCACATCCTAATGTGTATAGACTTATCTTTCCCAGATCAAGAAGGTTATTTGGATTAAGAAACATCACTGAATTGAAACCATATAAACATGATTAAGTACATTTCCCTTTTTGAATACAGTTACTTACCCATTTTCCATAAAGCATTTTATCAGCAAAGATGTTTACTGGGTGTGTCAAATAGCAACTACCACTCATCCTATAGATCCTGGAAAAGTTCCAGATCTCTGAGAGAATGTTTTTATATTATTATTGTCACTATTGAATATTAAATTTTGAGACATCTTCTTTACTTGCAATGGGCAAGTATAACCATGCACCCAAGAAGGTGACAAACATTTATTACTTTCTTTTTGTATTGCTGAATATGGGACATACTTGCACCAAATACAAAAGACAATATAAAAAATTGTTGTGCAAGACCCATCATTTTGTTACTATTCTTTTCTTAGGCATAAGATTTGTGTACCATTTTTTACAGCTAATCAGATGTTCACCAAGTTTGATGTTTGTGTTATGTTGTGTCCAAATTAAGTGTGCAATTTTGGTATTAATATGTTCTTGTCCTATATTGACTGTGTGTCTCAATGGGAGACAATATTTAAAAAACTATTTTTTTTTCTTCTGCAAATGCATATTATATTCATGCATATGACTTGTCTAGTGTTTGTGTGTATATATCATGTCCATACTTACAATTATGTTCTTTGTTTTCATTTCCATTACGTGGCTCAAAAAGAGCAGACAGCAGCAATATTTTCTTATGGACATATGACCTGTCAATCTATGTAATATCTTTATGTTCCTTCTATTATCTTGATTATTCTGTGACTCAATGAGAGCTGACTTTGAAATAATTTACATACATTTTTTATATATCTTAACATAAAATGTGATATATTTGTGTCTGTTTTTGATCATTTTCAATGTGGCTCACTGTGAGCGAAGATTATACATTTTTTTTTTTTTGCTTTCATATATTACTAAATATTTTTATTGTGCTGTCATACTGAGAGTCATAACACAAAGTACATTTGAAACAACATAACTAAAATATTTGCAGGAAAAAGTCATTTTGAAACAGCGTAACGGTCATTGTATACATACACATTATGCCTAGTAAAACAAAAAATTTATTAAAGTAGAACTTTTCCAAATTTTAGTCATTTGACAAATTTGTCCTAGTCGGCTAATATCATTAACATTCTGTAAATAATATTACCCGAGCGGGGTATTGTAACGGAACCTATTAAAGGCTTTACTTTACCAAAGTATGCGATACCCTCCAAATTCAATCAGTTTAACGAGTAGTTATGATTATAGAAGAGTTATTGTGTATGTTAACAATGATTGCATAACATGTCACCATAAACAGTCAACCCATTAAATTATACTGAATAACTGACCAACACAAAACTTAATATCACTTGATCACTGATGCAGCAAATGTCATCATGCTAAAACACTAAGTTCATCTTAAATAATTATTATGAAGTACGAAAAATAGTGGACAACTTAGGTATTTTGGATCTCCTTGAATAAAAATCACCCAGTGAAACTTATCTGTTCACTAGGAGCGTTTTCACTCAGTGTTCACGTAATAACTCCTATTTTAGACGAAAACCAATGTAATTCTTAATAATTCATGTTATTTATTTATTTATGCAAATTGAGAAGTCAATTGACAAACTTCTAAAACACGGCCTTTTTGTACCAAAGAATTATTCTGCCAAGTCAACAAATCTGTCTGTCATTTTAATAACATGTTAAATTATGTCACTCGATGTAAATTAATAACTTTTCTGTACAAATTATGATAACAGATGTACATGTGACTTATAAACTATATCTCTTTTTAGTAGTTCTTTGACAAGGCTATAAATACAAGCAGCAAGAAGGGTTGAGAGCGCAGTCGGAATGTCACTCTGGTAAAGTGTGTATTATGTGTGTTATTGTTCGAGGTGGATAAACAATGCAAAGAACATGTAAAAGCAGTACTACTTTGTGTTGTGTCATTGTCTTTGGTGGACAGTGTAATTAAGATGGCCACCAGAGTAATAAATATTTGAAGTTTAAATATTTGTTGGTTTCGCTCGTTATTTATCATCAAAAGCACATCAAAAACACGGGCCCTCATTTTTTTTACCCCTAGACAAGCAGATTTAGAGCCAGCATCAGCATCGAGAGACAGCAGCGATCCAGCAAGCAGCAGTGATAACCACAATGCATTTTAATGGCACCAACCTAACATCAAGTGCTAACAAGCTCCGTAAATGGGAGTGAAATAGTGTGATTATAGCAATATCTACGACTAGGCGACCATTACAAGTGTAACACCTTTTTTTATTTCCGGGAAGCCAAATTTAATTTTTCATAGATTTACCCATAAAATACTTTCTTAATTTTAAAATATTTTCATAAAAAATCTCATCCCCTATTTCATCCCCTTAGGGGTTCAATTTGTAGAAACACTGACAAATATTTTTTTTTTTTTTATTTGTAACCATGAAGTCAAATACCAATGTCCATAGACGTAACTTTAAAAATACTTTAGTAGTTCTTTAATAATGATATATTTTCAAAAAGTTTTCACCCACTATTTCATCCCCACAGGATTAAATTTCCAAAAATGCTGAAATGCACATACCTTAATTTCTGACCAAGAAACCAAATACAATTTATGTAGGTCTAGCTTCAAAACCCTATTTCACCCCCTTAGGGTTGGAATTTCGAAAAATCCCTTCTTAAAACGCCTACAATAAAAGATCCACATCTTCTCTAAGTTTCAAGTTTCTTTCCTCAGCGGTTTGGACTGGGCGATGTTGAGTGAGTGAGTGAGTGAGTCAGTCAGTCAGTCAGGATATTGCCTTTTACACAAACAGGAGAAGATTAGAGCAGAGATTTAAATTAGTAAACATTCTAGGGCTATTATGTTGTGGTTAACGATTTTCTTGACAAAACCAACATTCTGCTACAGTCTGTAGGGGATGCTGTTGACAACGGTAGGGCAGTTTGACTTTGTTCTCAGTTCAAAAGCCCGCGTGTAACCCATTTAACCTCCCAAAAAGGAAAAATAATAAAAGCACCCTTATGCTCATAAGTTGGTTTGATTTACATCCCACTCCATTCTAATATGTGATGTCCAATTAAGATGGGCGTGGCATTGCTTGTTAACAGTTTAAGAATCAAAGCATGTATCGAATAATTTAGGGATGTTGCTGGTAGTGCACTATAAGTGCACTATATCTGTTAACAGGTAACATACTCAACTGAGCTACGAAGCTGAACTTCTTTTGTGGAAAAATACTTACAACATTCCAAGAGAAAATTTCTATTATCAAACAGGCTGTGTTGATTTACATTCAAACTTTCTAAACATCCAGAAAAAGAATCAAAAAGTATTTTTCCTCAAAGGATGATGACAATTACTTAATATTTACAGAACAACAAGCAATGGAATATTAACACCAATACAAGTAAAACAAGCATAACTGAAGGTAGATGAATGAAGTCAGATGATGTTGGGGGAATTAGATTGAGAACTGAGATTCTGAAACCAGCGGATGAGTTTTGCTATTTGTGCAGCAAAATTGAGAATTTGAAGTGATGTAAAATGTTAACTGGCAATAGCAACAGAAGCTTTACAATAAAGAGAAATGTGTTAACAACAAGCATAAATTGAAGAGTGTTTTCTAACTGTAATTGTCTGAAGAGTACGGAACTGAAACATGGACAGTAAACAAGAGAAATGTACATGGTTTTCAAATGTGGTGTTACAGAAGAATTCTGACGACTACACAGGTGCATCACATAACCAGAAAGAAGTAGGCTGTGAGGCTGAACTTGGGGGAAAAGAAGTTATATCACAACTTAACTAAAAGAAGGGATAGGGTGAAACATGGTAAAGATGAGGATTAAACCTTAGTAGAGTAGGCAGGTACAAAATTAAGTAAGTTGCAGTAATTGTGCAGAGACGAAGACTCTTAAATAGCCTGGACAGGTGAACCCATACAGTCTTCAGATGGAAGATTACAATAGAATAGTGGATGCACATCCAATAATGCAATCAACAATAAAATAAATCACATGCATATAATTATTGCAAAGATACATAACTATCTTATATGGCTGAGGACAACTTAATTCCAAGAATTATCAAAACCAAAGCAAATTGTAGCATATATATACTCACATAGATTTCCATTTTCCTGTAAAGGCCATAATTTAACAACAAGTTGTGTGTCATACGAATGCGATGAGGTTTCATCGGATGACCTTGGCCATAATAGTAGTTTCCTATGTCACCTGCAAATATCCAGATTTTGTGAATGAGCTTCTATTGTGTAATAGTATTAATATTAGTAGGTTTGATTACTCCTACATCAAGTAAAATTCTAAAAATACCAGGAAAAAATCCAGGCAGAGCTGCATATACTTAAACTACTACTAAATTGGACTCAACTCACAATTCTTACCTTTTGCAAGCAGTACTTAACTGTCTGCTATATCCTTCCTCCAGTGGGTTCTGATTCTGCAGTACCATGGTGGAGCCTTTATATAGCATGGCAGGCATGGAGAGGAACTACATGCTCATTAAAATTACTTTGCAATTGACATTTCATCGAGACGAGTGGTAGGGGCCGGACACCTGCTCACTGTGTTGGCTGTCTTTTTCATACCTGCAGCACTTTGTGAAGTGTGGCTGGTTGCACACAGGCAACACTGTGACCCACCCCCACCCCCCCTGCAATATGTCAATAATCACAAAGTAATTTACGATCTTGCAGTACCTGTGTTGTTCCTTAAGAAATGTGTGCAAGTCTGAAGGGACAGGCATTGCAGTGACTACGATTGGTTGGTTGATTTGGGGGAGGGACCAAACAGCGAGGTCATCAGTCCCATCGGATTAGGAAAGGAAATCAGCGATGCCCTTTCAAAAAAAATCCTCCCGGCATTTGCCTGAAGCGATTTAGGGAAATCACAGAAAATCTAAATCAGGATGACTGGACGCGAGTTCGAACCGTCATCCTCCCAAATGCGAGTCCAGTGTGCTAGCCACTGCGCCACCTTGCTCGGTGCACCACCAACAGCCGAAATGGTTGACAACATACGGAAGTTTGGGACCGGCTGTGAGATGTGCTCAGATAGCCTTACGGTAAGGCAATTTCTCACAATAAGGAGGAAACATGGTTTGAGTCCCAGTCTGGCACAAATTTTCACTGTCATCATTCCATTACAAAGGTGATGATTGCCCATATTCTGAACAAAGTAATTTTAACAGGAGTATAATGAGGTAACAAAAATCATGGATAGTGATATGCACATACATAGATGTATTGCATACACAAGGTATGAAAGGTCAGTGACTTGGCGGAGCTGTCATTTGTAGTCAGTGGAGTCATGTGAAAAGGCGTCCAATGTGATTATGGCCACACGACAGTAATTAACAGACTTTGAACATGGAATGGTAGTTGGAGCTAGACACATGGGATATTCCATTTCGAGAACTGTTAGTGAATTCAATATTCCGAGAGCCACAGTGTCAAGAGAGTGCCAAGAATACCAAATTTCAGACATTACGTCTCACCATGGACAATGTAGTGGCCAATGGCCTTCACTTGATGACCGAGAGCACCAGCATTTGCGTAGTTGCAGACAAGCAACACTGTGTGAAAGAACCACAGGAATCAATGTAGGACATACGACAATCTTATCTGTTAGGACAATGCATCAAAAATTTGGAGTTAATGGGCTATGGCAGCAGAAACTGACTTGAGTGCCTTTGCTAACAGCACACCATCACCTGCAGCTCTTCTTCTCGGCTTGTGAGTGTGGAATAGAACCCACGAAACCATGGACCGAAGTTGTCAACAAGGCATTTTGCAAGCTGGTGGTAACTCCATAATGGTGTGGGTCCTGTTTACATGGAATGGTATGGGTCCCCTGGTCCTACTGAACTGATTACTGAATGGAAATCACTATGTTCAGCTACTTGGAGACCATTTGCAGCCATTCATGGACTTGATATTCCCAAACAATGATGGAATTTTTATAGATGACAACACATCACGTCACTGGGCCACAATTGTTCGCAACTGGTTTGAAGAACATTCTGGACACTTCAAGCAAATTATGTGGCCAGCCATCGAACATTTATGGGTCATAAAACAGAAGTCATTTCGTGCACAAAATCCTGCACTGGCAACACTTTTGCAATTATGGATGGTTCTAGAGGTAGCATGGCTCAATACTCATGTAGGAAACTGTCAACAACTTGTTGAGTCCATGCTACAATGTGTTGTTGCGTCACACAGAGCAAAAGAAGGTCCAACATAATATTAAGAGGTATGCTATGACTGTTGTCATCTCAATGTATAGTGGCAGTTTGAGACTTTGAGTTAGTCCATGTCGCAGAATGCACAACTGGTAGCACAATGGCCAATGAAAGGCAAGTATTCACGTTCAAGTTGTGTGACAGCACATAGTTTCAAAAGGTTGCAAATATTTACTATTACTGTCGCTGCCTTTCAAAAGAGTAAAGGAAGAAAAAGAAATCTTAACATCCTTACTCCTAAAAGCCCAAAATTCTGAGCAAAAATAGGAAACTGGAATCATTTGGCAAAGCCAAACCTGACAACTCGAAGATGTTCTCAGAACGAAATGGACCATAGCACAATAAATGTGTAATAAAACAGCTGGAGTGGCTTCCATTAATCATTAAACTTCCTGCAGGGTTGCCGAGAACAGTTTTGGTGATACTGAATCTATGTGCCGATCTCCTCAGTCAATTCTATACTTCCCAACCATCCAGATAAATTGTAATGAAAGTTTTCCCATTGTTGTATACATTCTTTAGGTTGTTGATACATCCACTGAATCAGCATCTTGTTTCTCGGATTTTCTTCAAATCAAATTCAAAATTTTTCCTCATAATCTTTTATTATCTACAGATGGGCCATTGTACTACATCCATTTCTAAAACCTGCCTACTCCTTTAACTGATTAAAATATAACCATCCTTTATTTTACAGAGAGAAGGTTGGCAGGTCTGTTTCTTCTGGTATCGTTTGTGTCCATTCTTTGTAAGTAGAATACCTACAGCTTTCTTCCAGTTTGGGCAACTGTTTTCTTCTTTTAACACTGTGTGTCTGTATGTATTACTTTGCCTCCAGCATTAAAGATTTCTACTGAATTACCATCATTCCAGATGGCTTTACTTCCTTCATAGCTGTCATGGCTTTACACACTTCTGGCATTAAGTCCAGAATGTCATTTTCATTATTAACTATCTGTGTTCCTGATTAGCTCTTTAACTACACAAGCATTTCAAGAAATATTCAAATGTTTTTACATTTTTCTTACCAGTGTTAATGACACTTATCTTACTTGATAGAATGTGGTGTCTACTAAATGCCATTTTTGCTGACACAAAATGCTGTAATTTGTAACATGTTCTATGTTTTGAGGATCCCTCGTGTACACATCATTTTGATATTTGTGTGCTTTGTGTACCCTGTAACAACTTTTTTTTTTTTTTTTTTTTTTACACAAATAAAGGAGACACAATTTAAATTACTAAAGAACTGAAAATAAAAAGGAGCAGTTCCAAGAAACAATAAAAAATGGAGTGACTGGAATGCCATAAAGATATATGTGTACTTGTATCATGAGAGTGACATAGAATAATACTGCAACATAACTATGGTGTAATTACATTTGTTATGCAGCCATAGAACTACAACTGTGTGTCTAATATGTATCAGAGCTTTTGTATTAAAGCAACAATTACAGTCAGGAAATTAAAATTCCAAATGAAAGAAATGTGCTGACTAGAACCTATCTTCAAGAAGTGCAACTCTTAGTACAGCATTCCACTGGTAGGAAATGCATACTTTGTTGAGGGAAGTTGGACATAAGGGGCACATCATCAGCTTACTATTTTACACATTTCTTTTAACTGTTCCAGAAGCACAGTTCCTGAAGATAAACCCACAACTATTTGCAATTTTAATACATACAACTTTGCAAAAAAATATCAAACTTTGAACAAATAATGCCAGTGTGATTTTTTACAATGTTTGCATGGACCACAAAGTTTTGTGTGTTTCATCCAAATCAGTCTCTGCACACCGTCAGAATTTAACATTTTCCATGCATCAGATACCAACAAACAATCAAACGTAAGGAAATGTGCTCTTAAGAATATGAATTTGACTGAGTATCTATTGTCACTTATTTATATTTTATGCCATCACTGGACCTCTTTGATCAGTTCAATAAAAAAGGTTTTTCAGTTTCCTGCTTCCCAGCGCTTTCATTATCGGATCTCAACTTCCTTTCTTCATCTTAAATCACTATCCCATTAACTGATTGTTTATCTCAGTTTTTAATTTGTTTTGTTTGCCTTCAATTTTCTCAATTATGTTATTTTTATATCTCAACTGTAATTTTTATTCCCCCCTTTGTTCCTTGATTTCTGAAATTCAATTAATGTTGCTTTTACTGTTTAATAAGTTCTCCTGTTGATTGTTTTCTAGAGTGCTGATTACACACCAAATGAACAAAATGTGTTTCTGCCTGATCATGTTCATAAATGGTTCCAGTTCCTTATACATTATTTTATTAGAACCTACTTTTCTAGTGTACATTTTCTTGGCAACATATTTTGTGTGTGTGCACATTCTAATTTTCATCCTTCTGACTATTCATTCTATTTCGGCTGCATTGGTGGTTTTGAGAATTATTTCACTTACAAATATTATTTCTGGTTGTATAATATGCATTTTGATTACTCATACACATTTCAATTTAGTCTGAGATTTTGATTTGCTGCTGTTTTGTTGTGATCATAGTTTACAGTGACGGATCAGTAAATATAATTTTTTGGTTTTCTCAAAAGGTATTCTGAGGCTGATTTTCTGTGGTGAGGCGGCTTATTGGTAGATTTTTTGGGTGTTTGCATGCAGAATAGCAAGGTCTTCAGCAAATCCCAGATAGTTTTAATATATGTTGCCTCTGAGTCCTACAATTTTGATGTTGATCATGTTAACCTTTTACCATGCAAGTCACTGTACAGTGCTTAGAATTCTTATGCTTAAGGAAAAAAATCTAAACACAATATATGTTTCTGTAAGAATTTCACATTTCAGTATTACCAATTTCCAGATCTACAATCATCCAGATTGTCGCAAATTTGTATCAAGCAATGAAAAACTGAAAATAACTAAATGTGGTGCTACACAGGCAGTGTCAAATTCCACCCGTCTGCTTTGACCCATGATGTAGTGGTGTGTGACAGCACTACCGTGTGGAGTTTTTGAGTTGGTTGTGTTTGCAGAAGTCGTGTTGTTGTATTTGATCATGCCATCTTGTGGTGGATATGCACGTGCCAAGTTTAACATGTTATTGGCTGCATCTGAGTTTAGGTTGTCATCTGCTAAAGTGGTTTTGAGTTTAAGTAGTTGGTACAGTAACATAGATTGTGGACGTGTTTTAGTGAGTTATTAAAGCTTTTTTAATTGCTTATGTTTTTGGGTTTTTTTTAGGTCTGATTAGTTTGATGTTCATTGTGCAGAAAAATGTCTAATTTTTTTATAGCTTTTTATTATGTATGGAGACCGACAGTGAAATTCATGAATGTATCATTAATTTCTGAAGTGGATGATGTCTGACATACAGTTTCTGCAGATGTTCAGTCTTATTGCTGAATACGTTAGATGTCACATTTGTGGCAACAACATGAGGTTGATGAGAGTTCCCGTAGCTCGGACCGTAGCACGCTTGTGTTGTGGTAAGTAATTTTCATTTTGGTTTTATTTTATAGTAATTGTTATCTTTTGTCTGTGTATATTTGTGGTGGGTTGGTTGTGTTTTAAATGACATAGTGAATGTGGGATATTTGGGTTTTTGGCTCCATTTTTCAGAGTTGCATGTGCTGGTTTTTTGGTATTGATAGTTTTGGTTTTGGTGGTGCAGCAGAATGTCATAATTTAATTTTTTTTCTATTATTTGTTTTGGGATGGTGCAGTGTTTTTTTCTTGTTGTATATTTAGCTCGCCTCGGCCAAAACCTCCAATTTTCCACGGTTGTCCTGTTAGCTTCATTTTATTTTTCAAGTGAGATGTTGTTGTGTCATTTTCATTTTTGATTGTATTTGTTGGCGAGTGTGGGTGGTCTTGTGATTGTCAGTTTGTATACATGGAAAGTAGCCATTTCGGCCATATTGATGACATCATGGATCAAAGCAGGCAAGTGGAATAGGACACTTCTGTAATGTCCTATACAAGAATGCTGAAGATTAGTAGGGTAGACTAATATCTAATGGGAAGATATTGAATTGAACTGAGGAGAAAAGAAATTTATGGCACAACTTGACTAAAAGAAGGCACCAATTAACATGACACATCCCGAGGCATTAGGGAATAGCAAACCTGGTAATGGAGGGAAGTCTGAGGGGGAAGGAGGTGCAAAATATACTGGAATGACCTATGGGACTCGGCAAAATCTGCAACCCTGCCCCCCCCCCCAAATCCAAATGTTTAAGAGATCAATTCCACAATCTGAATCATAACAATCATAATGGCATTCTTTAACAATATCTGGTTTGCAGTTTTATTTCCGCGTTTATCTGGTGTAAATAAATAAATAAACAAAAAATCGCTTTCAAAACTGATGTTGATAAACGTTTGGTCTCCCTAAATACTATTTAACCCAATTTCGCAAAACATTTCATCATATAAGAAGTTATTATTATCAGGAGATGGTGATAATATTAAATGACATTTGGAGTCTCAGATGCATCTTATTCTCCACAAACTCGTGGCAAAGTCAAATATTTTTATTTCTTGTATCTTTAAGCGACCATTCAAAAACGGAGCAATCACATCAATCTAAATTCGGTAAAACGATCTTATAGGCAATTAGGACTTTTTCGAATTTATCTAACAAAATTATCTATGCCGTAACACAAACAGTTTTCACTATGAGTAAATACGAAAATCGCCTATCGGCGGTTTATTCCACATTCATTATTCCAAGACAGCTTAGGCACCGTACTTCCAAAGCGGGAACACAATTTAACTAATGCTAACTAAAGTTACTCTATTTGGCAGTGATAATGACGATAATTCAGCTTATTAATCAGTAAGGTGTAGAAATAGAGATGCAAAAACGGTCTTATATTAATCAATATACAATTCTCATTGACAATATGTGCCTCATGACAAACTACGGTGCTTCGATAATGTCCGCCCAGACAATTTCTTCCCCTAACAGGAAAAATACTGACCGACAACTGAGAAGTGCGCAAGTCACCACATCGTTCACTGTAGGGCTATTAAAATTTACATTGTTAATTCTATTTACGTCCATTTTCGCACTTAAACGTTAAACCAGCGACAAAAAATTAAATTATATACGGATCGACGCTCATTGCGAAAGTAACTGCGACTTTAATATAAAAAAACGTCACTATTTCTAAATCGTACTCTAATAAAATACTTACTATCATAATAATAGCAGACGCGCTTCTTACTGTGCGGCTGAGTAGTCATTTTTCACACATAAACTATTGAAAAAGACGCACAGGTACACCAAACAGTAAACAACGTTCGCAGATCTCCGCTGGTAAGCGACCAATAGCCTGCGAACAGACCAAAGAACTTGATCACGGCTCTAAGGGGAACCTATATACTTAAGAACTTTGAAAAAACTGAACAATTGTCAAATGCTTTTTCTGACTGAGACGAAACTTTATTTCGCCTGTTCCGTGTCATAGCGACGCGTCACGAATGTCATCCACTGAGCATAAATAACTAAATACAGAACAGAATTCGTGTTAGGGAAAAAAACAAGTAGTCTCGCACTATACACGATTGTTACAATTTACCAACGTGCAGCTGAAGAACGTTGAGGTACTGCAAAGCAAAACTAATTTTTCACAAAGACGAGGTTTTCTCGCCTCCTCGCCGTACATATGGAATGGATAACGGTGATCGAATGAGGAACATATGTAAAATTGTTTTTCTAATGTCAAATATGTGCGTGTGATAAACAAAGTTCAGTGAGAAGGAGAATTCTCACGGATGCCAGATAACTCTCTTAATTAGAGAAACTGTATAATAGACTATTCTTCGATGGCTTATTAGTTAATAACTCCTAGTGCAAGCTACATTTTCATAAAACAAAAGTGCACTTGAAAGATGCAATTCGTATTTTGCATCCACTTATATACTCCGCAAACCTCTGTGAAGTGGATGACAGAGGTTGCTTCCCACTGTACAAATTTACTGGACTTCGTATGGTTCATATCGCGTATGGAACGCGAAGCATCTCAGGTATCGCAAAATTGTCGTTTTGTATCAGATTAGTGCAACACGGCAGAGTAGTTCCTGCCTCTAATCAAGCTTAGAGAAAATTACGTGCCAGGACCGATAGCGCTGCTCCGTAACTCGAGCATAGTCTGGTGCAACTCATGGAAACATCCTCACTTCGAAAAGCATTTGGGCCGTGAGTTGGCAACGAAGCGGAACCCCAGATAACTTTAGCGTGGCCACACAATAGCAACACACACAAACACCATAGTAGGACACAACAGAGATGGCCCAAATGTAGGATTCCCCTGACCCCATCTCGCTAGGGAACCTGACCACACCAATGAAGGCTTCAGAACTGTATTTAGGATTCAAAACTGTATTTTAGGTGTCGAATCCAACGGATCTCCAGCAGAGATTACATGTACACCTATGTCATCAGTAACATGCCAAAATGAGATACCCAATGCGAGCTGGGCCTCGCCTTCTGGCAATACGTAAGGAACATCGAAACACTGACGATTAACCTCAAAAAGAACAAACACATAGTGTCAAGCCCCCCCCCCCCCCCCAACCCCCACCCCCGCTTTCAGCGAAAGGAAAACATATACTGTAGACAGGTGCTTTTCTTTCAACAATATGATTGAAAAGTCGGTATTAAGCAGTTTTTTTAACAGGATCACAACTGGACTTTTTTTATGGTTACTTACAAGTCGCAATTCATATCACAAAATATTAAAAATACTACATAACCCCGGTCTAGCCAGCCCCTTGCCCCCCTACAAACTATAGTATGGGGGCGCCTTTGCATAGTACCTGTATGTATATCAGGTCGCACATTCCGAGTAGCACACACTTTAAGCGAAAGTCTGTGGCGTGCCTCGCATCGTGCCGTGAAGGCACAGGGACAAAACCCAAGAACCAACGAATATCCCAAAAAAGGCGACGTCCCAGTGACATATGTGTTATTAAAGAAATAGATCACAACGTGATAGACAACTAAGTAGTAAATGAATTGAGAAATCAGAATTTAGAAGTACAACCAACCCCTCGCTTCAAAGAACTAACTATGAGACCCAGAAAGCAGTAGATACAGCCATCCAGGAAGATGCCATGCTCCTTGACTTCCAGAAGGCACTCAATACTGTTCCACACTGCCACCTATAGAACAGAATACGAGTGCACGCAGTGGTATCTCCTAGGAGGGAATGCAATGTGTCACAAAGCTCGCAGTGTTTGTACGGATTTCAAAGAGCAGCAGGTTGAGTTACCATACTACCCTGGCCACCAGAACTCTCCAGACTTAAACCCACTTGAGAATCTGTGGGACCACCTGGATCAGGTCTAGCACAATTGGCAACAGCACTGGAGTTGACGTGGCTCCACATCCCTGTCGGTATCTCCCAGAATCTCATTGGGTCTGCTCCTGCAAGTCTCACCTGCAATACGTGGTTATTGAGGCTTTTCGCTGGGGGTCACATTAATGTGACTGGACAGGATAAATGACATAGTAAACAATATTGGAAGTTCCAGAAGGCTATTCACGGTTGATGCTGTTGTACACAGAGAAGTTGCAATGGTAGAAAATTATAGTGAAATGCAGGAAGACCTGTAGAGGATTGACGCTCAGTGCAGGGAGCGACAATTGACCCGCAACATAAATAAACATACTGCGAACAAATACGCAGGAAAGCCCGTTATTGCACCATTACATGAGTACAGAATAATCACTGGTAGCAGTTACTTCCATAAAATATCTATGTATAAGGAGGGATTTGAAGTGGAGTGATTACAATACCCCATCGTCTACTCCTTTACATAATTAACTTGTATTGGTATGTAGATGTCCAATTAAAGCTGTAAACAATCAGTTGTTACTCAAGGATAAGAAAGTCAAAATTGCCACAAGTTCTATTGTTTGTTATAAATCCCCACACAAAAGAAGAACAGTAGTTGCACTGAAGTATAACATGGACATGTTTAATAACATCCTGCTCATTGACAAATTATCACAAGAACACGAAACAGTTACAAGTAACTAAGGTTGGCGGAGAGTCAAGACAAGGAATCGATAGGTAGGTTACTACATTGTTAGACCACTGATTTGTTTTCGTGACCTAACGACAGTGACTACCATAATTTGAGTTCGTAAAATTGAGCATGCCAGAAGGGCATCTTCCTCCTACTCATTAACACTATAACATTCACTGAGTACATAGAGACCTATACACACCGAATTCGATTACTGATCTCACCATTTAAAAAAAAAAAATCGTCGTTGAGTTGTCCACCAGTGCTACAGTCAGTGACCATTATGTCGGATGATGCTTGTGAATCCTGAAAAGCTACCTAACACAAACATTACATCAAGCTCCAGTTGGCGCTGTAGAGTGAGCCAATCATAGCCTCTCACGAGCAGTCATCCAATGACAAGTGTCAATACTCCCGGAGCGTCCTACCACTTCTCAATAATTTTCCAAAACTACTACATCAGACCAGAGTGACAAATGAAATTCCTGCATTATCACGCCCAGAGGCCTACAGCTAAAGAAAGGAATGTGTTTTGGCGCCAACCTGTTGGTGCCCCAAAGGAGTGCATTAGCTTGTTGTTTCCTACGAATGTCCTAAGATTCCTATCTGCCTTATATAGATGGACAGCTACAGGTATTTTTGGGACAAAAAAGTTGCAATCTCACACTTATAGAACCCTAACACCTCGCCTGCCAGCGTCTGAAATGAGTATAGAGCCATAAATACCTGTAGCTTTCACAGTGCCTACATAGTGTCCATAGATATATTGCTCTCCTACCAGTAGAGTGGCACCGTCTTTTCTGCACTCTCTGCCCAAGGCTCATTGCTGCCCACTTCGTTGGACCTTTACTGTACTTTACAATGCCCTCACTGCAGAAAAACGTCTTGGGGAAGTAGGTGCAGTGGTCTTCTCATGCAGGATTCCAATAACTCCTCTGCAGCCGACCGAATGACCGCAGCGTTACCTGCTGTCCACATTGTGTTGACTTGCAGTGAGCATCCGTTCATCCTGTACGGTACACACAGCAGCTTACGGCGAATGCTGTCTTACCTGGCGTCAGCATCACCTATCACTACCTGCCTCAAGTTAACAGTGTCCTTCTCCCACCTTTGATCTGCTGTCTGTTTGTGAAATTGCAGCCCAGCCAAACATTATTCTCAAGAAAGTACTTCATGTATTGGCAATCACTATCAGATAATCTTTAATAAAAATAAAAGAATACTCTATATATTGGTAATGTGAAAGTCGACGAAACCGTCAGTTTCGCTGTCTTTCATGATCACATAAAAGTAACTACAGTTAAGGCAATTGCCAGACTGAGCTTCATTGGAAGAAACCTCAGGAAATGTTGTCCAACAACAAAGGAAGTAACTTAGAGAACACTCGTTTGACCAATACTTGATTACTGCTCGTCAGTATGGGACCTGTATCAGATGGGACTGATAGAGAAAATAGATGAGATCCAAAGAAGAACAGTGTAATTAGTTACAAGTTTATTTAGTAAGCACGAAGGCATACAGAGATGATCAAAGAACTTCAGTGACAGACACTGCAAGAGAGTCGTTCTGCATTACAGTATTGCTTATTGTTAAAATTCCAAGAGCACACATTCCTAGAAGAGTGAACAAATATGTTGCTTCCTCCTACCTATTTCTCACAAAAGACCACGAAGGTAAAATTAAAGAGATTAGAGCCCATATAAAGGCTTACAAGCAATCGTTCTTCCTGCGTACTATTCGTGCTGGGAATAGTAAAGCGTGGGAAGTGACAGTTGTACTCAATGTAACCTTCCCCACACACTGCAAGGGGGCGTGCAGAGCATAGATGTCATGTAAATGTAGAAGGTCTGCGTAATTACCCACTGCCAAGACACACTAGTCACACTGCTCTGCAAATGGTTCATGACCGAAAAGTCAAATCCTCCATGGTCCCAAGTAACACAATGCCCCTTTAAATGCGTTTAACTTGGGAATCTAGCCGAAAAATAGGGAGAAAATGAAACCAAATATCCCAAATGAAGAGAAAAACACGATATCTGGAATTGCAACGCAGACATAGCAGCCCCAAAACGCAGCATCTGCAGTGATAGCCACTTACTATTCTCTGCAAAATGCGCAGAAAGACTACAAGCGGGACCCAGTGATACCCGAGCCCCATTCAGAACTCTGGACAGCTGTTCCGATCCCCAAACATGAGAAGGAACTAATGGAAGAAATGACAAACGGCGTATTCATGTTTGTCACAGCAGTATTGTGGAACCTCTTCCAAGCCAAAAAGAGCAAATAGCAAATGCAATAGGGATGGTCTCAGACAAATTCTTCGTAACGACAGTAAAAGTAACACATACCAGAAAAGGAGTGCACATCACAGTCAGACTACAAGATCAACACAAAAGTGAATACAAAGACTAGAACAAAAAGAAGCTAGTGCCACACAACAAAGAATTGGAACAGTTATTTTATATTCACATTGCAATCAGTTTGTAAATATGGCTACATGCCGAGATTTTATAATTTTTTTCAGTTAAATATACAGATGTCAGTAATTTCTACCCATCACCATTTACTCATTACAATAACAAATTCTTCTCCAGAATAGGAGTTGCCAAGGAGGGTCTCAGATTTTACTTTGCTGTCTAGTCCTCTACAGAGCGATCACGAAAGACGAAAAAGGGATAGAAGCGCGACTGAAATTCCTGTTTGACGAAGAGAACTGTCTGAAAAACAAAAAGACAATAATAAATCACACACTAATCAGGAAGAAAATACACATGTTGGGTCTAGCAGAAACATGGACAAAAGACAACGATAGATTCGAACTTGTAAAGTATGTCTGGCGTGTAAAGCATAGGGCAGACAAAAGTGGAAGAGGCGAAGTTAGCCATCTACACCAAGGTATATATAAAAAAGGGGGGACGCCATTCCGGCCCCTGGCGAGCAAAACATCCCCAGACATCTATGCGCGTCTTGGCGTCACCTTGAGGACTGTCGTGGCTGTGTACTCAGCAGAACACGGCAGTCTCGGTGTGCATCCAAAGAAAATAACTCGTTTCGTGTCAATCATGAGCAAGGGTCACTGTAACTGCGTCTTGGCAAAGTGCATTAATACTACTCGAAACACAAAAAACGTTATTTATGACGGTTTTCCCAAAGATGAGCACTTACAACATGAATGGATGGTTCACTCAGGTTTATTAGCTTTTGCTCCTGGATATCATATCTTCATGTCCCATGGATATAGCCGTTATTCTTTTCGTATTCCAGCGGTGTGTTAACTAGTTTAATGTAAGAATATCATATAACTTGCGAGTGAACTCTTACAACAATTCGTATGGTGATTTAACAATAACAGTGTAAGTCAAAGTGGCAGTGTGGTGTTCTTGTTAAGAACCATGCCTCACTTGCTGAAGGTTGTGAGATCGAATCCAGTCGAATGCTTTAATTTGTATTTTTAAACTTTATTGAATGGAATTTAGAGGACATTGCCCATGCATTACCTTAAGAGCTATATTGCCAAATGTACATGATTCTTTACAAAAGCGAAAAATGCCTTTGTCATGCAAAGCATCATTTCAGAAATGGACGAAGGAACCATATGCAGTCTGGCTATTCTCGAAGATATGCTGTATTTATTGAAGGTTAAGTCAAACACTCCTACTAATCAAGAGAGACTAGCAGTTTTGACATTTGATTAAATGAATATTGATGGTAGCATATGTTACAGTTCATTGGAGCACATAGCGATCAGTCCTCATTCCATTGTTCAATTTTGCATGATCTGTGGGTTGTGCTGATAGTGGAAGCAACCAGTTTATTATGACTGCGACACAATTATGACTAGCAGTTTGCTTCAAAGCATCATTAAGGCAGTTGAAGAATCGAGAATGGATGTTGTAGCTGTGACATGATACATAGGTGGAAGAAATATAATAATTTGGTTGGAATTGCATGTCTATACAGATGAAACATTTTAGTAAATCCAGCAGACGATACTAGCAATGTGTGGGTTTGCTTCACTGTACCAAATTTGTTAAAGTTGTTGAGGAACCATTTTATAGCCAGAGGCATTATGCTATTTAATGTGTCCAAAATAACTAAGGCAGCTATAGAGGAATTTTTTAAACATAAAAAGGTGACCTAACGATAACACACACAACACTGAAGTGTGCTTAAATGTAACTGGACGAGCAAGGCAGGACGTTAAGATGGCAGCATGCTTATTTTCATAACAAACAGCTCAGGCCTTGAAGTACGTTCTTCACAGAGACATTGAAAACAATTTTATTGAACTCGTTAACGATGTCTTGAACTCTAGAATTCCGAAAAAATGGATATCCATTAGTGTGTTGCGTATTTGGAATGAATCTCACAATTCAGGAGAATATTCTGTGGGCCCAAGTAGAATGACGCACAGATTCTGGCAAAGTATTCCACACTTTATAACTGTGAACATAAACTGAACATATACATAAAACATCCGCTTTATACGCACAGTTTGAGAGACAAACGGGAACTGGTGATGAAAGATCGTGAACTTAAACTACAGATAAACCATGTCTGTAATTGCCGCAGACGACAAGTTGTCCGAAGTCAGTACTGGCGGCCGATGTCGCCCCAGAGACCCCCCCCCCCTCCCCCGCCCTCCAGTGCGGAGCACTGTGTTGTGGGGAGGGAGCTGGTGGTTTACTCCTGTTCATAGTCCCATTAGTCCCATAGAAATTGTGGGGGTGGAGGGGTATGCCATAGCGGGAGCAGGGAGCGTCACTGCCAGCAGCATTTGAGACATGTAGAATCATCTCCAGTTCTAGTGTCACAGTAGTCGTATCATGGTGGAGGTCCATGTCAGAATGGTTGGGGGAGGGGGAGATTGAGCTAGGAGGGTTGAAGAGGTCTGCGTTCTGCTCCGATGTTAGCACTCACGTCAGTTTAAGCCGATGGATGGGTTCAGCTGTGGGTTTGTCCTTCTGCTGTAGTCTGAAAGGCACGAATAAGTATTCATATAACCCTTAGGGGGTGATAATGGCAGTTTTATCAGTGTCTTAAGTTGTCATTGGTATTTGCAGATATGCTTTTCGACAGTCAATGATACTGAAAATCGTGGCACCCGATAATTCATGATCAAAGTCCTAAACGTTGGGTACCGGGTAAAGATCAGTAGTTGTGCACATACTGAGGATTCTGTCGTCTCTGCACATTCGAAAAGTACCATCTATTTTGTGGGCCATATGTAGAGGTGAATCCCAGCGGCTGTTTGAGTGGTGGGTAGTGCCCAAGTTGAGCAACTTGTCTGCAGCGGTTTTGGCGATTTTCCTTTTCTTGGGGGAGAGGCACCGCACTTGGCGAGAGGAGGGCGATCGCTCTGTTGTTGGGTTTCTGTGTACTGTGCCATTAATAATGTCATAGCAGGGAGGAGACTGGGAGATACGGGAAGGGGGGGGGGGACCTGACTGTTGCAGCCACTTGTTGCACAATTAGACTGACTGCACTGTCACTTGATTCGCTGGCAGTGACCTTTTCGTTCGTAGTGTTTGTCAAAGGTTGTTGTTTGCTGGCGAAGAGAGGCAGCATCCACGAATACTTGAGCAGCTCAGCGCAACGTTGGATGGTGTCCACAGCTTGTTTGTGATGGTGCTGTGTGTTGCTGGTAGCGTCTGTGAGGTCCAGGGTGAGCACCATTTGGGTTAATGTTTCGTCGAGGTGACAATATTCGTTGTAGTCGCCGGATCTGGCGAAGAATTCTGGGAGTGGAGGTCCTTCTCCACATCCTGTATGTCCACTGGATTTGTTCCTTGAGAGGGTAGTCGTTCCGTGGTAGTGGTGTGTGAGGGCTGAAGGAACCTAAGTTTTCCTCCTGTAGCGAGAGACATACTTTCCTTGTATCAATGTACTGTTGGTTCGTTATTGTAACTTGACTCTCGATGGAGGAGCTCTGCAGTTGGAGCATGTGTGCCACTGAATTGGCCCCAATCAGTGGTTCATTGACACTGACGCGAAGAAATGTTCATATGAAATGTTGGGCAATGCTGAGGTCAGCATTGTAGGAGACAGTTTTGTAAATGGCAATGATCAATCCATTTGTCATTTGTAGTGTAGGTGCAGAGTTGGGGGCATCAGGGGATAGAGAGGTATTCAAGATAATACTGATTTCCAACTCCAAGTCCACTAACAAGTGCTGCTTGATGTGACGATCTTGCAAGTAGATCCTGGATTTGTTGCCGACGGGTAGATGAGACAAACTGGTTTGGTTCATAGGGTATGGTGTGTGGCAAACTTTGATGATGCCACGGCCTCTGATGCCCAGTGAAGGTCGCTGGAGGCGTTTGGGTGTTGGCAGGGCTGCGGAGACTTGCGTGCAGCAGTGCAAAAGTGGGTGTGAAACCACATCACTGTGTGGTCCACTGTCCATATCCTGTGGTGTGAGTGGCCCTACACTATCTGTAGTTGTTAGCTGTGGGGAAGCATGGAACCAGCAGCCGTGGGTTGATGACCAGCAGTGGAAGCACCGGGCATTATCAGGAAGGTATGATAACAGTTGGTCGTGGCTTGCTGGGTAGGGAAGCAAGATGACCACCCATGCTGCACACTCGACGTGTCAGAGGACCTCAGGTGAAGTCAGCACTGTTTGGTGGCAGTGTCCTGGAGAGGACAAGATTACTGCCACTGCTCTGTGGCTGGCGTGTCGAGTAATCTCAGACGGGGTCAGTGTCATTCAAAAGCCGTCTGCCGACTCAGTGTGCAACACTGACTTTTTCTGTCTTGAGGTTACTCATGCAGGTCAGCATTAATCGCCGTGAGCAAAGCGAGCGCGATTAATAGTTCCACCACAGTTTGGTGACCATCGCTGCTTGAATACATTGCACATCAAGAGGTTGTGGTTAGGTTAGGGCACGAGTGTAAATTCAGGGCTACAAAATGCGTTGGCTGCCACAGTTCAGCCATCGATCATTTAAAATCAGTTGTGGACAGAACATCTCAAATTTCCACCACACCTGATGGCAGCACCTTCCAACATCGCTCTATATTATATGAACAGCATTTCAGCACTTGTGAAGTCATCCACTGCGTTTGTGTGTCGCCTTTAACCGAGCAGTAGCTGATGTAGCAACACTACGGCGTCAAGTGCCAGACATCCACTCTCAAGTAGTTTTAAATGGACTATAGTTACTGATTCTTCCATTCCATGCTGTGTTATACACCTTGCAGGATGATGCTGTAAAGTACGTAATATGGAGTGAAGTGGTCATTGTATGCTATGTACAATTGTTGGTTGGCAGTATTCTATCCATGGGTCCTGTTGTTAACAGGTCAAATGGGAACTATACATTATTACTTTCGATTGTGTCACTTAAATGGTTCTGTCTTGCATTCCCACCCATTATCAGTAACATTTTCTGGAAATTGGGGAGATATCTTAGAATTTAGATTGGTAGGCGTTGGCTGGCTGGTGCATAGTAAAGGCAGTGTAACCACGTCACCATTAGCTTTCCTGTACATATTATGGGAATTTGGGTGTTTATGGCATATATATTTTGGAAGTGCTGTGAAAACTAGACAAATTAAATCAGTGGCATGACACATGTATTATAAATTAGAACTATGCAAATGATACTTAAGGCGAAAAATAACTCATTCATTTGGTGAAGGAGCAGATTTTTATGTAGCCTCTTCCAGATCAAGATGCAATCCATGGCTGCTTCCTCCTTGTGGCATATTTCTTCGTGGCTTTCAAGTATTCTTCATGATTCAGATGCCTAATCCTTATAAATGTTCTTGTTCTCACATAAAGAGCAGTAACTGTGTCAAGAACCTTGGGGAAACTTTAGTTTCAAAATAGAGCACAGAAATTTTATGACATTTTTTTGTTTGACACTCCATTTCCTCTAAATGCAGCATATTATTTTTCATTTGCATCACTTTCTTTTGCTTTGCTTGCATTTCAAAGTAAAGACCATCACGAAATATAATTGAGATCCAGTCTGCATTAGGCTCACCTACTTCACATTTTGCTGCTGACACCTTGCTAACACGTTGCACAGACATAATTGCGAGAGAACTCTGAAACAGTGGTTTATTAAGTGAGGAACTGAAGAAAACTACTGTCAGTAGCTCTCTGAAAAGCACATCCTCGGCCCAGAATAAATGTGTAATGTCTTCAGTTATGTTGTTCCCCAACCCATAGAATTTCTCGTTTTAGCAGTTATCGATGGCCCATAAAATTTAAATACTTTCAATAAAAAAAAGTCTGTAGTTAGTGGAGTAACATGGTAGATAATGAAGTTTTACATAATAAAGTTATGGCAAACTACTCTCCTCTTTGCGTGCTATCAATTGTGAAAATTTTTTTTTCGATATCTCAAATCGTTTATGAAATATGAGGAATGATGTGGGTATTTTACTCTTGTTTTATTGCTGGCGCTGCGCGATCACAAATGAGTGTACCACATCAGATGAGTTTTCTTGAGATTAAAACAGAGGCTTCCACCAAAATCTAAAGAAAAATTCAATATGTTAGCTAAATTTTATACACAGCAACGTATAATGTAATATGCATCAAAAGCAAAATCACAGCGGCCCCTATTTTTCATTGCAAACTTTTTCGAATTTCGCGCAGTGCCTTACTTCCATGTAAATATCACAGTAACTAAGATCATTAATGAAATGATGGACACATCATCATGAGCCTGACATACAGAGCTATAAGTAACGCAAAAATGAATTTTTTTACCGAAAATCGCTTAGGAAAGATCAAAGGGTGTGCGCCTCGATTTCGTCATCTGCAAGTGGCCGAAGGGTGGCAAAAACTGTGGGCCTCCCCTTTCGAACAAACAAATGGACTCGTCCAGGCTTTCGGACAAAAATTGTCACTGCGCATCGGACACCGTATCCTGCGTGTACTCTATGCAGGTTTATGAGACTGGACAACAGGACACCGAGTGAAGAAGTATACGAAATCGTAAGAATAACCTGACTTCAAACACATTTAGTAAATTTGAGGGCAAGATACGGCAAACGAATATTCCAAGTCCGTCCCGACTTAAGAGACATATTAACGATCAGCATAACAAAAATTTAAGAAAAAGAAACACAAGCACATACACCCAAAACGAACAATTATGGTACCCAAAACACAAAGCAAATTTTCCGATAACTAACATACACAATATTGCCTCTAACAGAAACTGATGAAACAGCGCCACATTAGACGAAAGAGAAATAAGACAGTACATTAGTAAGATATAGAAAATAACAAATATTGTAATAACTGGCCACTGTACAGACCACTGGCAAATGGAACAGTTTAGACTGTAAGAACAGAAACATGTAGCAATCAGTTACTGCACACAGTAGTACGATTTGCTAACACTAGACATAAGTATTTTAGTCAACAAAGTTAAAATGTTAAATTTAAGGTTTTAACTTTAATGTATCCCTCTGTGATTGTGTGAGTGAGTGAGTGTGATTGTGAATGTGTATGTGAATGTAACAGAAAGTTAAATTATAATGAAATAAATGAATGTAAAAAGTTCTACGGCTGAATAGACACGAAAATGTTCTCAAGCAATCTGTCATTTTCCCCCTCAGAGATGAGAGTGGGAAAAGAAAAAGAAACGCTCTACCAGTCAGAAGCCTACGAGAGATTGTAGCATTCACTTTGGTATTCACCACCCTCTCTCTACTTCTAGACTCCTTATCAACTGAAGACTGTCATCGAGACCTCATACACTGAGAAGATTGCCAGTGCTGCTGAAACCTAGAAATTCTCCAAAAGCTTCAATGAGAACATCAGCTCACACACTAGTGCATTAGAAAGTAAAAGTCATGAATAGTCATCAACTCACAGATTCCACATCTTACTGCAAACTTCCCAAATGGGAATAACGCAATCTGTGTTAGGAGACTTCAGTGTCAGGGGCCTGCTAATGCTGAAGCACCCCACGTACTGTAGGCCAAATCTCTTCCTCCGCGCTCTCTTGCGTCACTAGCGATTTGGGACACTTCTGTAGGGTTGAATAGGGCAACACACACCAGGATGGACCCTTGTGGTTCACACCCATCCCTCTTTCCGATCACCTGTAAGACCTGTAAGGGCTGCTCATCACACTCAGCAATGCTGCATAAGCAGTGATGATTCCAAAGAATACCAAGTCCCAACCTGACATTAACCACAGCAGAAGATGCTGCATCAGAAGATACCATACTGGTGTTCATCCCTAAGGATGCAGAAAGTGAGAAGCCAATGTGTAAGGTTAAGCTAGCGACAAGAACTCCTGCAACACCTGTGGTCGAGACTCCAGGGGCTTCACCCTTGTAAGGTTGGGGAGAGACACACCATAATGGGTTGAACATACAATGTGGTTTTCCAAGTGTTTGAGATTCTTGCAAAAGTAAAATTTTGTGATATTATTTGCAGATAACATTTGTCAGAACAAAGATGCAACTAGTATGAAACTTCAAACAAATCTTCAGAAAGCGGACAAAGCTGTTATCTCAAGAACAGCATCAGAACAACGTTAGACTGTGAGGGATTTCAACAATGCTCCAGCAAGTGATGGGAGTGTTATTCCTTCCATGTTGACACAGTACTGCACTTCACCTTTCTTCATGTGCTGTGATGTTGGAAACCTGTTTCAGCTACAGTAATAGCATTTTTGGCGTAATAAATTCGGTATCAACAAACAGTTTTGACATTTATTAAATTTTTAACCAGATTGTTTTCACTTGTAGTGAGGTTTGGTGCAATGTAAAATAGTTCAGAGAGAGAGAGAGAGAGAGAAGGTCATTTTTATTCACTCTATTAAAGTCCATGAATCATGAACCTTTCCATCAGTGGGATGGCTTGTGTGCCTTAGCAATAAAGATATCTGTAGCGTAGGTGCAATCACAATTGAGGGGCATCTGCTGCGAGGCCAGACAAAAATGTGGTTCCTGAAGAGGGGCATCAGCCTATTCAATACTTGCAGGGACAAGAGTCTGGATGATTGACTGATATGGCCTTGTAACATCGACCGAAACGGGCTTACTATGCTGGTACAGTGAACGGCTGACGCCCAGAGGAAACCACGGCCACAATTTTTCCCAATCGTACACAGCTCACTGTACGGTTAAATGATGATGGTTCCTCTTGGGTAAAATATTCCAGAGGTGAAATAGTCCCCCATTTGGATCCCTGGGAGGGGACTACTCAATAGAATGTCGTCATCAGGAGAAACAAACTGGCATTCTATGGGTCAGAGTGTGGAATGTTAGATCACTTAATTGGGCAGGTAGGTTAGAAAATTTAAAAGGGAAAAATGGGTGGGTTGAAGTTCAATATAGTGGGAATTAGTGAAGTTCAATGACAGGAAGAACAGGACTTCTGGACAGGTGGATACAGGATTATAAATACAAAGTCAAATAGGGGTAATGTAGCAGTAGGTTTAATAATGGAAAAGAAAATAATAATGCAGGTAAGCTACTATGAACAGCATAATGAACGAATTATAGTATCCAAGATGAAGCGATGAAGAGATTGAAGAAATGTAGGATGAAATAAAAGATATTATTAAGATAGTTTAAGGAGACAAAAATTTAATTTTGAAGGGGACTGGAATTCGATAGTGGGAAAAGGAAGAGAAGGAAAAATAGTAGGTGAATGTGGACTGGGGGAAAGGAATGAAAGAGGGAGCCACCTGGAAGAATTTTGCACAGAGTGTAAATTAATCGTCGCTAACACTTGGTTAAAGAATCGCAAAGGAAGGTTATACACATGGAAGAGACCTGGAGACACTGGAATATTTCAGATTTGTAATATAATGGTTAAACAGAATTTTAGGAACCAGATTTTAAATTTTAAGATGTTTCCAGGGGCTGATGTGCACTCTGACCACAATTTATTAGTTGTCAACTATAGAGTTGTGGGAGCTGGATAAGTCGACAGAACCAGAGCTTGTTCAGAGTTCCAGAAGGAGCATTAGGCAACAACTGATTAGAAGAAGAGAAATGAATACAGTAGAAGATGAATGGGTATCTTCAAGAGATGAAATAGTGAAGGCAGCTGAGCATCAGAAGGTAAAAAGGCAAGATGTAGTAGAAATCCTTGGGTAACACAAGAGATATTGAATTTAATTGATGAAAGAAGAAAATTTGAAAAATGCAGCAAATGAAGCAGGGAAACAGAATATAAACATCTAAAAAATGAGATTGATAGGAGGTGCACAATTGTCTATGCAGGTATGGTACAGGACAAATGTAAGGATTTAGAAGCATATTTCACTAGGGAGAAGATAGACACTGCTTATAGGAAAATTAAAGAGGCCATTGTGGAAAAGAGAATCAGATGAATGACTATCAAGAGATCGTATGGAATAAGAGTCTTAAGCAAAGAAGGGAAAGCTGAAAGGTGGAAGGAGTATATAGAGTGTCTATACAAGAGAGATGAACTTGAAGGCAATATTGTAGAAAGTGAAATGAACATAGATGTAGATGAGATGGGAGATATGATACTGCGAGAAGAATTTGACAGAGCTCTGAAAAATCTAAGTCAAAACAATGCTCGTGTGATAGACAGTTAGTTAGTTAGTTATAGTTAGTTAGTTGGTCACATGTTCCATTGATCAATATCATGGTACGGAAGCTGTTATGATGTGGAACATGTCAATTGCACAAGAAATGCATATATGATACAAGATTTTTAATATATATATATATATATTACAGTACAGTGTTAAGGTAAATATTTCTGTTATTTACCCCATTCCTTTCAATGGTACAACATGCATATACTATATTAATAGATTTATTTATTCCTATTCAAGAATTCATCTGTGGTATAGAAGGAGTTGTCAAGGAGATATGATTTCAATTTATTTTTGAAGCTATTACTGCTATCTGTCAGACATTTTATTTCATCTGGTAATTTGTCAAAGAATTTTATAGCAGCATGTTTTACCCCTAACTGTGCCAAAGATGGATTGAGAAAGGATAGTGTAAGTTTTTCTTTTCTTCTGATGTTACAGTCATGAATATCACTGTTGTTTTTAAACTGGTCCACGTTGCTGAGAACAAATTTCATTAGTGAGTAAATGTACTGTGAGGCTGTTGTAAGAATTCCCAATCTTTTAAAAAGGTGCCTACAAAATTTGCGACTATGAACCTCACACATTATTCTAACCATTTTCTTTTGAGCAGTGAATACTTTTTGTCTATATGTTGAGTTGCCCCAAAATATTATTCCGTATGACATCAAAAGTGAAAGCATGCAAAGTATGTTAGCTTACTAATTTCTATAGCCTCAAAATTGGCAATTATTCTGATTGCAAAAGTTGCTGAACCTACTCGCTTTAGAAGACCCATAATATGAATTTTCCAGTTAAGATATGTACACCCAAAAACTTAGTATGCTCTACCCTGTCTATTGACTTCTGTTGATGTCTTATATTTATTGAAGGAACAGTATTTTTTTCAGCAGAAAATTGGATTTACTGTGTTTTTTCAAAGTTTAAAGCAAGACCATTTGCAGACAACCAATTAATGACTTTTGCAAAGATCTTATTTGTATAATTTTCAATTGGAGTTTCTTTTACTGGATTAATAATTATGCTTGTATCATCAGAAAACAGTGTACTTCAGCTTCTTGTTTCAGATAAGAAGATAGGTTGTTCACATATATCAAGAACAGAAGGTGTAAGTGAAAATTACTGGCTGTGCTGTGTGCAGTCTGTGGCTGATTGGCATTGTTGTAATATTCGCTATTGTAGTGTTGGCAGTTGGAGGTGAGCCACCAGCAGTGGTGGATGTGGGGAGGGAGATGGCGGAGTTTTGAGAGCGGATGATCTGGACGTGTGTCCATCAGAGACAGTAAAATTGTAAGACTGGATGTCATGAACTGATATATATATATTATGACTTTTGAACACTATTAAGGTAAATACATTGTTTGTTCTCTATCAAAATATTTCATTTGCTAACTATGCATATCAGTAGTTAGTGACTTCAGTAGTTAGAATCTTTTATTTAGCTGGCAGTATTGGTGCACGCTATATTACAGTAGTTCGAGTAACGAAGATTTTTGTGAGGTAAGTGATTCATGAAAGATACAGGTTATTGTATTATTTATTGCTAGCGCGTAATTGTAGAGAGAATCTTCTTTGTAGTTGTAGTTTTTCATTGTTGTACAATAAAACAGATGTGGCATGCATGTAGATTTGCACCAAATATTTCGCAGCTGCGCTTGCGATAAACTAGATATTATTTTCAGTGCTATGTTAATGTGTTTTCTTGTTTTTGCTCTTCAAATTGTGCTTGTCTTGTTATCGCGTGAAATACGTGATAATTATTGCATGTGAAAAACGTAACACTAGGCTCTAAAGTAAATTGAGAAATGATAGTGACGACGAGCGTAGCTTATCAGCACCACCGTGTAATGCATTAACAGGCATTCAGAGTATTAATTTGGTAATTGTGCATAGGGAAATGGAGCAGGCGGCAAATAATGGTGTAGACAGTGAAACAATTAGTGAACAGGGAAACATCGCCTCAGGAATCCGAAATGACAGGACAAAATTTTGCAATTACTGCAGATTCAGGTTTTGCGTCATTACCCGTTTCTCAATCAAGTCAATACACATTTTCTGCCTTTCAATATGCGAATGTTGCCTGTTATGCACTGCCGATAAGAACAAAGGAACAAGTTCGAGACACTAATACATTGTTATTGCAATTCATGCAACGAATGGAACAAAATCAGGAACGAACACAGCAACAGCTACACAAGTTAGACACAATGGAACAAAATCTTTAAAAGTTAAACACAATTGAGCAAACGCTTGAACAAACTCGTAATGATTTAACTGCTGAGTTACTTAAAATCGAATCGAAATGTCAAAAAGTCTGTAATGACGTAAAAACACAAATTTGTGAGCATTTTCAACCTATTTTTTCGCGTCATGAAAATGCACTACAGAATCACGAAGCAGCCATAAAGGAACTGCAAACTATTGTTCATGAAAATCATGACACCTTGCAAGCTCAAATTGACTCAGTTGCATCTACCGATTCGGTTACGCAACCTGCAAAAACTCAGGAAAACTTAAAGGAAACAGTAGATACGTTTCCAACACAAATGGACACTCTGAAACTTGGTTCAGAAAGACACATGGAGGAAATTAGTTCATTATCAGAGAAAGTAGTTGAACTTTCGGATCAGCTACATAATTTATCTATGAAGGTAGATGATAATCTGAATGACACAAGACCGGTAGTCTTTAATGACACAGAAGAGTACGAACAAATTAGGAAATTCAAACAAAACCAGAATCAAATTAATACACAGTACAAAAGGGAAATCCAGGAAGTACAAGATCAGTTGGCACAGGTAATACAAAAATTACATATTTCAGAGGAGATTCGCGCTCCAACACGGGAAGAGGGACTTAGAAATACGGAAAAGCCACAAAATAATAGCACAGTGCATTTCGGAAATTATGAAAGAAATTGGCATGGTGCACCGAATTTTGAGATGGAACCGCCGACGCGACGTAACAATGACCGATATGCGACTCGCGCGTCACGATGACTTTGACTATAAGCTGTTCATTACTACACGTAAATTCAAAACATTTAAGAACCCTGTCAACGACATGCATCCACAAGCGTGGCTTCACCAATTCTCTCATTTTTTTCCTCCCAACTGGTCACTGGAGCACAGATCAGAATTTATGTGTGGACACCCAGAGAATGAACAAGCTGTAAGAATGCGATTGGTCATTCACGATTATCACAGTGAAGAAGAATTTTATCATGCATTCCTCTCAGCATATTGGTCTCGAGCTACTCAATATTGCGTAAAACATAGCATCATTATGACGAAACATTTCGAACAATCTGAATTTTCCAGTCTTGTGAAATATTTTGAAGACATGTTGCATAAGAATCAGTATCTGTCAAACCCATACAGCCCCTGAGAAGTCATCCACATTTGGTTAATCAAATTGCCTGAACATTTACGACGTATTATTTTGGCAGGAAGTTGCAAAGACGAGATTGAAGCTTTTCAGGGACTGTTACAAGAATTGGAAATTGACACTGGCAATCGTGGTACGCGAAAACAGGAACACAACAATTACAGGCCACATCCTTCACAATTCCGCGATGAAGAAAACAGATACTACCCATGTGACAACCGCTGGTAGAGTGAAAATAATTACAGAGAAAGATCGCATTTCCGTAGTAATGAATATGACAGAGACAATCTGAGAAACAGACATTATTGGAACCAAAATAATTATTATCAAGGGAGACAGAATAACTTCAGACGCAACAGTTCAGCGCACAGTTACGACTCATGGAGAAATTCTCCCCCACATGACCCACAAGAAAGAAATTACAGGAATTACCGACATGACGACAGAGGATATAAACATAACGATAGATCTGAATTTCATCAGAACTGGCGAGATTCAAACAGGGCAGGGCCCTCTCAACAAGCTGAATTTGTAGAAGTTAGATCTGCTAATCCTAATAACGATGCGCGCCAACAAAGAGACAGACAATGACTCGCACCCCAGGCAGCCACGTGCGCCGGCTGGGCTTGAGAAAAATAACATAAGCTAACCTTGAGAAAAATTCCAGTATTCTTTACCGACGTATACCGCATGATAATTGTGTTCAAGTTGAAACTCTGAGTACTAGGATGAGTAATGGTTTAGACTACATTTCACATGTAAAACCGTTTATTGAGAGATAATCTGTTTTTTAACTTAGTCTTTGCACTAAAATCTTTCACTTCACGTTACTAGTACGCTTTGTCACACTTAGAAATTGTTAACATGCAACTATGTTTTAAAATTAACTATCCAGTCAAGAACCTAGGGAACTTATTTAGACAGTAATTACAAATGCATTGTTATAGTGAACAGACGACACAGTGTTATTGTGTGTGTACATTCTTGCTTATTAGTTGCACAATTACGTAATGGCTACAAGGCTTACATACTTAGACCATAAACCAGTACTGCTAATGAGATTTCAATGCAACATTTTGGTTTACTCGAAAACACATTATAGATTTAAAGTGCTTTCTGGGAGATACCAGATGACACAGTGGTTAGTTTATTTGACAGCTACATGATTATATCATGACACTACTAATGTGTGACACAAGTTACATTGTTGCTTTTGCAGTGTATCTGTTTTATATCCGTACAGTTTTTCTGAATTCTTCTGGAAAGTAAAACATACTTTAGTAGTAACTTTTGTGGTATAGCTACAATGAGACAACCTTTTTCGTAGCGCAACAATACGTTACAGTATAGTACTTTCTTGATCACGGTAATGTACGTAATAACTACGATATATATACACATAGCATTTCACTTTGTTTATTACGAGGTAAGTACATTAACTTCTACAGAACTTTGCTTGCAGACGACGATAATTACGACACTTGGCACATTTTTTACCCTTACGTAATGACAGAGATTATCTTACAACAACACACACAGTTTAGCGCTGCAGTACACGTATTTGAGTGATTAATTTTGTACTTAAAACATCTATTTTTAAAGATTTTTGAATTACAAAGATACAAAGTTTTCCGTGATACATTTCATTCCATTGCTGTACTCTATAACACCTGAGGGTATATTTACATTAATCCTCAGGGGGATACACGCTTACTTTCAGTACCATGTGTGTGGCAAGCACAAGGAGCCCTAGCTAACATGTTATTTGCTTATACAACTTTAAAACATCGGTACCATATTTCTCTAATGCTTACATTACACAGCTATCTCATCATTTAACTGAGAGACACAAACATTTTTTTTCTACATCAGTGACAGATGTTTACGTAAATACACAGCTGGATAACTTCACACTTATTAAATTGTATTTTGTCTGTACTTTGTTAACTGTTCATATTTTTTCGGAGCCATTGTGATACTATGAGAGCTTTGAATGATGTATTTGGTATGGGATCATAATTTATAAAGTACGTTTGAGGTAGTTGACACTATTGAAATGAGCAGAGAATTTTTTTTTACGTTTTGAAATTATTGCAGAAAGCTACGACGTTTTTGAAATTTGACTGAGGTGTTATGATGTTATTGTTACGATAACGATGTGTAATTGTGCTGTTGAAGTATGTTTATGATCAATAAGCTGATGCTATATGAGGAATTTCATTATGCTACATATTTATTATGATGAAATATTGAAGAAGTGTCGACGAATATGTATATGTGTAATAAGGTATGGAATAATGAGTAGTGGTTAGGGACTCTGATTTGTGAAAAAGGATGTCGGAAACGAAGAATCATACTTTAAGGATTATGAAATGTGGTATGCATGCGTGAATGTATCACAATGCCAACGAAAATTTTTTGGACACTGTTATATTTATAGGAATTTGTTTATACACATTTGTAACGCAAATTCTCGACCTGTGAAATTTTTTATATGAGACTGTCGCTGTAGCACAAACTGCTCTCGTAAATATATCGGTAAGAAAGCTAAGTGACCTTGACTTAATGTGCTGTAGGCGCCAAGCTATGTGACAGTCGCCTGGAAAAAAAAGCTGTACCTTTCAGAGGCACAACAAAAAAAGGAAAGACCATTAACCTCGCTATTAACATTGCTTTGAGAAAGCGTTTCACAGAAGACACACTCATACTTGAAACATATGATTACAATTTTGAGATCATACTTTCTGATATTTACTGAAATACCTAATGAAATGATGAGAAATATTTTATGTCTATATACCTGATTATGACTACTGTCTTTCTAGTTTAAAGATTTTTTTACTGCCTTATGAAATGCCATATGGCTAGTGAATGATGCTTCATGCTTTGCTTTGTATATATATTTGCCTATGTTGTTTAATATCTATTTTGTAGCTGCACTGCAGCATTGGTTAAAATAAAGTTTAATAGATGTACTAATGTAAATATTTTCTGTCTAATGATCCATTAAACAATAATTTTATGATCCACTTTCTTTCAAGAAAAGGGAACACAAATAGACATTTCCTTTCACAGGAATTGCATAAATAATTTTTTAACAATTTGGTAACTTGTCTGTTAGAGTAAGGTATCGTGATGCATCACTCTAGAGTTAAGATGTGACATAGGTATTAGACATGGCCATCTTTACTGTAATATTTTTTCTGCTTGAGCTTTGTCATGCTTAGGTATAAATTATTGCATTTGCTGCTGCTGTTTGTCAGGCACTGTCGTACTGAATTTTACCTTTTGTTAAGCCAGTTTTACTACTGAATTACTTTTCTTGTTGCTGCACATTGGCTCATATTAGTTGTATGTTACATTTGCTTTGCTAATTTAGCTATACTGCTGCTTGCCTTGCCAATTTGCATTTTTTGTCATTGCTTTTTGTGTTAATTGTTTTGTGCTGTTGCATTGCCTCGTCCCTTTGTTTATGCATCGGAGCTCAGTAGATTTAAGTTAGCTTAAGAGGGGGTAGGCTATATAAGAGAATGAGTTGTGATGAATTGGAAGAAATGCATTGAGAAGTTATATGAAAAAGATTTGGGCCAAAATGAGTAGTTTACAAAGAAGAATAATTATTTTGAAAGAGGATATGAACAAAACAGAAGGGTTTAGGGACAACAGATATAGATAGGACTTTTTGAGAATAATGATGAATGAAGGGAGATCGCCAAGAAGTAAAGAAAGTTTTGTTTGCAAAATACTGCAGTAAAACAAACCCTGTCCTTTCATTTTGTGTTATTCTGCTATGTGTTTGTGCACCATTGTGTATTTGTGTTCGTCCTGTCTTTATGTGTTTATCTGATAAGAGTTATATTGTAGAATTTTTCTTATATATGTTAATTTTCTATGTAAAGATGTTTAGGCATTATTAATTCTGTTCTGTTTCAATGCTCATGTGTGAAATTAATGTTTCGGAAACTATTCTTATTGTTTTATTTATTTACTTATGTCATAATTCCTGTAACACCTATGTACATGTTTATTTCTATTCTTTTGTAAAGCCTGTATTACTACAAATGTTATCTGTATTATTATGGTTTTAATGTTGTTTTCTGTACCTTTGTGATTCTATTCTCATGTTATAAAATTGTAATTGACACCAGTTCATCAAATTAAGTAACTTGTAAGCATTCATTTCAGTGCACACATTTCTGTTGGTCATAGTATATGCACAATATGTGAGAAATTGGGACTGTTATTGTTTGCATGTGTTTTAATAATTCAGCAAGCGACTGGTTAACAGCATTGCTGGTTCTATGGACAAATCCAAAAACTTTGTGAGTGCACAAGTGGTGGTTTATGGACTTGCTATATTGTCCGCAAGACTTTTCGATGGTGATTGTGCACCAGCTCAGTGTCAACAGATGGCTGCTGGCCGTCTCTACAAGGACTACAGTGGGTCTGCATCTTTGATGACCCACCAATACCATTATTTCTACAAGGACTGCAGTGGGTCTGCCCTCTGGCAGTATTTGCGCTCGCTATACTGCAGTAGTTCGAGTAACGAAGATTTTTGTGAGGTAAGTGATTCATGAAAGGTATAGGTTATTGTTAGTCAGGGCCCTTCCTTTGTAGGGATTATTGATTGCATTGTGCTAAAATTATTGTGTGTCAATTTATTGTGCATGTTCAGTTTTGCTCAGCTGTTTGAAAATCAAATAACGTAAGGAGTTTATCACCATAATCATTCATAAATTTTTCTAAGGGGACGTTTCAAAGGGGACCCATGATTGAGCCCTGTGGTACACCTAATATAATTTCACCCCATTTAGATGAAGTGGCAAACTTATTTAAATCACGTGACCCATGTCAAGAAACTTTTTGTTTCCCGTTCAGTAGGTATTACTTAAACCACTCATATGTTATTCCATTTATACCATATAATTTTAATTTTTGTAACATAATGTCATGGTTCACACAATCAAATGCTTTTGACAAGTCGCAGAAAATTCCTATTGGTGACATTTTACTATTTAAAGACTCTATTTTGTAGATAGTGAAACTGTATATTGCTGTCTCCATGGAACAGCGTTTTTGAAATCCGAACTGTGATTTACTTAGTATCCCATTACTGTTGAGATGGCTAATCACTCCTGAGTACATTATTTTCTCGAAAATTTTTGAAAATGCTGTGTGCAAGGATACTGGTCGATAATTATTGACGTCTGTGGTATCCCCCTTTTTGTAGAGAGGCCAGACAATGGCATATTTTAAATTGTCTGGGAAAATACCTTGAGTTAGTGATGCATTACATATGTGACTCAGAACATCAGCTGTAATTGCTCCACATTGTTTTAATATCTTATTAGAGATGTCATCTACTCCAATAGAACATTTACTTGTCAAAGATTTAATTATTTTGCTTATTTCACAAGAGGTTGTTACATGAAACCTAATCTGACTCAATTTTTTCAAAACTGACTCTTCCATGTACTTCCTGGCTTTTTCTTTTGAACTATTTGAACCAATTTTTTCTCCTACACTTCAGAAATAGTTGTTAAATACTGTAGCTACTTGTGTACTGTTGGTTAGGATGGTCTCATTCTCTTTAATAGTAATACTACATACCCCAGTGGTTACTTTTCTGTCCCCCTTCTAATAACATTCCATGTTGATTTGATTTTATTGCCTCTTCTCTAACATACGTATTTCTTGTTTTCCTTACAACTTTTCGCAGTGTGTTACAATAATTTTTATAGTGTAAAACTACTTCTGGATCCTTAGTAGTTCTTGCTGTCTCATTCAGTTTTCCTTTTCTTTCTGAAGACACTTTAATAGCTGTAATAATCAAGGTTTCTTTGAAAAGTGTATGGTTACATTTAGTAATTTTCTTTGGCAAACAATGTTCAAAAAGGGATATAAATTTATCAAGAAATATATTGCATTTATCACTAGCATATGGCTCATTATATACATCTCCCCAATTAACATTTCTTAAACGTTCTCTGAAGTGCTCTATAGATACTGTGTTGAGCACCCTCACACTTTTACTTAATGGTTTCTGAACTGTACACCCTGTTAGGTTTTGTAAGTTAATCAGTTGTGCATCATGGTCTGACACTCCACATACCACAGGGAAAGCATGTGTTTGTTTTACACCCTCTTTCTGTACAAATACATTATCTATTAGAGTCCTACTGTCTTGAGCTGTATGTGTAGGGAAATTGACCACTGATTCTAATTTATATTTTGTTAATAACACTTCTAGTTCACTTTTCCTATCAGAATGACTTAGAAAGTGTACATTGAAATCACCACAGATTAATAACTTCTTCGTTTTGTCTGGCTGACAGTATAATAGGGAGTCAAACTTTTTTATGAATAGCTCCCAGTCTCCTACTGGGGACCTGTACACTGTTGCTAATATCAATATTACATTATCTAGCTGAAGTTCACAATCCTCAAAGTGCTGATCAACACAAAATTTGCTTACTTCTACAGTTTTGTATTTATACTCTTGTTTTATGAAAATGGCAACTCCTCGTTTATCCATCCTAGATCTACAAGTGTAAGATGCTAAATTATACTCACTTATACTGAACTAGCCATCACCACAGTTACATGGTGTTCAGTATATCAATCTCATTTTTATTTTTGAAATCATCTAAACTCACTAATAGCTCATCTACCTTATTTTTTATTCCCCTGATATTTTGATGAAGTAAGTAGATACTGCCCTTAGCTTTGCCCCTCTCTATCGTACATGAAGTTTCTTTTTTCTGTCAGAACTACTGAGAGCGATAGGAGAGCCAGCCATGACAAAACTCTTCCATCTGGTGTGCAAGATGTATGAGACAGGCAGAAGACACTCAGACTCCAAGAAGAATGTAATAATTCTAATTCCAAAAAAAAAGTTGCTGACATGCAAAAATTACCAAACCATCAGTTTCATAAGTCACAGTTGCAAAATACTGACACTGATTTTTTACAGAAGAATGAAAGAACTAGTGGAAGCTGACCTCAGGGATGTAGGAACATGTCAGAATGGCCCTATGACTTAACTCAGAAGATAGGTTAAGGAAAGACAAACTTACTTTTTTAGCATTTGTAGACTTAGAGAAATCTTTTGACAGTGTTGACTGGAATACTCTCTTTGAAATTCTGATGGTAGCAGGGGTAAAATACAGGGAGAAAAGGCAGTTGTAAGAGTCAACAGGCATGAAAGGTAAGCAGTGATTCAGAAGGGATTGACAGAGTGTTGTAACCCGTCCCCGATGTTACTCAGTCTGTACATTGAACAAACAGTAGACGAAACCAAAGAAAAATTTGGAGTAGTAATTAAAGTTGAGGGAGAAGAAATAAAAACTTTAAGATTTGTTGATGTCATTGTAATTCTGTCAGAGACAGCAAAGGCGTTGGACCAGCAGTTGAACAGAATAGACAGTGTTTTGAAAGGAGGATATAATATGAACATCAACAAAAGCACAGCAATGGGAATAGAATGTAGTAGAATTAAAGCAGTGGATGCTAAGGGAATTAGATTAGAAAACGAGACACTTAAGGTAGTAGATGAGTTTTGCCATTTGGGAAGCAAAGTAACTGATGATGGCTGAAGTAGAGAGGGTATAAAATTTAGACTGGGAATGGCAAGAAAAGAATTTCTGAAGAAGAAAATTTGTTAATATGGAATGTAAATTTAAGTGTTAGGAAGCCTTTTCTGAAGGTATTTGTACAGAGTGTTGCCATGTATAGAATATGGACAATGAACAGAATATAAGCTTTTGGAATGTGGTGCTCCAGGAGAATATTGAAGATTGGATGGGTAGATCAAGTAACTAATGAGGAGGTACTGAACAGAATTGGGGAGACAAGAAATTTGTTGCACAACTTGACCAAAAGAAGGGATCAGTTGATAGGAAACATTCAGAGACACAAGGGAATCATCAGTTTACTCGTGGAGGGAAGTGTGGGGGGTAACAACCATAGAGGGAGACCAAGAGATGAATACAGTAAGCAGATTCAGAAGGATGTAGGTTGCAGTTGTTATTTGGAGATGAAGAAGCTGTCACAGGATAGCGTAGCTTGGAGAGCTCCATCAAACAAGTCTTCGGACTGAAGACTGCAACAACAACAAATTATATATGTGTACATATATGTGTGTATACATGTGTGTGTGTGTGTGTGTCTGTGTGTGTGTGTGTGTGTGTGTGTGTGTGTGTGTGTGTGTTTGTGTGTGTGGTGTTATCTCCCTCATATACTGTAGCTTAACATCTAGTTTATGCATTAAACCCCTACAGATTCTGTTGTAAATTACGATTACTTCCTGTGTATACTGTTATACATGTAAATCAGTGCCTGTAGTTGTAAGACTCCCTTTCTCTCCATCAAATGAACTTTAAAGTCACTTGGGAAATATGTATGATGGAATAAAACATCTTCCAACTTGCAAAAATATTATTTATTATTATATACAAGGTCAACATTAATAAAACCGACAAACTGCAGGGATGGATTCCTGATTGGAAATTGAGATTAAAGGTCCTATGAACATGTGTCCGGAAATGCATCATAGTCATGATAGATGGCACTGATGAGTGACAGTTCCATTGACCATGTGTATGTGTTCCTTGATTGTTGCAGGCTGTATGATTGCTGCAGCTTTTTGGGCATTCGTGTGGTCATGTGTCCTTTCAGGCAGACAAATGTGCAGGGGTGTGGCAGACTGTGCATACACCATATTTGGAGGATTGAGTTCAAGAGGATATTGAGACAAACCCTACTACAAGTTCCAGGGAAGTGGCGTGTCAAAATGATGTAAGCCGGAGTGCGATTATGTGTATCCTGCATGACACTGCCATCCAACTGAGGTCAATTTAAAAATCTGTTATGACATGTATGTGAAGCAGCTCTATACTGTGTTCCTGGACTATTTGTTGCCATTGCAAGTGCACTGTACTTTTTCTGACACATGTTCATAGGATTTTTTTTGTCTGTTTCCAGTCAGGAATCCAGCTCTGCAATTTGTCAGTTTTATTTATGTTCACCCTGTATATTTGGAGGCAATTTATATACATTGTTGCTATACATTTTATCTACTTTGATAAACGAGGAAAATAAATCACCATTGTTAAAATACTGTCATCCTTTTTTTCTACATCAACCCCACAGCAATACTTTCCAAATAACTGTTTTTTATACACCTTAAATTTACTCACTGGATTGCATTCAGGTTGATAGGAGAGACAATATACATAGGTAGTCTGTCATGAAATTCTTCTTGTATGACTTTGGTACCATAGGTGTAATAGTAGCAGACTTCAGTATTTTACAAATACATGCATTTATACATTGTTAAAAAAATCCTCAGATTCAATATGCTCTAGCAAAATTGTAATGAATCACCCTATATATTCCCCTCCCGCCGAAGGATTGAGTCCTCCTTCAGGAATGGGTGTGTGTGGTGTTTTTAGCATAAGTTAGTCTAAGTAGTGTGTAAGTCCAGGGATCGATGACCTCAGCAGTTTGGTCCCTTACGAATTCACACACACATTCACACACATACACCCTATACATTGACACGTAACATGAAAACTGTAACAAATTACCCCATACATCAGCATGGTTACACGACATTGTAACAAATTATCCACATACACTGTAGTGTTATAGCAAAATAGCATCATTATGTTGCAAAAGTATTGTAACAAATTGGTGTAACAGAGTTGTAGCAATTTGTTCACTATGTCATCATGTGTAAATGTACAAGCAGAATTAATAAAGATTTTGTACAGGAATATATTTTCTTATTTGTCACCCGACAAGATGTGCGACAGTTTCTTTAGTACCCAACTGCGATTCGGATTCCCCACCCAAGCTGAGTATCTACAAAGTGTTTCCTCAAGCACTTCTTCTTCCAAATGTCTACCTGGAGAAACATCCTCAAACATAATTCTAGCTGTCAAAGCAAGTCCTTATATGCATTCAGATGCATGGATTGTGGTGGAGGTGGAGTCCATTACAGAATTCATTACCACATCATGGGCAATGTGTTGACTTTCACGTTTTTAAATACAGATTTATGTTTACTGACTACCACCATTGGCTCTGAGCACTATGCGACTTAACTTCTGAGGTCATCAGTCTCCTAGAACTTAGAACTACTTAAACCTAACTAACCTAAAGACATCACACACATCCATGCCCGAGGCAGGATTTGAGCCTGCGACCATAGCGGTCACGCGGTTCCAGACTGAAGCGCCTAGAACCGCACGGCCACACCTGCCGGCTGACTACCACCATTGTTCTGACAGGATCTCCACTGAACAAAGTTCATAGTAACTTTACTTTATCATATGTTGATGATCAAAAAATGCTGATCAGTTGTGATTATTAAGGCTTCTTATATACTCTAAAGATCCAACCTGACAGCACTTTCAGTCACGTGATCATGGGGTCACATCTGTTTACTCCCCATAAATTTAGAAGGCTGCTGTGTGGTCCCCTAGTTCCAGACAGTTAAAAAAATCGTCACATAATGTATTTGTAGGAAAAATGTATGGAAAAGAAATACTTTTTAGAAGATTTGGTTATTTTTTAACGCTTTGACTGACGTGCTGAATATAGCACTCAGTGCTACCTAAAGCCATTGGCAGACACAACAAGGCAGCTAACATTGACTGCATGCAGATGGGATATCTAACATCATGAGACACAGTACTGTCAGCATGTGCAACAAGCTGTTTAACACGAGTTTGCTCTCTCAGCGCTCTCCAGCGGCAGTTGTCGCTTTTATTTGATTTGCAAACCATATGGTTTGTACATGAAAACGGACATGTGTAGAATTCCTACATCAGCTCATTTTAAAACATAAAATTTCTTTCTTGACCATATGCTAGTCACTCTATCTCAGGTGTATTTAAATAAAAATTCGCTATCCATGAAAGTACAATAAGACAAAAAGGAAAGATAAAGTCCATTCAGAAAGGACATCAAATTACAAAAAGTGAACACGCTCACTCCAGACACAGAGTGCACTTACATTTAAATAACATCAAATATTACGAAAATTATTTCTATTCATTTCATGGGCAAGTCCCATAACCTTTTAGAAAACGCAAAGGTGGAAAAAATGTATTAGCTGCAGGACACGTATACTCTACTGATACACCTTCTGTTCTGTAGCATGGCATGTCAACCACTTGGTGTGCTATGCTGAAACTCTGCTACTAGCGCTGTAGTATTTTATGTTACTTTGTTCTATAGCCTTTAATCACCGAAATGTCATTAACTGACATATCACTATTACAAATCCTTACAAGAAGGACACGTTTTCATATATCTTCAATGGGTCGTTACAGTAAAACGGGTGGTTATAAAGCGAAAATAATTAAATACAGACATTATTTAACCACCAATATGACGTTTGCTCTCATTTTATTGCAACAAATAGTACCAATAACGATTCTTTCTCGAGGCATTCAATGTTCTGGTGGTTAGAAGCAGCATACATTCACGGGATGTAACGTTAACATAAACCCCAACAAATATGGGCTTCTGAGGAGTACAACAAATGCAGGTTGGCGTCTTGCTTTGTGCTTTTGACGTAAGGAGCATTCTTGCTTACTATTGGTTCTATTTGATGTGGAACGTTGCTGAAATATCACATGACTTATTTTCAAACAATGGAAAATCCAGGATGGAATGCAACAATATTATGAGAAGGAAAGTTGCTCCTCACCATATATCGGAGATGCTGAGTCGCAGATAGGCACAACAAAAAGATTTTCACACTTAAAGCTTTCGGCCAATGGCCTTTGTCAACAATAGACACACATACGCGCGCGCGCGCACACACACACACGCGCGCGCACGAACGCACGCAAACGCAACTCACACACATGACTGCAGTCTCTGGCAACTGAAACCACACTGTGATCAGCAGCACCAGTGCACGATGAGAGTGGTGACTGAATGGGGGAAAGGAGGACGCTGGGACAGGGATGGGGAGGGGTACTATGGTGGGGATGCTGGACAGTGAAGTGCTGCAGGTTGGGCGGTGGACAGGAGGGAAGTGGAGAGGGGGGGGGGAAGTAGCGGTAAAGGAGAGATATAGAGAGAAATCGAAAAAATATAGAGAAAAAGTAGTGGGTGTGGTAGTGAAATGATGGCTATGCAGTGCTGGAATGGGATCAGGAAAGGGGCTGGATGCGTGAGGACAGCGACTAACGAAGGTTGAGGCCAGGAGGGTTACAGGATCATAGGATGTATTGCAGGGAAAGTTCCCACCTGAGCAATTCAGAAAAGCCGGTGTTGGTGGGAAGGATTCATATTGCACAGGCTGTGAAGCGGTCATTGAAATGAAGGATATCATGTTTGGCAGCGTGTTCCGCAACAGGGTGGTCCACTTGTTTCTTGACCACAGTTTGTTGGTGGCCATTCATGCGGACAGACAGCTTGTTGGTTGTCAGACCTACATAGAATGCAGCACAGTGGTTGCAGCTTAGCTAGTAGACCACATGACTGGTTTCACAGGTAGCCCTGCCTTTGATAGGATAGGTGATGTTAGTTAGCGAACTGGAGTAGGTGGTGGTGGGAGGATGTATGGGACAGATCTTGCATCTAGGTCTATTACAGTGGTATAAGCCGTGATGGTGACATCTTTGCTATCTGGATCGAAGGTGAGGACACCCTATCCACATTCCTCCAGAACCTCAACAACCAGTGATATCCACATAAGAGTACGATGTACACATGTAATCAACAGAACCTACTCCACCTTTGGTTGCATTTTACTCCAAATTTACAACAGACTTGCCTTTGGTGGTGTCTATTTCATCACTTTCAGATGCGGAAACCACAGCCTTGTTTTTTTTTTTTTTTTTTTTTCGTTTGGCGCAAGACAAGACAGAAGTCATCTTGAGTTTCTCGCGATTTGTTTGGCAAAAATTCCAGAGCAATTTTTTTCCTTCTATTTTTTTTCAGGGTCCCTATGAAGTTCAGCCCATTTTATAGAATATGCTGTGCTAAAGGATAACTACTATAATAGTTGATCATAGCTACATACTTGTGAGTGCACTTGATTGGTTTAGCTAATCTCTTCACAATATCGATAGACTGTTTGGTTACAAGATATGGTCCAGGATTCTGTCTGTCACAATATACTTCAAAGCTACAATTCAAAATTGCCATGCTATCGGATAATGTGTGCAACTTCAATCTATACTTCGCAAGCTTACTGGTAATGTACTGCACAAAACCACAACAATCGCGAAACGAAATAAGCATTTCGTCTGTAGTTGTGACCCACTGGGCTTTAGCTATTTCTGCAGCTGTTCAAAAATTCAGAGTGAAGATCGCGGATGGCAGCAAATTTGTCGATGGAAAGTCCTTCATTTCTTGTCCAAAGATCGTCGAATTTCATTGACCGGAACAAGAAAGGAAAATGCTTGGAGCTAAATGCTGCCGATGGAATAATCGTTTCTATTTCATTTGATGCCCACACGCAAGGGCGTAGCCAGGATTTTGTCAAAGGTGGTGGGGCTCCGATTTGTTAAAGAGGACCTTAAAAAGACTCATGTCTTTCATTTAGTCTGAGTACTGCTGCAAAGAACGATAAACAGTTGTATTCGCAAATGATGTCTGCGTTTTCACCAATTAGAGATATAATCTAACTACTTAGGAACGCTGTATTTTGGCAAACCACTAAGAAGCAGTCATGATCCAGTCTCCCTTCACGTTCCAATATCATTTCACACTCTTCTTCTTTCAATCTGGATTTGAGCTGCGGGAGTGATCAGGAATGTACGAGCACAATTTTTTTTTTTTGAGACACTGCAATTGTTACTGACAGAGATCTCTGTTCGAGAGGGAAGCTAGAATAATTTTTAGTGGTGAAAATACAATGGATCTGGAATTATTAAACACTACACTTTTCAAATTTTCTCATTTGAGTAAGCGTCTGCCACGTCTTGCAATGTAAGAACTATCATTTTCTGCAGTAAAGAATGTTTCAGCAGAAAAATGCATGAGCCTAAATCAGGAGTAATGGGTTATTATTTATTATATGACTTTTAGTGCCGGGAGTCTCCGAAGACATACACTCCTGGAAATTGAAATAAGAACACCATGAATTCATTGTCCCAGGAAGGGGAAACTTTATTGACACATTCCTGGGGTCAGATACATCACATGATCACACTGACAGAACCACAGGCACATAGACACAGGCAACAGAGCATGCACTTTGTCGGCACTAGTACAGTGTATATCCACCTTTCGCAGCAATGCAGGCTGCTATTCTCCCATGGAGACGATCGTAGAGATGCTGGATGTAGTCCTGTGGAACGGCTTGCCATGCCATTTCCACCTGGCGCCTCAGTAGGACCAGCGTTCGTGCTGGACGTGCAGACCGCGTGAGACGACGCTTCATCCAGTCCCAAACATGCTCAATGAGGGACAGATCCGGAGATCTTGCTGGCCAGGGTAGTTGACTTACACCTTCTAGAGCACGTTGGGTGGCACGGGATACATGCGGACGTGCATTGTCCTGTTGGAACAACAAGTTCCCTTGCCGGTCTAGGAATGGTAGAACGATGGGTTCGATGACGGTTTGGATGTACCGTGCACTATTCAGTGTCCCCTCGACGATCACTAGTGGTGTACGGCCAGTGTAGGAGATCGCTCCCCACACCATGATGCCGGGTGTTGGCCCTGTGTGCCTCGGTCGTATGCAGTCCTGATTGTGGCGCTCACCTGCACGGCGCCAAACACGCATACGACCATCATTGGCACCAAGGCAGAAGCGACTCTCATCGCTGAAGACGACACGTCTCCATTCGTCCCTCCATTCACGCCTGTCGCGACACCACTGGAGGCGGGCTGCACGATGTTGGGGCGCGAGCGGAAGACGGCCTAACGGTGTGCGGGACCGTAGCCCAGCTTCATGGAGACGGTTGCGAATGGTCCTCGCCGATACCCCAGGAGCAACAGTGTCCCTAATTTGCTGGGAAGTGGCGGTGCGGTCCCCTACGGCACTGCGTAGGATCCTACGGTCTTGGCGTGCATCCGTGCGTCGCTGCGGTCCGGTCCCAGGTCGACGGGCACGTGCACCTTCCGCCGACCACTGGCGACAACATCGATGTACTGTGGAGACCTCACGCCCCACGTGTTGAGCAATTCGGCGGTACGTCCACCCGGCCTCCCGCATGCCCACTATACGCCCTCGCTCAAAGTCCGTCAACTGCACATACGGTTCACGTCCACGCTGTCGCGGCATGCTACCAGTGTTAAAGACTGCGATGGAGCTCCGTATGCCACGGCAAACTGGCTGACACTGACGGCGGCGGTGCACAAATGCTGCGCAGCTAGCGCCATTCGACGGCCAACACCGCGGTTCCTGGTGTGTCTGCTGTGCCGTGCGTGTGATCATTGCTTGTACAGCCCTCTCGCAGTGTCCGGAGCAAGTATGGTGGGTCTGACACACCGGTGTCAATGTGTTCTTTTTTCCATTTCCAGGAGTGTATTTGGGTCACCTTTGTTGCACCTCTTTCCATTTAAGCAGAGTATCTGCATCTTTAAGTGAATTGGAATATTTCAGGAAAGAAAGGTATTCGGAAGGAATTGGCTGTGGCCTATAGTAAAGGACCAACCCTGCCACTTGCCTAAATTGCAAATGGGAAACCACAGAAACCCATTTTGAAGGTTCCCAGTAGATGGATTCAAACCAACTCACCTCCCAAATCCAGGTATTGCTAGCTCAGTGGCTCAATACACAGAGCTACCTCATGTCGATGCAGAATTTGGAAAAACTGATTGTTGTATATTGTTTTAGAATAAAATAAAATGGATCTCAACAAAAGACTGAATTCTGACATTGCGTATTTTCCTTTAATTGTGCATGTTTAGTCATTTGATAGTGCATGAATGCATGCTTATTTTAAGATTTAATTGTGCATGAAATTGTTGGCTTCAGTTATTATAGTATTACAAGAAACAAGCAGCCCGCTGAAAACATCTATTAGAAAAATTGGGAATTTTTGGTTAGGTGTTACGGGACCAAACTGATGAGGTCATCGGTCCCTAAGCTTACACGCTACTTAATCTAACTTAAACTAACTTACACTAAGGTTACACTCACAGCCACGCCCGATGGAGGATTCATCACATAGCCCGTTCGTTATCCACAACCCCCCCCCCCCCCCCCCCCCCGTATCGAAATTGGTTTTCATAATTTAGTAATGTCTGGGTGACTATACAGGGCGATATTTTGCCATTTGGGCTATTAATAATAGAATATTGAGCAATTTTTTGAAAGAAACGCAACCATTGCCACTTATGTGATATTTTTGTTGATCAACGCAATTTTTGGGCGGCACAGACAAACCCTAGCGTATTTTTATGCACTGATTTAAATTTAACGTTACTTGTAACGATATTTATGGCTCCATTGCATCTACATCTATCTACATCTACATCCATACTCCGCAAGCCACATGACGGTGTGTGGCGGAGGGTACCTTGAGTACCTGTATCGGTTCTCCCTTCTATTCCAGTCTCGTATTGTTCGTGGAAAGAAGGATTGTCGGTATGCCTCTGTGTGGGCTCTAATCTCTCTGATTTTATCCTCATGGTCTCTTCGCGAGATATACGTAGGAGGGAGCAATATACTGCTTGACTCCTCGGTGAAGGTATATTCTCGAAACTTCAACAAAAGCCCATAAGGAGCTACTGAGCGTCTCTCCTGCAGAGTCTTCCACTGGAGTTTATCTGTCATCTCTGTAACGCTTTCACAATTACTAAATGATCCTGTAACAAAGCGCGCTGCTCTCCGTTGGATCTTCTCTATTTCTTCTGTCAACCCTATCTGGTACGGATCCCACGCTGCTGAGCAGTATTCAAGCAGTGGGCGAACAAGCGTACTGTAACCTACTTCCTTTGTTTTCGGATTGCATTTCCTTAGGATTCCTCCAATGAATCTCAGTCTGGCATCTGCTTTACCGACGATCAACTTTATATGATCATTCCATTTTAAATCACTCCTAATGCGTACTCCCAGATAATTTATGGAACTAACTGCTTCCAGTTGCTGACCTGCTATATTGTAGCTAAATGATAAGGGATCTTTCTTTCTATGTATTCGCACTTGTCTACATTGAGATTCAATTGCCATTCCCTGCACCATGCGTCAATTCGCTGCAGATCCTCCTGCATTTCAGTCCACTTTTCCGTTGTTACAACCTCTCGATATACCACAGCATCATCCGCAAAAAGCCTCAATGAACTTCCGATTCATCCACAAGGTCATTTATGTATATTATGAATAGCTCCCCTGCGGCACACCTGAAAGCACTCTTACTTCGGAAGACTTCTCTCCATTGAGAATAACATCCTGCGTTCTGTTATCTAGGAACTCTTCAATCCAATCACACAATTGGTCTGATAGTCCATATACTCTTACTTTGTTCATTAAACGACTGTGGGGAGCTGTATCGAACGCCTTGCGGAAGTCAAGAAACACGGCATCTACCTGTGAACCCGTGTCTATGGCCCTCTGAGTCTCGTTGACGAATAGCGCGAGCTGGGTTTCACACGACCGTCTTTTTCGAAACCCATGCTGAGTCTTACAGAGTAGATTTCTACTCTCCACAAAAGTCATTATACTCGAACATAATACGTGTTCCAAAATTCTACAACTGATCGACGTTAGAGATATAGGTCTATAGTTCTGGACGTCTGTTCAACGTCCCTTCTTGAAAACGGGGATGACGTGTGCCCTTTTCCAATCCTTTGGAACGCTACGCTCTTCTAGAGACCTACGGTACACCGCTGCAAGAAGAGGGGCAAGTTCCTTCGCGTACTCTGTGTAAAATCGAACTGGTATCTCATCAGGTCCAGCGGTCTTTCCTCTTTTGAGCGATTTTAATTGTTTCTCTATCCCTCTGTCGTCTGTTTCGATATCTACCATTCTGTCATCTGTGCGACAATCTAGAGAAGGAACTTGTGAAATACTGAGATATTGCTACCTCCAAGTTTACCAGCGTACAAGCAACGACTCCAGCGCTACAATTAAACTGCTGTTTCACACTGAAGAAAAACCTGCAACGTCAAAAAATAATTTATGTAGAGTAATGAAATTTCCGAAATTTGTATAGGTAACGTATTTAAGTGATTAACATTTCAAGATCACAGGTTAATGTAAGCACCATATAAGCTATGCAGATATGAAATGCTGGTACCTTAATAAACAGCGTAACCGCCAGGATGCTGAAAGCAAGCATGCGAACGTGCATGCATTGTGTTGTATAGATGCTGGATGTCAGTTTGTGGGATGGAGTCTAATTCCTGTTGCACTTGGTCAGTCAATACAGGGAAGGTTAATGCTGTTTGTGGATGAAGCTGGAGTTCTCATTCGATGATGTCACATAAGTGCTCGTTCGGAGACAGGTCTGGTGATTGTATGTGGACGAGTGTTATCCTGCTGGTAAACACCCACCGGAAAGCTGTTCATGAATGGCGGTACAACAGGTCCAGTCAACCACACACATACAATTTTGCAGTCAGGGTGTGTGGGATAACCACGAGAGTGCTCCTGCTGTCATGCAATATCGCACCTCAGATCACAATTCCAGATGTAGGTCCAGTGTATCTAGCACGCAGACAGGTTGGTTGCACACCCTCAAGTGGCCTGGTTCTAATCAACACACGGCCAGCACACAACAGACCTCCAACCTGCCCTCCAATAAGCTCTCACTTGACACTACTGAAATCGCAGATGGTGGTGTTTTGGCATCGGCGGAAAGTACGCTGCAGGGAGTCTGTCTCGAAACTGTTCTTCTAGTAAGCGATTTCTAACAGTTCGTTGTGTCACTACGGTGCCAACTGCTGCTGAAATTGCTGCTGCAGACGAAGTACAATGCGACAGAGTCTTGTGGCGAATACAATGCGTCTTCCCCCTCGGTAGTGCCATGTGGCCATCCGGAGCCCAGTCTTCTTGATCACTGCTGCCAGTCATCACAGTGCAATGGCTACATTCCTGCAAAGTCTTCCTGTAGTGTAGCACAATAGACGTCCAGCTTCTCGCAACGCTGTCACACGACGTCGTTCAATCAAGTTGTTGTTGTTGTTCTGGTCTTCAGTCCTGAGACTGTTTTGATGCAGCTCTCCATGCTACTCTATCCTGTGCAAGCTTCTTCATCTCCCAGTACCTACTGCAACTTACATCCTTCTGAATCTGCTTAGTGTATTCATCTCTTGGTCTCCCTCTACGATTTTTACCCTCCACGCTGCCCTCCAGTACTAAATTTGTGATCCCCTGATGCCTCAGAACATATCCTACCAACCACTCCCTTCTTCTATTCAAGTTGTGCCACAAACTTCTCTTCTCCCCAATCCTATTCAATACTTCCTCATTAGTTATGTGAACTACCCATCTAATTTTCAGCATTCTTCTGTAGCAATTTCGAAAACTTCTATTCTCTTCTTGTCCAGACTAGTTACCATCCATTTTTCACTTCCATACATGGCTACACTCCATACAAATACTTTCAGAAATGGCTTCCTGACACTTAAATCTATACTCGATGTTAACAAATTTCTCTTCTTCAGAAACGCTTTCCTTGCCCTTGCCAGTCTACATTTTATATCTTCTCTACTTCGACCATCATCGGTTATTTTGCTCCCCAAATAGAAAAACTCCTTTACTACTTTAAGTGTCTCATTTCCCAATATAATTCCCTCAGCATCACCCGACTTAGTTCGACTACATTCCATTATCCTCGTTTTGCTTTTGTTGATGTTCATCTTATATCCTCCTTTCAAGACACTGTCCATTCCGTTCAACTGCTCTTCCAAGTCCTTTGCTGTCTCTGACAGAATTACAATGTCATCGGCGAACCTTAAAGTTTTTATTTCTTCTCCATGGATTTTAATACCTACTCCGAATTTTTCTTTTGTTTCTTTTACTGCTTGCTCAATATACACATTGAACAACATCGGGGAGAGGCTACAACCCTGTCTCACTCCCTTCCCAACCACTGCTTCCCTTTCATTTTCCTCGACTCTTATAACTGCCATCTGGTTTCTGTACAAATTGTAAATAGCCTTTCGCTCCCTGTATTTTACACCTGCCACCTTCAGAATTTGAAAGAGAGTATTCCAGCCAACATTGTCAAAAGCTTTCTCTAAGTCTACAAATGCTAGAAACGTAGGTTTGCCTTTTCTTAATCTAGCTTCTACAATAAGTCGTAGGGTCAGTATTGCCTCACGTGTTCCCATATTTCTACGGAATCCAAACTGATCTTCCCCGTGGTCGGCTTCTACCAGTTTTTCCATTCGTCTGTAAAGATTTCGCGTTAGTATTTTGCAGCCGTGACTTATTAAACTGATAGTTCGGTAATTTTCACATCTGTCAACTCCTGCTTTCTTTGGGATTGGAATTATTATATTCTTCTTGAAGTCTGAGGGTATTTCGCCTGTCTCATACATTCTGCTCACCAGATGGTAGAGTTTTGTCAGGACTGGCTCTCCTCAATCAAGTCACGAGTTGATAATGGCGTCTTTGTCGCCTTAAAGGCATTCATCATTAACATCAAATCTCCACGTCCAATTTCATAGGTAACTAATGTTCACGACCGTTAAAATGTGTGTTTAAAGCAAACCTGATTTGCATCCTCATAGTGGCGCAATTAACGCCACTCTTATGCGGCTAGTGGGGAATCTGAACTGACAGCATCTTTCAAATGTAGAAACAGGCCTACCAGTTTTTGTTTATGTCACACAACTCGTTCTTGAAACTGCGGCTTCTTTCCGTCAGTGTAGTAGTGCGTACATAGTTTTAACTTACCATAGCTGTAGCTCACGAATCAAAACCGGTTTTCGTGTTCTTTCTTGTTACAAACTTATCCATTATTAGAAACTATAACAACAGTACACATCACAAAAACAATAAAAGATAGCTCTTACGTTACACTGAACTGCAAGTAAGAACTGAATTGATTAAGAAAATAACAACTGAGCTCAAGCAAGACCAGCGATAGGGATGAACGATAGCTGCTAGAGCTATGGATGTACAGATAGTTCAAAACTATCGTTAGCCTTGCTGACTACCGATAGTGAGTATCCCTATTCCGTCGTATGACTGAAAATCAAAATGTCTTTCATTTTCACTATACAGTAACTAGGTTGTGCGTAATATAATTTAAGTTGATAGGATGGGTCCTTGTCACAGTTCTAATACATATATGGGTCTTCCTTCTTGTGCAGCAATGAGAAACAGTGCTCCTAAACACTCCATTACTTCAGAAGCTGACGTATTTCTGCTATCTCTGCCCCTCATGTATTTCACAGTTGATCTTTTGTTATTTATCTATTTACTTGTGTTTGCAACAACAGAATCAGTTATACCAGGTTAAAAAAAAAGAGAAAAGTTTCAGTTTCAGTTTTAGTTTCGCTGGCATTGTGTTTCAGGCAAGCTGAGATCTTGATAACATTCTTACGTTTCGTTTTCCCTGGCACCACTAATGAATTATTTATCAATAAAGTTCCCTGGTCCTTACCGCTATAAAAGTGGCACTAATCACTTTGTTTTTCTTTCACTTCTTTCCTGCCATTGCACAATTATTCCGATTCACTGGAATGGTCTGTAGCCTCCATTATTACTGGTTCATCAGCGCTGTCAAAGTAATTGGCATAAACCTCTTCGTGAGATTACTCCAGACAAGGCACTTAGTTCTTCCAGTGTCAGTCTCTTTCTTCGTCTGAACCTGGAAGGCAACAGAAAAACTGTAATACTAAAGTAATTTTAGTAACAAAATACAGGTAATCATTCACCTGAAGTGTTTTTGTAAAATAGAGCTTCTGACCTCCAAAACATTCAGTAGCGATTATCCTACACTTACTTGTACTAAAGAGCATGTGTGGTGTGCAGTGCAGTGCGTCTGCCTAGTAAGCAAGAGGTCCAGGTTCGAACCCTGGGCGGGCACAAATTTTGATCTGCTGCCGCAGCTGTACTTTAACGCCCTGTGACAGCCTGGACCACTGTACTTCGATATTTAATTGATTGACAAGACTGTCTGTTTCCATTCATAGTGTCTTTCGGACATGTCGGAAAGAACAGACCCCCCCCCCCCCCCCCACACACACACACACACACATATTTCTATCTTATATGCTATTCGGAAAATGTTTGGCAACTCAGTGATAGAGACGCAATGGAGCTGCATTAACCTACTCATTTCGCTAGAAATAGTTGTAATTTTCTGAATAATTCATGTTTAATAAGTGACAGCGATTTGAAAAATTTATGTTTGCGAGATGGTTATTTTATGCGTTAGTTACAGTGTCTCTCAACTTTTACTTTGTTGGAAACCTGCTTCTTTCTGCCCTAGCCTATACTACAGCAATGAGTGAGTGCTCACATTCTTGATATCTCGGTGGATGTGCTACTGCAGCTGTAGCCAAAGATTCAAATCCCACTGAAAAAATATATGGTTTTGCTTCTCCTCTAATGTCACTGAAAATGATCACAATAAAATTTTTAAGCACAGGAATCCTACGAAACCCTTGAGTTCATATTGCGGTGCTGTGCAGATGAAGAAAGTAGTTTTTCACAAATATCAGATGACAGATAGAGTTTATCAGATGACAGATGGAGTTTGTCAGATTCCACTTATTATAACTGCATTATTAATTGATGGTTCACAGGCGCTTTTCTGCCGCTTATTGCAACTATTTTTGAATGCCAGAGCTGGAAGAATAGAAACATCAGATTTTCGCCATATGGAAATTCGAATTCACCATAAGTCTTCACATTTCGAGCAACGGCATAATATCCGTAAAAAAGGCTGACAACAAGAAGCCACGTCATGCCTGCCTTCTGGCGGGTGTGTCAATGACAGTGATCTCAATAACAATATTGTATACAAAGATACGTTGCCAACTCAACTGCTGGAGAAGCTCCAAAATAGTGAATCGCGTCTGGCGAATAAGCTTTTAAGGTTTCGGTCCGATTAAGATAGTAAAACACAAGTAATTGTCAAAGTTATTAATTTATGACGTTTCGTTTACACTCATTGCATCGATGTATACAAGTAAGGCCGGCCGACGTGGCCGAGCGGTTCTAGGCGCCTCAGTCTGGAACCGCGCGACCGCTACGGTCGCAGGTTCGAATCCTGCCTCGGGCATGGATGTGTGTGATGTCAGTAGGTTAGTCAGGTTTAAGTAGTTCTAAGTTCTACGGGACTGATGACCTAAGAAGTTAAGTCCCATAGTGATCAGAGCCATTTTATTACAAGTAATTACACTATGGCCCCTAAACATAGTTACAGAAATGCGAATCAGACTCATTGACATTTAATGAGGATATCCCGGCCTTTGCCACCCACAACTTTGAGACGAAGCTATAGTCACTTCCGAGGTAACTCACAGAACACATCAGCTGGTATCCTTCCTGGTAGTATAACTGAAACTTGGCAGCAACGCAGAATATGTTTGGCAACTCTGTGACCGATGAGTGGTGGCACAGAACTATCCTGCTAAATTATCGTGCCATTTCAGTTGACTGAGATGTGATATAAGGATATCAGTTAATGCTTTTGAGTCCATGTAGGTCGTTCCACACGAGAAATACAACTACTCACGTCTCTTATGTTGCGATTTCTCTGCCGTAGGGGCAACTGGACCAATAAGTAAGATACATACGAGTATGCCACCCTCTTCGTTAGCTGAGAGGTAACGTGCTTGCCTGAGAGGTGCAATCTGCTTTCGTCGAGACTCGTTTAAAGGCAAATTTTTAATTCTTTTGGAACAGAGCTACAAACAGGCAGATAGATACTCAATAAGGGAATCGTAAGACAACGCTCGGGGAAAATTCGTCTTGCTACTTTCAGTACCCCTTAGTGTCAGAGCGAAAACCTTTGGTACTTCAAAATTCATAATGCCACTTTTATTTTCTGCTGACATATTTTTTGTTGTTGTGAATACATAATTTTATCTATGAACTGCCACATTTTCATAATACTTGAGTATGATTCAGGACAAGAAGTAAATACAGACCTTTTCGAAATCAAAAATCGATAATATCCTACTAATTCGTGTTAAAATAGGCACAATCGTCTTACAGACACTTACTGCTTTATTAAGATAGACTGCCATCGTGATGTTTCTGTAGTCAGTTGAATTTAACTTGTATTAGTACAGTGAATATTTTAATTGCGTTTTCCGTTAGTTTATTGAACACAGCAGTAATCATCAAAGAGAAATTAATCAGCAACAGTATATTCTTTCACAATATCTAGAACAATCTGACAATGTTAAAGTAGTTTACAAATTCTACTCGTGTAGAAACCCACTGGTTCTAATGATGTCATTAAACCGATAGAGTTTGAAGAGCATTTTCGTCTATAAATGAATTGACTTGACGGTTGATCGATCAAGAACGGGAAAGGTAAACTTTGTCGAGTATACGATCAGAGGGACAAGTGCCTGAGAGATGTGTTCCCTATCAATACATGTGCCTGGGAGATGACTTCACTATCAATCCCCCGGATAGTTTTGTTTCTCAAATCAACAGAGTACGTTATCATGCAGTAGCACATGTGATTCAGTTTTGTCGGTCGATTTTCTTACACTGGTGTCTCCGTTGTTGGCAACAAATTCCAGTTGTAGTGGACACACCCTTGGGGAAGAATTCCAAGTACAAAACACACTTTTGGAGTTATCAGATGGAAAATATTATCTTCACACTACTCTTTGCTCGAGTTTACGTCTTTTGGTAGGGTTCATCCTTTCATTTCTTCTTAGGTAATTAACGATAAAGGGATCATAACTCGTCACCAGTAACAGTATCGCATGGGAATGCTCAATGAGCGACCTGATGACGTTCAAGCAAAACTGCAATAGTAGTCACTTCACTGATTTTCGATGTTTCGAATTAGAGCATGCAGTACTCTACACCAGACATCTGAACCTTGCCCGTTGAACGCAAATGTCGCATGATGGTTAAATGGTAATCCATCACTTATATCAGTAGTCGAGACTTCTTGAATATGGAAAATCATTCACGCCAGAACGATCTTTGTTGAAACAAGAATATCTTTTTCTGACGTATTTTTCCCAAAAGCACTCGCTCTATGCACAGTTCAAATCTTTCGAGCTGCCTCCTCTGCATTCACCCCTCTATTGTACTAAAAGTAAATATTGTGTTGCAGATGTTACACCTTTTTCCACTTGCGACCCAATTTTACAACGCTTAACCGCAGTTCATGATTTTCAAGTAAGCAAAATCCAGTGCTTATCTGCAAGATGCTAATTAGAACGTCAAATTCGAAAATGACAGTTGGTACATACACCAACAGCGTCGCGCCGCGTTCACCTGGGCGGCGCCCGATTTCAGGCTGCGGGTGTCGTCTAGCCGGTGACCGGTAGCCGCTGCAGCGCGAGAAAACGCTCGAGCGTAAGCTGTTCTGATAGCGACACAGCCACGAGCTGTCCTGCGGAATTGTTTCTGGAAGTATTTATTATCACTAGTGGGTAGAATGTGAAACGAATTATCTTCGATGTGTAATCAGACACATAACTTTAGATGAGGGCCGAAATGTGGTAAAATAAAAAAAAGTCACGGTTAGACACGAACACGCAACTGTAAGTTTAGAATGCTTGACGATTGCCACTAGACCACGGGTTCACACAACAGGACAACATCTCGAAAGTAGACAACACTTCCTCCTGACATTTCCGCATCTTACAGTGTTACATGATTGTGCAGATGGCCAGACTTAGTGTTGTCAGAGGCGGTCGGTTTTATTGATCACCTTACGAAAACGACTCGGACTTAGTCTCAGAGGAGGCCGGCCGACGGTCAGTTTATATATCTAAGACTGTACGTGCACACTACAACAAACTATGGCAACTCGAGGAAGAGCGCAATACAAGAGTTCGCAGTCGGTCCCTCCGTACAGTGGCTGAGCCAGATGCTTCCTCAGGCTGGCATTGTGATAGCTCACACACACTTATCTGTTTTACAGGTTTGCCCCACTACACGCAGAGCAGGGTATGACCTAAAAATGCGTCAGACATATACTGAGACTCAGCCTTAACGACGAAACGGAAAACCAAATTTTTAGAAAAGTTTTTCAGTTTGAGAAAAACAAATACTACTGGCCATTAAAATTGCTGCACCACAAAGATGACGTGCTATAGACGCGAAATTTAACCGACAGGAAGAATATGCTGTGATATGCAAATGATTAGCTTTTCAGAGCATTCACACCAGGTTGGCGCCGGTGGCGACACCTACAACGTGCTGACATGAGGAAAGTTTCCAACCGATTTCTCATACACTAACAGCAGTTGACCGGCGTTGTCAGGTGAAACGTTGTTGTGATACCTCGTGTAAGGAGGAGAACTGCGTACCATCACGTTTCCGACTTTGATAAAGGTCGGATTGTAGCCTATCGCGTTTGCGGTTTATCGTATCGCGACACTGCTGCTCGCATTGGTCGAGATCCAATGACTGTTAGCAGAATATGGAATCGGTGGGTTCAGGAGGGTAATACGGAACGCCGTGCTGGATCCCAACGGCCTCGTATCACTAGTAGTCGAGGTGACAGGCATCTTATCTGCATGGCTGTAACGGATCGTGCAGCCACATCTCGACCCCTGAGTCAACAGATGGGGACGTTTGCAAGACAACAACCATCTGCACGAACAGTTGGACGACGTTTGCAGCAGCATGGACTATCAGCTCGAAGACCATGGCTGCGGTTACCCTTGACGCTGCATCACAGACAGGAGTGCCTGCGATGGTGTACTCAACGACGAACCTGGGTGCACGAATGGCAAAACGTCATTTTTTCGGATGAATCCAGATTCTGTTTACAGCATCATGATGGTCGCATCCGTGTTTGGCGACATCGTAGTGAACGCACATTGGAAGCATGTATTCGTCATCGCCATACTGGCGTATCACCCAGTGTGATGGTATGGGGTGCCATTGGTCACACGTCTCGGTCACCTCTTGTTCGCATTGATGGCACTTTGAACAGTGGACGTTACATTTTAGATGTGTTACGACCCGTGGCCCTACCCTTCATTCGATCCCTGCGAAACCCTACATTTCAGCAGGATAATGCACGACCGCATGTTGTAGGTCCTGTACGGGCCTTCCTGGATACAGAAAACGTTCGACTGCTGCCCTGGCCAGCACATTCTCCAGATCTCTCACCAACTGAAAACGTCTGGTCAATGATGGCCGAGCAACTGGCTCGTCACAAGTTGAAGCTGCAGGGGCAGCTGTACCTGTACACGCTATACAAGCTCTGTTTGAAAAATGCCCAGGCATTTCAAGGCCGTTATTATGGCTAGTGGTGGTTGTTCTGGGTACTGATTTCTCAGGATCAATGCACCCAAATTGCGTGAAAATGTAATAATATGTCATTTCTAGTATAATATATTTGTCCAATGAATACCCGTTTATCATCTGCATTTCTTTTTGATGTAGCAATTTTAATGGCCAGTAGTGTATAAAATAATACTCAGTATCTCTGGCTATGTGGTATAAGCTTGTGGTCCAGGACCTATGAGAAGATGGAAGCAATAAAAGCAGCCCTGGTGGAGGTTGCGAATTGGAATGGGAGGCATGAACAACTGCTTAGACAGTGCCGTGATGGGACTGAGCTGCATGAGACACTGGCATGGTCTGGATTCCTTGCCTTACATAGCTAATGCATGGTGGCACTCAGGTGACGAGAGCATGGTGAAGTGCGGTGTGACCGGTGTTTGCGCTCGCTCGTTGCTAGTGGCATGCAGGAAGAGGCAAATCTTTGTAATAAAAACTTTGTAATTGTTCTTTTTCTTCCTTCCAAAATGGGCATAAAAGTGCTATCGCATAAAAACGTTTGCAGTAAATGTTAAACATTTAAATGAGAGGCTATAAGTGTAATTTGTTTTTAAAGAATTGACCCTACACCCTCACAGTGTAATTGGTACACAGAAAGAATGTAATTTGTTTCAAAAGTGAAACTCAGCCCTTTCACAATGTAGTTGTTATGCAGCAAGAGTGTATGTTGTTTAAAAATGAACCCCAACACCTACACAGTATAACTGTTACAAAGTAAGACAGTACTTTGTCTAAAAAAAGTCTCTTACACATACAACTTGCCGAGATCCAACACTTTATTTTGTTGTGATGCGCTGTATTGAACCGTAAACTATGCTGATTGGGTAACAAATTGTAGCAAAAAGGATAAGGGTCATAAAAAAATAAGGCAGTTGGTCTAGAGAGATGGGGGAGATGGGAAAGTGGTAATAAATCA